>NC_083319.1:93361548-93978158 GCF_963455315.2 Globicephala melas | reverse complement strand
TTGCAAGCCTGAATATAAGTGAAGTATGTCACCCGGCAGGTTTCTTTAAGGATATAAATAATGGTGAGGGAAAATTGGCAGACATCCCCAAGCCCAAAATGTCAAAGGAAAAGAACCCTATCCTAGGCAACTATTATTTTAGGAGCCCTAACCCCACCTCCTCAAGTATTTCTGCCTTCACTCTGGGAGTAAATATAGGTTCTGGGAAAGTTGGGAAAAGCCTACCATGACCCCTACCTTATTCTCAGCATTGCTATAAATTTATTCTACTTTATATATTTCAATCTCAGGAGTACAAGCCATGTAAACCACATACATTAAAATCTGTTATTGGGTCTACTTTGAGGTGAACCCAAACTAAGTTAATCTCCTGAGTTCAACACTTAATCCCAGAATCTGAAGATTTTCTTTCTTTGACTCATCAAGTATGTGCTTGTAAAGATTTTACCCACAACTTTGTATTTTTACAGGAAAATAGATGTAGACTTTAGTGCTGCCAGAACCATTATTATCTATTTTGTGACACTTTTTTAATGTAGACATTTTTACTTAGTGTGAATTACAATCTTCCTTCTTAATCCTCCATGTACTAATCCTAAACCTTCCCTCCACAGCAGATCCAGAAGAAATAATTCCATAGCCTAATAGAGTCCAATTACCTTCGACTTCTGGACAGCTCTGGTTTTTGTGGAAGTTTTTCGCTCTATCCTCCGAAAACTAACTAATGAAATGGCATACAGCATTCGCTTTATCCATCAAATTAGTCATTAATGAATGACTGAACATCTATTTGATGCCAGGCAGTTTAGGAGATATAAAAAAATCTATAATCACAGTGCATATTATCACAAAGTTTACAGTCTAATGATAAATACACACAAAGAATAATTATGATTTGTGAGATAAAGGCTATGAGAGAAGAGTACAGTGTGCCATGACAGCTCATGGGAGGACACTGGTCCCAGTCTATAGCAACTGGGAGAGTTCCTGAAAGTAAGTGATACTATTCTGAACCTTAAAGGGTGGGAAATAGAGTTTTGCTAGTCAAAGGGACCAGGTGTTTCAATCAGAGGGAAGAGCATTTCTGAAATATCCCATCTCATCTGCTAGATCCGTGATTTTCAATAATTTTTTTAAAGGGGGCAGAACACTTTCTTAAAGGAGAATCTTCTTGGGGTACAAATTAGGTACAACCAAAATGCTCCGGGACTCTAAGAAGCAGAGCCAAGACACACCATTCAGTTCTGCCAGCTCTGACATATCACCTTCTCATCCCAGGCAGCCCCCACACAAGGGTGACACATACAGTGAATCCACAAGGGTGACCCAAGGGTGACTCATACAGTGAATCCATAGGATGCAGATACGGCTTCATAAGTTGAAGGAAATCATACCTATTACAGACAGTCACTAGATGGAACACTCTAAAATACTGTAGAAAGAACCACAATGGCTGGTACTAAAATGCCCTTTTGAAGGGGGGCTTTCCTTGATTAGTCACATGCACAGCTAATGCGGGTCAGAGAGAGAATGGGTTGGCAAGGAATAGGAAAGGAAAGATTGTCAAATTATTTTCCTTAAGAAGATGAGATTTTGAAAACGTATTTTAAATTTTATTTATTATTCCTGAAATGATGGGGACAGAGAAGTCAGAAATGGGGAAGAAAGATGACTTGTTGCATGGCTGAAATGGCAAAGAAACAATATTTTTAAGGAGAACAGTTGTGTAACATTTAGTTTTAAGTTATTTGTAAAGCATACTGGTGCCAGCAGTGGTGGCTGGAGTCTGCTCGTACTGGGTCACAAAAGCCAATTGTTAAATTGTCAGGAATTTCACAAGCTGGTCGTTAAACTTAGCAATTATTCAAGGTTAAATAACAGAAACTCACAATAAGTAAAACATACTAAAAACAAAGGTAACATATACTCAAAACTTATCACTTCCTAATTATTTTATTACATTGTACACCTGGGCTCCTGAGGTTGCCTATATCTATGGCATACGTACCATATAACACTGTAAAGTATCGTGTGGTGACATAATACACAGTGATCTCTTCCTGACTGAGCCAGTGGTGGCATGCTGGTAGCTTGAAGTATTTATACCACAGGATTTGGCAAATGCTTCAGATCAGGGCGTTGCTGTTTGGAGAGCAGGTTGTTAAACTTTTACCAGACCACCAGCTAGTCAAGGGCACATTTGCCTGAAAGCAGCCACTCAGAGTCCTTGCTCTATCACTAAACAGCTGTGTGACCTGAGCATTTCCTTAATCTCCTTCTGCCTAACATTTCTCTTGTGGTTATTTTGAGAAGTAAATGAATCAAAATGTAATTGTTATCCATTATTGGTGTTTTGTTGTTGTTGTTATTTTTATTTATGTAATAATATTAATAATATGCATATCCTATATAAATGCCTGCCATCTTCCTAAACCCTCAGAAACACACGAAATCCTGGCTTTCCCCTAGTATTCATTTACCCAGTCTTCCTAGTTAAAGAACAAAGAGCTGTTAGCTGGGCATATAACCCCTATAACAAAGACAACATTCCTCCTCTTCCTTTGTTTGTTCTGAGTAACGTTTTGAAACCCTAAGTGTCATAGAACAGCTGTTTATAGCCTTCCTTAAGACTTGCCTCTGCTTCTTCAACCCTTCCACCTCTCTGCTGGTTGGATGTGGACAGAATGGTAGGATCTGCAGCAGGCATTTTGAACTCTAAGGAATGCAGGCTTCATGATGAAGCAGCAATATGGAAGTTGCCTGGGTCTCCTCAGACTCCATGGAGCAGAGTCTCCACATCAACCCTTTCCTGGGAAAGAAAACTAAGTGTCTGTGCTATTAATGCCCTTCTACCTCAGAGTGTGTTCCTTGAAACAACAGATCTTGTCAGAAATTCAGAATCTCTACTTCAAGGCTGCTGATCTGTGTATTAATAAAATCTGCATTTAACACAATCATTGGGTGATTCCTTTGCACATTAAAGTTTGAGAAGTGCTGGGGTAAGTTGTTTTATTTTGGCTATTCTTACTTTCAACTGAGTCCATCCTAACTGATTTTATTCTTTTGGGATCAAATCTGTGTAGAACAACCAATGGGAGGCATAGTGTGCATACTTGGGTCCTCAGGATGAAAAGGAACAACAAAACATGGTATGGTAAGGAAAATGGATGAGCGGCAGGAAACTGGAGCGTTGTGCCACTAGCAGATAAAGTTCTTGGGGAAAATGGGGAATTACTCACTTTTACTCAGATCTTGAAATAAGATTGCAGTCTTATCCACCAGTCTGTCCCAGCTGATAGCTGAGTAATAGATTTAACATCTCACTCATTTTTACTCAGCTAGTGGTTCTTCCAGGATCCTGGATCCTGGAAATCTGATTCCAAGGATTGAGCTATTGCATCTGGAACCATGTTTTGGGGCTATCAGATCAGAGTAAGTTCTTTATTCATTTCCTCTCTCCCCTCTCAAGTCTGTTATCTGGCCTTTCTTGGGCGTCTCTCACTATCTGTCTTTAATACAATTTAAATTAGTTATTCTCACCTTCATATTTTTCATTTCTACCTAACAATAAACTGTGGCCCTCTCCATCATTTCTCTCTCTTCAAGCCTTCTCAGAAATAGTAATGCTGCCATCTTGGTTGATTGTCTTGTTTTCCCCACAGTTCTTTGCTTCCTCCAGTCAGTGTGCCTATCAGCTTCCTTTATACTCTTTTTTTTTTTTTTTTTTGCGGTATGCAGGCCTCTCACTGTTGTGGCCTCTCCCGCTGCAGAGCACAGCCTCTGGACACACAGGCTCATGGGCCATGGCTCACGGGCCCAGCTGCTCCACGACATGTGGGATCTTTCCGGACCGGGGCATGAACCCATGTCCCCTGCATCGGCAGGCGGACCCTCAACCACTGTGCCACCAGGGAAGCCCTCCTTTACTCTTTTGAATCCAAGGTTTCACAAGACATAAATGCCTGGGAAAGGAAAATCTCACTGGTTCCCATTACTGTTAAAGCTAGCTTGGAAAGTGTTTTAAAATGTAAGCTTTATTATTATTTAACTATAGTGAGGCCAACAAATCAGGAGACGGAGACAACTGCCATTGAAAAGATAGTTTGTTACTTACAGTTCTCAAAAGGAGGGGTCATGCCACGCAGGGCCACAGGGGGAAGCATCAGGGTCTGTCAGGAGACAGAGGGAAAAGGCAAAATGTGGGCAAGAATCTGTATTGTGATTTTCATGGAAAGGAATGGGCGAGACAGAGTAAGCATGATAAACAGATTTAAGATTGGCTAGTTTGAATAATTCCATAGGACTCTAGGGTGTAGAGGCTGCCCCGAATTGGCTGGTACCTGGCCCTGGGGTGATTAGGGCAGAGAAATATAGGCCTGGAGAGTGAAAGCGTTATAGAGGAGGTATGAGCTGGATTGATTAGTTTGCATATGAGCGGCACACTCTTGAGTAAATTGTTTGCCATCTCCAGGAATTAACTAACCCTAGAAGGAGTAGTTCCTTCCCGGTCAGCAAGGTCCCAATTGCCAGAGTATCAAGAATACAGAAAATGAGAAAATATAATAAATCCAGGAAGGCTTAGAGGAAACAATAATTTGGCCTCAAAGGAAGAAGATTTGGTTTAGAGATAGAGAATATTCTAAGTCAAGTGAAAACACAAAAGGCTGACCTTTGGGAAAGATGACAGTGAGGATGAGGAAGATGGCTCAAGACAGGAGCTGTCAGCCGCCTGCTAAGAGCTGCAGCGAAACCCTGTACCCATATGGTAATGAAGGAAGGTGGGCAATGCTGGAGGTGTGGAGCCTGAGGCCTTCACGCCATTGCTGAGTGGCTGAAATAAACTTGGGATGGTCTAGCTCCAGGCTCAGCTTCCATGACAGAGTGAGGTGTTACTCTTGTGTAAGGCACAGTTAGGTTTGTTCTCTGACACCTACCCTGAAAGCTTGAAATCAGTAAAATGAAAGCAGGAGGCTGGGGAGGATAATAAACAGTTTGGGACTGGTAAAATCTGACCCGAATACTAAAGGGTTGAGGGAAGAGCTATGATCATAATATTAAAAGATTATTGTGGCAATCATGCATAAGAGAAGAAATAGAACAAAAGAAAAATATCCCAATAAATAAATAAATAAATAAATAACACGAGTGGAGGAGGATCCAGACAGTGAAAATACAAAAGAATAAGGAAGTCTGAGAATGTTTCATAGCATGGCCACTGAAGTTGGTGACCCTGGGTAAGAAGGGAAACTGTTTTGGGCCCCTGTGAGCAGGACAGTGCTAGGGCCTCCCAAGGAGGGTCATCAGTAGAACAGGCTCGGTGAGCAAGGGTCCTACAATCAAGCAGAGGCAGCCCAAGCCCAGGTCTCCAGGCAAGCCCACAAGCTCCTAGTTGCATATCACGTGCCACAAAAGACCATGTAAGTCTTTTACTCATGATAAAAAAAAGGCAATATTTTTGACCTTTGATAGCAAACATGTTCTTGGAGTAAAGGAAGGTTGCTAATTAATTGAGCACTGATTCTCTGCCTTCCCAGAGTGGGGATTACATCATCTAAATTTTTTTACCATAACCAAGTTCAATTATTGTCATTGTTTTATTCACAGTTTAAATATGAAGAAATTGAGGCTCAGAAAGTTATAGTCACACAGCTGAAAGTGGGGGAGCTGGTAGCAAAGCAACTCGGTAACCACAATACGCATTTACTGTATGACAAGCACACATGATGCTTTAAGAGGATCTGAAAGTCTCTTTTTCAATCTGGCATTAAAATCTTTACCTACTGTTTTAATGGTCTTGGGGCACCACCAGATTTAGCCAGAGACTCATTTTACTCCAGAATTTATAAATAGCACTGACAATTTTTACCAGGATCAAATATAGAACAGAACAGATAATCTCTGTAAACACAGGGATTAACTTTTTATTTTATCTTTATGGCAGGATCTGGATCAAAATTTTATGAATTTAGGGTCCTACATTTCAGAGAAGAGTTGGGAAAGAATTCAGGGGAGAGTCAGTGGGGGTTTGTGGAAGATGGTGGGAGAGATAGGGTTGTTTATGGGCAGGATGGAGCATCCATTTATTTATTTACCGTCTGTAGCCTTAAACCTTACAGACGGAGAAAGGAACCAACCCACACAGGATCAGGTCACAGAAGCTGGTTAATAGCATACCAAGCAACTCACCTATCTGTCTAGACCGAGGGTCCCCTATCACCCCGGCAAACACCATTGAGTTCTCTCCCTGTGGATCTGTGCAGGAGAGGACGAGAAAGCTGGCATCCACCTCATCAAGACAAGTCTCTACTGAGGCTTGTTCTAGGTAAGCAGCTCACCTGGCTAGTCAAGACCAGGCAATCCTCTTTGTTCCTCTCTGTGGTGCAAGGGACCTTTTGCCTGGGCAGAAGGCACTGTGTTTTCATTGTGCGTTATTCATGAGCCCTTGCTCAAGCATCAGCCTGTGGTGAAAAACACAGGCAAACACATCCAGAGGCATCCTGTGATCCACACCCTCTGAGCATTGGCTTTGGCAACCAGTGGATGGCAACTTAAACCAAGGGCACTAAACACTGAGTGAAAACAGAAGGCAAAATGTCCTTTTATAAGGAAATATGAATCAAAGGCCCTGTTTCTAGATGAGCTGTGTGAATTCAGAGTATGGACTTCAGAATATAAAATGGATGACTCTGGATAGAGATTTTTAAATATCAGCCGGCAAACATATCTCTAAGATCGTTGGCTTCAACTTTGCCTTGCTCCCTAACTTTGCAATGTTCTCATTCCTGAAGCTGCTGCCAGGCCCCACCCCCCTCACTCCCTGTCCATCCCTGGCAGGCTGCTCCAGACCTTCCCAGAGCTGGCTTCTGCCATTCCCCCAGTGATTCCAGCCGAACCACAGCACGTGACATTGCCTGATGCTTTTGGCCAGCAAGGCCATATAAGAATTCTCTCAAACCGCTACAGGACCCTATGTTTTCCAGAACCCAGAGGAGTTTCCTGTTGCATGACCCAGATGGTTCTCGCTATCTCCTACCCAGCTTGTGGGTCAGCTCCTGCCAGGTTTAATGTATCTGAGTAAGAGCTTAATTCCCAGGTTCCTGTTAACAGATCTGCCAATTTTAGCCCTGTGTTTTCTGGGTCAGTTGGATAATGGACCTCATTTACTGGATGATCATTACCGCTTTGTTTTTGAGGGGCTATTATTAGTTTCCTAGGGCTGTCATAACAAAGAACCACAAATTGGGTGGCTTAAAACAATAGAAATTTATTGTCTCCCTGTTCTGGAGGCCAGAAGTCTCAAATAAGGCTGTCAGCAGGGCCATGAGCTCTCTGAAGACCCTAGAGGAGAATACTTTCCGCCTCTTCCAGCTTCTGGAGAGCTCCGGTGTTCCTTGGTTTGTGACTGCATCACTTCAACCTCTGCTTGTCTTCACATGGCCATCTTTTTCCTGTGTGTCTGTGTCTTCAAATCATGTGTATATGTCTGTGTATATGTGTATACGTGTGTGTGCAGGTAAATGCATACGTGTATGTAGGTATGCGTACATGTCTCTATGTGTATGTCTGTGTGCATGTGTGTATACATGTGTATGTATGACTATATGTACATGTGAATGTGTCTATGTGCATGTGTATATGCATATGTGTGTCTGTGCATTGTGTGTTTAGTCATAACCCTAAGTAAGACAGAGCATGGGGAGAATGTAAGCACTAGGACATAGGAAAGGGGAACCACAGGACAGCACTGCCTGCAGCCTGCCTGGAGGAGGGCGAGCCCAGCTGCAGACCACCTGGCCTCTTGCAAAGCAAATTAAAAATGGGATAAATTATTTTAGGGGGGACTTGGAGCCCCCAAGGCCTTGTCTGGAAGGAGGAGACTGAGATGCCTGAGAGCTTAAGAAAATTAGGAACCACAGGGGGCCTAAGAGAAAGATGGTCACTGGATGTCCCATCAGTGGTCTGGCTGGAGGACTTTGAGATCAGAGACATCAAATCTCCATCCTAAGTGGTGTTTATTTAAGTGGTGTGACTGGTGCTGGTACGAGTAGAGAAATCAGGTCACTGTGCCTCCTGGGAGGGTGACCTGATAAAATACAGGCTGCCCAGTTAAAATGTGAATTTGAGATAAATAATGAATTGATTAGTATATGTCCCAAGCATTATGAGACATACCTGTACTAAGACATTTTTCAATGTCTATCTGAAATTCATGTTTAACTGGGCATCCTGTACTTTTATTTGCTAAATCTGGCCACCCTACTTGGGAGGACCCTCTGGGTTCAAGAAGACCACCAAGATGGGGTGGGAGCCAATTTCACTGGATTCTCCAGACATCTGGAGTTTTAACATATTTAGTACTAACAGGGTGAGAATGAAAGAGAGAAAGAGACAATGAACCCCACCTGATACTAGGCATTCACTAAGGAGTATCCATGGAGTCCTCACTCAGGGGAATCCTAAGTACAGGTGGGGAAATGGGCAGCTGGTTGATGGGGTGTAGGGATTAAGTAATTTGTCAGTAATTAGTAAGTGAAGTGAAGGGACCATTAGTAAGTGAATGTGAGGAAGGGACCAGGGTGTCTCTCCTAAAACCAACTTTATCTACCTATGTATCACTTTTCTCCTGGAGTCACATCAGCACCATCTATCTGCCCATCCTCCAAGTTTGCCCAGGTTGAAGCTCAGCCTAGTTCTTAGTTCCTGCCTTGCTCCTCCACCCATCAGTAATTCCCTGACCAATGCTACAGTCATAAACAGAATGCACAGTCTCGGCCTTCAATGAGGGAGGAGTGTATATGGGGAGGGATGCTCTAATGGGAAGATGCAGAATTACTTGATGGGAAAGGGGCAATTAACTTTAGTGGGGTGGGACAGCAAAATGGAAGTATTTTCTCAAAACTCGACATTTAAGCTGAGCATCAAAATTGAATAGGAGTTGCTTGAGCAAAAGCCTGGGAGAAAGGGATTGGGGGAGTCCCAAGTATAAGGAACAGCAGGTACTAAGGCCTGGAGGTGGGGAAGTCATGGTGTATTCCAAGAGCAGGAAGACCACCCCCACAGCGGAGAGAAGGAGGAGGGTGAGGGGTTGGAATGAGCCTGAGCAACGGGCAGAGGCTCAGGACTGAGGTTGCTGAAGCCATATTTATCTAACTGGAACCTAGTCCACCAGTTTCTCTGGTTGCCTTTCTGGAGCCTCTGCATTTGCCCAGCCCCCAGATGCTCAGTGTCCTCTTCCAGGGCCATCTGCTAGGGTCTCCCTGCAGACCTCTGCGGGCAGGGGCATGATGCTCCCAAATGGTTGGAGGCTCCTGGATTAGGCCTTGTGACAGGGTCCCTTGTCATCCCCTGCTGTTCTGTCCTGCTCCAGCAAGTGGGTTTCTATCCCACCTGGCCCACTGTCTCCTACAGTTTCCAACATGACCTCATTCACTGCCTCATGCCTTACGCCTACATCAGACTCTACATTCCACCCCTCAAAGGCCCACAGAATACCTGCTGATTTTGTATATTTCAGGGCAGAGAAGGAAAGAAATATAAAGAAAACCCCTGTCTTGTTCCATGTGATTCCTGGAAAAGCAGTCTTTCTAAAGTGGGAGGATGGGACCTCAGCCTACCTGGGTGCTTTTGGAAAGTCATTGCTCTGGTAGCTGATGGCAGGATGGGCGTAAATTCCAGCAATGCCATTCACTGCTTGGGTGACCCCCTACAATTATTTAGCTTCTCTGTGACTCATTTGCCCACCTATAAGATGAGGTCAACCACAGTGACCAGTGCACAAGGTCATTTGAAAATTATGTGCAGTGACCCGTAAGGACCCTTAGCACAGTCCTGGCCTGTGGTCTTCACCCTCAGACAATGAGTAGAAACAGTGGGGCTCCTGCCAGTCACAAGCCTTGAGTGAGGATGGGAGAGGTAGAGTTGGGGCTGAGACACTCCTAATTCACTCTGCTCACCAGAGAGGAATTTGCATCCTTGAGCAGAAATCTGATGGGTGGAATGGGACAGAGGGAAGCTGGGTCTTGCAGAGAAGCACAGGAGATGATAAACGTCTTTCAAGTTAAAGAAAATGGGAATGTTGCAGAGATGTTGGATGTGTGGAAACATATCCTTTGATCAAAAAAGTATAAGAATCACAAAGGTGTGAAGGAAAGGGGCAAGGAGACTGAACTCTGGATCACCAATAGTCAGTCCGTGAGGTTGCAAGCAGAGATTAAACCCTGCTCTCGGTGCTTTCCCCATGACCGACAGGTGTGTGGGGTCTCAAACCTCCCAACACTCCTGTACAAATACCACTCAGACCCATGGTGCCCTTTTGTTTCTGTGATTCACATCCAACGTGGACCTTCTTCCTTAGGGAATACTGCCTATTGTTCACCTAGGTGTGGAGAAAGGGAAGGCAACAGACCAATTTACCATGGCTTGTCCTGCTGTATTTTTCTAGGAGTGGAATTTCCAGGCTTCACTGAAGATGCAAATGTTTATTGAGACATATTCTATGCCAGCACTTTAGCCAAGCAGCTAGGGATAAAAAGACAGATAAGAACATAGACATGGCCCTCATGCAGTTCACAGTGTAGTGAAGGAAGCAAACTTCTAAACTTATCAGGAGAGGAAGACCACCCCAGAAATGACCAAGAATGAGGTGCATGCAGAAAAGTTGCTTGCTCACCTTTCCCCAGGACCCAGACGTGGCATGGACCTGGCAGCAGAAGTTGATGCCGTTAACTCTGATAAGGAAAGGTAAATGTTGTGTGAGGTGGAAAAATGTTTGACTCCATGATACCACTGAGCCAAATGCAGAGTCAGCAGGCAGGAGATGGTGTGCAGGCAACAATACATCCTTCTCTCTCCCAGCTGCAGCAGGACAAAGTACACAGCAATGTCTGGCAGGAGAGGAAGAGAGAAGATGCAGGGAGGGCAGGCCGGGTGGGCCCTGCAAGGTGAGATGGGGCCACAGACCACGTCAGGGAAAGGAGCCAATGGACACATTAGCATCTTTAGAAAGCTCCTGTCTTTTTTTTGATGAGGAAATATACAGACACAGTGGGAATGCCAGAGGCAGACAGGCTGGTGGAGCCCATGGTGAGCAAGAAAGTAATATGGGATGCAATGGTGGCCTCAAGTGGGTTGACCCTCTTATGCACTAATTGTGTCCCCCCAAGATTCATATGTTGAAGTCCTAATCTCCACTACCTCAGAATATGACAGTATTTGGAAATAGATCTTTACTGAGGTAATTAAACTAAAATGAATTCATTAGAGTGGGCCCTAATCCAACCTGACTGGTATCCTTAAAGAAGAGAAGATTAGAACACAGACATTCATGGAGGGAAGACCAAATGAGAACACAGGGAGGAGGTGGTCATCTGCAAGCCAAAGAGAGAGATTTCTTGGTCTCATACTTTGAACCTCTAGAACTGTGAGAAAATATATTTATTTTGCTTAAGCCCCCCGGTAAGTGATATTTTGTTATGGCAGCCCTAGCTGACTAATATAGACTTTCTCCTACTTGTGTCAAAAGCTAGCATGACACCAAGTTGAGTTCATAAAAGTGTATTTTTAAGATTTTATTTTGTCTTAGATTATCACTATTTTTATTTGACTAGTAAAACAGTTGTTTTATCCTTTGTTACATAACCAATGTATGATTGATTAAATAAAAGTATATAAATATGAACTCTCAGAACATATTTTCCAGATGAAATAAATAATAAAATTCCCCTTAAAGGGTTGGAGGAGAAATAGAAGCTGGTAAAATTCACTGTCATTTGAGGACATTACCTTGAACAGATCAAGCTCTCTTAACGATTGTAATCTCTTCTCCAACACAACTTAATTTGCTCTGTTGGCTTTACTAATCATACTTTAATAAATAGATTGCCCAGGACCCAGTTTCACTCATTCCTTCTCATTTCTCCTATTGAGATAGCCAGCCATAGAAACAAATACCCTAATGGAAATGTGTTTGTGTGTTGGGTTTTGGTATTGGTATGTTGGAGAATTGTGCCATCTCCCAGTTTCTTCTGCTTTGTGACATCTTTTTTTTTTTTTTTTTTTTTTTGCAGTACACGGGCCTCTCACTCTTGTGGCCTCTCCCGTTGCGGAGCACAGGCTCCGGACGCGCAGGCTCAGCGGCCATGGCTCACGGACCCAGCCGCTCCACGGCATGTGGGAGCCTCCCGGACTGGGGCACGAACCCACGTCCCCTGCATTGGCAGGAGGACTCTCAACCACTGCGCCACCAGGGAAGCCTTGTGACATCTGTTGAAACTCCTCCTTTGAGAAAATATAGTCCCAGTGCTGTGTGTTTTTTTTTCCTTGGTTTCAAAGTAAACTTATTTAACTTCTGCTTCCAAGAAGATGGAGTAGCTGTATGTTTCCCTGTTCCTCCCACCAGGTACAACTGAAAACCCTAGACATTATATAAACAACAACCTAAGAAGATTCTGAAAGGTGGAGAGAAGAAGGCAGGCCAGCTAAGGACCTTGGGATGAGGGAATCAACATGGTAGTAGTTTCTGGGTTTTCTTTTTGCCTCATACAGCTCCAATTTGAAGCTGAATAATATGCAGACAAAAATACCTCAACAAATTTATTCTTTTTCTAGCCAAAGGACAAGGGGACCCAGAATAGTAAGACAGAAGCTTTCAGTGAAATTCTCTCCTTTTAGCAAAATCGCACTTAAACCTGTGGCCTAACACTCACTCATGCCAGCAGCAGCCAAGTGGGAAGTGTTGACTTCTGTGTCCTCCAGGCAGTAAAGAGGCATCCTAAAAGGCCCTGCATCCCATTCTTCCACAGTGTCACGAAAGCCAACTGAAATGGAAAACAAATAACATCCAAATTCTCATACCATAGTCCCTGAATTTCCAGGTTTCAATAAAAAATAACTCATTTTTAGATTTTAGATTTCAAACTAAATGAAAAAAGATAATTAATAGATCCTAACACCAAGTTGTCAAATATGTTAGAATTCTCTGACAAAGACTTTAAATGTATCAACATAAAAATGTTTCAATAAACAATTATGAACATGCTTCAAACTTATGAAACATTTGAAAGTCTAAGCAAAGAAATAGAAGATGCAAAGAAGACCCAAATGGAAATCGTAAAACTGGGAAATACAATAACAATAATAAAGAATAAATGGAAAGACAACAGCAGAATGGAGGGTACAGAGGAAAGAATCAGTGAACTGGAAAAAAGCCCAATCCAAGCAATAGAAAGAAAAAATGACTTAAAAAATGAAAAGAGACTCAGGGACCTGTGGGACTATAACAAAATATCTAATATTTGTACCATTGGAATCCTGGAAGGAGAGGAAAAAGAGAGTGAAACTATAAGAGTACTCAAAGAAATAATTGCTGAAAATTTCCTGTATTTAGAAAAAAATACCATCTATAAACCTACAGGTTTGAGAATCTGAGAGAATCCTAACAGTAAAAACTCAAGGAAATCCACACCAAGACACATAATAATCAAACGTCTGAAAAATGAAAATAAAGAACATGTATTGAAAGCAGTGAAAGAGAAATGACACCTTACCTATAGGTGAAAAATAATTCTCATGACAATGGATTCTCATCAGAAACCATTAGAGACCAAAAAGAAGTGCCACAACACTTTGCAAATGCTTAAAGAAAAAAACTGTCAACCCAGAATCCTGTATCCTGTATATGAATCCCTCATATAAACTAATCCTGTAAATGATTCCTATATATATGAATAAAGAAAAAATAAAGACAATTTCAGATAAAATAAACTAAGATAATTTGTTGCAATCAGAATTACCCTAAAAGAATGGCTAAAAGAAGTTCTATAAACACAAAGGAAACAAACAAGAAATGAATCTTTGGCACATCAGGAAAGAAGGAAGAACAGGATAAGCAAAAATATAGGTAAATATAATAGATTGTCCCTCTCTTGAGTTTTCTAAATGTTTGATAATTTAAGCAAATTTTATACCAGTCTGATATGGTTCTAAATATATTTAAAGGAAATATTTAAGACATTCATGTTATATGAGGGGGAGAGGGTACGAGGTTTCTACACTTCACTTGAACTGGTAAAATGACACCACCAGTAGACTGATAAGAAATGTATGTATAATGTAATATCTAGAGCAATTATTTTTAAAAAAGCTATATTAAGAGACACACTCAAAACACAATTGCTAATTCAAAATAAAATCCTAAAAAATGTTTGAGTAACCCACAGAAAAACAGGAAAAAAAACAGAGAAAGGAACAACTGAGAGAACAAACAGAAAAACTAATAAAATGGAAGATTTAAGCCCTAACATACCAATAATTACAATAAATATAAATGATTTAAACACATCAATCAAAAGATGGAAATTAATAAAGTAAATTAAAAGAGATTATTTAACTATATGCAGCCACACTTCAAATAGCTGATCTAAACATGTTGAAAATAAAAGAATAGAAAAATTATCATGCAAACATTAATGAAAGCAGTAGTGGCTATATTAATATCAGATAAAGCAGACTTCAGAGCAAGGGAAATTTCCAAACACAGAGAGAGAAATTTCCAAACACATAATGATCAAATTATCAATATAGCAGTCTTAACTTTCTATACAATCAACAACAGAGGTGAAAAATATGTGAAGCAAAAACTGACAGAATTGAACGAATTCCACAATTACAGATACAAATTCAAACATCCCTCTCTCAACAATCAATAGAACTAGACAAAACAAATCAGCAAGAACATAGAAGTAAAAACTCAATAACACCATTAACCAAGAGGTCTAATCCATATTTATAGACTCCTCTACCCAACAACAGTAGAAAACATATTCTTTTCAAGTGCCCACAAGATATATACCAAGATAGCTAATATCCTGGGCCATAAAACAAATCTAAGAAAATTTAAAAGAATTTAAATCATGCAGAATATGTTCTCTGACAAAAATGAAGTCAAGCTAGAAATAAATAACAGAACAATAAGAAGTAAATCTCCAAACACAGACTAAAAACATACTTTTAAATAATCTATGGGTCAACAAAAAGTCTCAAGGAAAACAAAAATGTACTGAATTGAATGAAAATGAAAATACAACATATCAAATTTTATGGACAACAACCAAAACAACAGTGAGAGGAAAAGTTATAGCATTAAATGTATACATTAGAAAAGATAAGAAGTATCATAGTAATAATCTAAGCTCCCATCTCAAGAACCTAGAAAAAGAAGAATAAAATGAACCCAAAGCAAGCAGAATGAACTGTTATGTAGCTATAGTTACAGACTGTGTGGTATTGGTGGGGGGATAAATAGATCAATGGAACAGAGAGAGAACCCAGAAATAGACCTGGGGAAATACATACAACTGATTTTTGACAAATGTGCAAAAAGAATTCAATGGAGGAAAGACAGCTTTTTCAATAAATTGTTCTGGAGCTTTTGGACATCCTTAACACAAAACATGAACCTTCACTGAATTCTTATTCCTTATATAAAACAACTCAAAATGGTTTATGAACATAAAGCTTTAAAAATATTAGTAAAAAGAAAAAGGAAAAAAATACCCTCAGGATCTAAGGCTAGGCAAAAATTTCTTAGACTTTACACCAAAACATGTTGCAGAAAAGGAAAAATTGTTAACTTGGATTTCATCAAAATTTAAAACTTTTGTTCTGCAAAAGTTTTGCAAGAGGGTAAGAAGACAAACTATAGTCTGGGAGAAAATATTTGCAAACCATGTACCTGACAAAGGGCAAATAACTAGAATATATAAAGAATTATCAACACTGAACAGTTAAAAAAATCCTTAGAAATTGGGCAAAAGAAATGAGACATTTCACCAAAGAAGGTATACAGGTGGCAAATAAGCATATGAAAAGATGTTCAACATTAGCTTTGGGGGAAATGTACATTAAAATCACAATAAGATATCACTACACAACTGTCAGAATGACTAAAATTTAAAAAAAAAATGGTGACAGCACCAAATGTAGGTAAGGATGCAGAGAAACTGGATTACTCATACATTACTCGTGAGAATATAAAATGGAACAGAGCACAGTTTCTTAAAAAAATTATGTGACTACCTTATGACCCAGAAATTATACTTCTGGGCATTTATCCCAAAGAAATGAAGACTTAAGTTCACAGAAATACTTGTACATGAATGTTCATGCAGTTTTACCTCTAATAGTCAAAAACTGGAAAAAACTCTGATGTCCTTCAGTGGGTGAATGATTAAATAAACTGTGGTCCTTCCATACCATGGAACACAACTCAGCAACAAAGAGGAAGAGATTATTATTATTATTATTATTTTTATTTATGTTTGGCTGTGTTGGGTCTTTGTTGTGGTGCACAGGCTTCTCATTGCAGTGGCTTCTCTTGTTGCGGAGCATGGGCTCTAGGTGCGTGGGCTTCAGTAGTTGTGGCTCGCGGGCTCTAGAGCACAGGCTCAGTAGTTGTGGCGAACGGGCTTAGTTGCTCCGCGGCATGTGGGATCTTCCCGGACCAGGGCTCGAACCCATGTCCCCTGCATTGGCAGGCGGATTCTTAACCCCTGGGCCACCAGGGAAGTCCCAGGAAGAGATTATTGATACAGTAACAACCTGGATGAATCTCCAGTGAAATATGAGTGAAAAAAGATTGAAGTCACTGTCTTTCTATAGCCCAATCTAAGAAGTGGCATCCTATCACTTTGGCTATAATCTATGGGTTAGAAGTGAATCATTAGGTCCAGCCAGCACTCAAATGGAAGGGTTTTCACAGGGGTGTGAGTTCCAGGAGGCAAGACCATTTGGGGCCACCCTGGAGGCTACCCACCAGAGCAGGTAACCACACTTCCATGCTGAGAAAGGTCAAAGGATCTGAGTGCTTCTGGTGGAATTGATGTGATGTTTGGGGGAGAGAAAGCTTGTCTGGAGATGCCTAAGTCTCCCTAGAAGGATCACCTGTCAGGGGTCCACTTCCCTGAAGGCAAGAGTTAGCAAGTACAGTGGACACCTGGCAAAACCAAGGCCTGAGGGACAGCAGCTGCCCTCCGAGAAGAGGCACCACCCTACCCTGAAAACCACAGCTGCAGAGCCCAGCAGTGGAACATTGCTGGGAGAACCACAGAAAGTGCCTCAGAGAAAATCCCAACCATACCTGTCCCAGAGGCTCCCTCCGCAGATAGAAAATAAATGCACACAACAGACTGTGTTTTCTTCCCTTTCTTTCCCTCCCCAGGCTCACCCTGGAGGATCCAAAACTGCAAAGTTGGATGGAGAAAAGAGAAAAATAAAAGGATGGGAAGGGGGGAATATATGGCTCCTTCTTCAAGCAATCAGCCCACAGTGCCAGGTGGGCAGATGGAGGTGGAGGTGAAGATTGATTCCAGTCTGGGATTGGACACCTTAGGTGTGGATGAGACCCCGAGACAGTGTGCATGACTCCACCCACTCTAGGACCCTCCATTAGGTGAGAGCGAGCACAGAGGTCAGGGGGCCAGCTGGATTTTCATCCAGAGGTGGGGAAAGATTATTCCCATCATGTAAGTTTCATAGGTACCACAGAAGATGAAAATAAAATCAATTGTGATTATATCCTGTAGGCAGAATTTGAGCAATGTCCCAGTTACGATAAGGAATAGTCTGCCCCTGCTTGGCCATGCTTCACCACTGGGAATTGATAGCTACAAAAGAATACTTTCTATGCAAGCCATAGGTGTCCCTTAAATCTCCAGCAACCCTTTCTTGTAACACTGTATCCAGGTCACAAATGCACTTGCAATGTGTGTTTCACATTTGTGCAGTGTGGTGGTGTGTTGAAGGATGTACCTACCAGAGCATGTGAAGGGGTGCTTCCACAGCCCTTAGAGCACTGTTGGGACCAACTAAGGATAAAAATGGGGCATAAGAGTCTTCCCAGAAGGATGCCTTTCTGTGGAAACCCCTGGGATTCCAGGAAGGCCACTCCAGCCTGACACCTCTCACAGCCCTCAGAGAAGCTGGGAGGCTGCACATTAACTTACATTCACCGCTGACTCATATTAAGTAACATTCAGTTTCAGAAACAACTAATGCAGTTACCTCTCTTGGATGTGCATTGGAATTTTTTAAACAGAGAAGTGAAGACTTTGGATCCAGACAAGCCATGAAATCTGGGTTCTGCCACCTACTGGTCCCAGGTCCTCCAGCAGATGGCTCAATCCTGTAGCCTCAATTTTCCCAGATTTAAAACGAGGTAAAACAGCACCCCCTCCATAGAGGTCTTATGAGGGGTGAGTGAGGTGACACAGGGAAAGCACTGTCTGTGCCTGGCTTGCAGGAGCATTCAACAGCTGCCACCTCTTAATTAAAAAGCCGGAACAGGCAAGCCAGGTTCTGCTGGCCATGCTACCCAGTTACTGACCACAAGAAAGTGGCTGCCTCTGTCCAGGAACTGACCCTGGAGAAGGGTCTCTTCTCAACTCACCCCCCTCCATGCCCACTCCTTGAATCTTTTCCCCTGAAGCAATCCTGGGCCACCCTTGGAAACCAGAGATAACAGCTTCTGATGGAGACAAAGTCCTGCATTTTCCCCTGCTCTCAGAAGAGAGGACTTTGTCCTGGTCAGGTCAGTGCTCCCTCAGGAGGAACATGCTGATGGGAACCTAGATCTGCTTCTACCCACTACCTCCCCTCCACCCATTAAATGACACATTCATGGGGCAGTTCCTTGTCAGAAAAGAGGGAAGCCAAGTTCTAAGGCATGTGCCAGCTGTTAAAACTCACTGTGAACATTTGTTTCCAAGGATGTCGGCTAACGTCATTCTTCATCTTGATGTTGATAGGCAGTTTCTAAAAGGGAACCCAGGGCCTGCTGGCATCCAAAGCCCTGTGTCAACCCCCTCCATGAGTGAGGGCTGGACTTAGTGACTTGCTTCTACAAAGCGATGGGATGTCACTTCCATGTTTAGGGAACAAAAGATCTTGCCTCCTGTCCCTGCATTCACCCTCTCTTGCATTTTGCTAACTCACTCTGCAGGAAGCCAGCTGCCCTGATGTGATCTGCCTCACGAGAGGCCCCTTAGCCAAGAACTGATAGCTCCAGCCAGCAAAGAACAGAGGCCTTCAATCCAACATGTGCAAAGACCAGAATCCTGCCCAGAACTATGGAAGTGAGCTTGGAAGAAGAGACTCCCGTTTCACACCAGTTTTGAGAGAACTGCAGATTCTCCAACACCCAGATTGCAGCTTCTGCGACCCTGAACCAGAACCACTCACGGAAGACACACCTGGATTCCTGACCACCAGAAATTGTAAGATAATAAAGATATGCCATTTTAAAGCCACTGAGGTTTGTTAGGCAGCAACAGACAACTAAAACCACTGTGTTAGGTTTGTTTTCTTTTTTTTTTACATCTTTATTGGTGTATAATTGCTTTACAATGTTGTGTTAGTTTCTGCTTTATAACAAAGTGAATCCGTTATACATATACATATGTTCCCATATCTCTTCCCTCTTGCATCTCCCTCCCTTCCACCCTCCCCATCTCACCCCTCCAGGCGGTCACAAAGCACTGAGCTGATCTCCTTGTGCTATGCAGCTGCTTCCCACTAGCTATCTACCTTACATTTGGTAGTGTATATATGTCCATGCCTCTCTCTCGCTTTGTCACAGCTTACCCTTCCCCTCCCCATATCCTCCAGTCCATGCTCTAGTAAGCCTGTGTCTTTATTCCTGTCTTACCCCTAGGTTCTTCATGACATTTTTTTCCTTAAATTCCATATATATGTGTTAGCATATGGTATTTGTCTTTCTCTTTCTGACTTACTTCACTCTGTATGACAGACTCTAGGTCTATCCACCTCATTATGAATAGCTCAATTTCGTTTCTTTTTATGGCTGAGTAATATTCCATTGTATATATGTGCCACATCTTCTTTATCCATTCCTCCAATGATGGACACTTAGGTTGTTTCTATCTCCGGGCTATTGTAAATAGAGCTGCAATGAACATTTTGGTACATGACTCTTTTTGAATTATGGTTTTCTCAGGGTATATGCCCAGTAGTGGGATTGCTGGGTCATATGGTGGTCCAATTTGTAGGTTTTTAAGGAACCTCCATACTGTTCTCCACAGTGGCTGTATCAATTTACATTCCCACCAACAGTGCAAGAGGCTTCCCTTTTCTCCACACCCTCTCCAGCATTTATTGTTTTTAGATTTTTTGATGATGGCCATTCTGACTGGTGTGAGATGATATCACATTGTAGTTTTGATTTGCATTTCTCTAATGATTAATGATGTTGAGCATTCTTTCATGTGTTTGTTGGCAGTCTATATCTTCTTTGGAGAAATGTCTATTTAGGTCTTCTGCCCATTTTTGGATTGGGTTGTTTGTTTTTTTTGTTATTGAGCTGCATGAGCTGCTTGTAAATTTTGGAGATTAATCCTTTGTCAGTTGCTTCATTTGCAAATATTTTCTCCCATTCTGAGGGCTGGCTTTTGGTCTTGTTTATGGTTTCCTTTGCTGTGCAAAAGCTTTTAAGTTTCATTAGGTCCCATTTGTTTATTTTTGTTTTTATTTCCATTTCTCTAGGAGGTGGGTCAAAAAGGATCTTGCTGTGATTTATTTCATAGAGTGTTCTGCCTATGTTTTCCTCTATGAGTTTGAGAGTTTATGGCCTTACATTTAGGTCTTTAATCCATTTTGAGCTTATTTTTGTGTATGGTGTTAGGGAGTGATCTAATCTCATACTTTTACAAGTACCTGTCCAGTTTTCCCAGAATCACTTACTGAAGAGGCTGTCCTTTCTCCACTGTACATTCCTGCCTCCATTATCAAAGATAAGGTGACCATATGTGCATGGATTTATCTCTGGGCTTTCTATCCTGTTCCATTGATCTATCATTCTGTTTCTGTACCAGTACCATACTGTCTTGATTACTGTAGCTTTGTAGTATAGTCTGAAGTCAGGGAGCCTGATTCCTCCAGCTCCGTTTCTCATTCTCAAGATTGCTTTGGCTCTTCGGGGTCTTTTGTGTTTCCATACAAATTGCAAAATTTTTTGTTCTAGTTCTGTGAAAAATGCCAGTAGTAGTTTGATACAGATTGCATTGAATCTGTAGATTGCTTTGGGTAGTAGAGTCATTTTCACAATGTTGATTCTTCCAATCCAAGAACATGGTATATTTCTCCATCTATTTGTATCGTCTTTAATTTCTTTCATCAATGTCTTATAATTTTCTACATACAGGACTTTTGTCTCCTATGGTAAGTTTATTCCTAGATATTTTATTCTTTTGGTTGCAATGGTAAATGAGAGTGGTTTCTTAATTTCACTTTCAGATTTTTCATCATTAGTGTATAGGAATGCCAGAGATTTCTGTGCATTAATTTTGTATCCTGCTACTTTACCAAATTCATTGATTAGCTCTAGTAGTTTTCTGGTAGCATCTTTAGGATTCTCTATGTATAGTATCATGTCATCTGCAAACAGTGACAGCTTTACTTCTTCTTTTCCGATTTGGATTCGTTTTATTTACTTTTCTTCTCTGATGGCTATGGCTAAAACTTCCAAAACTATGTTGAATAAGAGTGGTGAGAGTGGGCAACCTTGTCTTGTTTCTGATCTTAGTGGAAATGCTTTCAGTTTTTCACCATTGAGGATGATGTTGGCTGTGGGTTTGTCATATATGGCCTTTATTATATTGAGGAAAGTTCCCTCTATGCCTACTTTCTGGAGGGTTTTTGTCATAAATGGGTTTTGAATTTTGTTGAAAGCTTTCTCTGCATCTATTGAGATGATCATATGGTTTTTCTACTTCAATTTGTTAATATGGTGTATCACGTTGATTGATTTGCATATATTTAAAAATCCTTGCATTCCAGGAATAAACGCCACTTGATCATGGTGTATGATCCATTTAATGTGCTGTCGTATTCTGTTTGCTAGTATTTTGTTGAGGATTTTTGCATCTATGTTCATCAGTGATATTGGCCTGTAGTTTTCTTTCTTTGTGACATCCTTGTCTGATTGTGGTATCAGTGTGACGGTGGCCTTGTAAAATGAGTTTGGGAGTGTTCCTCCCTCTGCTATATTTTGGAAGAGTTTGAGAAGGATAGGTGTTAGCTCTTCTCTAAATGTTTGATAGAATTCACCTGTGAAGCCATCTGGTCCTGGGCTTTTGTTTGTTGAAATATTTTTAATCACAGTTTCAATTTCAGTGCTTGTGATTGGTCTGGTCATATTTTCTATTTCTTCCTGATTCAGTCTTGGCAGGTTGTGCATTTCTAAGAATTTGTCCATTTCTTACAGGTTTTCCATTTTATTGGCATAGAGTTGCTTGCAGTAATCTCTCATGATGTTTTGTATTTCCGCAGTGTCACCTGTTACTTGTCCTTTTTCACTTCTAATTCTATTGATTTGAGTCTTCTCCCTTTTTTTTTTTTTGATGAGTCTGGCTAATGGTTTATCAATTTTGTTTATCTTCTCAAAGAACCAGCTTTTAGTTTTATTGATCTTTGCTATCGTTTCCTTCATTTCTTTTTCATTTATTTCTGATCTGATTTTTATGATTTCTTTCCTTCTGCTAACTTTGGGGTTTTTTTGTTCTTCTTTCTTTAATTGCTTTAGGTGCAAGGTTAGGTTGTTTATTCGAGATGTTTCCTGTTTCTTAGGGTAGGATTGTATTGCTATAAACCTCCCTCTTAGAACTGCTTTTGCTGCATCCCATAGATTTTGGGTCGTTGTGTCTCCATTGTCATTTGTTTCTAGGTATTTTTTAATTTCCTCTTTGATTTCTTCAGTGATCACTTCATTATTAAGTAGTGTATTGCTTATCCTCCCTGTGTGTATTTTTTCAGATCTTTTCCTGTAATTGATATCTAATCTCATAGTGTTGTGGTCGGAAAAGATACTTGATACAATTTCAATTTTCTTAAATTTACCAAGGCTTGATTTGTGACACAAGATAGGATCTATCCTGGAGAATGTTCCATGAGCACTTGAGAAAAATGTGTATTCTGGGTTTTTTTGGATGGAATGTCCTATAAATATCAATTAAGTCCATCTTGTTTAATGTATCATTTAAAGCTTGTGTTTCCTTATTTATTTTCATTTTGGATGATCTGTCCATTGCTGAAAGTGGTGTGTTAAAGTTCCCTACTATGAATGTGTTACTGTTGATTTCCCCTTTTATGTCTGTTAGTATTTGCCTTATATATTGAGGTGCTTCTATGTTGGGTGCATAAATATTTACAATTGTTATACCTTCTTCTTGGATCGATCCCTTGATCATTATGTAGTGTCCTTCTTTGTCTCTTCTAATAGTCTTTATTTTAAAGTCTATTTCGTCTGATATGAGAATTGCTACTCCAGCTTTCTTTTGTTTACCATTTGCATGAAATATCTTTTTCCATCCCCTTACTTTCAGTCTGTATGTGTCTCTAGGTCTGTAGTGCATCTCTTGTAGACAGCAAATATATGGGTCTTGTTTTTGTATCAATTAATCCAATCTGTGTCTTTTGGTGTGAGCATTTAGTCCATTTACATTTAAGGTAATTATCAATATATATGTTCCTATTCCCATTTTCTTAATTGTTTTGGTTTTGTTATTGTAGGTCTTTTCCTTCTCTTGCATTTCTTGCCTAGAGAAGTTCCTTTTGCCATCGTTGTAAAGCTGGTTTGGTGGTGCTGAACTCTCTCAGCTTTTGCTTGTCTGTAAAGGTTTTAATTCCTCAATCAAATCTGAATGAGATCTTTGCTGGGTATAGTAATCTTGGTTGCAGGTTTTTCTCCTTCATCAATTTAAATATGTCCTGCCAGTCCCTTCTGTCTTGCAGAGTTTCTGCTGAAAGGTCAGCTGTTAACCTTATGGGGATTCCCTTGTGTGTTATTTGTTGTTTTTCCCTTGCTGCTTTTAATATGTTTTCTTTGTATTTAATTTTTGACAGTTTGATTAATATTTGTATTGGCATATTTCTCCTTGTATTTATCCTGTATGGGACTCTCTGTGCTTCCTGGACTTGATTAACTATTTCCTTTCCTGTATTAGGGAAATTTTCAGCTATAATCTCTTCAAATATTTTCTCAGTCCCTTTCTTTTTGTCTTTTTCTCCTGGAACCCCTATAATTCGAATGTTGGTGCATTTAATGTTGTCCCAGAGGTCTCTGAGACTGTCCTAAGTTCTTTTCATTCTTTTTTCTTTATTCTGCTCTGCAGTAGTTATTTCCACTATTTTATCTTCCAGGTCACCTATCCGTTCTTCTGCCTCAGTTATTCTGCTATTGATTCCATCTAGAGTATTTTTAATTTCATTTATTGTGTTGTTCATTGTTGTTTGTTTCACCTTTAGTTCTTCTAAATGTTAAATGTTAGGTCCTTGTTAAATGTTTCTTGCATTTTGTCTATTCTATTTCCAAGATTTTGGATCATCTTTACTATCATTTTTCTGAATTATTTTTCAGTTAGACTGCCTATTTCTTCTTCATTTGTTAGGTCTGGTGGGTTTTTATCTTGCTCCTTCATCTGCTGTGTGTTTTTCTGTCTTCTCATTTTGCTTGTCGTACTGTGTTTGGGGTCTCCTTTTTGCAGGCTGCAGGTTCGTAGTTCCCACTGTTTTTGATGTCTGTCCCCAGTGGCTAAGGTTTTTTCAGTGGGTTGTGTAGGCTTCCTGGTGGTGGGGACTAGTGCCTGTGTTCTGATGAATGAGGCTGGATCTTGTCTTTCTGGTGGGCAGGTCTACGTCTGGTGGTGTGTTTTGGATGTCTGTTGACTTATTATGATTTTAGGCAGCCTCTCTGCTAATGGGTGGGGTTGTGTTCCTGTCTTTTTAGTTGTTTGGCATAGGATGTCCAGCACTGTAGCTTGCTGGTCATTAAGTGAAGCTGGGTGCTGGTGTTGAGATGGAGATCTCTGGGAGATTTTCGCCATTTGATATTATGTGGAGCTGGGAGGTCTCTTGTGGACCATTGTCCTGAAGTTGACTCTGCCACCTCAGAGGCACAGCACTGGCTCCTGGCTGCAGCACCAAGAGCCTTTCATCCACATGGCTAACATGGGAAAGGAAACAGTTACCAAAGTCCAAGAAGTGCAGAGAGTCCCTTCTCACAGTTCTCGGGGCTGGACGTCCAGAATCAAGTCCAGCAGATCCACTGTCCGATGAGCTCTCATCCTCATCTTCCTGCTGAGCCCTCACCTTGTTTCCTCTGTGCTGAGTCTAGTTCACCAGCCTCCAGGGCACCGCTTGCAAGTGCCTCGCAAACCGCCAACACCTCAGACCAGGTTTCCTGGTGCAAAACTGCAGCGCCGACAGCTCGGCTCAGGGCCGTGTCCTGTGTTAGGTTTTAAACCATCCTAAAATCTTCCTCGAGTTAATCCTTCATTCCCATTGAAATACTCTCATTAGCATTAATAAATAACTCATGAGAAATTGACATGCAATTCTAATGCCTACATACCAATCATGAGTGAGTGTCTGACATTGCATCTTGGTTACAAAACGCTTACTGTTTACCTTTCATTCACAGCCCATGAGGCAACCCAATGCTTCCTTAATCTACTTTTCTACTTTATAATTTTTTTTAATGGGTCTAGGCTTTGAAAAAGAAATACTGAGTGGCACCTCTTACAATACTGCCAACCATCAGTGAATTAGAACTAGGTGTGTTGTTCCGGTGCCGACGTGTTTACCTGCTTGTACCCACAGGACACTGTAGAGTTTCTGGGTGAATCACCCCATTGCCTTTCTCCAAAGCTTTGGGGGATGATTGAAAGTGTCCTCTGCCTTCAGGCACATGGCAGAGGGAGGCCGTTGTCTCTGGGGACAAGTCATGGTTTTTCTTTCATCGTCTTCCCCAGACTTAGGTGTTCCAATTTATCCTTTTCATGAGTTTTTTATCCCATTATTGGTTGTCATTTCTGTCACTTCCTCCTTGTTGTCACAGCACAAATGGAAGCTCACCAGTCACCGGGGATCTTTTTGTGTCTCCTGTCACCTGGGGTCCGTACTTAACAGACTTTAAATGATTAATTTTCTGTTTTCAGTCATAAAGGAGGACAAGAGAGTGCTTAGTCACCTTGTAAACCAAGGTCCAAAGATTATTTTTACAGTCATTTTTTAAAAATTTGTGGTAAAATATGCATGACATAAAATTTACCATTTTAACCATTTTCAAGTCTTCAGTTTAGTGACATTAACTGCATTCACATCATTGTGGAACCATCAACCACCATCCATCTCCAGAACTTTTTCATCTTCCAAAACTGAAACTCTCTCCCCATTAAACACTAACTCCTTCCCCCAGCCCCTGGCACCCACCATTCTACTTCATGAATTTGACTATTCTGGGTCTCTCATATAAATGGAATCATACAGTCCTTTTGTGGCTGGCTTAGCTCACTTAGCATATTATCCTCAAGGTTCATCCATGTTGCAGTATGTGTTATTTGTATATACCATATTTTATATATTCATCCATTAATGGGCATTTAGGTTATTTCCATCTTTTGGCTAATGTAAATGATGCTATTATGAATATGGGTTATTTTCACAGACATCTTGACCAGAAATAAAATATGTCTGCTCCATCTACCATTCCCAGGACACAAAGTCCCCCTTCAACCCTCATTGCTGACTGAGCAATAATAGCAACAAGGCAGAGGCCATGTGGAAGATGGACTTAATTCAACTTTTCTCTCCCTCCCTTTCTTCCTTCTTTCTGTCTACCAACCACCTATAGTCCAAGGCACTGAGCTGGGCACCATGGTGCAGAAATAAACATGACAGCACCCTGTGTCACGTACTCCCAGGCCAGAAGGAGAACCCCACATGTACTGTGGGGCTGGTGGGCCTACGGGGTGGGGCTGAGTTCTACAGAAAATATACAGCCTGACTCAGGGCAGATCTGGAAAGACTTGATCCAGGACCTTGACAGACAGATTTAGAAGCAATATAAGGCAGAAAACAACAATGTGGCATTGGCACAGTACAACTTGTTCCAAGTGGCTGAAGCACCAAGAAGGTATGTAGAAAGACTGACCCAGTTAGAAAGGGAAGATGAGGCACATGAGGAATGACCTTGGAAAGAAACCTGACCAAGCATGATCAAATCATTAAAATACTTTTTACTTTATAGCAAACCTATATTGAAGTAAATGTTGAAGCCCTAAAGATAATAGAGAAGCAGCTATGACATCACAACCCAGTTAAGTTTTAAAAAGCCATCATAACATGACAACAAATGCAGTGTGGTACCCTGAGTTGGATCCTGGAACTGAAAGAGGATATTAATAGAAAAACTGGTGAAATCCAAATAAAATCCACAGTCTAGTTAATAGTAATGTACCAATGTCAGTTTCTTCATTTTGACAACTGTACCATTGATAATGAAAGATATTAATGATGAGGGGAAGTCAGTGAAGGGTATATGAAAATTCTAATATTTTTGTAACTTTTCTGTTAAATCTAAATTTTTTTTCAAAATAAACTTTATTAAAAAATTGAAGTTCCAGAAGTTCAAAATCCTATCCTTTCCCTGAATCTCTTTTCCCTTTTCCTGTGCATATTCATTTTTATATCCGTAAAGAAAGATACTAAATAGATTTACTATAATCAGCAGTTTTAGTTAACATTGCTCATGCTTATGTTTCTCCATTTTGTTTCAGTCTCTTTATTTCTTGTCTCTCTCTCCCTCATCCTTTTAACACCATCATGGAACAGGTGTTACACACTTTTCAGCATGCCCTGTACCTCATATACAAATGTGTAAACACATGTACGTCAATGGCAAATGTCTGTCTTTGATGAGTTTTATCAAAAAGGAATCATAAAGTAGATGATAGATAGATAGATAATCTGTGCATCTTCTTTCCTTACTTCACAGCATAGACATCCCTACAATTCAATAGATGTGGATCTAATTCAAAATGTTTAATTGCCAAATAACATTCCATGTAATGTATGTTGCCATTTTATCCAAACATTTTGCTTTAGGTTAACTTCTGGTTTTGTGCTGCGATATGAATCATTATACATGTTACATTAGAATGGATGTCCCGTCTTTCTTGAGGCAGGGTTTCCTAACCACCATGGTTCCAGGACTGACCCTCAGAACCCACCCTAGGGAGGGAGCAAGGCCTGACTCTTTCCTTCTGGCACATTCCCTGTGTGGCTTCGGTCTCCCGGGGTGGACAGGTTGGAGGGGCAATGCCTTACCTTATTCTTATCTCACTGGTGGTGTTTTAGCTGGACATTGGTGCCACTTAGATGACATAAAGTATAGTCACATGGCTGTGCAAGCATCACCACCACTCATCTGCAGAACTTTTTCATCTTCCCAAACTGAAACTATGTATCCATTAAACAACTATCCATTCCACCTACCCCAGCCCTGGCACCCTCCTTTCTCCCCTCTATTTCTGTTTGTTTGATCTGAATCTTTATTTTTGGGAGTTCCTGTGGGTTCTCAGAAGATGGCCCTATGTCCCTAGGACACTAGTAGAGTCAAGGACAACATGGGGCCGTCCCTACCTGTTGGGCACCGTCTCCCAAGATATGTCTCGTGGGCTCACTGCCTTGATTTCCGTCTGCTCTCAGGAGCCACGCTACTCAGCCTCTACCCTTCTGCCCTCAGAACATTCTTAGCCAGTTCCTGACTCTCAGATTTCACCAAGCCAGGGTTAGACAACAGCTCGGGAGTGCACACACCCAGTTTTCCAGGGATTCTCTCAAATCATGCTGATTTGGCAGGTGCTGAGGAAAACAGCCCCTGCAAAGGCAAAGCACTCTGCCACTTCTTCAAAGAGACTTTCCCTCACCTTCCTCACCACACTGGCCTTCCCTTCCGGCTCCATCCCAGGACACAGACAGGTTCTGATGCCTCCTTGGCAGGTTTCCTTGGAAAGTTTGCCCTCTTTTAGAAGGTATGAGCCCTCTGTTCTCAGGGCAGCCTGAAATCGGAGGTGTCTTCATGACAGTCTGCTGCACAGGGCTACACTTTCCCTTATGGATATAAAATGAAGATTCCAAGAGTCGAGGCAGAGTGTGGGGCTGGGTGCACAGTAGGGAGGTGACAGACTCTCTCTTTGGCCAAATTTTACTCAGGATTTTCTGAGTAAAAATATTATTTAAAAAAAATTTTAAAATTTAATTTTAAAAATTTAATTTTAAAAATTAAAAAAAATAATTTTTTTAAAAAAATTTTCTTTTAAGTGAAGCCTCCACTTGGGGACTCTGTATTGTCGAATTTTGGCAAGCATTCTGAGGAGTCTGTTTAGCCATCCCTCCTCCCCATCCTCCATATCTGATCACACTCAATATCTGATCACGTTCCTCATCCTCCACCACCTCCCCCACAACCCCTTGGTGATGTCCAATCACCTTGGCCTGCTTTAAGCAGGAATCCTGTTTAGGATGGTTTAGGCAGAATCCACCCTCATCCCCAATGATTTTTGTAGTGATTTTTTTATCCACTGACCCCCATCCTCCTCTCTGACCATAAATCCCCCCTTGCCCATACTGTATTCAGAGTGGAATCTGATGTCTCTCCCACACTAGGAAACCCCATTGCCCCTGCCTTGAATAAAATGGATCTTACAGTTCTTTAACAAGTGTCAGGAATAAGATTTTATGCTTTTTGTGTGTGTGTGTGTGTGTGGTATGCGGGCCTCTCACTGTTGTGACCTCTCCCGTTGCGGAGCACAGGCTCCAGACGCGCAGGCTCAGTGGCCATGGCTCACGGGCCCAGCCGCTCCGCGGCATGTGGGATCTTCCCGGACAGGGGCACGATCCCATGTCCCCTGCATCGGCAGGCGGACTCTCAACCACTGCACCACCAGGGAAGCCCAGATTTTATGTTTTTAATGAAATATAGTTGACATACAGTACTATGTGAATCTCAGGTGTACTACAACATGATTTGACATTTGCATAGGTTATGAGGTGGTCACCACGATAAATCTAGTAACCATCTGTCCCCATACAAAGTTATTACATATTGTTGAACATATTCCTTACACTGTGTATTGTATCCCCGTGACTTATTTATCATATAACTAGAGATTGATACCTACTGTGACCAAACCCCCAAACCTCTCCCTCATGGTGACCATCTGTTCTCTGTATCTATGAGTCTCTTTCTGTTGTTTTGTTTATTTTGTATTAGATTCCACATATAAGTGAGATCATGCAGTATTTGTCTTTCTCTGGCTGACATACTTCACTTAGCATAATACCAGTTTGATCCATCAATTTTGTTGCAAAGGCAAGATTCTTTTTTTATGGCTGAGTAATAGTCCATTACGTCTCTGTGTGTGTGTGTATACACATCTCACATATTCTTTATCCATTCATCTGTTGATGGACACCTAGGTTGCTTCCATATCTTGGCTATTGTAAATAATTCTGCTCTGAACATTGACATGCATATGCCTTTTCAAATTAGTGCTTTCATTTTCTTCAGGTAAAAACCCAGAAGTGAAATTGCTGGATCATATGGTAGTTCTACTCTTAATTTTTTGAGGAAACTCCACACTGTTTTCCATAGTGTCTGCATGAATTTACTTTCCCATCAAGAGTACAAAAGCATTCCCTCTTCTCCTCATCCTTGACAACACTTGTTATTTGTTGATGATAGCCTTTCTGACAGGTGTGAGGTGGTTTCTCATTGTGGTTTCATTTGCATTTCCCTGATGATTAGCAATGTTGAGCATCTTTTCATGTGTCTGTTGGTCGTCTATACGTCTTCTCTGGAAAAATGTCTGTTTAGCTCCTCTGCCCATTTTTAGATCAAATTATTTTGTTTTTTTTTTTTTATTTTGAGTTGTATGAGTTATTTATATATTTTGGATTTTAAACTCTTATTGAATATGTCATTTACAAATAGCTTCTTGCATTCAGTAGGCTGCATTTACATTCTGTTGATAGTTTCCTCTACTGGGCAAAAGTGTTTTACTTTGAAGTAGTCCTATTTATTTTTGCTTTAATTTCTCATGTCTGGCGAGACAAATTCAAAGAAATATATTGCTAAGATCAATATCAAATAGTATACTCCTTATATTTTCTTCTAGGAGATTTATGTCAGGAATTACATTTAAGTCTTTAATTGATTTTTAGTTTATTTTTGTATATAGTGTGAGAAAGTAGCCTTGTTTGATTCTTTTGCATGTAGCTATCCTTTTCTCCATTACATATTCTTGCCCCCATTGCTGTAGATTAATTGGCCATGTAAGTGTGGGTTTATTTCTGCACTCTCTATTCTGTTCCATTGATCTATGTGCCTGTTTTTTATGCCAGTACCGCACTGTTTTGATTATTGCAGCTTTGAGTATAGTTTGAAATCCAGGTGTGTGACACTTCCAGCTTTGTTCTTCTTTCTCAAGATTGTTTTGGCTATTTGAAGTCTTTTATTTCTGTACAAATTTTAGAATTATTTGTTATACTTCTGTGAAAAAAATGCCATGGGTATTTTGATAGGAATTGCATTGAATCTGTAGTTTGTGTTTGGTAGTATGCTCATTTTAACAATATTAATTCTTCCACTCCATGAGTATGGTAAATTTTTCTTTTTCCATGTGTCATCTTCAATCTCTTTCAACAATGTCTTATAATTTTCTGAGTTCAAGCCTTTTACCTCGTTGGTTAGGTTTATTCCTAGGTATTTTTTTTCTTTTTGGTGCCATTGTAAACAATATTGTTTTCTTAAATTCTCTTTCTGATAGTTTATTGTTAGTGTATAGAAACACAACAGATTTCTATATATTAATTATGTATCCTGAAACTTTTCTGAATTCATTTATCAGTTCTCATAGTTTTTTTGGTGGCATCTTTAGAACTTTCTATATGTAGTATCATGTCATCTGCAAATAATGATAGTCTTACTTCTTTTCCAATTTAGATTCCTTTTATGTCTTTTTCTTGTCTGATTACTGTGGCTAGGAATTCCAATACTATGTAGAATAAAAGTGACAAGAGTAGGCCATCCTTGTCTTGTTCCTGATCTTAGAGGAATTGCTTTCAACTTTTCATCATCAAGTATGACATTGACTGTTTGTATGACATAGGTTTGTCACATATGGTCTTTATTATGTTAGGGTATGTTCCCTCTATATTCACTTGGTTGAGAATTTTTGTCATAAATGAATGTTGAATTTTGACAAATGCTTTTTCTGCCTCTATTGGAATGATCATATGATTATTATTTTTCAATTTGTTAGCATGGTGTATCAAGTTTTGCAGATATTGAATCATCCTTATATGACTGATTTGTAGATATTGAACCATCCTTATATCCCTAGGATAAATTCTACTTGATCATGGCATATGATCTTTTAATGTATTGTTGAATTTTGTTGGCTGACATTTTGTTAAGAATTTTTGCATCTATGTTTATTAGGGATATTGGCTTATAATTTTCTTCTTTTTTGTGATGCTTTCATCTGGTTTTGGTATCATGGTGAATATAGTTTAGTGGGATGAATTCATAAGCTCTCCCTTCTCTTCAATTTTTTGGAATAGTTTGAGAAGAATAGGTATAAACTCTTTAAATGTTTGGTAGAATTCACCTGAGACCAATCTGGTCCTAGGCTTTTGTTTGTTGAGGTTTTTTTCTAGTACTGATTCAGTTTCATTACTGGCAATCCATCTGTTCATATTTTCTATTTCTTCTGATTCTGCCTTGGAATATTGTAGATTTCTAGGAATTTATCCATTTCTTCTAGGTTTTCTATTTTATTGGTATATAATTGTATTAATCTCTTATGAATCTTTGTATTTCTCTGGTGTTGGTTGATAATTTCTCTCTTTTAATTTCTGATTTTATTGATTTGGGCCTCCTCTCTTTTTTTCTCGATGAGCTTGGCTAAAGGTTTATCAGTTTTATCTTTTCAAAGAATTAGCTCTTAGTTTCATTGATTGTTTCTGTTGTTTCTTTAGTCTCTATTTCATTTATTTTTCACTCTAATCTCCATTATTTCTTTCCTTCTACCAATTTGGGTTTTATTTATTCTTCTTTTTCTGTTTCCCTTAGATGTAAAATTAGGTTTTTATTTCAGTTTTTTCTTGTTTCCCGAGATAAGCTTGTATCACTATAAACTTCCCTCTTAGAACTGCTTTTCTGCATCCTATAGATTTTTGAATCCTTGTATTCCATTTTCATTTGTCTCCCAATATTTTTTTATTTTCTCTTTGATTTCTTTAGTGACACATTGGTTGTTTAGTAGCATATTGTTTAGTCTCCACATGTTTGTGGTTTTTTGCAGTTTTTTTTCCTTGTAGCTGATTTCTAGTCTTATACCATTGTGGTTGGAAAAGATGCTTGATATGATTTCAATTTCTTACATTTATTGAGACTTGTTTCATGGTCTAGCATGGGCTAGCATGTGATCAATCCTGGAGAATGTTCCATGTGCACTGGAAAGGAGTATGCATTCTGCTGCTTTTGGATGGAAAGTTCTCTCTCTCTCTCTCTCTCTCTCTCTATATATATATATATATATATTGGGTTGGCCAAAAGGTTCGTTCATCATAAGATGGCTGTAATAGCACTTAGTTGTCTTTAATTTCATTCAAAACAATTTTGTTAGATTGTATGTGACAGCTGTCATATCAGCATGCATTTAAAATAAATGACATCAATATTGGTGAATTTTTGTGTAGCCATTTTAATATTGAAGATGGAAGAAGAAAAGCAACATTTTTGGCATATTATGCTTTATTATTTCAAGAAGGGTAAAAACACAACTGAAATGCAAAAAAAGATTTGTGCAGTGTATGGCGAAGGTGCTGTGACTGATCAAATGTGTCAAAAGTGGTTTGCAAAGTTTCGTGCTGGAGACTTCTCACTCCACGTTTGGGTAGACCAGTTGAAGTTGATAGAGATCAAACCAAGACATAAATTGAGAACAATCAATGTTATACCACACGGGAGATAGAGATAGCCAACATACTCAAAATATCCAAATCAAGTTTTGAAAATCATTTGCATCAGCTTGGTTATGTTCATCGCTTTGATGTTTGGGTTCACATAAGTGAAAACAAGTTATTGACCATATTTCTGCATGTGATTCTCTACTGAAACGTAATGAAAATATTGTTTTTAAAACAAATTGTGATGGGTGATAAAAAGTGAATACTGTACAATAATGTGGAACAGAAGAGCTTGTGGGGCAAGCAAAATGAACCACTGTCAACCACACCAAAGGCCAGTCTTCATCCAAAGAAGGTGACGTTGTGTATATGGTGGGATTGGAAGAGAGTCCTCTATTATGAACTCCTTTTGGAAAACCAAACGATTAAATCCAACAAGTACTGCTCCCAATTAGACCAACTGAAAGCAGCACTTGACGAAAAGCATCCAGAATTAGTCATCAGAAAATGCAAAATCTTCCATCAGGATAATGCAAGACCAACATGTTTCTTTGATCACCAGGTAAAAACTATTACAGCTTGGCTGGGAAGTTCTGATTCATCTGCCGTATTCACCAGACATTGCAACTTCGGATTTCCATTTATTTAGGTCTTTAAAAAATTCTCTTAATGGAAAAAATTTCAATTTCTTGCAAGACTGTAAAAGACACCTGGAACAATTCTTTGCTGAAAAAGATAAAAAGTTTTGAGAAGATGGAATTACGAAGTTGCCTGAAAAATGGCAGGAGGTAGTGGAACAAAAGGGTGAATATGTTGTTCAATAAAGTTCTTGGTGAAAATGAAAAAATGTGTTTTTTATTTTTACTTAAAAACTGAAGGCACTTTTTGGCCAACCCTCTCTATATATTCCATTTAGTCTAATGTCTTGTTTAAGGTCAATTTTTCCTTATTAATTTTCTGTCTGGATGATCAATCCATTGAAGTATTGGGGTGTTAATGTCCCCTACTATTTTTGTGTTATTATCAATTTCCCCCTTTATATTTGTTAATATTTGCTTTAAGTATTCAAGTGCTCCTATATTGAGTGTGTATATATATTTACATGTTACAGTTATAAATTATAATAAGATATTACAATTGTTATACCTTCTTGTTGGATTGACTCCTTGATCGTTATGTAATGTCCTTCCTTGTCTCTTGTTACTATCTTTGTTTTAAAGCTTACTTTGCCTCGTATAAGTATTGCTACCCAGCTTTCTTTTCATTTGCATTCACATTGAATACCTTTTTTACATCCCTTCACTTTCAGTCCGTGTGTGTCTTTGTAACAAAAGTGGGTCTGCACAGACATAGAGAACAGACTTGTGGTTGCCAATGGGGAGGGGTCAGGGAAGAATGGAGTGGGAGGTTGGAGTTAGCAGATGTAAGTTATTATATATAGAAAGGATAAACAACAAGGTCCTACTGTATAGTACAGAGAACTATATTCTGTATCCTATGATAAACCGTAATGGAAAAGAAAATACATAAAAAAGAATGAATGTATATGTATAACTGAATCACTTTTCTGTACAGCAGAAATTAACACAATATTATAAATCAACTATACTTCAATTTCAAAATGGTATAAATAGATAAATAAAGTGAATCTGTTATAGGCAGCCTATATATGGGTCTTGTTTTCTAATATACATTCAGCCATTCTGTCTTTTGATTGAAGCATTTAGTCCATTTACATCACAAGTAGTTATTGATAGGTAAGTACTTACTGCTATTTTGTTTTCTAGTTGTTTTTATAGTTCTTTTTTTGTTCCTTTCTTCCTCTTTTGCTCTCTTGCCTTATGATTTGATGACTATCTTTAGTGTTATGTTTGGATTCATTTTGTGTGTATCTATTATAGGTTTTTGATTGTGGTGACCATAAGGTTCATATGTAACTATTTATATCTATCTATCTATTTATCTATCTATCTATCTAATGATTACATTAAGTTAATGATCTTTTAAGTTTGAATACATTCTAACAACCTTGCATTTTTTTACTTCTCCTCCTACATTTAATGTTTTTGACATCATATTTTGATCTTTTTGTGTTGTGTATCTCTTAACTACTTGTTGTGGGGGTAGAAGATTTTACTACTTTTGTCTTTAAAAACTTCTTACTAGCTTTGTAAGTGTCTGACTACTACATTTGCTGTATGTTTTTCTTTACCAATGAGATTTTCCTTTAATAGTTTTTATATTTCTAGTTGTTTTCTTTTCTGCTCAGAGAAGTTCCTTTAATATTTCTTGTAACATTGGTTTACAGTTGCTGAACTCTTTGCTTTTGCTTGTCTGTAAAACTATCTCTCCTTCAAATATAAATGTTGGTCTTGCTGGGCAAACTATTTTTAGTCGTAAGTTTTTAACTTTCATCATTTGGAATACATCTTACCTCTCCCTATGGGCTGCAAATTTTCTGCTGAAGAGTCAGCTGGTAGTCTTATGGGAGTTCCTTTGTATATAACTATTTGCTTTTCTCTCACTGTTTTTTAAATTTTTCTCTTTATTTAATTTTTGCAATTTTAATTACAATGTGTCTTGGTGGATCTCTTTGACTTCATCTTGTGTAGGATTCTCTGTGTTTCCTGGACCTGAATGTCCATTTCCTTTCCCAGATTAGGGAAGTTTTCAGTTATTATTTTTTCAAATATATTTCCTGCCCCTTTCTCTCTTCTCCTCTTGGAACCACTATAATGTCAATGTTAGTATGCTTGTTGTTGTCTTAGAGGTTTCTTAAACTATCTTCTTTTTTTTAATTCTTTTTTTTTTCTGTTCAGCTTAGCTATTTCCACTACTCTGTCTTCTAGTTCATAGATCCATTTCTCGGTATCATTGAATTTGCTATTGTCCCTTCTAGTGTATTTTTATTTCACTTGTTGTATTCAGCTCTGTTTGGTTCTTCTTTACATTTTCTAACTCTGTTAAAATTCTTGCCATGTTCAATTTTTCTTCCACTGAGTTCATTAAGCATCTTTATGACAATTATCTTGAACTCTTTATCAGGTAGATGGATTATCTCCATTTTAGTTCTTTTTCTGAGATTTTGTATTGTTCCTTCTTTTGGCCAAATCCTTGTGTTTATTTTTATGTATTAAGTGTGTCAGTTACATTTCCTGATCTCAGAGAAGTGGTCTCCTGTAGGAGACATCCTATGGGGCCCAGCAGCACACTCCCCTCTGTTCACCATAGCTATATGCTCTAGGGTTGCTCCCTTTGTGGGCCTTTCTGTTGTGGTGGGGCTGACTACTGTGGGTCCCTGGTAGGCAGGGCTGTCCTGACCTGCTTGGCTACCAGGTCCTGCCTCATGTGATAGCTGCTGGCCCATTGATGAGAGGGGCCGGGTCCTAGAGCAGCTGGTTTCATGGCCTGGTGGGTTCCCAGGACTGGTGCCAGTTTGCTGGTGGGCAGGGTTGGGTCAGGAAGACTGGCTGTGGGGCCTAGGGGAGCCAAGGCTGGTGCTAACCTACTGGTGGGAGGGTCTGGGTCCCAGTTCGGCAGGCTGTGGGGTCCAGAGGGCCAGGGTCTGCTACTGGCCTGCTGGTGGATAGGTAAGCCCTTAGCACTAATAAGCTAGAGAGAGGACTCCAAAGTGGTGCTCACTAGAACCAATATCTGCATGGTAGAATGAGCTCCCAAAAATGGATGCCACCAGAGTCTATGCTCCCAGGGTGAGTCCCAGTTGCCTCCTGCCTCTTCAAGATGTTCCCCAAGATGAGCAGGTGGGTTTGACTCAGGGTCATCTCAAATTACTGCCCATATGCTGGGTCTCAAAGTGTGTGAGATATTGCATGCATTTTTCAAAGCAGAGTCTGTTACCTACAGCCCTCCAATTCTCCCATATGCAAGCCCTGCTTGCCTTCAAAGGCAGATGTTCTGGGGGCTCTTATTCTTGATGCAGGACCTCTGGGCTTGGGTGTCTGATGTGAGGCTCAGACCCTTCACTCCTTGGAGAGAACGTCTGCAGTTGTGATTATTCTCCTGTCACCTACCTGAGTATGTGGATTTGGATCATACTACATCTCCACCCTCCTACCCATCTCATTGTGATTTCTTCTTTATATCTTTAGCTATGGAAACTCTTTTCTGCTAGTGTTCAGGCTGTTCTCATTAATAGTTGCTCTGTAAATACTTGTAATTTTGATGTGCCTGTGGGAGGAGGTGGGCTCAGGGTCTTCCTATTCTGCTATCTTGACCACACTTCCAGGAATAGTATTTTCTTTAACAATGTCCCAGATGTCTCTTCTCTTGAACGTGGTGGGCCAAGGGTGGGTTTCAGAGTGACTGGGCAATGCAGGGAGGGCAGGCAGGATAGTGGCTAGGAGACTGTTACAAATATCCAGGGCTTGTGGGAATTGCACACCATATTCCGGAAGATCATTGTTTAATTTTTAAATTATACTATAGTTCCTTCAGAATAATTTTCTATTTCAAGAATCAATCTGGCAATCTTGGAAAATGCTAGGTTTGAGGACATGGAAGATGAAGCCCCTGCCTGCTCTGGAAGAGACAGATAGATAGGGCAATATTGGCCCTGTGTTTTGGATTGACTTTACTGCAGGCAGAATCACTGGAAGATGTTCAGTACTAAGCCTCATTTCCGGAGGTGTTTCTAAAAACCAGTCCCTTGGTTTGGTGCATAGGTGGATTCCCCAAACTGAATGTATCAGGCTCCTTTCAAGCACTGGGCCTGCAAGAAGGGTGAGTTAAAGCAGGTGTTTTAATTGAGAAATAATAAATATCATTGAGGGGAAACATGTGAGCTGCACATGGTCTCTGATTCTACCAATTATCTGCTGAAGGCTGTGCTGTGCTAGCACCTGGAATCTCACACACCTGTCAGACTGTCTCTACTATAGTGCACACCCACTGAGAAGTGAGCTCAGCAGGCACCCAACAGCCCTCATAAACTTTTAAGTAGTCTTTCCAAAAATCTCACTGACAGCTATCTTTAGCTTCATATGAAAGTAAAAATAGAAAGTGTGTGTGTACATACATGTATGTGTGTTTGTGTGTTTGTATGTAGCTCTATCTATCTATCACTGATTTTTATTCTGCTACTTAAAGAAGCCAACTTCACCTCTCTTCATCCAGAAGCTGGCATAAAATCTCCTGTTCTACCAATCCCCAGTATGATCTCAAGTCTTCAATTTTACTGGCTCCACAAAACTGATCTTATGAAATTTAGTCACACTTTGTATATTCCTATTATTAATACCCCACAGGGTCAGATTATATATATATATACATACAGGGGTAGAAGCATTCCATAGAGGGGAACATCCTCAGTTTTCATTTGCATATATCAGCCATAACTAAAAAAAAGCTAAAGGAGAGATAGAATTTGTGAGTGGTTTGCTCTCTCTTTAGCTGAGAGAGGCATCACGCTCCCTTCCCAACCTTTACAGATGTGGAGCACAGAGATGCTATGTGACCATCAGGGTGTCACAGGGAGAGCACATGGCCCCATGGCCAGCCTGACTTCTCTCTGCATGGCAATGTCCTGCTTCTGCTGTCTCCTGAAACCAAGGGAGGGAGAGGGGAGAATATAGAGGAAGACCTAGCCATTGTTCCCATTCATAAAGCCCACAATTAAAGTCCATGGGTTGCTATCTCTGGGGCAGGAGACCTGGAACCACCTCACTGGCACTGTGTACTCTTTGATCAGCCCTCACATCCCTCCACATGTGCTCCTGGCTCTGCTCAGACTGATTCTCAGTCATCTCACCTCTGGAATTGAACCCCATCAGCTTAGTGTGAGACAAATGCTCTGACAAATGCTCTGACATTAGCAAAATCTTTTGAGTACCCTGATGTTTTAGCACATCAGTGATGCTTTCTTGCATCTCAGATGTCAACTCCACCATTATTCTCATATGTGCACAAAGGACTTTAACGAAACAGCAAATTGGCTGTGAAAATTCCATCTACCTTAATGCAGGTGGGAGTTCTGAGAAGAGACAGAAAGAAAGAGCCAGAGCCAAGAACCTCACAGGGTCATCCCTTACATATAGAAAACTCGGGTGAAGGGAAAGACTGGGGGACGCAGCTGGGGCCAGGCTTCTTCAGGGAGAGGATGAAACATCTGCTTAGTGGCCTGAGGAATACATGGGTGGTCTGTGCCATTTGATGCTGGCAGCAGACAAGGAACACGTGAATTGAGACTCCTCTCTATTCCGTACATTGGAATCCATCATCATCCTCGGGGAGTAAAGGATTTCTGGATCACAGTGGCAAACATATCAATACAGAACTCGTCTCTTGCAAAGGTGACAGAACGGAGTGGGTAGCTCTCAACTTCCTGTTGCTTCAGTGCAGGCAAAGTGGCTCTGAAGTTTTAATGCCCTGAGGATGGATCAGCAGTGCAAACAGAGCCTGCTTCTTTAAGCGGGCCTGAGGACCACACTGCTCTCATGTTGCTTATAATAGACCAGAGCTCAGGTTCCAGGCAAGTCCCTCAGGGATGTGTTCACCCATTTCCCTGTGGGCGGGCAAGAGAAGTTGTAGAGGCAGAACCCATGGATCCACTGTCACTATTTACAAAATGGTCTGATAAAAGACCTGCTTCTATATTATTTCCATATTCAGAAACTTATCTGCTTACACCCAGAATGTATATCAGCTCACACAACTATAATCTTTACCCGTAGTGGTAAACAAAACCACCAATGTCCAGTTTGCCGTCAGTTAGAACAGGACCAGCTCCCCAGCCCCAGCATTGCAGCTCGGGGCTGATTGACTTACACAGTATGTCCTAGTTTCCCTCTAGAAAAGCAGGAATAATAATGTCTGTTTTCTCCTGGGTAAAGCAACATGAGATATGATCAACAGAAGTGTTTGTAGCTCTTCAAAAGAAAAATTATACAATGCTGCACCAGTCCTCAACCCGGTACTTAGAGACTAACTTATCTGCATCTGAAAATTCCACACAATTTAGGAGACCAAAACACCAGTCTTACTTGAGCATTTTAGATAAACTTCTACTTAAGAGCTTAAAAACAAGGTGCAAAAATTATTTTATTGGTTCCAAGACTTGAATAAGATAAGCTAATTAGGTGTGTATATGCATCTCTGTGTGTTGCATGTGAGTCTGTCTGTGCATACATATGTATGTGTGTATGCACACATGTGTATGTTTGTGCATGTATGTATGTGTTCCTGTGTGGGAATTTGTATATCTCTGTGCATGAGTGTATGTGTGTGTGAATGTGTGTCTGAGTGCCTGTGTGTGTGCGTATATGTGTGTATTTTCTCTAGTAGCAATCATTTCTGGTCGACTTTCCTTACCTGTCCAAGTCAAGCACTGGCTTCCAAGTCATCCTCTGAGACCTGATAATCTGTTGACTCTAATAGATCTCTCTCTCTTCATTTTGTTTTTTAAGGATATATCTTCAGCTTTCTTCCTGTTCTTTATTAAAAATGTTTTATTGAATTATAGGTAATACAATGTTGTGTTAGTTTCAGGTGTACAGCAAAGTGATTCAGTTTATATATATATTCTTTTTCAGATTCTTTTCCATTATAGGTTATTACAAGATATTGAGTGTACTTCCCTGTTCTATACAGTAGGTCCTTGTTTTTTAGCTATCTTATATATAGTAGTGTATATATATGTTAATCCCAAACTCCTAATTTATCCCTCCCCCACTCCTTTTCCCTTTGGTAACCATAAGCTTGTTTTCTATGTCTGTGAGTCTATTTCTGTTTTGTAAATAAGTTCATTTGTATCATATTTTAGATTCCACATAAAGGTGATATCATATGATATTAGGCTTTGTCTGACTTACTTCTCTTAATATGATAATCTCTAGATCCATTCATCTTGCTGCAAATGGCATTATTTCATTCTTTTTTACAACTGAGTAATATTCCATTATATATATATATATATGTGTGTGTGTGATATATATATATATATATATATATATATATATATATATCACATATCACAGCTTTATCCATTCATCTGTTCAACAACATTCATCTGAAGCAACATTTAGGTTGCTTCCGTGTCTTGGCTATTGTAAATAGTGTTGCAATGAACATTGGGGTGCATGTACCTTTTTGAGTTAGAGTTTTCTTCAGATTTTTTTTTTGGTAATTTTATTTATTTCTTATACCTAAAATGTACATGAATACTTCATTTTTTCAGCTTCATTGAGGTATAATTGACAAATAAGGTTGTAAGATATTTAAAGTGTACATCCTGATGATTTGATATCTATCTACATTACTAAAGGATTCATCCTATCTAGTTAATTAACACACCCATCACCTTACATATTTATATAATATTTTTTTTCTTTTGGTGAGAACATTTAAGTTCTACTCTCTCAGCAAATTTCAATTTTACAGCAGTGTTCTCAACTAGAGTCACCATGTTATACATTGGATCCTCAGACCTTATTCATTTTATAACTGAAAGTATACCTTTTACACTTTTACTTTTAACAAATGTATGCTTTTACTAACTTCTCCCTATTCCCTCCAGCACCCAGCCCCTGGCAAACACTTTTCACTCTGTTTCTATAAACGTGACATTTTTTTAGTTTCCACATATAAAATCATATAATATTTATCTTTCTTTGTCTGGCTTATTTCACTTAGTATAATTCCATCAAGTTCCATCCATGTTGTTGCAAATAACAGGATTTCTTTCTTTCTGGTAGCTGAATAATATTACATTATATATGTTTGTGTGTGTGTGTGTGTGCCTGTGCATGTGTGTATATGTGTAACATTTTCTTCATTCATTTGTTAAGGGACACTTAGGTTGTTTCCTTGTCTTGACTATTGTGAATAATGTTACACTGAACATGGTGGTGCATAAATCATTTTTTTTAAACAATAAATGCTGGAAAGGGTGTGGTGAAAAGGGAACCCCCCTGCACTGTTGATGGGAATGTAAACTGATACAACCACTATGGAAAACAGTATGGAGGTTCCTTAAAAAACTAAAAATAGAACTACCATATGACCCAGCAATCCCACTACTGGGCATATACCCTGAGAAAAGCATATATCATTTTGAGTTAGTGTTTTTGTTTCCTTTGGGTAAAAACCTAGAAGTGGGGATTGCTGGATTATGTGATAATTCTAATTTAATCTTTTGGTGAATCTCCATACTGTTTTCCATAGTGGCTGCAACAGTTTACATTCCTACCAGTAGTGTACCAGGGTTCCCTTTACATCTCAAGGAACTAGAAAAAGAAAAAAGAAATTAAGTCCAAAGTTCATAGAAGGAAGGAAATAACAAAGATAAGAGTGGAAATAAATGAAATAGAAACTAAAAAGACAATAGAAATGATCAATGAAAATAAGAGCTGCTTTTTTGAAAAAATAAACAAAATAGACAAACTTTAGCCATTATTACCAAGAAGAGAAGATAGGACTCAAAAAAATTATAAAAATCTAGATCTCTTTTAATGCAGTTTTTTGTGCCCTATGCAAAAATACCCTTCATTATTGATGAAGTTGACCTAGTTCTGCAAAATGCTAGGACTATAGATCTTCAGTGGGAAGCTCCCCACTCCCTTGACTGTCTCTCCTGCAGGTAACACAAGTAAGCATCCTGGGGCAGAATTATTGGAAGCTTCACAAGTGATTGGCTGTCCACAAGTGTTGCCAGTCCACTGAGTCTGCTATAACCCCATGCCTTGCCTGTTCTGCTTCATTTTTGAGTTCCAGCTATTGGAAAAAAGGGCCTTGGTTGATAAGAGCTTCTCACCCTGACCTTCAAATCTTCACTAAAGCCCAACTGGAAACACTGACCTGGACAACATGGGTGAGAGTTCTCCAATGATAATCAGATTCCAAGGCATAGGGACAACACTTTCCTTATAGGCTTATAGCACTCTAATGAGAGAAATGCAATTGTACTTGGAAACTGAGTGTTGCTCTATATCAACCAGATATATGGGATTAACTTACTAACCTTACTAACAGGTGCCATTTTGTATTGCAGAAGCAAAGTTAAACTTTTTAATTAAAGTCAACCTCGATTAAAATTGGTCGGGGGCATGGTTAGTTGAATTTTAAAGCAACTGATAAGGATTCTTCTGAAAAAACATGAAACCTACTCTTTGTTATGTACAGTTCTTGAAGATGAGCCCAATAAACCTTATTCCTTATGATTAATTAAGGGCATGTCAAATACTTCTCGTAGAAGGAATTTGTTTAAAACACAAAATTTGCTCAAATGAATAAATGGCCATAGCTGACCTTCAGTAATCCACAAAATGAAAATGAGGGCTAATACAGATTACAGAACAACAGTAACCATCTTTATTCACATGATAGTTTTAAATAAAAATGTTTTAATAGCTAATATTATAAAAATTTTAGTTTCAAATATTTAGACAACTGCTTTCTTTATTTCAACCTACTTGTTTGATTTGCTCCTTAAAACTGTTACAGATGTGCATTTCAAAGGCATACAGCATGCCAGAGTGAGCAGGGACTTAAAAGTCTGAACACCTGAGTTGTGAGCCTGAAAGCTGAGTGACCATGCCACCTGTGACCTTGAGAAAACCACTTCACTTCTCTGAGAATCAGGACCTCTTCAATAAACAAAAACATTGCCCCCCCATTGAGTTTTCAGGGAGATCCAGTGAGATAAGACATGGGAAAATATTATGTGTTGTGAATATTATTAGTTGTGATGTTATTAGTCATGGTAATATTAATAATTACATTTTAAACATGATATATTTAACTCCCACTAAAAACATCCAGTCTTGGTGGTAAATACAGACATGTTAATGTCCCACCTTGCTAGTCCTGAAATTAAAACAAAACAAAGCCTGCATTTAGCTCTGAGTAACCACCTTCACTTGGAGCACTTGACATGTTGACAACAATCAGTTTAGTGAGTTTACGGGAGGAAAAAAAAATCAGTCATGCTGTTTGGATTTACCAAGATAAAGCAGCAGATCGCCTGTCTGAACTATACACTTTCTAGTGGGGTATTTTGATGTCACAAAGGCACAGGTCTGAAAAAATGTCTTCCTTTTAAAAATTCTTAAAGATCTGCGAAATGTGTTTGTTCAATGCATAGACCTAAATCAGGAGAAATTAACTGTGGACATTATTACAACTGAATGCAATAAAAACTGGGTTGTATGATGTACAGTTGCCTAGAGGTTTTGATTCTTTTGATTACCTCCTGATGTTTTCTGTTCCTTTTTGAAATTTTGTGAATTTTTGTAGGTTTCAAAAGCTTAGGTGGGCATCAGAGGTACCACCCAGCAGTGGGATTTTAGGACGACCATGAGGAAGGACAACAAAGCAGATATGTGTGCTTTTCCAAGGATATAATATTTCCTTTTACGAAGATCCAGCAAAAGATATAAGATAGTAGCTGTTGACTAAGGAAATATGAAGAAGGGAGGGTTTTCTCTTTCACCTTCATCTTCTCTTTTAACCCAGGAGTGTGAATGGTATTTCTATGTGTTGAAAATTGATTTGTCTCAGCAGTTTTATTAGTTCATGAGCTTTATACACTGTCCAAGAGGCTGGGCCTTACAAATTATGTGAGACCATGTGCTCATTTTACACATGATTAAACTGAGGCTGCAGGATCATGTGACTTAGAAACCTGAGGGCCAAAAAGGATCCAGGATCCGTTCACCACTCTTAGCCCAGCCCTGCTATGCTCTGAGTCTCTGACTGTGCATAGTCAAGTTCAGTCAATACAAAGTTAGTATTTGAATTTTAATAAGACAAAAGTAAACAAAGACAACAAAACCCTGGAAGACCTGAGTTATATAGACTCAGAAAGGAAGTGACAGGTGTGGTAGAAGGCCCAGGGCTTACCGTGTAACCTTTGCTCTAACGCCATGCCTTCCTGGAGCAGGCCACAGAACTAAGGACCATTGTCCACATTCATACATTCAGAGGCTGTATCCTCCCAGCATCAGTGCCTCACCTGAAGAAGTCCAGGTGGAGATCTGGGCCGCTGACTGCTGGGCCAGCTGGAGTTCTCATGCCGTTTGCCAGGGGAGCTGCAGGGAGAATGTTGGCAGCTCTATTTAGTGCCATGGAGGGCTGGATGGACGGGCAACTTAGAACCCACTGCCAAATGGCCCATTGCCTAGACTGACAACAACCTGTATCCCTCAGAGGAAAATAACGCATATCTTGATTAGTTTCAAATCTGGTCTAACTGAGCAAAAAGCAACCTTCCATTGGTCCTGGGGGAGAGCTTACATGATGGAGAATTGCATAATGATTTTGGGCAACCCAGCAGTGATGTTACAGTGAGGCCCAGCAAGCCAGCATCATGGGAAAGCAGCTGGGCTGGCCAAAGCCAGAACACAACCCACAGTGCAAGGCCCCATTGCTCACTCACGATGATTTCCCTTGGCTGATGCAATCTCTTTCTTACTCTACAGGTTTCAATGGCTCCCCCTTGTAATTTTGTGGGTAAATGAGATAGTGGATTTCTTTGTACGAGTTAGGTTTGGATTTTTATGTTTTGGACAGGAAAGACTTTCTTTGCTCTTCTGACCAAAGAAAAGCTAGGTCTTCATCTATGAAAAGGTGTATTCCTGAAAAGCTTACAGTCAATCACATTAAAAGGAAAGATTATTTTTAATAATACTGGCTGACTCCTTACAGAGACTTGGAGTAAGTCTCCAGGAAGCTCCATTCTCAGGGAGAGAATCAGTCCTAATCATTTAGGTTACTCAGTTAGCTTTCTGTCTATTGAGTTTTCTTGAAGCAGGACATCCCCAAAACATAACACTCTGAATCAGCAATGACCTGCTCTAGGAGCCCTGCTCAGTTGTCCAGCAGAGGGAGGGCAAATGGACCAAAGCTGCTTCCGGGAGCCAGACACATCCTCACATGGGGGAAGCCTGAGGAGGGGGAGGCCTGGGGAGGGCAAGGCCAGTTGTATGAAGCAACATGGCCTCAGCAACCCCAAACAGACTTGCAACTAAACAACACACACATTGACCGGCATGGCAGAAAGGAGATTCCTATCTCCTGTGAAAACAGGCAAACAGCCAGTCACCCTCTGAGCTTTCTATTTGCAAGATCACCATCCCAGCAAGGCTAGTTGGCACTTGGTGGAAATTCTCAGCGTTCAACCCAACATAACACCAAGAATCTCACCCCTGGCTGAGGCAGGTGGTGACCCAAGGGGAAGCCAGATGCCCTGAAAGGGGAAAGAATGCACTTGGACTCCTCACTTTAGAGGATTGCCACTGGGTTTACTCCCTCCAGAGGTTTTCATTGTTATTAAAAGAAAATAATGATTAAACATAAAAACAAAGCCTGCAGCACCTCAGCTGTTACCGCAGTACGTCGTATACACATGCAGTGTTAGTAACCTAGCACAATTTACCCTGTGGTTCTTTCATTCTGTGGGCATTTAACAAATATTTACTACATGCCGTGGAGACAGAGATAAAAAGATGTGGTGTCCTTCCGCTGAGGAGTGTGCAGTATAATGAGAAGAAAGACACTGAAAAATTTCAACACAATGTCAATGTGCTGTAATAAACACAAGGACAACAGGAATGCAGGGAGGGCAGGGGTGTCAGGAGAACTGCACAGGGGATGTGAGAGGGGACATGGTCTTGGGAAGACAAAAGGGGTCCCAGGAGCAGTAATGCTGGGAGCACACAGGGTTGCTCAGGAAACCATGGGCCTGGCGTGTTTCAGAACTAGGGCATAAAGGTGGCTGGGAGGTGGGAAGGTGCAAAAGGCAAGCAGATGTGGGTCCTGACGATGGAGTTTATGCAAGGGCTTTGAGCAGGCAATGCCAACACCATGCCAACCAGAACCCTCTGGTCCAGGGCTGGAAGGGGCGCAGGCAGCTACAGGGGAGGCAGAGTGCCCAGAAAGGAGGTTATTCTGAACAGGAAGGAAAGGTTTGGACCAGGGCCCTCATTCTGTCTAGAACTGCCCTGATCGCCAGACAGGGTACAAGAGACACAACTGTAATTGTACATTTTCTAGAAGCCACATTTAAAATGTAAAAAGAAACATGTGGAATTAATTTTTATGATAAAAGTCGTTTTAGCCAATATAGCCAGAATAGTATCATTTCAACATGTAATCAGGACCAAAAGAAACCCATTAATTAATTACTTTTCATTATTTTTGCTATACTAAGTCTTCAAAACTTGGTATGTATTTTACTCATACAGCACATCTCTATTGGCACCGACCATATTTCAAGTGCTTAGTAACCACATGCTACTGGTGGCAGATTTGTGGGCCAGTTCTGGACTCTCCAACGTGAGTCAGAGATTCCCTATTTGGGCCATAATTGCTCTGAGTGCCATACTTGCTAATACTTCTTTCTCAAAAGATAGATCAAAATGAAACAGTTTCCACTGCCAAAAGGCATATAGCACTCCAAGACTTCCACTGCAAGCCACAGGACTAGGTGGATGGGAAAAGTCGTCTTAGAATAAGTACACACTCCATAATTCTCTTTGATTTCCAAAGCTTGAGGGGGAGAGGGTGCCTAGGACAATTTGCATTTTAATAAACACTGCCCCTTTCAAGACGATTCTCAACATCCTTAACGAATGCCTCCCAATAACAATAATTAACATCATAAGGTGCTGTGCCAGCATTCACTAATGAATGCCCTCTCAGGCAGACCCTGTTTTGATTGACTTAAAGCAAAGTTTTTAAGTAACTCAACTGGCATGGGGCCATACAGGGAGTTGGGTTTATGTAACTTGTTTCCCAGAAAGAAAGCAGCTTAAGGAACTCATACCTGGCCTCAAGTGGGACTGGTATTAGAAGCAGGACTAGAGCACAGGATATCTTTGGCCAAGTTTTCGGTACTTAAGATCTCAGGAGGGGCACTTAGGTGTCCTTTTTAAAAGTGCTAAGCAGGCAGTGGGGACACTAGCAGCCTCACATGGATGTATTGGCTCTGCCACATCAGCTTCCTTGTTCCATGACTAATGCTCCACCCAGCCCTGGACACGTAAGTTTAGTTGAGGATTTGGCCATATCCAAGGGGTTCCTCCTCCCCTCAATCTTGCAGATTTTCTATCCGTAGCTCCATAAGGTCCTTGGCTCCTTTCCAATACTCAGTTTTGACGACAGTGTAGTGGGATTGCATGCATACGACAACCTTCTTACCCATGCTACCACGGCCCTGCAGTAACTTTGGAAATAACAGTCGTGAGAGAAGCTTAGTCATGTTGACTTAACACGTATGTGCTAAGCACTGAACCAAATGCTTTGTGTGAATGAGCTCAGTAAGTCTTCTCTACAACCCCATGAAGTCCACGTCCTCAATATTTTCATCATACAGAAATGGAAACCAAGGAAGATGAGTAACTTGCTCTGGTAGTTCAGTAAAACTTGCTAAAGCTGGCTGATTCCAGGGGAGGATCTTTAGATTACCAGACTATTACTAGCCTCCTTCATTTAGCTGTGGTAAGTCTCCTGTCTTGTATTGTTATGGGAAACATACACTGTGGCAGGCAGAATTCTAAAATGACCCTCAAGATTCCCACTCATTCATATGCACTTCCTGAATAATTCCCTCCTTGTAAGTGAGGGCAGAGCCTCTTAATATCATGGGGCAGCATTCTCATGATTAGATTTCCGGTCAGTTGACTTTCAGTTAGTCAAAAGGGAAATTATTCAGGTGGACCTGACTTAAACAGGTGAGCCTGAAAAAGGCTGGGCCCATCCTGAAAGAAGAGAGATTCTGAGTATAAGAGAACCTATAGAAGGGACCACATGGAAAGGGCCTGAGGACATCCTGTAGGAGCTGAAAAGACCCCCAGCTGACAGCCAGCAAGAGAACAGAGACCTCCGTCCTACAACCACAAGGATCTGGATTCTTCCAACAGCCACATGAGCATGAAAGGGGACCCTGAGTTCCAGAAGGAACACAGGCCAGGTGACAACTTGAGAGCAGCCTTGGGAGACTCTGAACAGATGATCCAACCTGCATTCCTGACCTATGGAAACTGAGATAAATATGTTTTTTTAAAAAATTATTTTATATTGGAGCATAGTTGATTAACAATGTTGTGTTAGTTTCAGGTGTATAGCAAAGTTATTTGGTTATACATATACATGTATCTATTCTTTTTTCAAGTTCTTTTCCCATTTAGGTTATTACGGAATATTGAGCAGTTGTTTTAAGCCTCTAGGTTTTCCTTTCCTTGTCTTGTATTACCTAGGACTTCCAGTACAATATTGACAATGAGTGGTGAGAGGGGTTCATCCTTGCCTTTTTCCTGATCTTAGCAGGAAGGATTGAAGGTTCTCACCATTAAGCATGATGTTAGGTGTAGGTTTTCTGTAGATGACAAGGAAGTTTCCCCTTTATTGCTATTTTGCTGAGAGTTTTTAGTATGAATGGGTGTTGGATTTTGTCATCTGCTTTTTCTTCATCTACTGATATGGTTATGTGATTTTTCTTCTTTAGCCTGTTGATGCAATGGATTACATTAATTGATTTTCAGCTGTTGAAACAGATTTGCACACATGGGATAAATTTCAGTTGGTCATGGTGTATATACCTTATACATCTCCTTATATTGGATACAATTTGCTAATATTTGTAGAAAATTTTTGCATCTATGTTCATGAGAGATAATGGTCTGTGGTTTTGTTGTAATGTCTGGTTTTGGTATTGGAGTAATGCTAGTCCCAAAGAATGAATTAGGACATATTACTTCTCCTTCTATCTTCTGAAAGAGATGATAGAGAATTGGTATAATTTATTCCTTAAATATTTAGTAGAACTCACACGTAAACTCATTTGGACCTGGTTCTTTCTGTTTAGGAAGGTTATTAACTGTAGATTCAATTTCTTTAATAGATATAGGACTCTTTAAATTGTCTATTTCTTCATATGTAAGTTTTGTGAAATTGTATCCTTCAAGGAATTTGTCCATTTTATCAAGGCTATCCAATTTGTGGGCATAGAGTTACTCATAGTATTCTTTTATTATCCTTTTAAAACCCATGGCATCTTAATGATTTTTGATAATCGTAATTTATATCCTCTGTCTTTTTTCTTAGTTAGCCTTATTAATTTTATGGATATTTTCAAAGAGCCACCCTTTGATTTTGTTGATTTTCTCTACTGATTTCCTATTTTCAATTTCATTGATTTCTCCTCCCATTTTTGTTATTTCTTTTATTCTGCTTACTTTGAATTTAATTTGCTCTTTTTCTTGTTTCCTAAAGTGGAAGCTTAGGTTGTTAATTTTAGAACTTCTTTTCTAATATATGCCTTCAATGCTATAAATTTCCCCATAGGCACTGCTTTTGCTACTTCCCATAAGTTTTGATAAGTTGTATTTTTATTTTCATTTTGTCAAAATATTTTAAAATTCCTCTTGAGTTTGTTTGATCCATGTGTTATTTAGAAGTATGCTGTTTAGTCTCAACATATTATTAGATTTTCCAGCTATTTTTCTGTTATTAATTTCTAGTTTAATGCCATTGTGGTCTGAGAACATAAATTGTATGATTTCTATTCATTTAAATTTGTTAAGGCATGTTTTATGGCCCAGACTGTGGTCTTTCTTGGTGAATGTTCCATGTAAGCTTGAGACAAATGTGTATTCTGCTGCTATGGGATGATGTAACTGATATCTGCTTGCTGTATTAATCCCATTATGTAATGCCCCTCTTTATCTCTGACAACTTTCCTTGCTCTGCAGTCTACTCTGTCTGAAATTAATACAGCCACTCACACTTTCTTTTGATCAGTGTTAGCGTGATATCTCTTCCTCCATTCCTTTACTTTTAATCCGTATGTGTCTTTATCTTTAAAGTGAACTTATAGACAAGGTATAGTTAGACCATGTATTTTTATCCACTCTGACAATCTCTCTTTTAATGGAGCATTTTGATTATTGAAATTCAGTGTTATTATGGATATAGTTGGATTAATATTTACCATATTTATTACTATTATCTATTTGTTGCCCCTGTTCTTTGTTCCTATTTTTGTCTTCCACTCTTTTTCTTCCTTTTATGGTTTTAATTGAGTATCTTATATATTCCATTTTCTCTCCTTTCTTAGCATATCAGTTATACTTTTTTTTAACTTCTTTTAGTGGTTGCTCTAGAGTTTGCAGTATATTTTTACAACTAATCCAAGTCCAGTTTCACTTCACTTCATGGGTAATGTGAGTATCTTATAACCACAAAATAATCTTAATTTCTTCTCTTGTACTTAGTATCATTGCTGTCAGCCATTTCACTTATATATAAGCATACATAAGCATATATATATGTTTATAATATACATAATCAAATAAATTATTGCTATAATCATCTTGAACAAACTGTCATCTGTTTGTTAACAAACTTCTATCCATGAAGAATAAGAAAAATAAAAGTTTTTATTTAACCTTTACATATTCCTTCTTTGATGTTCTTCCCTTCTTTATGTAGGTCTGAGTTTCTGATCTAAATATTTTCCTTTTCTCTAAAGAACTTCTTTAAACATTTCTTGCAAGGCAGGTCTACTGGTAACAAATTCCCTCAATTTTTGTTTGTTTAAGAAAGTCTTTATTTTTCCTTAACTTTTGAAGAATAATTTCACCGGGTACAGAATTCTAGATGATTTTTTTCTCCCAACACTTTAGATATTTTATGCCACTCTTTTCTGGCATGCATGGTTTCTGAGAAGTAAGATGTTATTCTTATATTTGCTCCTCAATAAGTGTAGCGCTTTTCCCCCTCTGGCTTCTTTCAGGATATTTTTCCTGTAGTCTGAAAATAATACACCAAGGTATAGTGTGTTTTTTTTTTGGCATTTATCCTGATTGGTGTTTTCTGAGCTTCCTGTACCTGTGGTTTAGTGACTGACATTAATATTGGGAAATTCTCAGTCATTGCTTCAAATAATTCTTCTATTCTTTTCCCTTTCTTCTACTTCGAGTGTTCCCATTACATGTATGTTCCAACTTTTGTAGTTATCCCGAAGTTCTTGTTCAGTAATTTTCAGTCATTTTTTTCTCTTTACTTTTTTGGTTTTGGAAGTTTCTATTGACATATTTTCAAGTGCAGACATTTTTTTTCCTCAGCTGTGTCCAGTCTCTTAATAGATCCATCAAAGATATTCTTCATTTCTGTTACAGTGTTTTTGAGCTCTGCATTTATTATTGATTCCTTCTAAGAATTTCCATGTCTCTGCTTTCAAAGTAATTTTTTGGATGAATAATTTTAGATTCACAGAAAAGTTTCAAAGAGAAACACCCTATTTTGTTTGTCAAAACTAAGATTTATGCATTACCATTAACTACTGCCCAGACTGTGTTCAGTCTCTGTTCAGTATTCCTATTAATGTCCTTTTCTGTTCCAAGTTCCAAGACAGAGCACCACATCACATTTAGTCATCATGTCTCCTTACATCTGTGTTTGTTTCTTACCCATTCTTTATCTCTCACAACCTTGACAACTTTGAGAAGGTACTGGTCATATATTTTGTAGAATGGCCTTCAGGTGGGGTTTGTCTGATGTTTTTCTCATGACTAGACTATGTTTATGGGTTTGAGGAAAGAATATCACAGGGGTGAGGTGTCCTCCTCACCTCATCATATCAGGGGGTACATGACACCCATGTAATATCCCTGTTTATCTTAATCTCCATCATTTTCTTAGGGTATTTATAGAAAAGTTTTGTGCTAGATCAATTTTTAAGAATTCTGTGATCACATTCCCCTTTCTATGATTTTGGTGTCACTACAATTATTATGACTGTTAAACTCATGAATCTAATTTCACCACTTGTCATTCCTATAAGGAACACATTTAAAATAGGACCATGAAATGTCCATAATCAACCGATCCACCAGTTGACTTTGGAGCTCAGCCCCACAGTATGGTACATAGATTTGGGATAAATTGATACTACTAATGGGAATGGCTAGCCAGACCTTGAATGAGATGTAGTTGCAATAAGGGTACTCAGTGTTTGAGTTTCCACAGTGCACCCACTGTGGCTACAGGGCTAGTGGACAGCCTGGTCTATGCATGAGCTGTCAATGGTTAGCACTCCCTCAGCACATCTGACTACAGGTTTTACCCTTCATATAAGTTAGAAAAACACAGTGTTTGTCCCCAGTGAAACCCATATCTGCCATTTCTTGGCTCTTTTTTCTCATCTAAGAAACTTCTTACATTTTAACCTCCTGTCACCCAGAACAGCTGGGCTTTCTCCCCCCTTTGCCGAATAAACACTGCCTAATATTATTCATTTACTCAGTCTCAACTGAAATCAGGTTTATCTCTCACAAAGCCACATCTTAAACTGGAAAGTTAGACAATTTCAAGTATCACAAAGCAGATGGGCATTTTAGGGGAACGAAGAGTCTTCTGGCTGACCTGTAGTCATCACTACCTTGGATGATACTGGAAGCTAACGTGTAAGAAGTTGACAAGGCTGGTGGGGAGCTCTGACCTCTCTTGGGCCCTTGCATCTCTTGCAGATGTCTCCTAGCAGGCTACCAGGGGCTCAGGGACCCCATGACCCTGCCCAGCACACTGCATGGAATGGCACAAAACGCAATGTTATATTGGTCTCCTGCACTCATAGACCTCACCTGCTATTCAGTTTCGCCTTTTGCCACTGTGACTTGCTAGCCATGAACTCTCAATGACCCCAATCCTGGTCTTCAGAGGCCCGCTGATCTGCCTAGTCACAGGCTTCCTGAGCAACTCAGTGACTGGCCCATGCCAAGATCCATCTTAATTATGCCTTTGGAGTCAGTGCAAAGCCTGGATGAGAAGCAATGTGCTTGGTTTGTTAGCCTAGTAGTACCTGCTTTTCCTTATTTTCTCTCTACTGTGCTGGTCAACAATGGCTGATGAGTCTTCCCCAGGTCAATGTGGCCAGGGGACTGCACCCTTGTGTGGGTATCTTGCCCTACCGTTGGTTACACACAAGCTAACATATGTGCCACCCTTTGCAGGGCTCAGAAGGTTGGAACCATGCACTTGAACTGTGTGGTCCAATTACAATTTATGGGGCTTATGTTTAAAAAGTCCTTTGACTTGGTTAGATTTGAGAATTTAGTAGGTTAAATGAATTTTTCGATGGTTTCAACCATCCTTGGTACTTCACCAAAATATGCCTTTGGCATTTTAATCCTCCCAATAAATTTATCTTATTATTCAGTTATTGAAAAAAGAAAATTATATACTTGGTTCTCAGAAGTATTACTAAAATGCTATTACACAGGGTCGGAAGAAGTCACTTTATTTTATGGAGAGGGAAAAAGGGCGTAGCTAAATTAAAAGTTTTCTTGTTTCAGCACAGAGCGTAGGTAATGTAGAATTAAACAGGAACACAAAGAGCTACTTTTGCACCTGTGTTCACAGCAACCTTATTCATAATAACCAAAGGTAGAAGTACCTCGAGTGTCCGTCTATAGCTGGATAGATAAACACAATGTGGTCCATCCACCTAATAGAATATTATTCCGTATTAGAAAAAGGGGAAATTCTGGTACATGCTACAACATAGAATAACCTTGAGGACATTATGCTAAGTGAAATAAGTCAGTCACAAGAGGACAAATACTTTATAAGTCCATTTATATGAGGTCCCTAATGTAGTCAGATACACAGAGACAGAAAGCAGAAGGGTGGTTGCCAGGGGCTGGGGGAGGGGGGATGAGGAGTTAGTGTTTACTGGGTCCGGAGTTTCAGCTTTGCAAGATGAAAAAATTCTGTAGATGGATGGTGGTGATGGTTGCACAACAATGTGAATGTACTTAAGGCCATTGAACTGTACACTTAAAAAATGGTTAAAATGGTAAATTTTATGTATAATTTACTACCACAATTTTGAAGTAAATTATTTTTAAAAATTAAACACAGAAAAAATAATGGAGAATTAAAACAATTACCAGAAAGTGTAGCAATTCATCTAATAAACTGAGAAGACCCCCAGCTTAGAAGATAATCAGACCAGGAGCCCACTCCCTCAGGCCATGGATGCAGCCCAGAGCCAGTCTGGGTGACAGAGTTTAAAGCCTGGTTTGTCCGTCAGGGAGATGTGTCTAGACACAGCAACGGCTCAGCTAACCCACCAAGAGTTCCCATGATCTCTGCACCTAGTTCAGAACCTCTGTGTGTACAAAACCATGAGGGGCCTTTAGTGGTGAGATCGTTGTGTGCTCACAAGGCCAAATAAAGGCTCAGTTCCATGTAGTTGGCCTCAAAGGCACAGAAGCCCCCAGCAAAAGAGCTGAGGATGAATTCCTTGGGTGTTTATCATTTGAAAATTCACACACCCTGTTCTCCCTGCCCCTCGTGCACGGCTTTCCAGCAGTTACCATTCTGTGAGCTCATGGTTCCCAGGGGAGAGGCTACCACTGGGGCCAGCTCAGCCCTGGTGGCTGAGCAAAGGTCTTCAGGAGCACTTGTGGGCCCAGCGTGGGCACCAGCAGCATCAGGTACCCTGTGAGAGGCATGTGCTGGGTTTCCTCACTAGCTGCTTCCCAAAACTCTTTCTTTAAAGATATTATAGAAAGATAGATAGATATATCTATATATATAAATATTTTTTATATATATTTTATATTTTATAAATATATATATATATATATCTTTGTTCCACTGCATTTGTTTAATTCTAATAAGAAAACTTTAAAAACTCACTAGCACTCAAGTCTTTCTTCCACTTGCACTGGAGTCACATTTCTGAGCTCACAGTACTTGATAAAGACCTCGAGCATTCAGGCCCCCTAGTATTGACTCTAGGAGCCTTTGGCATACAGGCAGAAGTAAAACACAGTTGTGAATTGCAGGATATGGAAGATGTGGGATCTCAAAATCACTTGTTTCATTTACAAACTGCTCTTACATTTTGGATCCCCAAATGCCTTCTTCTGACTTCTGTTCATAAATATGGGACCAGGGAAACCCCAAATCAGGATGCGTGCCTGAGAGTAGTCCCCTCGCAGGGTCGGATGCTTCCTTTTCAAGTCTGCCAGATTCACATAGAACTGATTTGTCCTCTTAGCAGACACTGAATCATGGGGTATCATTTAGTGAGGAGAAAATTATGACCAGGTGCTATCACAAAGTTAAGTGATTATGAAATTCATGGGATGTGTTTCAAGGACCCAGTGAGGGAGAATTTGCAAAAACAGGATGGCCAAGGAAAGCAGTGGAATCTACCTCTGGACGTTTATAACTAGAAGAGTGAAATTGACTCTCACCTGCCCCACCCCTCCCCTCCCCTCAGTTTCCTAGACCACTGGAAGCGTACAGGGAAGAAAAATAGAATATTCTAGGTTGATCTAGATAGTTCCTTGAGGGAAAGATGCAGGTTCTCAGTAAAAGAAACGTTAACAGACTGTAGACCATATTTTTCCCACCCACCTTTCCCTTTAAAAAGCATACATTTCTGAATCAGCCCTGGGTTCAAACCCTGCTGAGCAGCTGGGCAGTTTGGACAAGTTATTTACACTTTCTGGACCTCTGTTTCCTCACCTATTAACTCAAGATAATATAGGATGAACTTGAGATTTGGAAATAAGGAAAGTGCCTGACAAATGAGATACACTCAAATCATTTTTCTGATTCAGCTAATTTTTACTGAATTATTTAATTCAGTATCTACTTTGCACCTGGCTTTATGCTTGGCACTTTCACACCATCATCTTCTGAGGTTAAAGAGTCCCAAAAACATAAAGAAAAAAAAGGGAGCTATGTCTGTACCAAGAAAACTAGGAGATGATTAAAAATGCCCTTAGTAAACAAATTACAGTCCTTGTAGTTTTTTGCTCATTTGTTTTGTTCTGGTTTGTTTTCGTCAACATAACACTGCATGATGACTATGAATGAATGTGCTGCCCAACTGCCTCTCAGCCCGCAGACCCGTTGTTACTGTGGCAGGATTCGCGTCAGGCTTCTATTCTGCTTCCCGCTCACTCACAGCTTGAAGTGTGGATGCTGCCGTAACAGTCCTGGGCAGCCCAGGCAGACCCTTCCATCCCAGGCAACTCTGCTCATCTTTCAGTTAATCAAAAGGGTGAGGCCAGCATTTTGGACAGTATATCAGGTGTCAACCACTGCCACCTAGATTCTGTTTTTCTGACTGATGTTAGCACCCACCTTCCTCTTTTCAGACTTCGGACTGTCTTCTGGGCTTGGGTTCACTAGCAGGTCTAGATCAGATGGTGTCTCTAGGTCTCTCCCATCTTTGCTTTCCGCCTGGGCACAGATACCCACCCTGTGGCATGCTGGGGTGTGAGACCCAGGCCACATGCAAGGTGGCCCCCCATAGTCGGTGCCCACCCAAGGATAGCAGCCCCATCACCCCCTCCCAGAGGGTTCAGATCCCCTCATCAGCGTGAGCCGACACGCTTTGATCGTCCTAAGAGATGTTTTTAAGTGCACACAGATATAAGATACTAATGTTGGAACTCCAGGCACCTCGGGAGTCTAATGACAAGGATATCTGATGGAAAGAGGGCTGTGTCAAGGCTTTTAAGACCATTCTATATGAGCTATCAACTCCTTAGAAAGAAATCTCAATAGACACCCAAAGGATTACAGACTCCTTCTCTACTCTTGGCCTGTTTGGTCAGAAAGGACAGCAGAGTCTATGTCTGAAATGCCCCCCACCAGAGCTTTCTGGGTACTGACACCCTCATCTGCTGCCACAGCAGCTACTAGCCTCACCACAGTTTCCCTGCACACTTTCAGTTTCTTTGAACATGTCTCTAAACACAGCACTGGCCATGCCCTTCTCCTCTTAAAGTCCTTCCATGGCTCCACTGTCTCAGAGTCCAGACTTCTTAGTGGAAGAAACCAGGCCTTCAAGGATTGACTTCTGCTTGTGTCTGCAGCTCTCCTTTCCTCTGCAGCCAACTGGACCACCAGCTCCATTGTGAGAAACCACAGTGCTTCCCAAACACACCATGCTCTGGTCCATGTGTTTGTACAAGCCCTTCCATGGGCTTGGGACATCCTGACCCCTCCTGGCCCTTCACCCATCAGACTCCTCTTGGCTTGGAGACTTAACCCAGCTGCCCCTCCAGAGGAAGCCTAAGGGACACTCACAAGTCCTTCTCCCGGTGCTCCCAGTGCAAATTTCCATCTCGGCCTTTATCATCATTCACATATTAAATGGAGGTTCCCTGATAAGACCTTGAGCTCCATGGGGACAGAAGTATGAGCTTTCATCTTTGTTTGAGCATAGCATAATACTGGCACATAAGACATATTGACTGAATAAAAGAAGGAGGGAAGGAAGGAAGGGGGAGGGAGGAAGAGAGGAAAAGAGGAATGGGGAGGAGGTATAGGGATAAAAGGAGAAATGGCAGATAGCATATGGATGGGTAAAAGATGAATTTGGTACCTGAGGCTATAGTTGACAAATTTCCATTGTTAATAATAGGTTTTGGAGCCATTCTTTTTGCACATGTTCTAAACACAATGTTTGAAACCTGTCTAATTCTCCAATTCTCATCTAGGTACAAATCAAGACAAGGAAATCTACAAGGAAAATCTACCAGTTCAGTTGCTGGTCCAATTTAACAAATTAGTCCCAAATTCTAGAATGGAACACAGATATCTTTAGTATTATCTTAGAACAACTTATGGTTGGTAGTTTTGACTATTGAACTTGGTTTCTTAAATGAAGTGATGCTGACCTGCACAGGTGTCTTCCAGATAATCACACCCTCACCGAGAATATGTTCAGAAAAGAAAGGGAAAATTAGTGGCTTGTGCTCAAAGATTAAGCAAATTAACGCTACTTTGAAGATCAGGCCACATCTGTGAAAAATTTTGGCAGTGCTGGTGTTCGTCCAGGAGAACAACCGCCTAATGTGCTGTGGGTTTATCTTTTGTGTAGCAATGCTGCCCCGGAATGAGTAGTCCTAATGGGTCAGCTGCATGACATTGCAAAATATGTTACCTGTGACCATGAAGTGGGAAATATGGTTCCCACAGCAGTGGACTCTGCTCTCTTGTTTCTGCTAAAACCCAGGTCTCGAATTTAAGGTGCCAGAGTGAGAATGTGTGAGCCGACTTTTCTTATTTGACACTTCATCTTGGCAGTCAAGAAGGTTGACTTGGCAACTTTGATCAATAAAATCCTTTTGGGGCCAAAATAGAGGCTTCATCTTCCTCCTCTTATTTAGCCAGAGGGTGTAATTGTTGAAATGAACTGCAACAGGAGGGCCATGAGAAGGGGGAAATGTGGATTTGAAGCAGGGAGGAGGAATGGAGGGCTGTATGAGGGCTGTTTGAAAAGCACAATTAAGGGTATTTTCCAAATCTTAATCTTGCTTTAAGAGGCGAAGGGGCAGTGTCCTGATGCCCCACCTCTCTTTTCCTCACTCTGAGCCCAGCTCCTGCCACCCTATTTCTGTCTGGTCCCTGGTCCTGTGGCCCATATAGCAGCACCATGCCCAGCTACCATTCACTCAACTCCCCATCAGGATAGAAGAAGGTAGTGAGTGAGGTAAGGCATCACCCACTCAAGGCAGAATCTTCTAGAATCTTCTAAGCTCAAATGAGTAAAGTGGTTAAGGAAAAAAGCAATATCACTGGGAGAGAGATCTCCAGATGGGAATTTATTTCCCTCTGTTCCCTTAACTCCCATGGATTAAGTAAGTGGCCATATTACACAACTTATCACTGGAACAGCCTTGTTCCAAACATGGAGAGGTCAGACATGTGAACCCAGGAGATTCATGTGGTCAGCTTTTACCCAAAGGATTTTCACAAGCCCCCAGTACTAGATTGAAATAGAAATATAATCTGTCAAAGTTATATGAATCCAAAGGGAAAGGCAGCAGCCTAGGTCTCTGTCATGGGCCTCAACAGGCGACACCATATCAGCTTGTCTGAACACAGTGTACTGTCCTCATGATGACATGAAAGATCCCCTACCGATTTTGGCCCAGGCCTCACCAAGAACATGAAAGGACTGGTACCCACAACAAGACGAAAAATGAATAAACATGAATCAAAGGTGATCAACAATGCCAGGCACACAGCAAGTGATCACTAAATGCGGAACCTATTATTAGAGTTATTGTAATTATCATTAGTAATCCAGGCACCACATGGAGAAGTATGCTTGTTTATGTATTGGGCTCCCATAACAAAATACCATATAATGGGTGGCTAAAACAACAGGAATTTATTTGTTTTTTCTGGAGGCTGGAAGGTAGGTTCCATTCTGAGGCCTCTTCCTTTGGCTTGTAGGCAACTGTCACTTCACTGTGAGTTCCCATGACCACATTTTTGTGTGCATGGAGAGAGTTCTCCAGGAGCTCTTCTTATATGGACATAAATCCTGTTGGATCAGGAGCCGCCCCCCTGCCCACAATTACTGTTTAATCTTAATTTAAGATTTAATCTTAATTAATTACTTATTTAATCTTAATTTAATCTTAATTACTTCTATTTAATCTTAATTACTTCTATAAAGATTCCATCTCCAGATTCAGTTGCAATGGGAGTTGGCTTCATCATATCAGTGGGGGCACACAAACATTCATTCCATACATGTAGGCACAGTCCAGGAGCACTAATCCAAGATTTTCTGATGATGGGCATCTTTGTCTATATGGTGATGTGTCATTCATGGCTTATCCCTGGGACTGAAGACCAACTAAGCATGCATTGTTAAAGAAAATCTGTCTTGTTCAGTAAAATCTTGGATACAATGGGGTTCTGTGAAGGCTATCAACTGGATTTTGATTCCAGAACCATCTTTTAAACTTGTAAAAAAATATTAGGGAAAAATATGTGGGGAAAAATCTTTAGATGAACTCATGGGGCTCCTTTGGAGATCCAGATCACAAAGCATGTTTGTGGACATGACACTCAGGTCTCGTTCTACCTGTAGGTGCCCTTGGGAGAGGGGGCATCTGGAGGACTGTCTGCCCACACATCCCAGCATTGAGCCCTTGTGACACTCAGTACCTTGTCATCCAAGCCTCATGTCCCCCACTCATTCAGGGTAACTAGAAATCTCCCAGACAAGACAGAGCTGAATGAGATCTGCACTGGCTCTTTCTATAAATGTATCTTCAGGTTCTTATGTCTGTCTTCTTGAAAACATTTCACTCTTGCTTCTTGTTTATTTCCAGCAAGATTGTGTTTTTCTGGGAGTGAATGCCCAGAAACATTCTGTACTTTGTGTTTTGTTGTGATTGTTTGTTTTGTAAGTATAGCTCTCCTCAGCCTTAGCACACAGAGACCTCAAATGTGGAACTCCCTGCATGTCAGCCACTGTGAGTTCCCTAAGCATGAGGAAGGGAGCAACTCACTCAATTTCCCTCCTGACGTGGGCCCTGCAGGCAGGTTTAGATCGGCTCTAGTGCCAGCAGGAAGCACAGCTGGGAGCACGTGATACCAAGTGCTTCACCTTCAAGTCAGAATCCTTGACAGAAGAGTAACAGGACCACTTAGACCTTTCTGGAAATAATGTCCTTGGAGGAGATCCAGGAAGGACTCACAGTATATTCTACCACACAGTGTGTTCTTAGGTCATGAGATGTTTATTCCGATCAGGTAGCTTTGTATGTTCTTAGAGGCTATTTCCACAACCTGATTAGGCCCTCAAGGAGCAACTTTTTTCTTCTTCCAAAGTATTTTTGTCTCCAGATTACTCTGGGCCTTGTTTTGATCCCACACGCCCACCATGACAACCTGCTTTGTTGTCCTTCCCCATGGTCGTCCTAAAATCCCACTGCTGGGTGGCACATCTGATGCCCACCTAAGCTGCTGAAACCTGCAAAAATTCACAAAAATGCAAAATGAAACAGAAAACATCAGGAGGTAATGAAAAGAATCAACACCTCCAGACAATTGTACATCATACAGCTCAGTTTTTATTACATTTATTTGACTAATGTCCACAGTTAATTTCTGCTGATTTAGGTCTATGCCTTGAATAGACACATTATTGCAATTCTTTGAGAATTTTTAAGAGAAGCCTGCTGTTGATTTTCTTAAGCACTCGCCAGATAACTGTGAATAACCTGACTGAATATGTTGCCAAGGAACAAACAAGAAACATGCCTAAAATAGAGGCTCTGGCAAAGGTCTGGGGCAGCGTGTACTGGTGAGAGGGGAGAGCTCACTTCTCAGAGGTGACTAACACCAAAGAGACAGCCGGTCCTGCCGCCTGGTGTGACGCAGTCACATTTCTCCTTTCCTGTGCAGAGAGCTCCAGTAGGCATATAATTTAACAAAAAATCTTTTAATTCTGATTTTGGCAAGGAAAGAGAAACAAATTGCTAGAGCTGCCAACTTGTGAGGCAGGATGCACTCGGGCATGTTTATGTAACATTGGGATTCTCTGAGTCACATGGGACGTGAAAAACAGCCATGCTGTGCACTGCAGTGAGAATAACCTGAACAGCCCACACCAGGCGGGGTGCAAAGTTGCTGATGCAGCAGCACTTGCAAAATAAGAAAGAACACAGCTGTCACTGTGAGAGGTGCCCTGAGGTCAGCAGCAGTGTCTCCCAGGACTGATTGTGAGACTTGGGGAAAGCGCCATAAGAAACCCCTTGGAAATGAAACCAAATTATCCTCATTACCCAGCATTAGCAAATGTATTTGGCCACAGATTCTCTCCTTTTATTTTCTAAAACTCCTATGACGTCTTCTAAACTACAGTCCCAGTGTACATACGTGGGAATTCTAGCTTTGTACCCTTGGAATCCTAATACAAGAGTCAAGTTCTCACTGAGAAGGAACCCTGAGTTCTGAGTTCATCTGTGATTCTTTAAAAATGTAATTTGGGCTTCCCTGGTGGTGCAGTGGTTGAGAGTCCGCCTGCCGATGCAGGGGACACGGGTTCGTGCCCCGCTCTGGGAAGATCCCACATGCCGCGGAGCGGCTGGGCCCGTGAGCCATGGCCGCTGAGCCTGCACGTCCGGAGCCTGTGCTCCGCAATGGGAGAGGCCACAACAGTGAGAGGCCCACATACCGTTAAAAAAAAAAAAAGTAATTTAACTCCTTTAAAAAGGAAAGAACTTAACACTTGAGGTTTACTTTGTTAGAGGGTGACAGTAGCACTTAGAAATGTGCATATTCCCCCACATATATTTTGATGTGGGTGAAACAGGTCCTGTCCAGAGCAAGCCTTGTATTAGACACTAACCATTCCAGCAGCTGGTCTGACCCTCTGAGAGACAGGTGCCAGGATGGCATGCAGCACATTCCCCTGCACAGAGCCACAAACAATCCAGAAGGGCAGCCATCTACCCCAGCTCTCTGATGACACAGCTCTGGAGGCATTTCTGGGGAGGTTCCTGTACTAGTCACTGACTCCCCAATATCCTATGGAGAGTTGTCATTTTGTTGACCCTCTACACCCATTCCAGCCCCAAATGACTGGTTTAATCATGGATACCCAGTCTTCTTATTGGTTACTGGTTGAGGAATGGACATATGATCCAATTCTACCCGGTCGGATTGGAGAGATGTTCCCTTAGGGATATTTGTGGGTAGGATTTATGGCTTCTGCGGAGTTCCCTGGAAAAGAACCCAGAGATGGAGTTTTGCATGCATGTGATTTATTGAAGAATATTCTTGGGAACAACAACTATAAGAAAGTGAAGGATGCAGGACTGGGATGAAAGAAAAGTTCACTCAGGGAATGGTCTGCATGAAGACCTCTGCCAACTCAGTGGTCATTGTGGGACTGAGATGACCCCTCAGAAATCATCCCAAAAGGAAGTCAAGGACTGAGGCATTCTCCTCCTGCATCTGGTCCCACACGGTCACCACCTGCTATGAGACACCTTTCCTAGAAGAATGCAGCTTTGAGCCATCAGCAACAGGACCGCCAGCAGCCAGGGGAAGGAGCACCTGAGTCCTGAAGGGGTTGTCTGGGCACCACACTGCCATCTACTACAGTGTATCCCTGCACAGCTCAGAGTCGCCACTTCGTGTCGTGAGTTCACTCCATGAGGAGTAGCTCCTCCAGTATTTTGCTTTGTCTTATTCACAGGGAAACACCAAAGAAAATTGGTGGAAGGGACCACAGCCCCAGCCACTGCAGCTTGTCTCCAGGCCATAATCAATATGTATCATCTCCGTCCCCCACTATCCATCTTAGCTTCTGCTCACTCTGTGCCATCACCTCTGCTGGTCCAGGGGTCACACCTCATGTGCTGACCCAGACCCTCCTCCTTGAGGGTCCAAGCTTCTGATAACCAAGCCCTTCTCAGATTATGGTTGCAACAGTGTCTGTCTATTTACCATTGAAGTCAGGCAATTACCAACTGGACCACCTGGGTGTACACATCCTGTTCTCACCGTGTGAAGCATCCCTGCCTCTCAGACAATCAGGGTCAATGACCCTGCCAGGATGCCAACTCTTCATCTTGCCTCCTAGTCTCTTGGCATGAAGAAGTCAAAGTGACTGGACAATAAGCAAAGCTTAAGTTTAATAGGATCCTTGCTATGATCTCTAGTGAAAGCATCCCCTCTGGGAATAAGATCCCTAGATTCACAGAACCTAAAAGTGCTGAGCAGAGAAACACAAACTATTCCCCAAGTGGGAGTGATAGTAAGCAGGTACATACCTATTTCCACCCACTGGTTCCCAGACTTGTATTCCCAAGCACCATATTGGGGACCCAATACCATAAAATGATCATGCATCCTAGAAGATGGTACCTATCCCTGCAGAGTATGTTTCCAAGTTAGCACTACTGCTGGGCCTTCTCAAATTTTTTTAATGATCCCATCAGGCCATAGGCTTCTGGTTGATATGGTAAGCATTAAGATCAGAGGATCCCATGTCCATATGCCCACTGCCACCATATCTCTTTTACTGTAAAGTGGATCCCTTTGTCTTAAAATATGTAGGGCAATATTATCTGTAAGTCATCAGAGGCTGAGGCTTTACAAACAGAAAGGTCAAACCCTTAACTAGAATTTAAATCAATTTTAGTCAAGAAAAATTCCTTCCCTTTTTGGGTGGAAGGGATCCAATGTAATCAACTCACCACTAAATGCCTGTTTGGCCTATTGAGGGCTGCAGTGTTTTCAAGTATCAGGTTGGTGTTTTGGCAGTGACAGAAGCTAGGTCAGCCTTGGTTAGTGGAAGCCAATTCCATGAGGCTCATGCAGGAGCTCATTCCCACCACCACAGCTACTCTCCCTATGCACCCAGTATGCCAACACCAGGGTGGTCCATATCAGAGACTGGCTGATGCCAACTGGCCAATCCTCTGTCTAACTGGTCATTTATGCCCTTTATGTGACAAGTGCTCTTTGCTGGGTGTCAGCGCACGACTGAGTTTTTCCACACTTTATGACCACACCCACAGATCTGTACACTTCTCTACCCTCCAGACCTCCTCGTGCCCAGTCTTTGAAGCATTCTTTTGATGCTCCTCATCAAAAGCCAAGTCATACAAAATGGCTCATGATTCCATAAATATTCTTATAAGCTACTTCTTTCTCTTCACAAGGTAAACTTCCAAGGAAACTACTCAAAATTCTGACCCCTGGGAGAATTGCCAATCACTACTATATCCCTGGGCTACCCCTGATGAGGTTGTAGAGTAGTAGCAGTCCATTCTGGGCTTGAATGCACAAACCAATCTATTGGTTTCTATTCATGAATCGAATCTTCTTCCTCCATCAGCTGAATCTCCCACTTGTGGTGGGTAGGAGCTGAGGGAGAGGTGTGGGTACAGCAGTTGGGGGTATCATGGGGACCTGCAATGCATCTTCATGCTGCTCACTTAGCTCTCCATTCAATGCTGTGTCCATTTCCAGAAACTCCACCTTCATCTCATGGTGGAATGCTGTTTGGCCCACCCAACCACTGATGTGGTGAATCGGACAGAACCAAGTACTTGGTAGGCAGTGCTAACCACATGATAAGACACTCCACATCTACCAGAGCCATGCAGCATCTTAGGAGCTGGTTTTTCAATGGCATATCATTCTCTGCAGCAAATGGCATGATCTTGCTCCAGGACCCTAGGAGGTTTATTCCTTTCTCGCCACAAGATGTCTTTTCCCACCACAAATACACCTACATGGAGAGTTATGTGGCACAAGCTCCAGGCCATTTGTGCCTCATCTTGGACCTGCTGCAGAGCTCTTTCCTGCTTTGGAACTCACTCAAAACTGGCAGCCTTTTGTGTCACTCAGTGTGTGGGTTAGAAATCATTCCCATATACGGCATACGCTTCCACCAGAATCCCTTGAGGACTACCAGACATTGTGCTTCCTTCTTAGTGCTGTAAAGTTCAAGAATCAATGATTTGCCTACTTTAAAGAGATCTCTTGGCATATCCCAGTCTTTCAGAACCCTAAATATCTCACTCTGTGGTGAGCCTCTGAATCCTCACCAGGTTTATTTCCTCTTCTGCGGCACATGTGTCTCGCCAAGGTTTCCAGCATATTTGTCACTTCTTGCTCATTCAGGCTGGTTCACAGGATGGTACTAATATAGTAGATCAGTGCAAGGTCACAGAATGTTTTGTTGATCTTAGTCCCTCTAGACCAGGGGTCCCCAACACCCCCAACCCCGGGCCGCACAGCAGGAGGTGAGCGATGGATGAGCAAGCAAAATTTCATCTGCTGCTCCCCATTGCTCACATTACCACCTGAACCATACCCCCACCTCATCTGTGGGAAAATTATCTTCCACAAAACTGGTCCCTGGTGCCAAAAATGTTGGGGACTGCTGCTCTAGACTGTATTATGACTGAGGGAGGGAAAGCTAACGCAGCCACGGGGCAACATTGTTTATGTGTCCTATTGTTCACCCCACTTGAATGAAAATCGCTTCTGATCTTACTTCATAATAGGAACGGAAAAGAATACATTCATCAGAACAATGGCTGCGTACTCTGTACCTGAGTCCATTTTAATCTGCTCTAGAAAAATACTAAATTTGGCACAGGAGTTTCAACTAAGGCTATTATTTGGTAGAGCTGGGGATGTTCCTCTGGCATCCTCCAGGAGTCATCTGATGTCTGCAGGGCACAGATTGGTGAATTCATGAGGATGTGATGGTGATCACCACTTTTGCACCCTCTAGATCCTTCAGGGTGGCATCTGTCATTCTCCCCAGGATGCAATATTATTTAAATTTACTATCTTTATCAAAATAGGGGGTGATTCTACTTGGCCTTCCCCAACATGATAGGTCTTATACCACAGGCCAAGGACCTAATATGATAATTCTGCCAACCATCCATTTCAAAATTATACCTTCAGGGGTTTGTGAAATGCCTACCAAATGGATTTGCCAACCCAGTGGACCCACTGTGAGACTGACTTGGGGCAGGAGTTCATTTATTTATCAGATATTCCTACTCTGATAGGAAGGTCATGAAGATGCTTCAGATTTTGGTATTCAACTCAGGTACTGGGTCCAAAAGTCTTTAAAATGGCAAGGTCTTCTCTTTTCCCCAGAGGAGAGTTAACTGAATAAATTATCACAAATCTCTTTTGGGGAAGGATTAGCACAGGGGTCAGCAAACTTTTTCTGTAAATGTCTAGAGTGTACATATCTTTGGCTTTTCAGGACATGTGATCTCTGTTGCAACTATTCACCTCTGCTGTCATAGCACAAAACAGACATAGGCAATATGTAAATGATGGGGAGTGGCTGTGTTCTACTGTTATTTACAAAAACAGTCAGTGAGCTGGATTTGGCCCACAAGCAATATTTTCCCGACCCCATAGCTCTCTGCTGGCCCAGCCCCCTGGCTGCCATTCCAACCTCATTGTTCATTATGATAATTGCACCCACCTTGACTTTGGCAATTCAGCACCTCCACCTGGCTTCTGTTATTTCTGAATCCTGTCATTTCCATTACTATCAGAGAGCTCGGTTCTGTAACAGCATCTGCTCCCCTGAACCCCAGCTGACAAAAAAACCCCAAAAACAGCAGTCTTTAAAATGTCATCTCTGAGCTCTTCAATGATGCCCTTTTCACAGGGCATTTCTTACTGCTTTTGAAAAGGAAGTTCTTTCCAGACTCTTCCATGGATCACATTCGGCAGGTGGCATTCCCAGCCTTACTTATATCCACTCCAGTATATGACTTCTTTCAGCCTCTTGGTCTCTTCTTCCACTTCCTGCCAAGGCAGGGCTGGCATTTTCACATCTCTTAGTGTGGGTACTTTTTCAATCTTCCAAGAGAACTCTGACAGAAGTTTAGCATCATATCCCAGAGCCCTCTGACAGGGAGTTAGATCCTGGATCAGGGAGATTATTTCTATAACAATAAACTCTTCTTACCCAACATTGTGTTCCCCCTTCCTGAGCCAACACCCTCAGGATCTACCCACTATATACTCTTTGTGTCCTGACGTTACATGTTGGTGAGATTCCCCCAGGTCCTGCAGCTCACGATCTCTCTCGTCCTTTGCAGCCCAGTACTTCCCAAGCCACATGACATTGTGACTTGACCCTCCATTATTTGTCTGGTGGCTGGGAGGATAGGAGGACTAGGCACTGGTTATGAGATGTTTTAGGGTTCATATCCCAGGAAAGGGATATGACCTTGTGCAAGGAAGCCTCCTTCAGACAAGTGCAATTCCTGGGGAGGGACTCAGCAGTGAGACACCATCAGCCAGTACTCCTGGAGACTGGAGAGTAAAGTCTTCATCCCAAAAGGAAGTGTTTGGATGGCATACCCCAGTGTCCACTCCAGATTCCTCACTCTTTAGAGGAAGGTACAGCAAGAAATGGTCCCTATCTTCCTCTGGAAATTGCTGTGTCTGGGTATTGTGCCTAGAATGACATGACCTGCATCGTCCCCATGAAGAAAGCTGCTGAGGGCAAAGCTGAGGATGTCAGAGACAGAGAAAACCTGAGCCCTGCAATTCTGTTGAGCTGCCCCAGCAACATTGCTGGAGCTGGAAACCCTCTTGTTTAAATCAGTTTGAATTGGTTTTCTCCTTCTTAAAGAGGCTAGCATTGTGACTGCTATACCCGGTTTCAAAATTGAATTTACAGAAAGTTCAAGTGATAGATGGAGGAAATGGAAGAGAGAATAGGCAGGATTGATTGAATTTTTTTTTTGACTATGGTCTTGCACTTTGAAAAAAAAAAAGACTATAATGAAATAGGGAACAATATTGTTGAAATATATTAATGTTCTTTTGTTTTCTGCATCTCTTTGTACTGATCTCACTTTACTCTGCCATAGACATTTATTTGCTTCAGGGAATGAATATGAAAAGGGAGAATGATTCAATATTGGACTCTAACATCCAGAAAAGAATTTTCAAATCCACAGCAAAACATTCATTCTGAAAGCCAAGGATTTTCTTTCTTTTTTTTTTTTTTTTAAGTTTCCATTAAGAGCCAGACCTGGGCAATGTGACATTCAAGTTTAGCATTAGCCAGGGCTGGAGAAAGAAGGAATTGATATAAAGTAAAATCTATTTTTTCAGGTCTTCATGGAGAGAAATGAGACAGAAAGAGAGAGAGAGAGAGAAAAGGGAAGTGGGCAGAGAGACAGATGTGTCCCATCATTTCTCCCGAGGTGCTCAGGGATCTGAGGGGGGCACGGTAGGTGGATGAAAGGGAAAGTCAAATCAAAGACACATTCCCCAGTTGGAAGACCAGGCCCTGCTCACTCATCTGTGCGCTGGTGCAGAAATGAAATAACCTAAATGTAGTGAGATGAATGAGCCCAAAGTAGTATCCCCGCCTCCACATATGTGTCCCCTAAGAGACCCAGATATTCCCATGTGCTCTGGAGAAGAGATACAGCTGGCCTCAGGAGGTTATGAGCCATAGACCCTAGAGATCAGCCAGACATGTTCAATGATGCCAAGGCCTGGGGACCAACAAAAAAGGCTGGAGCCAAGGACTCCAATGGGAGATGTGGACACAACACCCCAGGAAGACAGATGAAACCAGAGTTCACTGACAAGTCACATAAAAGAGAAACCAGATGGACTTCAAGGACATCAGATCTAATGCTCTGTCTCTCCTATCACTAGGAGGCCTCAAAAACCTATTCCCCACTGTCAGACTGGAGAGAGGAACAAAAAAGAGGAAATCTGGAAGGTGAAACAGTTTTTAAAAGAGTCTCTACTATCATCAAAATGATGCAATTTAAATCTCAAGTGGCAGTGATGTTTTAAACTGGCATTGTACTGTCTGAGTGCAGGAGACTTGGGCAGCACCCTGCTCATATCCCCTCAGGCTGTATCCACACCTTACAGACATCCTTTCCAGCAGGAGCCCACCATGAACACATAGGATCAAGTGGGAAGTGCCAGAAAACCTACAGGAGCAGCCCTCATCAGGGACTGTCAGGAATCAGCATGTTAATACTCCAGCTCCTCCTTCAGATTGGGGTAGTTCTTAGCACACATCTTATACAGGCACGCTAATCTCCCCAGTGGGGCTAAGCTCCAGTCCCCATGATGGTCAAAGTGCTTATAATACGCATCTCACCGGCTGCCTGCCCTTCTCAGCTTCTTGGGATTCCCCCTCTCATATAAACTACTTGCATTCACATTCTTTTTCTGAGTTTTCCTTTTGGGAACCTAGGCTAAGATGATTGAAACCTATCTCCCCTTTACCTATTGAGATGCGAGCCTATGAGGACCATTAGATCTGCTATTAAAAAAAGAAGCTATATTGGCTTTACACACCCAAGACAACGAGAATAAATTTTCACAGTATTTTCATAATGGCCATACTTAAAGCATTTTTTTGTATTGTGGAAGCATCATTCATTTAGGAAACAAAGGTTGATTTAGATAAAATTAGGCGCAAGGAATTATGTAGGCCAATTTGGAATGTTCTGTAGTAACATGAAATTAGAAGACACAAAAATCTCATGACTATATTCAATCTTCTCCCCATCGTTGTCTTCTGACTTAATCATTCAAGCTCACTTCCTCTTGCTTTTCCTGTTCACCTCTGGTAAAGATTCCAACAAGATATTCAATCTTAAAACCCCAAAACAAAAGTAAAAGTATGGAAGGTCATTAATTAATACTGCAATCAAACCGTACACAGTCATTTATCAAAGATCTATCCTGTAAAGAAGATGTGGCACATATATACAATGGAATATTACTCAGCCATAAAAAGAAACAAAATTGAGCTATTTGTAATGAGGTGGATAGACCTAGAGTCTGTCATACAGAGTGAAGTAAGTCAGAAAGAAAAAGACAAATACCGTATGCTAACACATATATATGGAATTTAAGAAAAAAATGTCATGAAGAACCTAGGGGTAAGACAGGAATAAAGACACAGACCTACCGGAGAATGGACTTGAGGATATGGGGAGGGGGAAGTGTGAGCTGTGACAGGGCGAGAGAGAGGCATGGACATATATACACTAACAAACGTAAGGTAGATAGCTAGTGGGAAGCAGCCGCATGTTAAATGTTAAATGTTAAATGTTAGATGTTAAAAAAAAAAAAGAAAAAAAGATCTATCCTGTGACAAATTCTCTGTGGTGACTGAATGAATGAATGAAAACGTAAATGGTAGGATCTCTCCTCTCTGGACTCACACCTTTAGATAGATGTAAACATTAACTGTAAATCAATTCAATGTGACAGGTGCTTTAATAGGTGGCCCACAGCAGAGAGAGAGACCTTCCCCTCAGAATTTAAAGGTTTGTTAAGGAAGAGGAGACTTCATTCAGCTATTTCCAAAATTTCATTGCAGATAATCATCCCAAACTCAGTGACCTATGACAATAGGCATTTATTTTTCTCACTCACAGGTAAGTAGACAATGATTTGCTGGCTTTGGTTCAAGGCTACGGCTTCAGTCCAGGTCTGTTCTGTTTCTCATGCTCAGTGAAGCACCTCTCACTGTGAAAAAAGAGTACAGTACCCAAAAGAGCATACAGAAACCTGCAGTGCCTCTTCAGGCATCAGAGCTGGCAGAGTGTCACTGCTGCCCACATTTCACCGGTCCCAGCACATGCATGGCAAATCCTAAAGTCCCTGAGATAGGAATGTGAACTCCACACCAAAGGTGGAAGGAGGTCTGGATATCTGTGTGCAATAATCCAATCTATCCCAAGGAGTGAAGAAGGGAAAGAACATTCCAGACAGAGACAACAATGAAATGCAATTACCCTAAAATGTCCAGGTCAGTTGCTTAGTAAGCTCATGGGTATCTATAAATCAGCAAGGCTCAGTTATCCTTTAGCCTACTGCAAACCAATGGCCACCACATCAGTAGACCCTGAAAGACTCTCATGTAGCTACAAAGGTCACCTAGAAAGTCATAGTAGCAGAAATAGGGGCTCATCCCTACTGTCCTGCCAACTTAACAATGGGAATTTGTATGTCAGACCTTAAGAAACTCAGTATTTTCATAGAAGGCCACTGTGATACAATAAAAAATATATATACAGGTGGTTGTTATCCTGGTTCCTGGAACACAGCTCCTAAAACACTTGGAATCTCCAGGGTGATAAGAGTGATGACATAACTGGGGCCCCTGGATAGCTTCAGGATGGGGGCTATTTTCCAGAAAGACCAAGGCATAATCAGAGGGTTAGAACTTTTAACTCCAACCCCTGACTCTGCTCCAGGGAGGGTAGATTGAGATCAATCACCAACGGTTGAAGATTTAATCAGTGCTGCCTAAATAATGAAATTTCCATAAAACCCCCTAAACAATTGGATTCAGGGAGCTTCCAAGTTAGTTAACACATTGAGGTGCTGAGAAGGCATGGGTGCCCTGTGCTCCTTCCCCATGCCCTGCCCTACAATCTCTTCCATCTGGTCGTTCCTGAATTGTATTCTTTATAATAAATTAATAATAGTAAGTAAAACACTTTCCTGAGTTCCGGGAGCTGTTCTAGCAAATTATTAAACTGGAGAAGGGGGTCATAGGAACCCTCAATTTATAGCCGTTGGTCAGTACAGGTGATAACTTGGGACTTGCAATTGGCATCTGATGGGGAGCAGCCTTATTGGGCTGAGCGGTTAACCTGTGGGAACTGCACTAATTCCAGGTAGTTAGTGTCATAATTGAATTGAATTGTTGGACACCTAGTTGTGTCCATAGAGAATTGGATTTGCTTGGTGTGAGTGAGGAAAAAAACCTACACGTTGTGGTGTCAGAAGTGTGAGTAAAAACAACTCAGAGCCACTTTATGAAGGTGAAGACTTATGAATGGGGCCTAGGAGAGAAGTGGGTGCAGCCAAACAGAGGGAGCTTATGATGAAGACAGCTCATGGCAGATGACCTTCTTGTTTTCCTGCACCAGCCAATGAAATGCCACCAGCCAAGCAGCCAAATCCTGGATATGGAACACAATCAGAGGCACATTAGCCAGAAGAGCAGACTTGAAAACTTTCAGTGAATGGGGCACTTTCTCTAGAATTGTCTTAGGATCTGACATTTCAGCTTACTGGCCCCTACCTCTGTGCCCCTGCAGCCACCAGCCACCTCACAGGAGGGAAAAGGCTGAAGATTGAAAGTCGCCACATGCTGGGCCTTTATATCTCAGTAGGAGCTTGTCTGTGACAGTGCTGGGAGCCCAGATGGCCTGATGGCTACTCCAGAGGATCTGGGATTTGTCCAATCCTTCCTTTAGCTTTGGGCCCTCTTGCTGTGTTTTATCAGGCTTTCTCCCTCATGTTTCCTCATTCCAGGCTTGCATTTTTCCCACCCCCTCTAGAGTGAAGCCTCAACGGGACCACCGGCCTGGCTTCCAATATGCATTTTTGTCCTTGGAGCCACTTCCTGGATTGCCCTTCATCCACCTGATCTTTATCCCCCTATCCCACTCTGCCGACTCCACCCCAGACTCCCAGCCTGCAGCTCACAACTCTCCATCCTCCTGGGAACCTGTAGACGTAGATTATTAATAGTGGTCACCAAGGGTGTTTCTTTAATCATCTTCCTTCTGGAAGGACTGCCCACCTCAGCCTTCAGAGCAGAAAGCATGTTTTTTAGTTTGTATTCTTCAGTTTAATTTGTCCCCCCTTTAATAATTATAAAATTTCACGTCTTTATTTTTTAAACTTTTATTGGAGTATAGTTGATTTACAATGTTGTGTTAGTTTCAGCTGTACAACAAAGTGAATCAGTTATACATATACATATATTCACTCTTTTTTAGATTTTTCTCCCATATAGGCCATTACAGAGTGTTGAGTAGAATTCCCTGTGCTATACAGTAAGTCCTTATTAGTTATCTATTTTATATATAGTAGTGTGTATAAGTCAATCCCAATCTCCCAATTTATCCCTCCCCTCGTTTCCCCTCTGGTCTTTCAAAAATTATTTTTGAAACTTTTAAAGTTAATCAAATACCATGATTGAAAACAAACTAACTTATGCCTGCAACTTACTCTGAAATTTAACAACAAATAAGACAGATTGATGAATGGATAGTGGAAGAGTGAGAGGATAAAGCAGACAATGTAGAGCAAAATGTTGTTTTAGGGTGCAGGAAAATGGGTCCTCACTGTAAGTATCCAAAGGATGCTTCTGGAATCTGAAAGGAAAGGATCTTTATGGAGGGAAGATTGGCTCCTAGGGGTTCTCCACAGCCGGAAAGCATCGTGATCCGGGGAGTTCTCCATCCTGACCGAGGTGGTGATTGCCGACCACAGGAATCATGTTACCTGGCCTGGGAGTGCTTGTCCAGGGAAAAATGGTAGGACCAGAAACCCAGAAACCAGTGTGGGAGGGTCAGCAGGGCCCGGTCTCCGAAGGGTCAGAGCATAAATCCCCATGGAACAGGAGAGACAAAGGGGAGGCTGCTCTGTTAGCTCCAGGGTGATGTCATTAGCAGCAGGAGGTAGAGAAACAGCTACTGGATCCCCCAAAGCCCCCCGTCAAACATCAAAGCCTCACACTAGTCAGAACAACTGCAAACCCCTGGCCGCCAGTGGGTGCTCAGGACATGTGAGCAGCCTGTATGGGCCTTCCCTGCCCCCAGTGAGGGACTGCAGATGGCTTACAAACACAGCATTTCCAGTGTGAATAAGATACAAATAAACAACATAAACACAGCTGAAGCAAAACAAGGGCAGGATGTGGGGGTAGAGGAGGAATGAAGGCAGTATTTAAAACTTCAGAAGCACCAGGACACCTATTACAAACTCAGGTTCCGTGGGAAATGGAATTCCAGTGCCCAGACCCATCATTCTAAAACCCGAGAACCACTCCACTGGTAAAGAAACCAGGAATTTACTCAGCTATATGATCTTAGTGTAGACTTTGAATCTTCTGAAATGATTTGGAAGTTTGTGTTTACATTCACTTTTATTTTCTAGTTAGAGAATTTAAATGATCATCTGATTATCAAAAACCCCAGGACACAAAACCTGCTAACATTTAACACCATTGTTCACCTTTCTGCAAAGCTGTAGGAAAATGGAACCATGATCAGATGATATCAGATTTGAAATTAACAATAGCTACTAAATACTTACAAAGGGCCAGTGTCTAGGCTAAGCCTGCCCAGTGAACGATCTCATTAGTCCTAGAGGCAGGCATTATAACCACTGACATTTTATAGATGAGAAAGCAAATCCTTGGAGATGAATTTCCCCAAGGTAATGCAACTGGTCAACTACAAAATTAATTCCCAGGCAGTCTGGCTCTAAAGTACTGACAGTAGGTGTAACGATCAAACATCCATCTCAGCCTCATTGCAGGAGAGAGTTTCCAGATGCAGAAACACTCCAGGATCTCAGAGGAAGCTCCACTGCTCTTCAGTCTGAAGTCAAAAAGGCAAGGTGAACCACTGTCAAAGAAAATTTTTCTCCTCTATTCTGATTTGTGTTGTATCTGCACAGTTCTTTGAATAAAATGGCTTTATTGATTTTATAGCAGCTGGCATATTTTTAACATTTCTTAAAAATCATCTATAAGGAAAGGCTTATTTCCAGAACAACTCATTCAAAGAAATATCAAAGTTGCAGCTCTGCCAAACGCTGGCAGCATGACTCTGGGTAAGCTGCTCAGGTTTGCTGTTCCTTTTTGTATTGTTTATATTATTATTATTATACCAATGCTATAAGGGAAATCATATCACTTCATTTTATGAAGCATATAAAACCCAAAAAACAAACTATCTTTTTAAAATGGGAGGATAAATATAGACAGACCCCTTTAAATAAAAAGCATACATATAAGATTCCTACCAAAAGAAAAAGAAGATCAAATTATGTAGCTCATTATAAGACTAATCCCTGGAGATTAAGTCAGATATATATATATATATATATATATATATATATATATAACAGAAACACAAGATTAAGAAATGTATTAATATAATGCCCCACATCAATAAGTAAAATGATATATTGATATGATAAATTCTGAAAAAATTTAATACTCAATCCTACATTTTTAAAAAAATGAGTAAATTATGACTCTAGGAATCCTCCCTTAAAATAACAATAACAACAAAAATTAGCTCAAACCCACAGTTTATCCATTTGTTCCATAAACATATTAAGCTCCAGATATTGTTGTGGGTGCTTATGATACATCAGTGAGAAAAACAAAGATCTCAGCCCTGTGGAGATTGCATTCCAACTATAAGGAGAGTCAAGGGGAACAGATGATAAATAATAAGCATAATATGTACATAAATTACATAGTATCCATATTAGTTATCTATTGCTATGCAAAAAACACCCTCAAACTGGGTGGCTTAAAAAAGCAACCACTCATGATTTATTGGGTCAGCTAGGCTCAGTTGGGCACTTCTTCTGCTCCACACACCAACACTGGTACATGAGTGTCTGGGAACTCCTGGAACCGGATGTCCAAGGTGGCCCACTCTCATGGCTGCAGGTGGATGTAAGCTGGAAGTCAGGAACTCAGCTGGGGCTGTCGAGTAGAGGCATATAGGGGGCCTTTGCATGAGACTGGAGCTTCCCAGGGAAAGGAGGCTGAGTTCCAGTGGGGATCATCTCTCAGCAAGTTTTCCATGAGGAAGGAAGCCAAAGCTGCCAGTTCTCTTCAAGGCTTAGCCTGAACGTTGCATAGCATCACTTCTCCCATACTTTATTGGTCAGAGAACTCACAGACCTAAACCAGATTCAAGAGGTAGAGAAACGGGATGCCTCTGGATAGGACAGATGACACCTATGGGATAAGTTGGTGGTGCTATGGAGAAAAGTGAAAAGAAAGCATAGTCAGAGGAATCAAGATGGAGAGGTGGTTTTAAATAAGGTAGAGTAGGTCCCATTGAGAGGCAATATTTGAGTAAAGACAGGAGGCAGGAATCTAGGAAAGGCAGGGCCCTTGTTATATTCTGGAGGTAGAGATGAAAGGAGTTATCGTTTATTGGCTGGGGATGGGGGTGGTGAGAGGGAAAGCCTCCAGAAGGATGCAGCTGCCATCAACAAGAAGCAGATGGCAGAAGACAGAGGAGGTGCGTGTTGGTCTGGCAACGAGACCCAGTGTTCAGCCTTGGCCATGTAGATAGGCACCAAAAGGAGATGACCAGAGTCATCTGCAGGCCTGAAGTGGAGCCAGGCTGCAACTGTAGAGCAGGAGTCTAAGCCATGAAGCTGGTGAACTCACCATGGGAGTTCAGGTTCCACACCCACCCCCTGTAAGGAGGGCCAACAAGAAGTTCAGCGGAGCTTGCTCTCTGAAAACCGGGCCCCAAGACCCCTCCCAGTCTATGACCCCCACCAGGCCACTGGTCATCAGTGGCCTTGCATCCACAGGGTGCTCCAGCCAAGCCTTCCAGCTGCCCATGGGGTGGATAGAGTTGTCACTGTCCATCTCATGGATCCTGCTGCCTTTCCCGTCTCCATCTCACAAAATATGGGAGGATGCTGAGGGCAACCACTTTTTTCTTGTGGAATCCTGGAAGCTTTTGAGCTCCAAGGGGAAGGGTGGCCTCCAGGGGGAAGGGACCCTTCTGTGACCCCAGTCCAGAGACATGGGTTTTCTCCTCAGTTCCCTGAGAAACAGATACTCTTCCCAGGCAAGCATGAAGGTTTGATTTGTTTCTAGTTTACTCTGATAAAAACAGATTCTTCAAGCACTTGGTTTCACCAAGAGACCTCACCAAGGGCCTCACCCCTGCTGCTTGTGAAACACCCAGCCAAGCCGTCTTCTCTTTTCTCATTTTGTTTTTTGTTATGATATCCACTCTATTATACATTTTTAAAATTTTTATTTTATACTGGAATATAGTTGATTTACAATGTTGTGTTAGTTTCACATGTACAGCAAAGTGATTCAGTTATGCATATACATGTATTTATCTATTCTTTTTCAGATTCTTTTCCCATATAGGTTATTACAGAGTACTGAATAGAGTTCCCTGTGCTGTACAGTAGGTTCTTGTTGATTATCTCTCTTTTTCTGACCCTGGCTGTCACCACAACTCAGCCAGGAGGTTTGTCATGATCCCTAAGTCTCTCCCCTGAGAGGAGTTAACACACCGAAATCTGTAGAATCATAATTTTAGGTTGGGATAATACATATATCAATTATGCATATTCTTAGTTACTTTCCTGTTTTCCCATGAATTTGTGGCATTTTTACATTTGAAAAAAGAAAACATATATTTCTGCATCATCCAACTGGCATAAATAGCCCCTTGTCAAAAGCCCCAGGAACAAGAAAGCCTGGGTCACAAACAACATACGAGGCTTTGTGGGAGAATCTGAGCTTTGAGTAGGTAGAAATATTACAAAATGCTGCTTTTTTGCTATTAAAACTTCCTTCTTGACTTAAATAGCAGGATGAGTAGCACCCAAATGAAATTTTTCTTCAATAGAAGTTTCTCCCAGAATAGAAACTGCCCACAGTATTTTTCTTGGGAATAGATGTGTGTGGCAATGTTCACCATTGACATTTTTAAGCTAACACACTCTGTTATGCAAAGTTGAGTAGAAAAAGCAAGGTTCTGTTTGCCACTTTTTTTTTTTACATCTTTATTGGAGTATAATTGCTTTACAATGGTGTGTTAGTTTCTGCTTTATAACAAAGTGAATCAGTTATACATGCCACTTTCATTGTTACCCAAACTCTGCCAACTGGGGTAAACATACATTCACTAGTCAAATGCATTCAACACTTGTATTCTTAGCGTGTACATTCCTGAAATGCCAGCAGCTCACACGCTGGCCTGGTCGGCTTAGCATTTTGGTCTCAAAGCTGAGGCAAGTGGCCCAAATCCTTTTCTTATCCTTTTCTGTGGCACTTGAGGCCCACAGCAAAAGGAAAATTCTGGTAGTGTTCTTTAGGTGAGGATAAGATTTCAAATGTACCAATCTCCCCAGAGGGCCACCGTTCCATAGATGAAAAACAGCCAAACAAAAATTAAGCAGCTGGCCCCCCTGTAAATCCAGGTTCTGGGGTTTGGGTCTTAAAACAGAGCACCTGTTGAAAGTAAGCAGGTGTTATGGGATGGCAGCTGTGAGATGCTGTTATGTAGCCGGCTTGTATCAACAAACACAGGGGGTCTTGTCAGTCTGACATGTGAAGATAGGGTGATAAATGAATTTTGTTACAGCTCCTGCCACCCCAACAGAGAGAAACGGGAAAAATTTAACAGGGTCACTGCAAGCAGTAAGGAAAAACATTCATTTGCCTGGGTCAGCCAGACTCTTGGTTGTCTTTCTGCTGGGTTTCTATGGTAACGATGTTCATTGTAAGTGCAGAATGGTAACTAATTCAATCTCTGGACCACATCCCCATCAGAGGCTGAGAGTCCACCCTTCCCACTTTCCTTTGGCATCAGTGATCACAAGGAAAGGAATGTGCCCTGGAATGAAATAGCTAAGTATTTAGGCACTTGGCCTTTGTATTCCCTCCCAGAGAGGAGCATGCAAAGCGAGGGGTTCTGGGGGACAGGATAGGGGAGGCGAGGAGGTTGGTATTGGATCCAAACCAATGGTAATAAACCAGATGTTCAGCTTGTCTTGGGATACAGAGTAATTATTTTTATCCTTTCCACCATTGTTGGAATTTTGGTTAGATTAATTTCCTAATAAAAAGTTTTACTAAAGAATTTCTTTTATAACAGAATCTTGGAACCACTTCTGTGCATGTTCCAAACAAACACAGGGCAGTTTTGCAAAGACAGACCATGAATCTCTGTGAAGGATACAAGCGTGTATTATCAGTGTCTCATCTGTTACTTGAATGCAGACACAGAAAACCCTGCAAAGTGGCCCTGGGGTCAGAAGGAACCACTAGGCATGACCCTGCAGAAAACGATCCTGACTGCGGCCCCCCAGGTTCACAGCTAATGCAAAACACCTAATGACACCCTGATATCCACATGGCAGGGCTTCACTCTGCTGCCTGGGACCCTCCAGACAGGGCCCATTCCTTTGGCTTCTACATTGTCAGAAACGTGTCACCTGGAGCAAGTGACAGGGCAGCCTCGTCGTTCTTACACGGGCCTATCATCATTATTGTTACTATCATTTCATTAATATTAACACTAAAAGGGTTCTGACTTTTTATAATAATTAAATTGTTCCTTCTTCCCTGTGTATCTTTAGTTCCATATAGGAAAATGAGATATTTTATCATGTTTTTAAGCCTCTATTTGAGTTTACTTTGGTAAAGTCAAACTCAAGCAAAACTCAGAAGATCACACTGTCAGAATGTCCAGGGGAAAAGGTGTTCTGCACCAGCATCGCAGGGGTAGAATAACCTGGGGATTGCACCCAACCCTCTTCTGACATAACCTGTGGTTGGCCCAGGGCCTCTGGTGATAACAGGGAACTGTGACAAGCAGGAGGATTATGAGATGAAGGGTGTATTTGTTGCAATGTTTGATCTTCGAAGGTCAGGCTGTGCGTATGAGGAGGCAGAGGTCAAGCTAATATTTCTGGCGTTTTTCTTGCCGGTTCTGAGCAAGCATGTTCCAAGAAGCCGGTTTGTTATTTTGGCCAGTGACTGTTTATCATGATGCATTTGGGGGTCAGGCTTTTGGTTGCAGGGAGTCCTAACAGTCCCTGATATTTACATAAATAAGCCTTCAAATATTGACTAAAGGTGTAATGTGGGAAAATGAATTTCAACCCACTGGGGTTGAAAGACAAAAAATAGTAATTATGAGGACACAAAGTTGAGGCGAATGCAGTTCATACTCTGTGACAATCCTTTGAATCCACACGTAAGAATTTGCCATCTGGATTTTTCTTCCGTGTCAAATACTTAAAGTTCCAAAAGCCAGATAAAATGCTTAGAGATGACCTATAAATTCTAACACAGTTTAATTCTTCTAATACATCCTTTAACCACAAATCAAGTAAGAAATTACTTTTTTCTGCAAAGAGATAAATTAAGAACCACCATTTACCCTTCATTATTTTTACAGAAGTTCTCACGTTGAGTGATTAAAGAAAATTAATGTAGGCATAACCTCTAGGTCACCATGTATCTATAGGAGGAACTCCATAAAAAACAGTTCCCTTCTCTTGCTTTTAAAAACCAAACCAAGCTAAACAAAAGATCTGGCCAAATCGATGGTGAAATAGAAAATTACTCACCTGCAGAATTGCAGATGAAATAAACCAGCCAAAAAAATAATTCAAAGAAAGTTACTTGTAAATATTGTGGCCTATTAGAACACCAACATGTTATTCACCTCACCTTCAAAAAATGTCGAAAAAACACTATCTTACTCTTTACATGAACCCTGAAAAGCTGGCAATACAGATACAATCCCTTTTACAGGAACAGTCAGGAAAAGGGAAACTGCCTTATTTAAGTTTACACGTGGCTTAAAATAGATCCATAATCCCTGACGCTGTCCAGTCGGCCGGCACACCTCTGCCACCACCTTTCTGCTGAGTGACCAGTACTGGGATGTCACCGATGGGCCATGCCCCAGGCAGGACCTCCTGAGGGCACACTGCCCACCCAAGTTGGTGTTGCCAATGTTCTTCCCTTGGAGATCTAACAGGATTCCTTGATCTGATTCTTATTTGATTTTCCAGTGGCTCATAGCCCCTTCTCAATCATTTTTGGTTTCTGGGCAGGACAGCAGGAATGTTTTCCCAGCCCCCAAACACAGCTGTCCCAGCCAGCCCTAGAAAGTGAAAGCTTGCTCCTGAGAACTACTGCTTGCCTTACAGGAAGGAGCCAGAGGTTTCCTTGAGCCCAGAGCCCTTTACTGGAAAGCAGCTACAGACGCCAGGGTGTCTCCGGTGCACTCTTCCTTGGGCCCTTCCCCTGGGTAGGACCAGAAACACAGGCAGCCCACGGGGAGCTGCTGCTCCCACCCCCAGCCTGCTCCCATGCACATTCTAGAAGAAGGCCTGCTTTCAGTCAGGGCAGTCTATTCTCAGATTTGCTAGGTCAGAAACCCAGCCAGACCCATGCTTGGTAATTCTGCAGGGAGGGAGGCACAGGGCAACTCTAAGCTGATTCTGCTTCTGAGATGCCCGCTCTGGCTCTTCCCCAGCAGCGGCAGGGTGCCTTTTGAAAGGGGAGCACTGGGACCAGTTCTATTAGGTAGCACCCCATCAGGCATCCCAGGGCCCCTCATTCAAAGAAGCTACCTAGGCACAGCCTGGCAAGGCTCCAAAGCCCCTGGACAAACTGGTTACCACAGCAGGTCCCTGCAGCAAAACCTTCTGCCAACTCAGATTAAATAGAGACAGTTTACTTATATAATGAGTGTGCGTGTATGTCTGTGTATATACATACATACATACATACATATATACATACATACCTATATACACATATATAAGTATACATAATAGACACATAAATATAACCATATATTTATATGTATGAATGTATGTACAATTAGCAATTTAACTATTGTTATCTATACCACAAGTACAGAAAGCTGTATAAAGCAAACATGAAGGCTAATAAAGTATTTTTATTTTTTTAATCACCTGGGTTTTTTCGTTTTGAATTTTAGAATTTTATTTTGTTTTATACAGCAGGTTCTTATTACTTATCTATTTTATACATATTAGTGTATATATGCCAATCCCAATCTCCCAATTCATCCCCCCCACCCAGCCACTTTTCCCCCTTGGTGTCCGTACATTTGTTCTCTACATCTGTGTCTCAATTTCTCCCCTGCAAACCGATTCATCTGTACCATTTTTCTAGGTTTCACAAATATGTGTTAATACACAATATTTGTTTTTCTCTTTCTGACTTACTTCACTCTGCATGGCAGTCTCTAGATCCATCCACGTCTCTACAAAAGGCCCAATTTCATTCCTTTTTATGGCTGAGTAATATTCCATTGTATATATATGTACCACATCTTCTTTATCCATTCGTCAGTCAATGGGCATTTAGGTTGCTTCCAGGTCCTGGCTATTGTAAATAGCGATGCAATGAACATTTTGGTACATGACTCTTTTTGAATTATGGTTTTCTCTGGGTGTATGCCCAGTAGTGGGATTGCTGGGTCATATGGTAATTCTATTTTTAGTATTTTAAGGAACCTCCATACTGTTCTCCATAGTGGCTGTATCAATTTGCATTCCCACCAACAGTGCAAGAGGGTTCCCTTTTCTCCACATCTTCTCCAGCATTTGTTGTTTGTAGATTTTCTGATGAAGCCCATTCTAACTGGTGTGAGGTGATACCTCATTGCAGTTTTGAATTGTATTTCTCTAATAATTAGTGATGTTGAGCAGCTTTTCATGTGCTTCTTGGCCTTCTGTATGTCTTCTTTGGAGAAATGTCCATTTAGGTCTTCTGCCCATTTTTGGATCGGATTCTTTGTTTTTTTAATATTGAGCTGCATGAGCTGTTTATATATTTTGCAGATTAATCCTTTGTCTGTTGATTCATTTGTAAATATTTTCTCTCATTCTGAGGGTTGTCTTTTTGTCTTGTTTGTAGTTTCCTTTGTTGTGCAAAAGCTTTTAAGTTTCATTAAGTCCCATTTGTTTATTATTGTTTTTATTTCTATTACTCTAGGAGGTGGATCAAAAAAGATCTTGTTGTGACTTATGTCAAAGATTGTTCTTCCTATGTTTTCCTCTAAGAGTTTTATAGTGTCCGGTCTTACATTTAGGTCTCTAATGCATTTTGAGTTTATTTTTGTGTATGGTGTTAGGGAGTGTTCTAATTTCATTCTTTTACATGTTGCTGTCCAGTCTTCCCAACACCACTTATTGAAGAGACTCTCTTTTCTCCATTGTATATCCTTGCCTGCTTTGTCATGGATTAGTTGATCATAGGTGCATGGGTTTATCTCTGTGCTTCCTATCTTGTTCCATTGATCTATATTTCTGTCTTTGCGCCAGTACCATATTGTGTTGATTACTGTAGCTTTGTAGTATAGTCTGAAGTCAGGGAGTCTGATTCCTCCAGCTCCGTTTTTCTCTCTCAAGACTGCTTTGGCTATTCAGGGTCTTTTCTGTCTCCATACAAATTAAAAAAAAAAATTGTTCTACTTCTGTAAAAAATGCCGTTGGTAATTTGATAAGGATTGCATTGAATCTGTAGATTGCTTTGGGTAATATAGTCATTTTCGCAATATTGATTCTTCTAATCCAAGAACATAGTATATCTCTCCATCTGTGTTATGATCTTTAATTTCTTTTAACAATGTCTTATAGTTTTCTGCATACAAGTCTTTTGTCTCCCTAGGTAGGTTTATTCCTAGGTATTTTATTCCTTTTCTTGCAATGGTAAATGGGAGTGTTTCTTTAATTTCTCTTTCAGATTTTTCATCATTAGTATATATACTAATCTCTTGCATATACGAATGCAAGAGATTTCTGTGTATTAATTTTGTATCCTGCAACTTTACCAAATTCATTGATTAGCTCTAGTAGTTTTCTGGTGGCATCTTTAGGATTCTCTAAACATCTTTATTGGAGTATAATTGCTTTACAGTGGTGTGTTAGTTTCTGCTTTATAATAAAGTGAATCAGTTATACGTATACATGTGTTCTCATATCTCTTCCCTCTTGCATCTCCCTCCCTCCCACCCTCCCTATCCCACCCCTCTAGGTGGTCACAAACCACCTAGCTGATCTGTTGGAAGATTTTTAATCACAGTTTCAATTGCATTACTTGTGATTGGACTGTTCATATTCTCCATTTCTTCCTGGTTCAGTCTTGGAAGGTTATATCTTTCTAAGAATTTGTCCATTTCTTCCAGGTTGTCCATTTTATTGGCATAGTGTTGTTTGTAATAGTCTCTTAGGATGCTTTGTATTTCTGTGGTGTCTGTTGTAATTTCTCCTTTTTCGTTTCTAATTTTATTGATTTGAGTCCTGTCCCTCTTTTTCTTGATGAGTCTGGCTAACAGTTTATCAATTTTGATCTTCTCAAAGCACCAGCTTTTAGTTTTATTGATCTTTGCTATTGTTTTCTTTGTTTCTATTCCATTTATTTCTCCTCTGATCTTTATGATTTCTTTCCTTCTCCTAACTTTGTATTTTGTTTGTTCTTATTTCTCTAGTTCCTTTAGGTATAACGTTAGAATGTTTGGTTGAGATTTTTCTTGTTTCTTGATGTAGGCTTGTATTGATATAAACTTCCCTCTTAGAATTTCTTTTGCTGCATCCCATAGGTTTTGGACCACCGTGTTTTTGTTGTAATTTGTCTCTAGGTATTTTTTGATTTCCTCTTTGATTTCTTCAGTGATCTCTTGGTTATTTAGTAACGTATTGTTTAGCCTCCATGTGTTTGTGTTTTTTATGTTTTTTTCCCTGTAATTGATTTCTAATCTCATAACGTTGTGGTCAGAAAAGATGCTTGATATGATTTCAGTTTTCTTAAATTTACTGAGGGTTGATTTGTGACCCAAGATGTGATCTATCCTGAAGAAAGCTCCATGTACACTTGAGAAGAAAGTGTAATCTGCTGTTTTTGGTTAGAATGTCATATATATATATATATATATATATATATATATATATATAAATTAAATCTATCTGGTCTATTGTGTCATTTAAAGCTTGTGTTTCCTTATTTATTTTCATTTTGGATGATCTGTCCATTGGTGTAAATGAGGTGTTAAAGTCCCCCACTATTGTTGTGTTACTGTTGATTTCCTCTTTTATAGCTGTTAGCAGTTGCCTTATATATTGAGGTGCTTCTATGTTGGGTGCATATATATTTATTATTGTTATATATTCTTATTGGATTGGTCCCTTGATCATTATGTAGTGTCTTTCCTTGTGTCTTGTAACATTCTTTATTTTAAAGTCTATTTTATCTGATATGAATATTGCTACTCCAGATTTCTTTTGATTTCCATTTGCATGGAATATCTTTTTCCATTCCCTCACTTTCAGTCTGTATGTGTCCTTAAGTCTGAAGTGGGTATCTTGTAGACTGTGTATATATGGGTCTTGTTTTTGTATCCATTCAGCAAGCCTGTGTCTTTTGGTTGGAGCATTTAATCCATTCACATTTAAGGTAATTATCTATATGTATGTTCTTATTACCAAGCGATTTTCTTAATTTGTATGCATTTGTTTTTGTAGGTCCTTTTCTTCTCTGTGTTTCCCACTTAGGGAAGTTCCTTTAGCATTTTTTGTAGAGCTGGTTTGGTGGTGCTGAATTCTCTTAGCTTTTGCTTGTCTGTAAAGTTTTGATTTCTCTGTCAAATCAGAATGAGATCCTTGCCCAGTAGTGTAATCTTGGTTATAGGTTCTTGCCTTTCATCAGTTTAAATACATCATGCCACTCCCTTTTGGATTGTAGAGTTTCTGCTGAGAAATCATCTGTTAACCTTATGTGAGTTCCCTTGTATGTTATTTATTGTTTTTCCCTTGTTGCTTTCAATAATTTTTCTTTGTCTTTAATTTTTGTCAGTTTGATTACTATGTGTCTCGGTGTGTTTCTCCTTGCGTTTATCCTGCCTGGGACTCTCTGCACTTCCTGGACTTGGGTGGCTATTTCCTTTCCCTTGTTAGGAAAGTTTGCAACCATAATCTCTTCAAATATTTTCTCAGGGCCTTTCTCTCTCTCTTCTCCTTCTGGGACCTCTATAATGAGAATGTTGTTGTGTTTAATGTTGTCCTAGAGGTCTCTTAGGTCTTTGTTTCTTTTCATTCTTTTTTCTTTATTCTGTTCTGTGGCAGTGAATTCCACCATTCTGTCTTCCAGGTCACTTTTCTGTTCTTCTGCCTCAGTTATTCTGCTATTGATTCCTTCTAGTGTAATTTTCATTTCAGTTTTTGTATTGTTCACCTCTGTTTGTTTGTTCTTTAATTCTTCTAGGTGTTTGTTCTATAATTCTTTTAGGTCTTTGTTAAACACTTCTTGCATCTTCTTGATCTTTGCCTCCATTCTTTTTCCAAGGTCCTGGATCACCTTCCCTATCATTATTCTGAATTCTTTTTCTGGAAGGTTTCCTATCTCTACTTCATTTACTTGTTTTTCTGGGGTTTTATCTTGTTCCTTCATCTGGTACATAACCGTCTGCCTTTTCATCTTGTCTATCTTTCTGTGAATGTGGTTTTTGTTCCACAGGCTGCAAGATTGTAGTTCTTCTTGCTTCTGTTCTCTGCCCTCTGGTGGATGAGGCTATCTAAGAGGCTTGTGCAAGTTTCCTGATGGGAGGGACTGGTGGTGGGTAGAGCTGGGTGTTGTTCTGTTGGGCAGAGCTCAGTAAAACTTTAGTCTGCTTGTCTGCTGATGGGTGGGTCTGGGTTCCTTCCCTGTTGGTTGTTTGGCCTGAGGTGACCCAACACTGGAGCCTACCCAGCTCTTTGGTGGGACTAATGGCAGACTCTGGGAGGACTCATGCCAAGGGGTACTTCTCAGAACTTCTGCTGCCAGTGTCCTTGTCCTCATGTTGAGCCACAGCCACACCCCGCCTCTGCAGGAGACCCTCCAACACTAGCATGTAGGTCTGTTTCAGTCTCCTATGGGGCCACTGCTCCTTCCCCTGGGTCCTGATGCACACACTACTTTACGCGCGCCCTCCAAGATTGGAATCTCTGTTTCCCGCAGTCCTGTCAGAGTCCTGCAATCAAATCCCACTAGCCCCCAGAGTCTGATTTTCCAGGAATTCCTCTTCCCATTGCTAGACTCCCAGGTTGGGAAGCCTGATGTGGGGCTCATAACCTTCACTCCAGTGGGTGGACTTCTGTGGTATGTGTTCTCCAGTTTGTGAGTCTCCCACCCAAAGACAGTGACTTCTCCTTTGTCTTTGGATGTGGGGTATCTTTTTTGGTGAGTTCCAATGTCTTCCTGTTGATGATTGTTCAGCAGTTAGTTGTGATTCTGTTGCTCTCGCAAGAGGGAGTGAGCACATGTCCTTCTACCCTGACATTTTGAACCAATCTCCCTAATGAAGTATAGTAAGACAAACACACTATAACCACCACCTATGACTTGTGATAGACCCTTCCCAGATAATCCATGGGCCCACCCCCCAAATCACATCCCCTTCCCTTCTACAGGACTCATGAGGCTGAGTTTTATGGTCATCACTTCCCTATTTTTCTTTGTAGTATTATTACCCAGGTACATTTCTACACCATGAAATTTTGTTGCCAGCTTCCACATGAGATATAGGTATTCATATACATGTATGTGTCTGTGTGCAAGTACACATACAGATGTCTGAACATGTTTAGAAAATAATTAAGGTTTCCCCTCTCACCATCATGTCAGTGCACTGCACCTTTTAATGCCATTAATGGGATAAACAATAAACAAGTATTAGATGTTAATACCACAGTTTTAAAAAATGAAACTGCACGTGAGACCTCAAGTATAAGCCCCAGAGACCAATTCCTCCAGTAAATACTAAGCCACACCCAAAGCCACTAGGATCCTCATGTATGCCCCCCAACACTCTTTTGCAAATTTCACCTAAGGGGACCCCAGTGAAATAGTCTTCATCTCCAAAAAGCCTCTCATTTTCCTTAGGATAGAGGCCAGTGTCAGGGTGGAGGGGAGCTCACCATACTACACAGCATGGCCGGCCAGGGAGACCCTGTGGCAGCTTGGGTTGGCTTGTGTCCATTTGTTGGAGCTGATTGCCAAATGTTCATGAATTTGGGGACCAGCTGTTAGGCATGGCTATTATTAAAAATTTAAATGTATACACTGATCATTAAATAAATGATATTAAAATCCAAGGTAATAATTACTGGTAGCTCATCCCCTCTATTTCACCATGCTGTATCATCTGTGATCTTCAGGTCATGTGTGTCTGTGGCATCTGTCTGGTGGAAAGACTTTATAATGGTGACTCTTTCATACTTTGTTCCAACTCTGTGTTTGGTGACATTATGCTGGTAGCTGGAACTCTGGCATGATGGAGGGAACTGGTAAATGCTACAAACTAGGAACGCATCTCTCTCTCTCTCTCTCTCTCACACACACACACACACACACACACACACACACACACACACTCACAGAGTCCCAGTTTGTCCTCCCAAGCCCCCAAATATTAAGAACTGGACACCAAGCATCTTCCAATGTAGCCTTCCCGATGTGAGACCTTGAGTGGCTTCCCATGTTAGTGCCTCACCCACCACTCCAGAGAGGAGAAGGTACAGGCAGGCCTAGAGCCTGAGGCAGGACTAGTGGAGGCCAAGATGTGACCAGACCTAAGCAAGGGCTGATGGGGGGCTGAGGACCCCTCTGAGAAAGCCAGCTGCTCATCCTCACGGTCTCTCAGGCAGGCAGCAGGGCCTCAAAGTCCTCTCAGGCACTCCCTGCCCTTTGCAACATCAGTCTTCCCCGGAAATAAGGGTGGGCCTGCCCAGCCACCAGCAATGCAACCCCCTCAGTCACACTGGTAACAAAGGGGTTCTACCTCGTGCTGGGGTTAAAATCAGGAAACTGTCTCCTGCTTATCAGGCTTCTGATCTCTTCTGGATATAGTGCTGTTGTATAATAAGAAATAAAATTAAGAGAGGGGCTCGATATTGAGTTATGTGACAATGCCTGATGATTTAATCAATCTTGTCCATGTGATAAAACCTCCATAAAAGCCCCTAAACTAAAGGGTTCAGCAAGCTCAGGGTTAGAGAACACATTGATGTGCTGGGAGGGGGGTGTGCCTGGACAGGGCATGGAGGATCCACGCCACCACCCACCCACACCTGCCCTATGCATCTCTTCCATGGGGCTGTTCCTAAGTTTTTCCTTTACAATGAACAAGTAATAGTAATAAAAGCACTTTCCTGAATTTTGAGAGTAGTCCCTGTGAATTATTGAACCTGAGTAGTGTTTTGGGAGCCTCCAAATTTATAGCTGGCAGATTAGAAGTGTGAGTGATTCCTGGGACTTATGTCCAGCATCTGAAGTGAGCACAGTCTTATGGCTCTGAGCCCTCAGACTGTAGAGTCTGTGTTAACTCTAATTAGTGTCAGAATTGAATTGAATCATTGGACACACAGTTGGTGTCAGAGAATTGAGAACTGTTGTTTGGAACAACACCAAACAAGCACAAAGGCAGGGAAAGTGCTGTGTCCTCTCTGAGAATGCCAGTGTTCCTTGTCATTCTCTAAGCCTGTTTCCAAGGGAGTGCACAGTACCTACTGCTTGACTTTGGAAGGCGGTCTTGCCTACCCCATCATTACAGGGCTCAGCCATGTCCAGAAAGCTATATCCCACCTCTTCCAGCTTCTCACATGTGCTCCACCCACATCTCCAAGTCCCCAGGTCCAGAGCCTCTTCTGATGGTGCCCTGTGCCCCAGCCTTCGCACACCTCCTGCTGCGTCTCCCTGGCAGCCCTCCCTTCCATTTCTGTGCTGGGGCAATTTACTGCAAATTCATCCTGACCACAAGCATAGGCAGCAAGGGGACAGGCCTGGAGCAGAAATGAAACCCCAAGCCTGAAGTTGATCTGCCAAGGAGGTTGCATCTACAGGGAAGTAAACAGGAGCAGATTCCAGCCAGCTACAATGAAAGAGAATGGAGAGATGGCTTACCCCCTCCCCTCTCCCTGAGCAAAATCACTCAGTGTTCCTTTGAAGAGCCCAAGGTCACATCCAAAGTGCTTCTAGTTATCAGTGTGTAACTCCCATTCCCAGCCCTTGGCAGGGACCTCAGTTTGCGTGGGAAGGGGGAAGAGACAGAGTAAATCAAAGGGTTTGAGGGGAAGGAGAATTGTAACAACATAAAAGCAAGATTCGAGCCAGCATGATCTAGGGTAGAGGCTAAACTTGGCTACTAACTAACTGTGTGAACATAAGCAAGTCACTTACTTGATTTCACAGATTCTCCTTAGAATAGAGGCAACATAAAATCCTTATTTTGAGGATAAAGTGAGGAGACCCCAAGAGAGACCCTTGTAAATGTGATAACACACGATGACAGGAAAGGCAAGATCAGCAGGGGAAGGCTGAGGCCACCCAATACCCAGGGCCACCCCAGACCCACAGGACTCCAGCTGGCCCTGCCCTCCTCGTGGTGACCCCAGGGGTAGCCAAAGATGCCAGTCTGAAGCAGTGGCCAGAGGGAGCTGGGAGAGGAAACTGGAAATGAAACGGAACAAAAAATTGAAAACAACACAAATAGAGAAGAAAGACGTGAGATTACAGAGGCATCTTGTGTTCACTAAAGTGATGAGACTTCAGCCAAAGAGAAGGGGATACAGCCCAGTGATACTGAGACCTGGTGTCAGACGCCTGACCATCTGTAGAGCGGGGATAAAATACACATTTAAAATGTGTTTTCAGGCTTGCCTGGTGGCGCAGTGGTTGAGAGTCTGCCTGCCGATGCAGGGGACGCGGGTTCGTGCCCCGGTCCGGGAAGATCCCACATGCCGTGGAGCGGCTGGGCCCGTGAGCCATGGCCGCTGAGCCTGCGTGTCCGGAGCCTGTGTTCCGTAGCTGGAGAGGCCACAACAGTGAGAGGCCTGCGTACCACAAAAAAAAAAAAAAAAAAAAAAGTGTTTTCTCCCCCATCAGCTAGTCCCTTACACAGGGAAGGCAGGCTTGAAGACATGTTTTCAATCTTTTCAATCTCTTTCAATTCATGAGAATGAAAGTTTTTGTTTTGACAAACAGAAAGAGGGCAAAATAGTCCCTGGAACTCACAATCATCTAGTATTTGAAAATGTCAGAAACAGCTTGTTTTTGTCTGAAATGACATAGCTGGCCCTACAGGTCTGTCCTCCTGTATGTTCCGTTCCTTTCACTCTGGGAACAAAACAAATGGTGTGATCAATAGTTGACAGTTTTCTGCAGAGCATTCTGTGTGCTGGGTACAAAAAGAGTGGCTCTCACAACTCACCCCAGCTTCTCTATAATTGATTCTGGACAACTGGAAACATGTTCAAGGGCATGCTGATTTCATCAAGGTTTTCTCACAACCAAGCAGCATGTGTGAGACAAACATGCAGAAAACAGACCCCAGGGAAGGCTGAAGAGGGCCAGAGAGCACCCCAAAGGTGCTGCAGGTGGGGAGCTCGGGGATGCCACTGCTGAGTCAGGCGGCACTGGGCAGGATCCCAAAGTGTGCATCCCTTAGAAATCAGATGCAGACAACATATGTAACAATGAAGGTAGGTTTCACAATATAGTGATGTCGCTCTCTAAATAAAGCTGTGGTTCTCCAACTGAGGTACACAACCAACCCTCTGGGGTGGTGGTTAAAATGCAGATTCCCATGCCCCTCCCCCAGAGGTGACTCTGGATTGGGACCACACTCAATTAATTCTTACCTCTCCCACTGACTAGCTTGTTACTTTGTCACCTTTGTGTGCCTGAGGTTACCTAAGTTAGGGGCCTCATCTAGACCCTGGGAATACTAATGGCTTTTTTATTAATTTTTAAGGGGCTGTAATAGTTCAGCGATGTAGTGTCATGTGTCTGGCACACAGAAAGTGCTCAGAATACATTGCTTTTGATAATATGATAAGGCATCATGTGCTTCTCAGATTCCATGGAATTCTTTGTTCTAAGTATCCATCCTTCTCCATTGTCACCCTGGGTCTTGGATCGGTCCAATACACAGACTCGGGGAAGGAATCTTGTTGAATCAGTGTCCTTGCAGGTTATGTCTCTTAGCAACAGCCCAGGCTTTTGCTCCTCCACCAGTCACAGCTGAGTGACCGAGACCTAACCTGCCCTTTGCCTGCAGGCCACAGCCAGGGGGGTGTTCTAGGATGGGACAACAGGGGCCCTTCTTCAATACAGTTATTTAATTGAGCCTGTATTTGCAAACAACCCTTTTCACCCTCACTGAGTCAAACAGGAAAGGCATTTGTAAAATGGCATTAGGAAGCATCCATCTCAGGAAGGGCCTGAGGACCACATGGGCTAGCTCTGAGCCATGACTGTACAGGTGGTACAGGCGGCTCAGGTATGGGATGGAAGGCTCCCTTCTGGCCTCTGCCACTACTTCCCTTCAAAGCTGCATGCCTCCCTGCAGCCTACCAGAGGGCAGGTGGAGGATCCTTGCTCATGGCACCTGGTCTTCCAAAGCCTGGTCGATGGACCAGGCGTATCGGGGGGAGCCTGCCCCTCATTGCAGGCAGCCATGAAACTAGCTTCCAGCTCCCTTGGAGTCAGGGGTCCTGAGGTCCCTGGGAATTCTGAGCATGGGCAGAGTGTGGAATGCATACAACGCCCCAAGGCAGAATGGCACAGGAGCATCAGGGAGGCACTCAATATCTGGTGTCTCCTCGGTCCCATCTCATCCCTGCTGTGTCCCCTCCCAGGGAGAGAGGTTAGCACCCATCCAGGGGCACAAGTCGCTCCCCCTGAGCCCTCTCAGATGCTGACCACAACCATCTCTCACAGGGCAAGTAGCTGTATGAGCCCAGGTTGGGCAAGTAGCTGGGAAAGCCCTGAAGGCCTTGGGAAGCAGCTGACACATCCTAATGCCCCTCCCCCTTTCTGCAGAACTGCTGCTCCCCCCACTCTGCCTAGCACAGTGTCACTGTTCTCTTTACCAGATAAACCACTGCTAAGCAGCTCCTAACTATAGCCGCAATCTTCTCTCTCCTGAGCAGAAAATTCCACAAGGATATTCTGTGTCTTACAGCCCTCCATCTGAGACTCCATATCAGTCAGGGTAGGAGCCCTGTTCATGCCTCCTGTTTCCCCAAGTCAGCCACTGTGGCCATGGACAGAGGCACTGGGCAGCCTTCCCAGCCCCAGGGCCCAACCCCAGCTCCCTTCTCTTCCCATGTGGGGTCAGGCCACCTTGACTGGCAGCTCTGCAGGAACCGCGTATGGTGTGAGGGTGACACCCCCAAGAAAAACAGCAACAGGATGCTGTTGCTAGAGGTGCTGATACCACACACACACATAAGCACTCACTCACACACATTCACACACACACATACACCTGCAGTCACACTCACTCTGATACACACACACAATACACAGTTATACACATGAACTCACACACATATACACCGATAGTCACACAAGCACACATGTTTACATACACACACCCTCATACATACACATGCCCTCACACACGTTTATACAGATGGTTGCACAAATACATGTATACACACATACAGACTCCTATACGATCACACACAACCTACCCTCACAGATACACACACACACATACACACTGACACATATACACTTGTGCACACACTCTTATGCTCACACATGCTCACATACTTACACACTCATACACACTCACCCTCTGATATCTCCCAGATGCAGGTCCTCATGATAGCACTTGTGACTAGAAGTGGGAGGAGGAGGGCCACAGAGTGGTACCCAGCCCATCAGGATGATGGAGGTTCCCCATATTTCTAAGAAACAGAACCAGAACCAGAGAGGAGGGATGGGTCCCACCTGCTTTGTCTCAGGAGATGAGAAGAGGCACACAAGGGACTATTGAAAATCCCAGTTGGAAGACAGCAGGAGTTGGGGGTCGAGGCCCAACTCTGAGGTCAGCTTGGTCTAAGTGTGGACGAAGCAGCCACGAGGGCTCGTTTTCTGCAGGGGGATTTTTTCTTCCCTATGGGGCAGGGTGTGAATGTGAATCATTAATTGAGGAAGCGGCCCCTGGAGGGGCAGGGGATTGAAGACAGACTAGGGGATGGGAAGAAAACAGGGAGCAGGCTTGTTAAATTTTCAGGGTTTTGCAAGCCAGTTGTTAAGGTCAGCTATTATTAAAAATTGTGATATCAACATGCAATTACATAAACTGTATCAAAACAAAGGCACTGCTAACACGCCTGGCTCCCTATTTTAGCACGTTTTCCTATCAGCCAGCTCCCAAGGCTGCCGATCCCCTAGGGTGACGCTGACACAGCTGCCGCCTCCAATTCAGCCAGGGTGGGAGCATTTGCATCGTGGGAACCAGCAAAGGCTACGAATGCAGATACTTGTGCTTTTCTGGAGAGCCAGGTATTAAGGCTTTATCAGTACATGCCTGGTTGGACTGTTCATTATTGAGTAGGTTACCTGGGGAACCCTCTGGGGAACCCTCTAGAACACCTGCCTCTGAGTCATTCCAACCCAAGAAATTGTCCGCCGGATCCTGTCACTCATTGGTTAAAGCCAGTTCCCAGGATATGGTGGCGGGGGGGTATTCCTAATTCCAGGGCACTTCCGGCCCTCTTCTTGCAGGGGCTCAGCTCACCAGCATCCAGAGAAAGTCAAACCTGAGATAGGGGCTGTGAGCAGGGTACCGACAGCTTCCGCTCTCTCTCAATGCTCCTTTTTATCCTTTCTGCATTCCTCCTTCTACCTGACATCGTAAACATGTACGATTTGCCTACTCATAAGTCACCCGGGTCCACTCACCTCTTAACTCATACCTTGCAACACCCTGGTCGGCTGGCCTGGCTGCCTCCCAGCCCGGCTGATTCCAGCACAGCCCTTTTCATGGAGGGAAATGTGTGCCCTGTGGTCCCAGGAAAGGAAGACATCACATTGTGTAGGTGGGATGGGAAGAATAAAGCTCTGGATCAACCGAGTGGTTTATAGATCACAGTAGACCTGAGCGCAGAAAAGCCAGTTCTTTCTACTACTTTCTATCCTTTCATGCTATAATGCTCTACAGCTCAGCATGCTCCAGGGACTCTGCCTTTGAACACACTCCTGTAGTCAGCAGACAGCAGACACCACGAGGAAAGACTGTGTGGGAAGAGGAGGGGGGGACATTCCTGGCAGTTCCTGGCCCTTCGCAGCCCATCCTGCCTCTTCTCACATCATCTCAGGACCTGGGGACCCAGCCGTCGACTAAGTCTGACAACTCAGACTCAGTAGAGATCGAGTATGTGCTCTTTGAATGTATTTCTCCCTCATCCAAAAGCATGAGTTTCAGATAATCTCCTGACTCATCCATGACTTCCCTTGCAATCTTCCAGTGTACTGTGTTAGCGAGCCTATTCAGTTGACTAATTTCCTTTTTTGTGAAGAAATACAGTACCCTGAAAAGAAATAAAAGGATGAAGTGGTTGACTCAGAATGACCCCACTTGGGCTTTCTTTCAGTGTGACCGTAGGTAGCACTTAGAGAAAATAAAGCCGTTGGACATCTTTGTATTTGTATTTCAGACTTGAGCTCTCAGCTCTCCAGGCAGGGGAATGAGTCACAATGACAAATTAATCACATGTGAATGCCTAAAACCCAACTCCCAATTCAAAAACACAAGCTGCCGTGAAGCTATCATTATGTGCTGCAAACCCAAACAAGCCTGAACTCCATAACCTGTTCCCTGGGCAGGTGCAAGTGCCAGGCAAAAAGTGCCAGGGAGCTAGCCTGTCAAAATGTGACCTCTGTGAGTCACACATACCCGGGCCCCAGACAATCCTCATGACTGTAACAGCGGCGACAACAGAGCCTGTCTCTGTGGTTCTCTTGCTCTACCACACCCAACGTGCATTAAATCACTGTTGCTGATCAGGCCTCTATAGGGGTGGAGGTGAATGTCTCCATGGCCATTTTACAGATAGGAAAACAGAGGGAGAGTAATCTGAGCATCGATCATTGATTGTGTTAGAATGATTAGAAATTGGGACTGGTACACCCCATGCCTAGGCTCAGCAGTAGTTCAAAATATGTGGGGAGTAAAACTTGTTACTCAATTGCATGTGAGAAGCCAGTGCTTGATTTGTATAAGGACTGTCATACATGTATTACTCCCATCAAACTCCTTTTCATCCCTGACTTCAGATTGCAAGAGGTCAGATATCTGTTTACGAGCTATGTCTACCTTTTTTTATATAACTGTGATATAGTGAAATCTACAATAAACTTTACTTACTTAAAAGACAAACAATCAGTAGCATAAGTTGTCTTTTCATTGAGACCATTTTTCTCATAAGTCATGCTATTGCTGTCAAATATATTAAGGCATTGTCTATACATCCATCTGGCAGGTTCTGATTTCCTTCTTTCTTCCACATCAAGATCAAAACTCTTCCATTTTAAACCTTTTTGTTTTCCCACTTTACCTTCCATTCTCTGTGCATGGTAGCAACCATCCTGATGAGCCAAATATCAGAAGCTTTCACCACATTTCCTGGGCATAACAGGAAGCCCAGAGATATGCATGATATTTCGCTGCTGAATTTCTTACAAATCAGCTTAGTGGCACTTGAAATTCATTTCTCATTGATTTAGAAAAATAATGTGATATTTCCTGCACTTGAGTACAGTGGAGCATAACAGCTAGTATTAGATTGAACTCCATAAAACAGAAGTCATATGTCAGCAGCTTAAAGAAGATAGGGATTATTTTTATCCTGCAGAAGCAAATTTAAAGAAGCAGTCCCAGGCTCCTTCTAAAGTTCCAATTCACCATCCTTGGTAAGTGGCTTCCAACTTCAAGGCTACCTCCTGGTCCAATATGATGGCTGGAGTGTAGTCATCATGTCTGCAGTCCAAGCAGGAAGAAGGATAAAGGTGAAAGGGCCAGAAGGAGTATGCCAGTCACTCTTCCTTCCTTTAAGGTGCTTTCCTGGAAGCCCCACCCATCATCTCCTGCTTAAATCTCAGTGTCTAGAATTCAGGCACAGCCACACCAACTTACAGTGGAGGCTGAGAAATTTGTATTTTATAGCTGGACTTATTGTTATTCCCAGGAAAAAAAGGGTTCTGTGGCTAAGGAAGAAAAGAGAGGTGAGTATTAACTGGGTAAATTGTAATCTGTCACATAAAGTAAAATTAATGATTAATATGTATACCTACCCTCAAATTTTTGCTTACAATTTCTTAGATACCTGAAAGTCTATTTTCCTCAGATTCAAAACTCCTGACTTAGAGACTGATAGTTCTTCATTACCTTTCCTGTATTGTTATTTCAAAACCCCTTCATTATGGTGGTATTATAAAAAATAATCATAATATTTACTTAGCAGTTGACTGGTGGAACTGACAAACAACTCTTCTAAAATATCCCCAGGACTCTATGTGCTTCTCAGTAAAATGAAGTTGCATTTAACTAGCACAGAGCCAGCCACAGAGGACAAGATCAAGACATATTTTGTACCAAATACATAAAAGAAGCTATTTTTCATTCCTAACATTCTTCAAAAGGGTGTGCTGCTCTTCTACTTAAACCATAATAGGAGTAAAATTTTGATCCACAAATAGAATAGAATAGAAAGAGAAAAAGAAGAAAGGTTTTGATGAAGCATTTGGATGAGTTTTTTTTTTTTTTTTTTTCGGCATGTGGGCCTCTCACTGTTGTGGCCTCTCCTGTTGCGGAGCACAGGCTCCAGACGCACAGGCCCAGCGGCCATGGCTCACAGGACCAGCCGCTCCGTGGCATGTGGGATCCTCCCGGACTGGGGCACGAACCCGTGTCCCCTGCATCAGCAGGCGGACTCTCAACCACTGCGCCACCAGGGAAGCCCCTTGGATGAGATTTTGAAACGAAAACAAGAGAGAAGAAAAGGGTGACAGAGGATGCTTTTGCCCAAATGAATTTTTGGAAGTGAAGTTAATTTAGCTGTCACAGATGTAGCACAAGGGGAAATAGGAACTAATTTATTATGCCCCTGAGGGGGAAGGGAGGACGTGGGAGGACCTTCAGGCAGGATGCCTATGGAAACCAGAAGGTGGTGTGAACCACCAGGAAGACTTGGCTGCCCTCCCAGGTGAGAGGGCAGCATTAGGGCAGGAGAAAGGAAAAGTCACAATCTCCTCCCAAGTGCAGAAAGGAAGAACCAAGATGTGTTTATATCTGACCAAATGACTTTTGTTAATATATACCTTTTGCATTAATTTTCAGGCATCTCATCTACTTTTGAAAATTTCCAAATAGATCGAGGGTAGTGATATTCCTGCCCATTGAGCAATCCTCTCTCTACTCACAGAAGAGTGACAATAGCTTCCTTGTCATTGGGGCCATGAGAGGCATTTCCTACCCATGCCCCATCACCATCAGATCTTTCAGTGAGAGCCATCTGTGAGAAAGCATGGGCATCTATTCCCATGCCAAACACAAGCAGGTGTATGTGGGGAGACTGAAGCCTCGCCATGGAGAGACACCATCAGCTCTCATCCCACTAAGCCCTTCGCCTGAACCCATACTTCCTCTTCCCTTGTCAGGAGATATTTTGACTATGAAAGTGTGTTTTGGGATCTATGATCCTTGTCCCACTGTCTCCTTCTAAGTCTTTTTGTTGGGATAACTCTCTACTCTGATGGAAACACTTTATTATCATCAGCACAAAATAGGAAAGCAGAAGCATGATTATATCAAGACTAAACAGGAACATATAAAAAAAATGCTGAAGGGTCAGGAAGGACAAACTTCATCTTGCCCTCATTGTAAAAAGAACAGGTTGAAATTCACAGTCAGACACAGGGTGGAAAGGGTTACCTGGAGCACCCCCATCCCTAAATTTTGCTGGACCCCCTGAACAAAAGTACAAATGGAGGCCCATGTATAATAGTTTAAATATTTTAAAGTTATCAATTAAGCTTACAAACTGTTGAATAGAATATGCTCTATTCTTCCACCTTGACAAATATACCTCCATAATGACTTGGAAGGCCAGACTGGAATCTAGACTTCTCTTTTTCCTTGGAGACATTGACGTGAGAAGACCCAGCTTCTAGCCCTAGAGCACGATCATGACCCTCCTTTCCCCTTGGCTGGCTCTGTCCCCCACCCTTAGGGCCTCCCATACACATCTACACAGACTCACACCCATACTCTGTCCACCCCCTCCAGCATCCCTTGACCACCTTTAGGTCTGGGCTAGAGACCCTGGTGGTGAGGTTCACTCTCAGGAGGATGATGTAGGGTGGGACCTGGGAGCAGGCTGAGGTCTGTTGGGGGCAGGAAGAATACTCTAGAAGGTGATGCAGCCTCTGGGCAGTCTTGTACCCTTGGCTCAGTGGACCTCTCATCCCATGGGGAGGACCTAGAGCAAAGGTTTTTCTTGCCCAGGTAAGATGTGGTAGAGCCCTGCCAGATAGAAGGATTGCAAGAAAGTCTGTGGATAGTTTCCTGAACTGTAGTACATGCAAAAACCAAGTTCAGTAAGCTCACATATATTACCAAAGGTTGGGGGAATCCAGGAAAACCTCCATAAAAGCAATTTAGTTAGGTCTTAAAGGATGGGTAGACATGAGAAGGAAGACAGAGTCTCCCAGGCAAGATAGTATTTGAGCAGTCTGTTCAGAATAGACAAGGTCAGAAAGGAACTCAAAGTTTGGAGTACAAGATGGTAAAGAAAGGATGGAAAAGGTGCCTTGATTGCTCGACTAGGAGAGTGTTATGAGCTGAACCCTGCCCCCCCGCCAAAATATACATTGAAGTCCTAATCCCCAATACGTCAGAACATGACCTTACTTGAAATTAGGGTCTTTGCCAATGTAATCAATTTAAGATGAGGCCATTAGGATGGGCCCTAATTCAACATTACTGATGTCCTTATACAAAAGGTAAATTTAGGCACAGAGACAGACGCACACAGAAAGAGAAGTCTATGAGATACTGAAAGCAGAGATCAGGGTGATGCTGCTAAAACCAAAGAACAACAAAATTCACCAGCAAACCACCAGGAGCTGGGAGAGAGGCCTGGAAAGGATTTTCCCTCACAGCCTCAGAAAAACCAAAGCTGCTGACAACTTGATCTTGGACTTCCAGCTTCCATAACAGTAAACCTCTGTTATTTAAGCCACACAGTCTGTGGTTACAGAGCCTGAGCAAACTCAGAGAGGGAGTTTGCCTATGTTCTGCAGAGGGTGGAGAGCCATGGAATATTTTGGAGCCAAGACGTAACATGATCAAAGCAATGTTATCGGAAGATTAATGTAGCAGGTGTGAAACGTGGCAGGTGATAGAAGGAGCATGACTGGTGTTCGAAATGGCGTTCGGCTGCTCTCTTAGCAGCCAGCTGTGGGCAGGTTCTTCAGTCCTTGCAGGCTGATGAATGTGCATGCCAGCCGTGGACAGCATGGTTCCCGTCTGCTTGTTGTTCTCTATCACGACTGTAAGCTCCCTAGGACTGGCAGAGCTGGCATTGATGATTTGTACAGCAAGATGAGAAGGGCTCACCTCACCCAGGCAAGACAGCCATCCATCTGCTCAGCCTATACATCATCCTCTCCGTGGATTTGGTGATAAGGAGTGGTCCAAACCCACCCATTAAGCCAGCCACTGAAGAGGGTCCCATAACTTCAGTGGGGGTTCCCATGACTTTAATGGCACAGAATCTGGGGCTACTTTATTGCAAGGTTAATGAAATGAGAACAGACATAGGGAAGAGGAGGGGCCCATCCACAATCATATTTTACCTGAATTTGCATGGTCACAGGCTTACCACAAGGGCTTAATTTAACTTGTCTCCATCCAATAACCAAATTACTTGTGTTGACTCTAGGCTCCTATGGGAAAGTCAATTTTGTTCTCTGTCCTCACACGAGCTTGGACCTACCAGAGACTTCAAGAGAGGAGGGTACCTAAGGGCAGATGGTAGTGTAAGGAGAGAGTTTGCAGTGTTCTCTAAAAGATAGGAGATCAATTTCACAGCAAAAGCAACATTAACATTTGTGGCCTCCTCCCCTAAAAGCCCCCTGACCTCTTTGACTGTCTTATGCATCTGACACAGCAGAGATTAGGCTATGCCATGACAATGCACAACTGAAAATCTCAGTGCTTGGAACATTCAAGGTTTAGTTTCAGCCTATTGACATAGATAGCTCAGAGCAGCAAGGCTCTCTGCTCATCTCTGATGCTCAGAGGCCAGGCCCCTGGGGCAGCTACCAACTTAAAAGCTGTCCAGTACCACATGGAAGGTCAAAGAGCTCTGTGAGGCCTTGAATTGAAAAACAAATATTTAGCATGGAGGTGATGTGTTTCACTCAGCTTCTAACTCATGGCCCACCTAGACCTAATGAAGCCAGAAGAAAGGGCTGTTCTATTCTTGGATATGGAGTTGAGGACAGCAAGGCTTGTTGGTCAGCATTGGTAACTATCACATCCCCATAATCCTACAACTCAGTGTTATCCTCCCATTTCACAGATAAGCCTTAGAGAAGCTGCATGACTTGCCCAAGCTTACATAGTGAAAATTGGAACTCAAACTAATGGATTCCAAAGATTATGTCTTTTCACTCTCATTTGCCTGTTTAGCATTCTCCCTTTCCCTGTCTCAATCTCTCCCTCTCCCCCACCATCACACACACACACACACACACACACACACACACACACACACACACTTCATACACATATCTCTTCACCTCTACCTCCTTTTATTTTTCAGCTTTTAAAAAATGAGTGCTTGGTACAAACAGGATTCCTGAGCTAAAGATAGCCCTCATTCAACTGGAGGTCGTTCTGCACTCAGATGTTCATCTTTACAAATTGAAACCGAACGCAAAATACTCAGAACTCAGTTCAAAGTGCTGTCAACATAAGAATAAATAAAAAGACTAATTTTTGCCCCGTGTCTACGACTGCCATTATTTTGCATAACATCAAAATATTTAAGAGGGAAAGTAGGAAAAAGCTTAACTCTTGTAAGAATTCACTCCACAAACAGTGAGAATTTGGAGATTTGTTCTTTGCCTTTGGAATTTAAAGGGCAATGTTCTCATTCCGTACATCACTGTGGTATTCCAGCGATGTATCAAAGCTAAGGCTTCCGTAGACGTGAGCAGCTTTAATTGCAAGGATTTCAACTGTTTTAACAAATAGTTACAGATGATAAAAATGCCAGCTGGGCTATGAGATACTAGTAGCGTTTGTGCTTTAATGTGTAAAACTATTATAGCTCTATCGTCAAGGCACCAAAAGCAATGAGGGAGGATGACTCAGAAAATAAATATTCTGAATAATCCTGACATCAGAGACAGCTGACAGGAAAATGTCTTTGATTACAGGAGACACTTTGGGAAAGTATCAGTTGTTGTCAACTCTTGCCAGAATTGCAAGTGACCTTGAAAAGACCAATTTTGGTGGAGCTGTGTGAGGGGAAAGAAAATTGCAGTGAGTTGATGAGAGAAAGTCTTTTATGAAGTGGGGCTGTGAAATGACAAGGAGAATTGGAGAAACAATGAAAGGAATGTGGTATTGAGAAAGGAGTTTTTTTGAATGGGTAACATTAGACCTTCTATTTTACCACTTCAAGTGAAATGTGGAAGCCTCACTCCCATTTAGATCCTTTTACGTTCTCTGTTTTTATCTTTGTCATGAGTATCATATGGTGTTATAATGTTTGCTTCACTCATCAAATACAATTTTAAAAACTCATGAGATCATGAACATGAGACCTGTCTCCATTTATTTAACGTTGTTTAATAGAATTTTCTGGTTGTCTCCATAAAGTTCTTGCATATTTTTGCTAGATTTATTTTTCATTGTCACACTAAATGACATTTTTAAGTATATTTTATAATCATTTGTAGCTGAATATTAAAGGTAGATGATTTCTGGGTATTCATTTGTATCTAGCATCCTTGCTGAGCCGTCTTATAAAAGTTATAAAAATGTGTCTCCAGATAGACTCTCTTCAGTTCATTTGTAATCACATCAGCCATGAAAAGTGAGAGTTTTATATTTTTTTCTTTCCAATCCTATATTCTGATCTATTCTTCCTGTCTTAATGAACTGAATAGAACCTCCAGGACCATAACAAATAAAAGCAATGATAATGGACATTCTTGTCTTATTTATGATTTTAAAGGGACTGTTGTTGGTATTTCACCCTTAAGTATATTTCCTAGAGATTTCTGATAGACACACTTTATCAAGTTAAGGAAGTTCCCTTCTACTCTTAGTTTGGCAAGATTCATCATAAATGAATGTTGAATTATATAGAAAAGAAGGGGAAAAACTCATGAGCAAAAGTACAGTCTAGTTTGTGTGCCCATATTTCTGCTCTTTCCACTTTTCCTTCCATCATCCTGATGCTCCAAGACTCTTTCTTTCAGCGTCTCCTTTCTGTTTGAAGAAATTTTCAGGGTGTGTCCTCTAGAGACAAATTCTTTCAGGTCTGTTTTATGATTAGGAAAAGGTCTTTATTTTTCTCTTCATTCCTAAAGGATAGTTTTGTTGGATTTAGACTTCACAGTTGACAGTTCTTTTCTTTCAACCCTTGAAAAATATTGTGGCTCATCCTTCTGGCCTCCATGGTTTCTGATGAGAAACCCACTGTCATTTGAATCAGTGTTACCCTATAGGGAATGTGTCATTTTTCTGTGTGTGTGTGTGTGTTTAGATTTTAGAAGTTTAATTATGATGTGCCTTGGCATGGGCTTCTTTGTGCTTATCCTATTTAGGATTTGTTCAGCTTCATGAATCTATAGGTTTGTGTCTTTTGCCAAATGTTGGGTGTTTTAAGCCACTATTTCTTAGAGTATCCTTTCACTTTCATGCTCTCCTCTCCTTCTTAGACTCCAATAATATGAATGTTGGATCTTTGTTATGTAGTCCTACAGGTCATTGAGGCTCTGTTCTTTTTTTCTCAAATTATTTTTTTTTCTGTTGTTCAGATGGGATAAATTCTACTGATCTGTTTTCAAGCCAGTTGCCTGCACACTGGTAAACTGCTGATGAAAGAAACTAAATAAGATTGATTCATAGGATTAATGTCTATTTGGGGTCTGTAGCCATGATTTAAAATGAAACCAGTAAGTCCAGTTGAATAACAGTTTTTACATCAAGGTCTGCTTGGACACAGATGGGAAGAAGAATGATATTTAAGTTGAAGCAGATTAGGGTTTTGGCAGGTAACTGTAATGAGGGACAGGATATCAAGAGAGTTGATTGTAATAAAAACTCATGGAGGGAGGTGAAGAGATCATTGAATGGATAGTCTTGGTGGAGGTCAACTGTTTTGCAACTAAAAAAATAGGAGTCATTGTTCATGTTTTGGGATGCTCAGAGTTAAGATTTTATATAATGGTTAGCATACCTTTCAGGATATGATGGAGGATTGACTGGCTGAAGTGAGGGAGAGGAGAAAGTAGATGAAGGTGAAAAAGTAACAGAAGGGTGATATATGGTGATGTATGGGCCATCCAGAAGATGATCTATTTATCGTCCAAACAAAACACTTTTGAGGAAACTCTTGAGAGGTGTCAATACTAATTATTCAAGAACAGTAGGTCTAAATTGAGGCTGTTCCAGAGAAACCGAGATATATGACCACCTTAGTCACCCATAAGGTTGGTGACCCTACTGTGAATGGTCACTGGAATACAGTAAGGTACAAAGCTGTGGCTGGGTCTCATGTCTTCAATGACTAGGGAGATAGTGGCAGTAAGCAATATTAGAGGGTGGCAGAGACAGATGGAGTACATCCTTAAGAATCAAGGAGTTTTGGTTAGGAAGGAGGGAAAGGAAAGTTTGGGAGAAGCAATAAGAAGGAAGAGGAATCAACTCTACTTCCTGGTCTTAAGGGAGGCAGTACATGAGGAAAAAACCAGCATCATCTTGAGATGTCTGTAGTGAGGATGGTGTACCTGGAAGATGGGCAGATGTCCAAAGGTGAGAGCAAAGGTCAAAGGAGAGCTTGAGGGCACAGGGTCCAGCACACGGTGTGATGAGAGAGGAGGATGTACCATAGGGTCACATTGGCTCTTGCAAGGGCGTTAGGGAGGGGGAGGTAAAGGATCCTTAGACATTGGATCTTTGGACAGCTATCAGTGATAAAAGCAAACAGGGATGAAGCATGATGGGCAAAAGAGAGGATCAATCCATTTGAAAGCTGAGCTCGATCATAAGGCCCCTCATTACAACTCATGACACTGAGGAGGGAGGGGTAAGGGCAGGGCAGGGGTGGGGAGGTGAAGTTCCCACCGCAAGAGCCAGTGGTGGTGTGAAGACTTCAGATGGTGTGTGCAAAAATAATCTGCCTTGTTAGTGCTGTCTCTTGACCTGGCATTTCCCTTTACATTCTAAAGAAATGTTTCACTTCCCATTTTACCCTCTGAACTTATTTTGCTCTACATTTAAATGAGCTATTGTGTAAAACATATCCTCCTTTTCCTCAAGCTTCATTTTCCTAGAATTTGGACATTTAAGAATCATGTTATAACAATTGAACCAAAAAACAATATTTAAATAAGCCTACTGGATGACAATTGTCTGGTTTACTCAATAATCAATAAGCGTTCTGCGAAACCTTTACATTACTCTCAGGCATAAGACCACTATGGAGAAATTAGGAAATGGGAAAGTGTTGATTAAAAAGAATTTAGCATCTTGGCCTGCATAATAAAAAGGAATATTGATGTTCTCCATCTTAGTGCGTTTTCCCAAGAGAAATCAGAAATTCTCTTACTGGTTAAAGGTAAAAATTCCCAAGTCAAGTTTAAAGGGCCAATAAACAGGAAGCTAAGTTCTGCTGGTCCATATAATGTGAACAGGACGTAGTGGGTGGTTTGAAAGAAGGGGGTTCAGTTTCCAGGAAGTGAATGTAAAATCCTTATCACTGATGTTCAGCCTATGTGGATGGCAGCCTCTCGTGCAGTGGTCACAAATGAACTTAGTTTATGACCCCATGTTGGTCTCAAAATGAATTATTTTCTAGCTGCTGATCCTTCTGGGTCACTGAGAAGAGTTATTAATAGATAGCTTCCAATACTTCATCAGACTGTTTTTGCTCACACCACATCTGACACCAAATGTGTGAGGTTTTTTTCACACCAACAATCAGTTTTTAGTCTCCAGTCCCCCACTGGGTGTGGTAAAATTCAATTGAATTCTGATACTAACTACCCAGACTTAGCCTAGATCCCACAGGTGTAAGAGCCCACTCAGTCCTACAGGACTGTCCTCACTTCAGATGCCTGTCACAAGTATTGGATACCCCCATGTACGCACACTTCTGTCCAACTTGACTGCAATGTCAGGCGTTCCCAAAACTGCTCTCCCTTCAGGTTTGGTGATTGGCTAGAGTGGTTCACAGAACTCAGGAAAATAGTCTATTAGAAAGCGTACAACTCAGGAATAGCCGGGTGAAGAGATGTGTGTGACAAGGTATGGGGGAAGGGAGGCAGAGCTCCTATACCCTCTCTGGGTGTACCACCCTCCCAGCACTTCCACACTTTCACCAACCCAGGAGCTCCCCCAACTCCATCATATAGGGGGTTTAATGGAGGTTTCATTACATAGGCATGATTTGTTAAGTCATTGGCCATTGATGATTAACTCAATCTCCACCTTCTTTACTTTCTCTGGAGGGAGGCCAGGGATTAGGACTGAAAGTTCCAACCCACTAATCAAGGCTTGATCTTTCTGGAGAAGAGCCCTCTCATTTTTAAAGCTATCTTGAGGTCCCCAGCCACCAGTCTCCTCATTAACAAATAAGACACTCATCACTCTGGAGAGTCCAAGGGTTTTAGGAACCATGTGCCAGGAAGCAGAGGTAACAACCAAATATGTATTTCTTATTATGCCACAATTTCCTAAACCCTGAGTGTTCTTCTGCTAAGTATGTTTTAAAAAATTCAGAGAAACTGGAAAATGTGAAGAGTTAAATTTAAAAAGTTACTTTGGGAATTCCCTGGCAGTCTAGTGGTTAAGACTCTGCACTTCCACTGCAGGGGCCACGGGTTCATTCCCTAGTTGAGGAACTAAGATACCACAAGCCACACAGTGTGGCCAAAAAGTAAATAAATAAATAAAAATAGAAAAAAAAAATTTTAAGTTATTTTGTCCAACTTTTATTTTTCTTTATGTTTATTTCATTTGAAAGACCCTCCATTATTGTTTTCACTTCCAGTCAACTCCAGGATGCAAATTGTTGAGATTGGTTTAGCCCATTCAGTAAGAATCTCTATAGTATTTATTATTATTTTTTATTTTTATTTTTATTTTTATTTTTTTGCAGTATGCGGGCCTCTCACTGTTGTGGCCTCTCCCGTTGTGGAGCACAGGCTCCGGACGAGCAGGCTCAGCGGCCATGGCTCACGGGCCCAGCCGCTCCGCGGCATGCGGGGTCTTCCCAGACCGGGGCACGAACCCGTGTCCTCTGCATCAGCAGGCGGACTCTCAACCACTGCGCCACCAGGGAAGCCCTCTATTTTTAAAATACATGAGTTACAAAATTAGTTGCCAACTTTTAAGAGCCAGAAAAATCTCATATTTAAAATATCCCAACATCTTTTTTCTCTTGGCAAGCTGTATAATTTTACAACTCTGTGCTTCCCATTCACAGAAGGCATGGACTCTCCTTGTCACCAGAGGCCTGCCAGTGCCTCATACCTCCTATCCCTGATCAGTCTTACTAATTTCTGTTGACAGATTGTCCCTGTAGACAGCTGAGTCAGTGACTACAGCTTGCAGATAACAGTCATCCCTCCAAATGATTCAGTGAGTCTAACATATGTACCATTTTCATTCTAAAGTGCATGAGTGAGGTGGCAATTCCTAAAGGTGACTAATATCTTGAGCACCTACTCCAACATCCACCTGTACCAAGGAGGTCCCAGGCCCTGGGGATGCAGAAGTGAAATATACAGCCCCTACCCTTACTGTTTGCTGGAGAATAAACCCAACTTCTTTGTGGTCTCTGATTCTCAGTGTCTACCTGGGGCCCAATTTTAATTACCACATGAAATCTCATAGCCTGCATATCTAATTTCCAGGGTTCCCCTCTTTATCATATAATCTAGCTACACTTTTCTTTATTCTGATTTTTATCTACTTACAGCTCTATTTCTATTGTATTTTATCTATACAACCCCTTTGCATAAGAAGGCAGGATATGAATAAATAAAATGTAAATAGACAATTCTAACATAGCCTGATAGCTGTCATGATAAATGTACAACCAGAGTGATTTCAGAATGCTGGGGACGTGAACTGAACTTAGGCTGGGGATGAGGAAATGATCTCCTAAAGGATTTGACTTACATGAAAAGCTACATCTAAAGTGCCAGATCTTGATGAGAACTGTTGTGTTTCAGTAGCTGCAAGCACTTCTGTGTGGGTGATTGATAGAGTCGAGGTGTGCAAGTGGCAGAACTTGAGTCTGGAGAGGTGGGCAGAGGTCTGATCACAATGTCATCGTTAGAGAATTTAGAGGTTTTCTAAGACCAAGAGGAGCCATGGAAAAATGCTAAGTAGAAGAGGGGCATCAGCAGATCTGCTTCTTGAAAATTCCTTGGTATGAAAGGCAAAAGGAAGGAAGTCATTTGGAAAAAGAGAGAAATTGATCAGCTCTTGCAAAATCACTTCCAAATTCATGTCATACTTCCACTCCAGGTAATGATGAGCTGCTTAATTGGGACCAGTATCCACCCCACCCCAAGGAAGATACCCTGGGACCCTTGGGCATGCACACCAAGGGAGGGGCACGGAGTGTGTCTGCAGGGAGGTCACTATGATCAGCTCAAAACTAGGACCCTCCAAGTGTCCACCAAGTGAACAACGGGGGAAAGTGCTCCATATGTATGTCGTGGAGCACTGCACAGCACTGAACATGACCAACAACATGGATGATCCTCAAACTCATATTGGTAAATGAAAAAGTAAAATAAAATAAAAATCACAGAATAGAAGGGTACACACAGCTCACCCACAGGCAAGTCACACTCCACAGCTTAGAGATGTAGGTATTGGTGATAAAACTGGGGAGAAAAGCAAAGAGTGTTTCCCCTAACATGAGCTTAGTGGTTACCCCACAAGGAAGTAGGAAGGAGGACGTGGATGTTATCCCAAAGAGACAATTCAGGGGCTTCTGGAATTCTAGAATGTTCTTTTCCTTGACCCAAATACTGGTTACATGGCTTTTTAAAAATATACTGTATATTTGAGTTTTATGCTATTTTCTTGTGTGTTGTATTTCACAGTTATTGTAAATGGTTTCTAAACATGGGTGGAGGCATGAACTAAGGTAATGATTTACGAGGTAGAACTTGAGGGTTGGACAATTGATGGAAGGGGGAAACCAGGAGCAGGTAGCATCCAGGATGATCCTTAGATATCAGGTGAGATGTGACACCACTCGCCAACATGGGTTCCAGAAGGAACAGATCTAGTGGGCTTGGAAGAGAGGAGATAACTTAAATTTTAGACTCATTTAAATGAAGATGCTCAGATCCACCAATAAAATGGATATTGGGCTAGGGCTCAAAATAAAAATATAGTTTGGAGTTTCCTATTCTAGAATCATCAGCATCAGCAATTAACTTAGGATGTCAAGTAATGCAAATGTGTAAGATTGTGTGTGTGTGCGTGTGTGTGTGTAGATTAAGCAGAAAATAAAATAGGCCTTTGGACATCTTCTTGAATCTAAACTTCTAGTTTTAGTGAAATGGTGGGGATGGAAGCCTTGTATCAGAGCTAGAAATAAATGATAAAAATGAAAGAAGAAAGTGAAGCAGGTTGGCTTCTTTTGAAGAAGGTTTATAAAGGGAAAAAGGGAGCTCAGTTGTTCTCCATGGAGAGGCTTGTACTCACAGGGGGATTTCTTCCCTCGTGTCTGTTTGTCACTATGGTGGGTCCTCTTTCTATGAAGCAGAGGAGGTACTGACACAGCAATGTCTGCAAAAAGAGATGGGATACAGCACTCAACTGCTGGAACCTGTTTGGAATAGGAAGAGAAATATCCTCCCACAGCGAAGGGAAGGACAGCCAGCCATGAAATGGTGGATGCAAGGCAGGAAATGGAATCCAGAAGTTTTCTGGTTTATTTTAGACTGCTATAAAAGCCCAGAACTTAGACATTCCAGGAGGTAAAGTAAGTGACTTAAATGACCTCTCTCGATTTTACTCCCAATCTCAGGTCTGTGAGCTTCCAGCATTACAATTTATTCAGAATTTATGCTTTGTAAGGGGACCAAGTATCTGGGGAAAGAAACAGTACAGCATCAACTGACCTCTTAACCAGTGTTTCTGTAATTCAGCTTAAGATTTGCAAAAAGCCACAGTTTGGTCAAAGAGCAAATATCCCTTGTAAAAGGCAGCAAGGTTCATGTTAAAAGATGAAACACTAAAGGAATGCCCAGAATTATACCTTCTTCTCTTCTTTTTTTTAAAAAAGTGGTCATGGTTCCAAGTTTTCCCTTGAAGACTATCCTCTGGTTAGTATTTGGAACATACAGAAAAGGAATAGATAACCTGATGAGACTACAGAAAAAGAAAATAGATGCTTACTACTGTCTTATAACCACTGCTGTGCCAAACCCGTTAGATAATGTGAGTTGTAGTCACACAGCTTATCTACCTTTCAACTCTGACTGGGACAAAAAATAAAATTCTGTTGTATCAACATTGCTACAGGTGCTAGAATTCCTCTCAGAAAATATGAGCAAGCATACCTTGGAACAAATTTCTTATAACCTGCCATTTAATGTTACCAAAAGCACCTTGCAATATTTGATTGGCCTCAGATGAAGTGTGTTGCAAATAGGATACATAAATTTAACTATTAAAATCTCTATTGGATTTGGGGCTAATATTTCATTGATCATCTGCCATGATTTGGAAAAACAAAAATAAAACACTATAGTTCCAAATACAATTTAAAAGCCAAAATGGATCACATTTTCAAAAAGCATATTCGCTGGTAGAATTAAAGGTAATTTTAACTTTCTTCTTTATGCCCTTCTTTATTATTTGATTTTATTTTACAACACTCATGTTTTACATGTATAATGCAAAGAAAGAAAATGAAACATCTACAATAGACATGCTCTCGATTACCTTCCAGTCAACCAGTCTTGGAGATAAACTACACTGATGCTCCAAAATGACCACACACTTGTGTTCTAACCATCTGGGATGTTGACATGCATCCAAATTGTTGGGCTCACACACACACATGGATTTAAGCAGCTAAATGGTTTGCTTAGTGTGAAGAATATCAGTGCAGAGGTATAATGGATGCCAGGGAGAGCCATAGTCACAGAGAGAACCTCCTGCCAGCTGATGACACCAGATGAGTTGGCAGTAAAGACAAAGTCACACTAAAAGCCCTGATGGTCCTAGGATGATATTTCCAGGATATGCCAGCTGCCTTTCAAACATCTGGCTGGGGAATAGAGAACACATATGTCACCGGAGATCATGTATGAACACATACAACTTATATCTGTAAAGAACTATTCTAAGAGCGTTCACAGTCTGGCCACATTTCCACATCAACACCCCATAAGCCCTCATTTTAGCCCTTACCATGAGTCAGCTGTGTTTTTGCCAAGCCTGTTTATGCCCGTTCTATTTGTTATCTTTATTAATTCAGATAAGCCAATCATAAGGATAATATCAGTTGAGAGCTTACTGTGTGCCAAGCATAGCAAAACTCATTTAACTCTCTTAACAATTCAATCATTAAAATACTATTATTTTACTAATAGTAAAATATACTAGTAGAGGGATAATTTAGGAGTTTGGGATTAGCAGATACAAACTGTTATATATAAAATAAACAACTGTATAACACAGGGAACTATACTCAATGTCTTGTAGTAACCTATAATGAAAAAGAATATATATATATATATATATATATATATATATGTGTGTGTGTAACTGAATCACTGTGCTGTACACCAGAATCTAGCACAACATTGTAAATCAACTATACTTCAATTTTTTTTTAATGTAAAAGATTAACATCAAAGAGATGACATGTCATGTTGATAGTATGTATCCTTGGTGTGATGTGATGAGACTATCTCTTTTCCTCTGTGGTTTTCTATCCCCAAAACCATAATTCAAGTCTAATTATGAAAAAATGATCAGACAAGTCGAAATTGAGGGATATTCCCCCAAATACCTGATCACTACTCTTCAAAACTGTTAAGTCATAAAAAAACAAGTTGAAAGCCTGAGAAACTGCCACAGCCTATAGGAGCCTAAGAAAATATGCTGACCAAATGTAAGGTGGTAACTTGGATGGGATCCTGGAACAGATAAAGAACATTTGGTATAAACAAATAGAATTGGAAAAATGTACGGACTTGGGTAAATAATAATATATCAATATTGGTTTGAGTATTGTGACAAATGTACCATAATAATGTGAGATGTTAATAAAAGCAGACACTTGAGTATAGGGCATACTGGAACCCTCTGTACTATCCTCAAAATTGTTCTGTAAATCTAAAACTATTCTAAAATTAAAAGTTTATTTTAAAAATACTATTATTACTTCAATTTTTTTCAAAAGTAGTACTTTTCTGTACTTTTCAAAAGTACAGATAGATTCAGCCCAAATTCTAGTTTAGAACCCAAGCGGTCTGGTTTTGAGTTTTCTCAGTTAAACACCAGCAAGAAAGGAGTCAAAACAGTTGACATGTGATGCATTTTTCTTTCAGTTACTGTGGGTGGAAGTGTGTTCCTAGAGGAAAGATAATAAAGCAAAACTCTGGACTTTCAGGTAAACACTCTCCAGACAGTCCCTGACTTATAATGTCTCCAACTACAATTTTTCAGCTTTACAAGTGATATGCATTCATTAGAAAGCTTATTTTGAATTATGAATTTTTATCTTTTCCAGGACTAGCGATATGCAGGAAAATACTCTCCAGTGATGCTGAGCGGTGACAGCCAGCACAGCTCCCAGTCAGCCACGCGATCACAAGCGGAAACAATGAATCCACTCGCAACCATTCTGTACCCAGACTTCCACTGTTTTTCACTTTCAGTACAGTGTTCAATAAATCACATGAGCTATTCAACACTTTGTTATTAAATAGGCTTTGTGGTGGATGATTTTGCCCAATAGTAGGCTAATGTGTTCTGAGCACATTGAAGGTAGATGAGGCTAAGCTTGGTTGCTCGGTAGGTTAGGAGTATTAAATGCATCTTCCACTTATGATATTTTCAACTTACAATGGGTCTATCAGGACGTAACCCCATCATAAGTGGAGGAAGATAATATTTGTATGGAGGAAAATCCCTGTGGATGGACCACTTTGAGCAAGATGTCTGTGGATTACAATTGCCTGCCTGTGTAAACAATTTACATTTATGAAGCATGCTGCCTGGGAGATGTCACATAGGTATCTGACTCAAGACCATCGGATGGAGTTGGGTTGTATCGACGAACCCTGCTATGTGCCCTCTGTTTTACTTCTCAGCAGCTTCCTGCTATTTATCTTAGTCTTCTTCCCGTGCAGTTTAACAGTTTAGGAAACGCTGTACTTCACCATACACTGTGCCTTCCCACACTGCTGCCTCCTCAAACCTCGACTGCCTTCACAGTCCTGACGTCCAATGCTCATGTCTCAAGTCTGTGAGATTTCTAAACTCTCTGCTGGTTTCTCCCATGCCATACCAGGAGTTGGAAGATGCTCCAGGGTAACAAGCAGTGGAAAATTGCCTTACTTAACTGCATTTGTCTTCTGGCCAGGATTTTTGCCCTAGAATATGGTTCACTTGAGGTGCCTTCCTGACTCTCCCATGCATTCAACAGACTTACATTTTATCTGGTTTTTCAGTGGTTCTTAGCAAGAACACTGGTGTACTCCAAACTATCCCATTGTATCCAGGAGTTGAACTTCTATGTTTCAATTTTGAAAAGAAAAGAAATGCCTTATAACTACTGTGATATTTCTATACTCATTATTAAGTTCCATACATGCAAAGATATTTAATTTCAGTTTCAGATTTTTGCTGGTAAAGGGGTGTTATTCGTGTTTTGAAAAACTGATGTTACTTTATTGCCCCCAAAAGTAGATAATTACTGTAAGAAGTCCAAGATTGGTGGGGCTAAAAGGGACTTGGAAAATTGAATAAAATCTTCTATTTTCAAGATAAGGAATTAGGGCCCCCAAAAGAAATATAGCTGTAGCAAGGACTAGAACGTTTCTTTTACTTCTCTAGTTTTTACTTTGTTTCTCTCTCTTCATATCTTATGACTTAAAACATTTGAAAAAATATTTCATGTGGATAATAGATAGTTTGTGATATAGCTTAGAGAAAAGGGAAGAAATACAAGTGCAAGGTCCCCACACTTCTTGGCTGTTGTCCACATGCTCTTATCAAAGCAGATTTTTTCTGGTCAAGAAGAGCTGCCACTGAGCCCACCAGCCCAGTGACAGCTGCTTAAACAAGAGAGCAGGTTAGGGGAAATTAAAGGTGCTGAAGCAGGCCTGCATTCTGCAGCTGTTGAAAGCGGCAGCAAGAGGAGGGCTCCGTTCCATAAAAAAAAAACCACATTGTCAAATGCACTGAGTAGTCTGGGTCTACCAAGCACACTAGACTCAGGGATACTGACCAAGCTTTCAGGATCAAAGAAACTGAAAAGAAAAGCATTATCTTCATTCTTTTCTCTCTCATCTCCTACATCTAATCCACCTGTGATCCCCATTGATTTAACTCCAAAATATATGTCAAAGTCATCATGTTTCCCTAATCCCACAACTGCCACCCCAGGTCTAGCTTCCTTTATCTCATGCTTGAACTACTGCAGCAGCCACCTTCATGGCCTTCCTACTTCCCGTCCTGTTCCCCTTTAAACTATTCTTCTCCCGCAAGTGGCCACTTTACAATATTTTTTATGTAATTGTGGTCATGCCACATCCTGGCTTAAAACCTTCAAAGGTTTCCGTTTGAACATAAATTCCAAAATCACACCTGGGCTCATCCAGTTCTCTCCATTCTCATCTCCTGCCACCTTCCCTCCAGCTCACCGTATACCTGCCCTAGCTGCCTCCTCACTGTGCCATCTCACACCAAACTCTTTTCTGCTATGGGGCACTTTCTAATGATAAGCCTCCTTTTACCCCAGTTCACTCATTTGCAGGTCTGGCTCTGAATCCCAGCGGTCTCAGCTTAACCATCAATTTCTCATACATGCCATCCTGACCTTTATAGTCGGCCCCTCCCTTGGTCTCTATCATTGACTTGGCTTGTTTTTTTCATAACCTGTTTAACAATTTTATTCATTTCCTTTGTTTTCTGTCTGAGCCATTCAATCCTGTGCTCCATGAAAGCAATCTCATTTCCATTTTATCTCGGCCTGTGTAACCAGCACCTGATGGGATTGCCTGGCAGACTCTAAGAACTTAGTAAAGGAATGCATATATGGATAAATAAATTCATGAATATACAGAGAATATGTTCTTCATTTCCTGAGTTAAACGGACTGGGTAGAAGTTTTCTTCCAGAAATACTGTTCAAGGTGGAAACAACCCAAGTGTCCATCAATGGATGGGTGGATGAACAAAATGTGGTGTATGCATGCAATGGAATACTATTCAGCCTTAAAAAGAAATGTTACAACATAGATGAACCTTGAGGAAATTATACTAAAGGAAATAAGCCAGTAAGAAAAAGACAAATACTATATGATTCCACTAATATGAGGTCCCTAGAGTAGTCAAATTCCTAGGGACAGAAAGTAGAATGGTGGTTTCTAGGGACTGTGGGGCGGTAATGGTGAGTTAGTATTTAATGGAGACAGAGTTTCAGTTTTACAAGATGAAAAGGTTCTGGAGATGGATGGTGGTGATGGTCGTAAAACAGTGTGAATGTACTTAACACTACTGAACTCTACATTTAAAATTTTTATGTTATATGTATTTTACTATAATTAAAAATAAAAATTTATAAAGTACTGAATGGGATAGGAAGATACATTCTATATATGATATGTTTGTACAAATAAAGATAAAGACATTGATCTCATTTCCTGGAGAAGAGTAGGGGAAATATTCCACTTTTTTTTATAGCTGTCTGTATTGTCGGACTGATTACAATTTTTTTACATTACTTTTGTAGTAAGGAAAATTTTCAGAAAGAGTTTTAAAAAGAAGCAGCAATTTGACCTAAATCCTTCCTTAAAGCTCTCTGTGAATGAGGAGAGCAGACAAATCTTCAGGGAAATCTGACAGGGCTTACATGAAGCGCTGGGTACCTCTTCCTGACACTGTTATAGGATCACATACATAGGGTTCTTGTTGTTTTAAAAAAGTCCTCAATGTGGGGGGCGGGGAAGGAGAGGAGGGATAAATTAGGAGTTTGGGATTAACATATACACACTACTATATATAAAATAGATAACCAACAAGGACCTACTGTATAGCACAGTGAACTATACTCAACATTTTGTAATAACCTATTGTATAATGGAAAAAATCTGAAAAAGAATATAGGTATATACGTATAAATGAATGCTGTACACCTGAATGTGACATGATGTTGTAAATCAACTATACTTCAATTTTTTTTAAGTATTATGTTTGTATCCCCCCACAAACAAAGTCCTCACTGAAGCCACAGATCCCATGAGTAAGTGGGAGAGCCACAGAGGGAGTGAAAATGTAGGAGTTTAAACATGTTCCTTTAACCCCCTCACCAACAGAACTCCTCAAAACTAATTTTTCATAACGGGAGCATCTCACAACTCTGAATGAGATTCCTTGGCCGAAAAATGCCTATTTTGACCATATATTACAAGAGACCCTCTAGTAAAGAAGAGGGACCACTCATCCCTGTAGGGAGAAGCACCTGCACAAGACCATTGGGTGTCAGTCCCCATTCTGAAAAGTCACCCTGAGCAAGAATTTTGGCTGCAGACTATTTTTGCCCCACTTCCTGATTAGAACCCAATACCCATGAAAGATACACAGACGCCACTCCACCAAATGAATGAATCTCATTCCTCCAGAGAGCAATGTTACCTCAAATGCAGAGGCTCTAGAACAAATGGACAGTGGGATTTTTCAGCCTGCCAGATGAGTTTATAAGTGTATTTCCTTGACCAGCAGTTGGCAAATGCACATCCCACACTACCGTTTCAAAGGCAGTTTCAGGATGGGTGGATTCTCCTGTTAAACCACTAGATGCAATCTGTGTACAGGCTGTTACCTGCCTGCACATAGCTCCAACGCAGAGATGACAGCTGTGGGTCTGCCTGAGGCAGCACTCACCTCGTGATTAGGGAGAAAGATTCTCAAACTGGCAGGCATCCATCTCGTTTACCAGAGGGTGTCACTTTTGATAGTGTGTGGGGTGGCAGTGGGGCTCTGAATTAACCAGGGACAAGAGGTATAAACTGGGACACTCCAAGGCAAAGTGGCCTATATGGTCATTTTAATGTATGTGGTTGCATCATTTTCTACATGAAAGAGAGAGAGACAGAGAGAGAGAGAGAATGAGAGAGAAAGCTAAAGTAACATAAGCTGAAGTAAGTAGCTTGTGCTACCAAACCACATGTACCAAGTAAGGATGCTAGGGAAAGGGTGTGCTTCTGTATGGATAATTATTAAGATCTTCTATGAAATCTAGTAGTATAAAATAATTACTGTCTATCATAAGAAATGTGGTAAAAGAGAAAATAAATTAAATGAGAGGATTAGATCCATGCAGTACTCATGAAGTACAGATTTGGTGGAAACAATTTGTTTTGAAAATGACAAAAGAACAATTTGTAAAAGTTAGGCAAATAAAAGCAATTTGGAGTCTGAACTTTGAATCAGCAATTGTTTTATATAATTAGGTAAAATTAGAAATTTTAAGTAATTTTTTTATTCACAGATTTTTAGGTCCTCAGGCATCTGTTCATTTGTAAGTCAATATTGAGAATTTGATTTTTTTCAAGAAATGTGTTTGATTTTGTCCATTTTCAAGATAGATTGTATTTTATTTATTTTTTCTACAAAGTTTTTATTTATGAAATTTAAAATATACTAATAATAATGAGTACAATTTTTTCCAGTTTTATTGAGATATAATTGACATAAAGTATTATGTTAGTTTAAGGTGTACAAACTAACAATTTGATATATATATACATTGCAAAGTGATTACCACAATAAGTTTAGTTTACATATAGCATCTCACATACTTAAATTTCTTTCTTGTGATGAGAAATTTTAAGATCTACTGTCTTAGCAATTTTCAAATATACAATACAATATCGTTAACCATAGTCATTGTACTGTATGTTATGTCCCCAGAACTTATTTATCTTTTCATAAATAATGATGGAAGTTTGTATCTTTTGACTACCTTCACCCATTTCCCCCATCCTCCCCACCCTGCGTCTGGCAACCACCAATCTGTTCTCTGTTTCTAAGAGTCCATTCTTTTTAGATTCCACATATAAGTGAGATCATACAATTTTCAGTATTTGTCTTTCTCTGTCTGGTTTATTTTATTAAACACAATGCCCTCCAGGTTCACACATGGCAGGATTTCCTTCTTTCTCATAGCTAAATAATGTTCTATTGTATACACATACCACATTTTCTTTATCCATTCTTCCATGGATGGACACTTAGGTTGTTTCCATGTCTTGGCTCTTGTGAATAATGCTACAGTTAACATGGAGGTGCTGATATCTCTTTGAGATAGTGATTTTGCTTCCTTTGTATAAATATCCAGAAGTAGAATTGCTGGATCTTATGGTAGTTATATCTTTAATTTTTTGAGGACCCCACCCCCGGCATACTGTTTTCCACAGTGGCTACCCCAGTTTACTTCCCAACCAACAGTGAAAAAGGAATCCCTTTTTTCCACCTCCTTGCCAACACTTGTTATCTCTTGTCTTTTTGATGATAGCCATTCTAACAGATGTGAGGTAATATCTCAATGTGGTTTTGATTTACGTTTCTCTGATGATCAGTGATGTTGAGCACCTTTTCCTTTACCAGTTGGCCATTTGTAAGTTTTCTTTGGAAAAATGTCTATTCAGTACTTCTGACCACTTTTAAATTGGATTATTTTTATTTTGGTATTGAGTTTTATGAGTTTTTTATACATTTTGCATATTAACCCCTTATCAAATAGATGGTTTGGAAATATTTTCTCCAATTTCAAAGGTTGCCTTTTCATTTTGTTGATTTTTTTTTTCCTGTCAGATGCTTTTTAGTTTGATGTATCTCACTTATTCATTTTGCTTTTGTTGTTTTTGGTGTCAAGTCCAAAAAACTAATTGCCAAGATTGGATGTCAAGGAGCTAACCCCACTATGTTTTCTCCTCGGAGTTTTATGGTTTCAGTTTTATGATTTCAAGTTTATTTTTGTGTAAGGTATAAGATAAGGGGTCTAGTTTTATTCTTCTGCTTGTGGCTGTCCAGTTTTGCAAGCATGAGTTATTAAAGAGACTGTCCTTTTCCCATTATATATCTTTGGCTCCTGTGTCAAAAATTAATTGACCATATAAGCAAGGATATATTTTCTGGGCTCTATTTTGTTCCATTGATCTATGTGTCTGTTTTTATGTCACTGTCATACTGTTTTGATTACTATAGCTTTGTAATATAACTTGAAATCAGGAAATGTGGTGTCTCCAGCTTTGTTCTTCTTTCTCAAGATTGCTTTTGCAATTCTGAATCTTCTGTGTTTCCTACAAATTTTAAGACTATTTTTCATGTTTCTGTGAAAAATGTCACTAGAATTTTGATAGAGATTGTATTCAATCTGTAGATTGCTTTGTTTGGTATGGACACCTTATCAATATTAAGTCTTCCAACCCATGACCATGAGTATCTGCTCCAATCTTTGGTATTTCCTACATTCTTCTAACATTGGGCTTAGTTTGTTCTTTTTCTATACCTTGAGGTATGTCTGGTTTATTTGAGCTTTCATTTTTCTTAATGTAGGTGTTTATTCCTATGCAATTCCTTCATATAACTGCTTTTGCTGCATCACTTAAGTTATGGTATGTTGTATCTCTATTTTTATTCACATGAAGTTTTGGTTTTGTTTTCTTCTTAATTTATCTTCTGGTTTCTTCTTTGATCCATTGGTTATTCAATAACTTGTTGTTTAATCTCTACATATTTGTAAATTTTATGGTCTTCTTGAATTGAATTTTAGTTTTATAGCATTGTGGTCAGAAAGGACGCCTGATACGATTTCAATTTTCTTAAATTTATAAAGACTTGTTTTGTGGCCTAACATATACTCTATTCTGGAGAATGTTGAATATGCACTTGCTAATAATGTGTATTCTGCTGATATCGGATGGAATGTTCTGTAAAAGTTAAGTTCATCTGGTCTAACGTGTAGTTTAACTCCAATGTCTATTGATTTTATGTCTGGATGATCTATCTAATCTTGAAAATGGTGTATTGAAGTCTCCTAATATTATTGTATTGCTATCTGTTTCTCCTTTCAGGTCTGTTAATATTTGCTTTATATATTGAGGTGCTCTTATGGTAGATGCCTATATATTTACAAATGTTATATCATTTTATTGACCTGACCCCTTTATCATCATGCAATTACCTTTTCTGTCTCTTATTAAAGTCCTTGGTTTAAAGTCTATTTTGTCTGATATAAGTATACATAGAAGGCAGGCAAGCTATGCCTTCCTTCCTCAGGTTTCCATTTTCATGGAATATCTTTTCCATCCCTTCAATTTCTGCCTGGGTAGTCTTAAAGCTTAAATGAGTCTCTTGTAGGCAGCATATAGTTGGGTCTTGGTTTTTTTGTTCATTCAACCACCCTAGGTCTTTTGATTAGAGAATATAGTCCATTACATGTAAAGTAATTATTGATAAGTATGGACTTATTATTGACATTTGTTCATTGTTTTATGGCTGCTTTGTAATTCCTTTGTTCCTTTCTTCTGTTTGTCTCTTCCTTTGTGATTTAATGATTTTCTGTAGTGGTTATGTTAGATAACTTTATCTTTTGTGTAGCTACTATGTGTGTTTTCCTGTGGTTGCCACAGGGCTTATATAAAACATCTTATAGTTAATAATAGTCTATTTTAAGCTGACAACAATTTAAGTTCAAACACATACTAAAGGCATCAATTTTTATTCTCTCCCAACATGTTTTACATTTTTGATGTTACTATTTACATCTTTTTAATTTGTATATCCATTAATAAATTATTGTAGTTATATTTATTTTTATTAATTTCACCTTTTAACTGTCCTACTATACCCACCACCATTCTGAATTTAACTATATATTTACCTTTATCAGTAAGGTTTATACTTTCTTGCGTTTTCCTGTTACTAATTAGCATGCTTTTATTACAGCTAGATTAAATCCCTTTAACATTCTTTGTAAGGTCAGTCCTGTGGTGATTAACTTTTTCTGCTTTTGTTTGTCTGGAAAATTCTTATCTCTCCTCCAATTCTGAAGAACAACTTTTCTGGATAGAGTATTCTTGGTCAGCAGTATTTTTTTTCCTCTTTCAGCACTTTGAATATGTCATGCCACTCCCTTCTGGCCTGTAAAGTTCTGCTGAAAAATCTTCTGATTGTCTTATGGGGTTCCCTTGAATGTAATAAGTTGTTTTTCTATGCTGCTTTTAAGAGTCTCTCCTTGTCTTTAACTATTGACTATGTGCTTCCTAGATCTGGGTGTCTGTTTCTTTCCCAAAGTTAAGGAAGTTTTCAGCCTCTATTTCTTTAAATAAACTTTCTGCCTCTCTCTTTCTCTCTTCTTCTGAGATTCCTATAATGAATACATTGGTATAGAAAATGATGTCCCTTAAGTCCCTTAAGCTATCTTCATTCTTGAATTATTTTTTTTCTTTTTGCTCTCATGATTGGATGAATTCCATCGCCTTGTCTTTGAGTTTGCTGATTGTTTCTTCTGCATGATTTAGTCTGCCATTGAACATCTCTAATTGAATTTTTCAGTTCAGTTACTGTATTATTCAGTTCTGTGATTTGTGTTTGATACTTTCTTATATTTTCTATTTTTTTGTTGAAATTCTTATTTTGTTCATGCATTGGTCTTCTGACCTCAGTAAGCATCTTTAAGACCATTATTTTGGAATTTTTATCAGATAAATCATTTATCTCTATTTCATTAAGGTTTATTTCTGGAGTTTTTCTTGTTTTTTTAATTTGAAACATATTTCTCTGTTTCTTCTTTTTTCTCTATTCTCTGTATTGGCTTCTGTGCATTAGCTAAAATAGCTACATCGGTTAGTCTAGATGGAGTTACCTTGTGTAGAACATTAATCTTATCATTCATCCCAATCCTCCTCTTGGTTGGCAAACTTTTGTGGTTGTCCAAGTAGCAATCTCTTTTTCTCATTGGCTCCCAGTAGTTGAGAGTGTGCTCCATTTCAATGAATTTTGTTTTGTTTTCTTTCCCCTCATTTTCCCATTGTGTAAGAGTTGGTCAGCTAGTTTCTGGATTTCTTTCAGAGGAAATTGTTTCATGTGTAACTGTAGATTTGATACCAGAGGAGGTGGGTTCAGGAGTTTCCTATGTTGCTATTGTGAAAATTAATAATCAGAAACCTCATTTAAAATGGAGTTGGGAGGTGAGAAGGAGGAGCTCTCATGCCCTACTACTTCATATCAACTGCAGACCCAATATTAAGAGATGAACCTCATATCTCCAACAGAAAGGAAGTTACTGCTGTATTACCCAGCAGAAGGAAGGAAGGTAGGTTTTCTCCTTGCCTGGAAACAGCCCAGCCAATGAGACACTGTCACAACTCAGACAAGGAAAAGCCACTATACTTCAAACTCTCAGTTTCGTCCAATGGACTCTCTCATTACAACAGCACTCACAACTCCCCATTCTCCTCTATAAATGAACGTTCCTCTCCTTCATTCTCTAAACTTGCCTAGGATTTGTCATTGATTGCATATTCTAAATTGCAATTCTTTACTGTTCCCAAATAAACCCATTTTGCTGATAAAATAAACTAGCTGTTCTATTGTTTTAGGCCAACATCATCTTGGACTGGAAAACTGATTGTATTTTAAAAACCTCCGTCAGTAGTTATATTTGCTTTTCCTTTCTACTATTGTTTGTTTGTGACTTTCCCCTTTGTAAGTCCCATCTTGCTAGAGTTTGGCTCAGTGAGGTTTTCAGCAATAATCTTTCATATTTCCTTCCTCCCACTTTTCCTAGATTTGCTCAGTTGTTCTTTTTCTGATTTTCTCAGTTAAATCTTGGCCTGGTAATTTTCCACCTTTCTATTTTTGCTATGCATCTCTTATAAATACAACTTTAGTTGCACCCCATATGCTCTGACATAGTAGCATTTTCAGTGTTATTCAGTTCTAAATATTTTTCTCTCTTTGGTTACTGCATTGCATTTCTAGTTTTATTGTAATAAACTCTATATCTGAGAATGTAGACTTAATGATGTCAAATTTTGGTATCTGTGGAGACTTCCGCTTGTTTCCTGTGTGCTGGAAGGAAGACATATTCTTTAAGAGTTCAGCCTATCACTCTTACTTAGTCCTAGCCTTTTCCTTTGGCATTGTGCTATTTTCCCACTCAGATGCCTCATCAGAACCAAGCATTTTAGTGATATCCCTGGCCCACTGGGCAGAGGTTTTCACTTCCCATCACTGAGATGGCAGCCCTCCATTGCCTTGTGTTTAGGGGGATGTGTCTCCCCTTACTAGACAATGTGGCTCTCTCCCTCCTTGAAGTCTTTGCTTAGATGGACCCATACCCAACCCTATGTCCTAGAGCATCTGCTCTAGTTTTCCACTCTAGCTCTGAGTTTCCTTTCTACTTCTAGAACTAGGATCTTAAACATGTTTTTTTTTAAGCCTTACATTTTACCCACCTCTTGATACATTTACAATGGGAAGAAAGAAAGCCCATGTGAGTTCCACATGCCCTATTCTCCTGGAAACCAAAGTCCTAATGATCAACTTCCTCTGCCTGTCTGCTTGAGATTTCAATGAGTTTGATAATATCTCCTTACTGGGAACAGAATTTCCAAATTATTGATGCTTTTGATAGATGAAGAGAAAAGAAACAATCATAATGTATGTGTGTGTGTGTTTGTGTGTATGAGAGACAGAGAGAGAGAGACACTAAATCCCAATACGTGTCTAGGGAGAAGGAACACTGGAGACATAGAGTAACGAGGCTTAATTCTGTATCCCTCTCTCTTTTTTAAACAGTTTTAATGATACATAATTGACATACCATAAAGTTTACCCATTTAAAATATACGGTTCAAAGAGTTTTAGTATATTTACAAAGTTGTACAACAATCGCCACACTCTAATTTTAGAACATTTTCATCATCCCCAAAATAAACCTTGTACCCATTAGGAGTCCCTCCCTCTAATTCCCTACTTGTGCCCACCTCTCAGCCTCTGACAACCACTAATCCACTTTCTGTCTCTATAAATTTGCCTAGTCTTGACAACCATGTAAATGGAATCATACAATAAGTGACTTTTGGGACTGGCTTTCTGGCTATAATAAATAATTTTCTATTAATATTCATTCACAGCCTCTTGTGTGAATGTATGTTTTCATTTCTGTTGCATATACATTTAGAAGTGGAATTACTGGGTCATATAGTAACTGTTTAAAATTTGAAGGGTCTGCCACACTGGTAGACTCATACACTGCTGGTGGGAATTATAAAAGGATGCAGCTGCTTTAGAAAACAGTCTGGTAATTTCTCAAATGATTAAACACAAAGTTACTACAAGACCCAGCAATTCCACTCTTCTGTCTATACACAAAAGAAATGAAAAATATGTCCACACAAAAACTTGTACATTAATTTTTATAGCAGCATTATTCATAACAGCTGAAAAGTGCAAATAACTCAAATACCCATTAGCTGATGAATAGATAAATAAAATGTGTTATATCCACACAACAGATTATTTGGCATAAAAAGAAATGAAGTACTGATGAATAAGGACAAATCTTGAAAACATTATGCTAAGTGAAAGAAGCCACACACGAAGGACCACATATTGTGTGATTCCACTTATGTGAAATCTCCAAAATTGGCAAATTTATAGAGACAGGAAGTAGATTAATAATTGCCTATGACCGGGCAGGGGTTGTAAATGAGAGGTGAGGACTGAGGGGAACAGGGTTTCATTTTGAGTTAATGCAAATGTCCTAAAATTAATTGCAGTGATGGATGCCCAGCTGTGAGTATACTAAAAGTCATTGAATTGCACACTTTAAATAGGTGAATTTATGATGTGTGAATTATATCTCAAAACCACAGTTATAAACAAAGAACTTTGGGGGAGGGGCGCTGAGAGCTAAGGCTCGGGCTTCGGTCGGATGCCGGGAGAGGACTGGGGTTGGCGGCATGACCACAGCCTGCAGGGGGTGAGTGTGCCACGGCTAGCCGGAAGGGAGCCCGGGAAAAAGTCTGGACCTGCCGAAGAGGCAAGAGACTTTTTCTTCCCTCTTTGTTTCCTGGTGCGGGAGGAGAGGGGATTAAGAGCCCTGCTTAAAGGAGCTCCAGAGACTGGCGTGAGGCATGACTAACAGCGTGGACACCAGAGACGGGCATGAGACGCTAAGGCTGCTGCTGCTGCCACCAAGAAGCCTGTGTGCGAGCACAGGTCACTATCCACACCTCCCCTCCCGGGACCTTCTGCTGCCCGCCACTGCCAGGGTCCCGGGATCCACGGACAACTTCCCTGGGAGAACGGACGGTGCGCCTGAGGCTTCTGCAACGTCCCACTGGCCTCTGCCGCCGCAGGCTCACCCCGAACTCCATGCCCCTCCCTCCCCTCGGCCTGAGTGAGCCAGAGCCCCCACATCAGCGGCTCCTTTAACCCCGTCCTGTCTGAGTGAAGAACGGATGCCCTCAGGCGACCTACGCGCAGAGGCAGGGCCAAATCCAAAGCTGAGCCCCGGGAGCTCTGTGAACAAAGAAGAGAAAGGGAAATCTCTCCCAGCAGCCTTAGAAGCAGCGGATTAAAGCTCCACAATCAACTTGATGTACCCTGCATCTGTGGAATACATGAATAGGCAACAAATCATCCCAAATTGAAGAGGTGGACTTTGGGAGCAATATTTATTATTTTTTCCCCTTTTCCTCTTTTTGTGAGTCTGTGTGTGTATGCTTCTGTGTGAGATTTTGTCTGCATAGCTTTGCTTTCACCATTTGTCCTAGGGTTCTGTAAGTTCGTTTTAGTTTTTTACATTAAAAAATTTTTTTCTTAATAATTACTTTTCTATTTTAATAACTTTATTTTATTTTACCTTACTTTACTTTATCCTTTCTTTCTTTCTTTCTTTCTTTCTTTCTTTCTTTCTTTCTTTCTTTCTTTCTTTCTTTTTCTTTCTTTCTACTTTTTCTCCCTTTTATTCTGAGCCATGTGGATGAAAGGCTCTTGGTACTGCAGCCAGGAGTCAATGCTGTGCCTCTGAGGTGGGAGAGCCAACTTCAGGACAATGGTCCACAAGAGACCTCGCAGCTCCACGTAATACCAAACGGCAAAAATCTCACAGAGATCTCCATCTCAACACCAACACCCAGCTTCACTCAATAACCAGCAAGCCAGAGTGCTGGACACCTATGCCAAACAACTAGCAAGACAGGAACACAACCCCACCCATTAGCAGAGAGGCTGCCTAAAATCATAATAAGGCCACAGACACCCCAAAACACACCACCAGACATGGACTTGCCCAGCAGAAAGACAAAATCCAGCCTCATCAGCCGGAGCACAGGCATTAGTCCCCTCCACCAGGAAGCCTACACAACCCACTGAACCAACTTTAGCCACTGGGGACAGACACCAAAAACAATGGGAACTACGAACCTGCAGCCTGCAAAAAGGAGACCCCAAACACGGTAAGGTAAGCAAAACGAGAAGACAGAAAAACACACAGCAGATGAAGGAGCAAGATAAAAACCCACCAGATCTAACAAATGAAGAGGAAATAGGCAGTTTACCTGAAAAAGAATTCAGAATAATGATAGTAAATATGATCCAAAATCTTGGAAATAGAATAAAGAGAATGCAAGAAACATTTAACAAGGACCTAGAAGAACTAAAGAGGAAACAAGCAACAATGAACAGCAAAAGAAATGAAATTAAAAATACTCTAGAAGAGATCAATAGCAGAATAACTGAGGCAGAAGAACGGATAACTGACCTGGAAGATAAAATAGTGGAAATAACTACTGCAGAGCAGAATAAAGAAAAAAGAATGAAAAGAACTTAGGACAGTCTCAGAGACTTCTGGGACAACATTAAATGCACCAATATTCGAATTATAGGGCTCCCAGAAGAAGAAGAGAAAAAGAAAGGGAATGGGAAAATATTTGAAGAGATTATAGTTGAAAACTTCTCTAATATGGGAAAAGAAATAGTTAATCAAGTCCAGGAAGCACAGAGAGTCCCATATAGGATAAATCCAAGGAGAAACAAGTCAAGACACATATTAAACAAACTGTCAAAAATTAAATGCAAAGAAAACATATTAAAAGCAGCAAGGGAAAAATAACACAAAAGGGAATCCCCATAAGGTTAACAGCTGATCTTTCAGCAGAAACTCTGCAAGACAGAAGGGAGTGGCAGGACACATTTAAAGTGATGAAGGAGAAAAACCTACAACCAAGATTACTCTACCCAGCAAGGATCTCATTCAGACTTGATGGAGAAATTAAGACCTTTACAGACAAGCAAAAGCTGAGAGAGTTCAGGACCACCAAACCAGCTTTACACAAATGCTAAAGGAACTTCTCTAGGCAAGAAACACAAGAGAAGGAAAAGACCTACAATAACAAACCCAAAACAATTAAGAAAATGGGAATAGGAACATACATATCGATAATTACCTTAAATGTAAATGGACTAAATGCTCACACCAAAAGACACAGATTGGCTGAATGGATACAACAACAAGACCCACATATATGCTGTCTTCAAGAGACCCGCTTCAGACCTAGGGACACATACAGACTGAAAGTGAGTGGATGGAAAAAGATATTCCATGCAAATAGAAACCAAAAGAAAGCTGGAGTAGCAATTCTCATATCAGACAAAATAAACTTTAAAATAAAGACTATTACAAGGGACAAAGAAGGACACTACATAATGATCAAGGGATCGATCCAAGAAGAAGATATAACAATTGTAAATATTTATGCACACAACATAGGAGCACCTCAATATGGAAGGGAAATACTAACAGCTATAAAAGGGAAAATTGACAGTAACACATTCATAGTAGGGGATTTTAATACCCCACTTTCACCAATAGACAGATCATCCAAAACGAAAATAAATAAGGAAACACAAGCTTTAAATGATACATTAAGTCCTTAAGAAGGACTTAATTGATATATATAGGACATACCATCCAAAAACAACAGAATACACATTTTTCTCAAGTGCTCATGGAACATTCTCCAGGATAGATCATATCTTGGGTCCCAAATCAAGCCTTGGTAAATATAAGAAAATTGAAATTGTATCAAGTAACTTTTCCGACCACAACGCTATGAGACTAGATATCAATTACAGGAAAATATCTATAAAATATACAAACACAAGGAGGCTAAACAATACACTACTTCATAACGAAGTGATCACTGAAGAAATCAAAGAGGAAATCAAAAAATACCTAGAAACAAATGACAATGGAGACACGACGACCCAAAGCAGTAAAAGCAGTTCTAAGAGGGAAGTTTATAGCAATACAATCCTACCTTAAGAAACAGGAAACATCTCGAATAAACAACCTAACCGTGCACCTAAAGCAATTAGAGAAAGAAGAACTAAAAAACCCCAAAGTTAGCAGAAGGAAAGAAATCATAAAGATCAGATCAGAAATAAATGAAAAAGAAATGAAGGAAACGATAGAAAAGATCAATAAAACTAAAAGCTGGTTCTTTTTTTTTTTTTCTTTTTTTGCCATACGTGGGCCTCTCACTCTTGTGGCCTCTCCCGTTGAGGAGCACAGGTTCCGGATGCTCAGGCTCAGCGGCCATGGCTCATGGGCCCAGCTACTCCACGGCATGTGGGAACTTCCCGGACCGGGGCACGAACCCACATCCCCTGCATCGGCAGGAGGACTCTCAACCACTGTGCCACCAGGGAAGCCCTAAATGCTGGTTCTTTGAGAAGATAAACAAAATTGATAAACCATTAGCCAGACTCATCAAGAAAAAAAAAGGAGAAGACTCAAATCAATAGAATTAGAAATGAAAAAGGAGAAGTAACAACTGACACTGCAGAAATACAAAAGATCATGAGAGATTACTACAAGCAACTCTATGCCAATAAAGTAGAAAACCTGGAAGAAATGGACAAATTCTGAGAAATGCACAACCTGCCAAGACTGAATCAGGAAGAAATAGAAAATATGACCAGACCAATCACAAGCACTGAAATTGAAACTGTGATTAAAAATCTTCCAACAAATGAAAGCACAGGACCAGATGGCTTCACAGGAGAATTCTATTAAACATTTAGAGAAGAGCTAACACCTTTCCTTCTCAAACTCTTCCAAAATATAACAGAGGGAGGAACACTCCCAAATTCCTTCTATGAGGCCACCATCACGCTGATACCAAAACCAGACAAGGATGTCACAAAGAAAGAAAACTACAGGCCAATATCACTGATGAACATAGATGCAAAAATCCTCAACAAAATACTAGCAAACAGAATCCAACAGCACATTAAAAGGATCATACACCATGATCAAGTGGGGTTTATTTCAGGAATGCAAGGATTCTTCAATATACGCAAATCAATCAATGTGATACACCATATTAACAAATTGAAGGAGAAAAACCATATGATCATCTCAATAGATGCAGAGAAAGCTTTCAACAAAATTCAACACCCATTTATGATAAAAACCCTGCAGAAAGTAGGCATAGAGGGAACTTTTCTCAACCTAATAAAGGCCATGTATGACAAACTCACAGCCAACATTGTCCTCAATGGTGAAAAACTGAAATCATTTCCACTAAGATCAGGAAGAAGACAAGGTTGCCCACTCTCACCACTCTTATTCAACATAGTTTTGGAAGTTTTAGACACAGCAATCAGAGAAAAAAAAAGGAAATAAAGTGAATCCAATTCAGAAAAGAAGTAAAACTGTCCCTGTTTGCAGGTGACATGGTACTATACATAGAGAACCCTAAAGATGCTACCAGAAAACTACTAGAGCTAATCAATGAATTTGGTAAAGTAGCAGAATACAAAATTAATGCAAGAAATCTCTGACATTCCTATACACTAATGATGAAAAATCTGAAAGTGAAATTAAGAAAACTCTCCCATTTACCGTTGCAACAAAAAGAATAAAATATCTAGGAATAAACCTACCTAAGGAGACCTGTATGCAGAAAATTTTAAGATACTGATGAAAGAAATTAAAGATGATACAAATAGATGGAGAGATATACCATGTTCTTGGATTGGAAGAATCAACATTGTGAAAATGACTCTACTACCCAAAACAATCTATAGATTCAATGCAATCCCTATCAAACTACCACTGGCATTTTTCACAGAACTAGAACAAAAAATTTCATAATTTGTATGGAGACAAAAAAGACCCCGAATACCCAAAGCAATCTTGAGAACAAAAAACGGAGCTGGAGGAATCAGGCTCCCTGACTTCAGCCTATACTACAAAGCTACAGTAATCAAGACAGTATGGTACTGGCACAAAAACAGAAAAATAGATCAATCGAATAGGATAGAAAGCCCAGAGATAAACCTATGCACATATGGTCACCTTATCTTTGATAAAGGAGGCAGGAATGTACAGTGGAGAAAGGACAGCCTCTTCAATAAGTGGTGCTGGGAAAACTGGCCAGGTACATGTGAAAGTATGAGTTTAGAGCACTCCCTAACACCATACACAAAAATAAGCTCAAAATGGATTAAAGACCTAGATGTAAGGCCAGAAACTATCAAACTCTTAGTGGAAAACATAGGTAGAACACTCTATGACATAAATTACAGCAAGATCCTTTTTGACCCACCTGCTAGAGAAATGGAAATAAAAACAAAAATAAACAAATGAGACCTAATGAAATTTAAAAGCTTTTACACAGCAAAGGAAACCATAAACAAGACCAAAAGACAACCCTCGGAATGGGAGAAAAGATTTGCCAATGAAGCAACTGACAAAGGATTAATCTCCAAAGCTTACAAGCAGCTCATGCAGCTCAATAACAAAAAAAATAAACAACCCAATCCAAAAATGGGCAGAAGACCTAAATAGACATTTCTCCAAAGAAGATATACAGACTGCCAACAAACACATGAAAGAATGCTCAACATCATTAATCACTAGAGAAATGCAAATCAAAACTAATGAGATATCATCTCACACCAGTCAGAATGGCCATCATCAAAAAATCTAGAAACAATAAATGCTGGAGAGGGTGTGGAGAAAAGGGAACACTCTTGCACTGCTGGTGGGAATGTGAATTGGTACAGCCGCTATGGAGAACTGTATGGAGATTACTTAAAAAAGTACAAATAGAACTACCATATGACCCAGCAATCCCACTACTGGGCATATATCCTGAGAAAACCATAATTCAAAAAGGGTCATGTACCAAAATGTTCATTGCAGCTCTATTTACAATAGCCAGGACCTGGAAGCAACCTAAGTGTCCATCAACAGATGAATGGATAAAGAAGATGTGGCACATATATACAATAGAATACTACTCAGCCATAAAAAGAAACGAAATTGAGTTATTTGTAGTGAGGTGGATGGACCTAGAGTCTGTCATACAGAGTGAAGTAAGTCAGAAAGGGAAAGACAAATACCGTATGCTAACACATATATATGGAATCTAAGAAAAAAAAAAACCCGTCATGAAGAACCCAGGGGTAAGACGGGAATAAAGACACAGACCTACTAGAGAATGGACTTTAGGATATGGGGAGGGGGAAGGGTAAGCTGTGACAAAGTGAGAGAGTGGCATGGACATATATACACTACCAAACGTAAAATAAATAGCTAGTGGGAAGCAGTCGCATAGCACAGGCAGATCAGCTAGGTGGTTTGTGACCATCTAGAGGGGTGGGATAGGGAGGGTGGGAGGGAGGGAAGAGATATGGGAACATATATATATGTATAACTGATTCTCTTTGTTATAAAGCAGAAACTAACACATCATTGTAAAGCAATTATACTCCAATAAAGATGTAAAACAAACAAACAAAGAACTTTGCCATTAAGTACACTAAGTTCTGAGTGCTGTTACCCTTCTGTGGATAAACTGGTCTGGTTGGGACATCCTTTATTCCTCTTCCCTCTCTCACACAGGTAAACAGAATTTGCTTTCTTTACCCCCCGCTTTTTTCCAGTGTTTTCTTGCCTTGCTGGCTAACTATGAAGGTAAATCCAATTTATCCTGCAGGAAAGAAAAATTGACTCTTACCAAGGCCAAGTTAAAGAAAACAAATCTATGTGTAACTGAACTCCTCTCAGCAATTGGTAACTGTCTTGCTCTAACAGGGGCCCTGCCTTGATTTCCCTGCACAGTGAAGTGTGAGAGTGTGTGCCTATGTGTGCCCTTGAAACATGCGGCTTCCTCTTGGTGCCCTGGTGGAAACTGGTACAGATGAAATGGCCTGAAAATGCCCGAGCTACCTAATCTGGGAGATTTACACTGGGGGCGGGGAGATGAGCTGGGGCCCACTCACTGCTGATGGCTCAGGTATCAAGTACCTGTCACCCTTTGGGGTGACGGAATGAAAGACGAATGGATAGAGGGAAATGGATTGCCAGGGTCAACCAGGTTCTCTGCTAACTCCTGCAACAAACAATCATGGGCTGCAGACCTTCTTTCCAGCCTCTAACTTTTCTGAAGAAGAAACTGAGGCCCTGAGAGTTGACCTGAGGTACTGGACACGCTTTTCACTTAGCTCTGTATCCCAAAGAGTGGTGGCAAAGGCCGGCTCTAAAATGCTAGAGAGGTTACCAGGCATTCCTTTTTAACTCTGAACATGAGTGTAAGGCTATCTCTTTTTTCCACCATTTCCAGGGGAATGATCATTTTACACTAAGTAGCTCTGAGAAATTATGAAATCTGAAATGATTGAGGGTAGCTAGGCCAGATCAACAATAATCTTTTAAACAACTTTATTGAAATAAAATTTACATACCATACAATATATCCATTTAAAGTGTAAAATTCAGTGGTTTGGGTTGCATTAAATTATTGTTATTTTTCACATTGTGAGAACATAAAATTTGCCATTTTGACCATTTTAAGTGTACAATTCAGCAGGATTAATTACATTCATAATGTTGTGCAAACATCACCACTATCTATTTCCAAACTTTTTCATCACCCCAAACAGTAAGTCTGTAACCATTAAGCAATAATTCCCCATTCTCTCCTCTTCCCAAGTCCTAGTAACCTATAATCTATTTTCTGTCACTATGAGTTTACTTATTCTGGATATTCCATACAAGTAGAATAATATATTATTTTTTCTTTTCTGTCTGGCTTACTTCACTTAATAGTATGTCTTCAAGATTCATCCATGTTGTCAAATATATCAGAACTTCATTCTTTTTATGACAGAATCATATTCCATTGTATGTATAGAGCACATTTTGTTTATCCCTCATCCAACCACAGATACTTGGGTTGTCTCCTCCATTTGGGGCTATTATAAATAGCGCTGCAATGGTCATTGGTATACAAGTATCTGTTTAAGTCCCTGCTTTTAATTCCTTTTTGTATACTCTTAAAAGTAGCATTTATGCATGATATGGTAATTCTATGTTTAACTTTTTGAGGAGCTGCCAAATTGTTTTCATAGCAGCTACATTATTTTACAATCCCACCAGCAGTGAACCTTCATAGCAATATGCATAGTAGGTGTGAGATAGTTTCTCACTGTGATTTGATTTGAGTTTCCTCTGTGTATAATGATGTTGAGTGTTTTTTCACGTACTTATTTGCTATTCATATATCTTCTTTGGAAAAATGCCTATTTGTATCCTTTATTATTTTTTAATTGGGTTGTTTGTCTTTTTGCTGTTGAGTTTTAGAAGTTCTTTATAAATTCTAGATGGTAATCCCTTATTAGGTATATGATTTCCAAATATTTTCCTATCCTATGGGTTATCTTTTTACTTTCTTGATAATGTTCTTTGATGCACAAAAGTTTTTAATTTTGATGAAGTCCAGTTTATTTTCTTTTCTTTTGCTGCTTATGCTTTTGGCATCCTATCTAAGAAACTATTGCTAAATCCAAGGTCATGAGGATTTACCCCTATGTTTTCTTCTAAGAATTTTATGATTTTTGTTCATATTTAGGACACTGATCCATTGTTAGTTAATTTTTGTACATGGTGTGAGGTAGGGATCCAACTCCATTCTTTTACATGTGTATATGCAGTTGTCTCAGCACCATCCTTTTTTTTTTTTTAACATCTTTATTGAAGTATAATTGCTTTACAATGGTGTGTTAGTTTCTGCTTTATAACAAAGTGAATCGGCTATACATATACATATATCCCCATATCTCCTCCCTCTTGCGTCTCCCTCCCACCCTCTCTATCCCACCCCTCTAGGTGGTCACAAAGCACCGAGCTGATCTCCCTGTGCTATGTGGCTGCCTCCCACCATCTTCTGAAGAGAATACTGTTTTCCCCTTGAATGGATTTGGTACCCTTTTTGAAGATTAATTGACCATAGTTGTGTCTGTTTATTTCTGAACTCACAATTCTATTCCATTGGTCTCTATGTCTCTCTTCATGCCAGTACCACAATATTTTTATTACTGTATACCTTTGCACTAAATTTTGAAATCATGAAATGTGAATCCTCCAACTTTGTTTTTTTTTTTTTAAGATTGTTTTGGTTATCCAGGGACCACTTGCCATTCCATATTAGATTTAGGATCAGCTTTTCCACTTTTGCAAAAAGGGCCATTGGAACTTTGAGAAGGATTGCATTGAGTCTGTAGATAGTATTGACATCTTAACAATATTGAGTCTTCCTATCCATTAGCATGGAATGTCTTTACATCTGTTTAGGTCTTCTTTAATTTCTAACAATTATTTTTAAACACATTCTGTGCATTTTGAAATCAGAACATTTTCTCTAATATAGAATTTTTTTTTAACATCTTTATTGGGGTATAATTGCTTTACAATGGTGTGTTAGTTTCTGCTTTATAACAAAGCGAATCAGTCATACATAAACATATGTTCCCATATGTCTTCCCTCTTGCGTCTCCCTCCCTCCCACCCTCCCTATCCCACCCCTCCAGGCTGTCACAAAGCACCGAGCCAATATCCCTGTGCCATGCGGCTGTTTCCCATTAGCTATCTACCTTACTACGTTTGTTAGTGTGTATATATTTTTTTTTGTTTTTTAAGCTTTTTACTTTAGATCAGTAGTCAGTAATCATTAAAGAGTAGGGTATTGAAGTGTTAACTGAAAGATAGTTTTTCTGGCATTGGAAGAGGATTAATTAGACAAATAATGAGCCTAAAAGCAAGTTCTCCCATCATTAAAATCAGCAGCCCTAAGCAAAAGCCAATATAGAAAAGATTTTTTAAAACTTAGACTATGTAAAAAAAATTAAATTTTGTGTAGAGAAACAAAGTTTTAAAAAATGATGATCTGGAAAGAAATATCTGTCATATTTGACAAGTGACTAATTCTTTTCCAAGGGGTTTACATGGATTCCCTATGACAAAGATGAACCATCATACAGAAAATTGAGCAGAAGCATTTTGCAAAGAAGGTGTAAAACTGGGTAATAAACAAATGAGAGATTGTAAACCTCATTCATGATTTAATACAAGCACGTCTTAACCACAAAGTACCTTGTTTTAACTATCAGATTGGCCTTGATTAAAAAGTTGAATAACACCCAATATGTGGGTGAGGCTGTAGGGAATTAAACAGACTCATAACCTGAATATGGGAATATAAATTAGTGTGATTCTTTGGAAGGTGATTTGGCAATATCCATTAAAGCTTTAAAAGAAAATCTCCTCTGACTCAGCAATTTCCCTGTTAGGAATTTTTCCTACAAGTATGGTCACAAAAAATATGCCTAGATAGATGTGGAAGGATAGTCTTTTCATTACTGTCTGTAAGAGCAAAAATAAAGCAAAGCAGAGAAACACCTAAATAGCCATCAATCAGAAATCGTTAACAGTTATGCTATCCATTCCAGAAAACATTCCACATTTTTATATGATAAAAATTAAGCCATTTATCAACATATTTATTGAACACTTTGGTCAATCTGTATGTGAGAATGCAATAGATGGAGATGAATGATATATTTAGTGAAAAAGAGCAAGGGCCTAAGGTGTGTGAATAATGGTATAAAATGATTCCATGTATACAGATTTTAAAGGCATCTACACACAACCATGGTCATAGCATTCTTCTGGAAGTTTTCATAGGAGATTGCCTAATAGTGGCCCCCTCCAAGTGGAGGGCTTAAAACTGAGGGTGGGTCGAAGTGTGTGAGGGAAACATGCACACTTTGTTTCATTTCCTTCCATACACTCTGGAGTTTCACCTTATTCACTTATGATACTTTTACGAAACAAAACTTTGTTTTGAAAAGTCAGAAATCTAGCTTAAAATGAGTACTTTTTAAACTTTTTGCCAAATAAATCTACCTTTGGGTTAATTAGCTCACTTCTTTATATGCAAAATGTCCTAAAATAATTAAGTCCTTTTAGTATGAATTATTTCAATTATTAAAAGACACATACATGCCTGCATACACACACACACACACACACACACACACACACACACACACACACACCCCTTTATTGTTTTCTGGTTGTGTTTGATCTGTGGCCAGAAAGAAGTCACATGTGTGTGTGAGTGTGTGTGTATGTGTGTGTGTGTGTTTGCGTGCGTGCACATGTGTCGCTGTGTTTATAGCTGGGGATGACCAGGGGTCAAGTCAGACCCACTGGGGAGGGGCTTGAGGGACCCAGGTAGGATTACTAGGATCACTAGCAATCCAGGGACAAGGGCTCCCAGCAGAAAGAGAGTACCCAGGGAGGGAGGAGGGTGTCTGGGAACATGCCCCTACTGTCCAGGTTGGCCTGGGGACCCTGGCACAGCTGCCACTGTACTTACCACTAAAATTGATCTCTGTGTCATCATTGGACGTCTGGTGGGGATACTAGATTCACAGGAAGGCAATGTAACAGGAGTGTTGTGAGATGATGCATGGCTGGCTATAAAAGATGAGTAAGTTATCTACCAGATCTTTCTTCTTCCAAAACAAAGAAGTGGAGCACAAGAATGGGGGCCTTTGTAGAGGACATCTTACCTGGGGCATACTCATGGTAAAAGCCCCATATTTGTTTTCCAATCCTTTTATTAAAGGAGCAGTCAGACTAGATGGTTTCTAAAGTCCCTTTAAACACTAAGGACAGACACACACACAGACAACACCTGGAACTTTCTAAGGAGCACAGTGACCATTCTACAGTCAGTGGATGGGTGGGGAAGGGACGACGGAGGATGTCCTGGGCCACCTGTGTTTGTTTGGCAACAACTTGGCCCCAGGGCCCAATGAGAGCCCTGATAGGAGCTACAGAATCCCTGAGCCCACTACTCCAGGAGATTCCAGTATTTCTCACTCTGGTAGTCACCTCACCCAGAGTCCACATGGTGCAGAAACTGATTCCCCTGCAGTAAGGGAGTGTATGAGTTTGCTGTGGTTGCTGCAGCAAAGTACCACAGTCTGGGGAGTGAAACAACAGAGGTATATTCTCTCACAGTTCTGGAGGCTGGAAGATCAAAGTATGGGCAGAGCTGATTCCTCCTGAGTCCTCTATCCTTGGCCTGTAGATGGTCATATTCTCCCTGTTTTCACATGGTGTTGCCTCTGTGTGCGTGTCTCTGTGTCCTAATTTCCTCTTTATATAAGGACTTCATATTGGACTAGGGTCCACCCCAATGACCTCATTTTAACTAAATTACCTCTGTAAAGAAACTGTCTCCAAATAAGGCCACATTCTGAGGTGCTGGGGGTCAGAACTCCCACAAGCCCTTTTTTGGAGACAGTTCAACTGTGATGGGGAGACAGATACATCTAGAAGCAATTAACATTGTAGAATGCATGTCGTTAGCACAGAGGAAAGGAGACTTCCTGCAGATTAAGTAAGCTGCTCATACCCATCCCAGGGATAAAGCCAGGGGTGCATGGACCTGAGCTGCTCCATCACTGCAGCTCTGTGGGTCTGAGCCCAGGGACAGGAAGGAGTAAAGCTGACTCAGCCAGGGGAGCTATAGGAAGAGGACGGGGACCATGGTAGAACTCAACAAGCCAATGTCTCTGAGTTCCAGCAGCCCCAAGAGCTCAGGAGCTCAGGTTTCCAGAGCCCCACCAGGTGGAATTGATGATTTCAGATTAACCTGGGTGTCTCAGCCCTTCTCTTCATCTTCAAACTGAAGAGTTGATCTGGATTTTCTCCAACACTCCTTCCAGTCAGGTCTGCTGTATATCATGAATTGGTGTCATTGTCCCCACAACATGGCTTAACCTGTCACCCAGTGGAGTGGGCACGGCCATGGGCTTTGACACGGTGCAGCTGGTGCCCCTTTATACCCTATAGGCCCCTCACTGTGAAACCAGCCATTCCAAATACTAGTGAGAAATGTCCCATTTTTAGGCTGCTCATATTTTCAGCAAGAAATTAGTGGAAAATGTGAGATGACAAATTTCTCTTACCTTCAGATATCCATGGAGACAGAGCCATTACATCACCCTATTTTTGTAAACTCCCAGCAGCTGGATAGTGGTGGAAACACAATTAGTCATGAAAGTGAAATTGTATTTCAGCTCAGCTGCTTGGCACTGAACATTTGTTCTTTAAGAATTTTTCCCCTTATAATTTCCAATCGAGTTGCCTGTTTTAGAAAAAAAAATCAGATCTAGAATGTTATCCAAGGAATACCTTCAGCTAAATTTGTGGTTTAGTCAATTAACTTTAAATGAAATATGACCACAAAGTATTCAAACAGATGTGAGGCAGGTCAGATCCTGGATATGTGAGGTCCTGGTCAATGCCTACATCCAGTCCTGGTCTAGACACAGAGGCCTGGGGGCTCAGAGCTCAGAGCATGTACTTTTATACTTTGACACCTCAACAGCCGCCTTTTGTATTTTAATTAATTTTTATTTGCGTATAGTTGCTTTACCATGTTGTGTTAGTTTCTGCTGTAGAACAAAGAATCAGTTATACGTATACATATATCCCCTCTTTTTTTGATTTCCTTCCCATTTAGGTCACCACAGAGCATTGATAGAGTTCCCTGTGCTATACAGTAGGTTCTCAATAGACCTAGAGACTGTCATAAAGAGTGAAGTAAGTCAGAAAGAGAAAACCAAATATCGCATAATATCGCTTATATGTGGAATCTAGAAAAATCATACAGATGAACTTATTTGCAAAGCAGAAATAGAGACACAGACATAGAGAATAAACGTATGGATACCAAGGGGGGAAGGGGGTGGGATGAACTGGAGATTGGGATTGACATATATATACAACTATGTATAAAACAGCAGTCTTTCTTAAACTTTGGTAGCCCTGGCCCTTCGAGAATCCAAAACTTAATGCAAATGTATACATACTCACTTCATATCCTACTTTAGACAGTAAAGAATGTTCTGTTGGAGACGGCATTTACACCCACATGTGCCAAACAAATTGGGAATTCTTGATTTAAAGATGACCTTCACTCCCTCTCCTTCTCCCTCCCTCCCCTCTGCCTCCGTGGGGACCAGTCTCAATCCAAAGTCAACCAGGGTCCAAGACTCCCACTGCTTGCAGTGGCACAAATGTGCCTTTGCCTTGGGATTGCAGAAAACACAGAAAAATTTCCCTGGTCCTTTCTAAAGCCGTAGGCAGCCAGCGTTGAGAGACATTGGAGAACTAAAGCAGGCAGGAGTCTGATGCACACACACAGCCTGGTCAAAGCTTGGGAGTGCTCATTTTATGTTGACGCCCTCCACATCCAGGCACAGATGGGCTGGGAGCTATGTTGGAGCATCACAGATGTGCTTCGCCGTCTTGCCTGAGTCCTCCACGTTCCCTGACCTCAGGTCAAGGGTCCACTGTGTCCTGCATGACCTTCTACCACAGCCCCGTACAGAATGCTGCAGGCACTCTGGGGTAGGGGCAGAGCCTAGGTGCTGTTAAGCTCTCTAGCTGACTCAAGTGGAAGCCAAGTGTGAGAGTCAGCGTTCTGAGGGGTTACTTACCATCCCCCCACTTCAAAGAGAGTCACTCAGGCATTATTGAAAATAGTGGGAATTTGGAAACCTTGTAAATATCTCTCAATAAAGGAAATGATGGATAACGTTTGTATTGTTGTATAATAGAATATTTGCATCAGTCAAAATAAAAAATCACATGCCAATATGGAAAAATCTCTAAAGCATTGTGCTTAGTGGAAAGAGCAAGTTGAAGAGTGATACATACACTTAAGTGCCATTTGTGTAACGTTTAAACCACATGCTACAGTTCTCTTACATGTGGGGCATAAAAGCATGGGAAGAGACACATCGTACCCATGGAGGAGAGGTGGAGTCATGTATCGGGGGTTTACCAAGGGAGCATCAATTCTGCTGGCCACACTTCATTTCTCAAAAGGAAAACATCTGAAAGCAAAACTGGCAAAATATGAATTCATGCAAAACTGGGTGGTGGGCGCACGAGTGCAGATGATATTCTCTCTACATTTTCACGATAATCTTTTCAAGAGACAGTGGCATTTACGGGTGGAATCTGGGTGGAGGAACAGCTCTGAGTTTCCAGATCCATGGAAATAAGGGACCCCACCTGACCCCAGGGGCTCATCCTATATGTCTTTGCACAGCCTTTACCCCGGGCCTACCCATGGTATCCAGCAATCACAACAGCATGCTTCCTGAATGCTGTGATTTAATTGGGAATTGGAACAAACTCAGAACTCCCTATAGGCATGCACTGCTTCAGCATCCTGAATTTGGTAATACCCACATCTCCTTCTGATCCTCTGCCTTTGATCCAGGGACTTCGCCTGCTCCCTCCCCCCTTTCTCTCTGAGCCCTTCTCCACCTGGCCCTCATTAATTCTTCTTGGAAATGGCCAAAGTCAGATATCGTTTCCTCTGTGAAGCCTATGTGATCCAAAAGTCAGGTCCATCCTGAGTGGTTTCTCCATAGTCTATAATGACCTATTTAGGTATCTATCACCATTGTACCCGAGCCCTCAGCAGAGCACATTCAGCGTGTATGTGTTAAATGTAAGGACTGCCCCACTCTTCAACTCCTGGAATGTGTGTCCATCTGTCAGATGTATTTCAAATACATCTGTGGTCTGTACTGAGTGAGAGCTGACACCATTACCCAATTTCTACAAAATGCCACCTTCTCCTCCAAGGAACAGGCTTCAGGAGCTGCTGTTTGCTAGGACCCAACTGACCCTTCTAACTGCAAGCAACCTCACATTAGAAGCCCTCATTTGGCCTGGGAAGCTGCAGCCCTGCCATTATTTCTTGTCATTTCAGATTCTGCTGAGCAAATGGTAGGAGTCCTTCGGTGCTTGCAGCCCCCAGGAGTCCCACACTTTTATGCTAGTCTAAACAATTCATCCACACGTCTACTTTAATGTTTCTACTGGCTTCTTTGGTGGTTTCTACCTGAGACAAGCAATGTCTAGCTGCTGTGTCTCCCTGCAGACACCTGTCTGTCTCCACAATGGCATTTGTCCTGTGACCTCAGTTCTCTGATGGGTTCACAGAAAGTTGTTGCTACATGTCCAGCTTCCATCTTGTTGTAAGGAAGGAGCTCACTATATGTGACATCAAAACTCTACCTAGATCCAATCATGATTTCAGATCACATTAAATAATCTATGTGAAAGTTCTTTGAACATCACACTGCTCCACGTACTATCATATTAATGATAGTATTCTGTGTAAAAGCAACAAAAATCCCCTTCATCTCTCCAGGCATTCACCCTTCTTGTCTGTGCTCACAGCTTTGTCACACCAACTATTAGATAAATCACAGGCGGCAAATGCAAATGTCAGCTGGTGCCTGCCATGTACATGCAATCCACCTACTTTGGAAAAGAATTTGGCAGTTTTTAAAAAAATTAACATATACCTACCATATGATTAAGCCATTCCTCTCCTATATATTTACCCAGGAGAACTGGAAGCTTGTGCTCACACAAAGAATTGTGCACAGATGTTCACAGAAGCTTGATTTGAAATAGCCCCAAACTGGAAGCCACCCAGATGTCCAGCCACAGAGAAATGGATAAACAGACTGTGGTATGTCCATACAATGGAATACAGCTTAGCAACCAAAAGGAATAGAAGGGAACAAAATGGGTAAATCCTAAAATAGTGATGCTGAGTGAAAGAAGCCAGATAAGACGGTATATACTATGTGGTTTTATTTATGTAAAATTCTAGAAAAGGTGAAATAAACTACAGTGACAGAAAGTAGATGAGTAGTTGCCTCGGGGTGGGAGGGAAGGATGCAAAAGTGTGCAGGAAAGTTTGGGGATGATGGCTATGTTCATTATCTTGATTAGTTTTACAGATGTATGCATATATCAAAACCCACCAAACTGTATCCTTAAAAATGTGTGATTATTTGTATGTCAATTATCTCTAAAAAGCTGTAAATAAAGAGCAGGAGAAATGTGTGAGTGGCTGAGGGTAGGGAGGAAGAGGGCACACTGTTTAAATGCAACCTCGATTCTCAATTCCACCACGTAAAAAAGTGTGCATAGGGTTGCCAGAGACTCCCATCTTTCAAGAAAACCTGGAAGTGAGAAAATACTATTTTTCCCCAAAAAATTCTTTAGGCCAAAAAAAGAAAAAGAAGACAACAGGCCACCAGTTTATGACTTCTGATAGACACATGAAAGCACATAAAACATACTAGTATTATAAATACTGCTCACCAACCAGGGAAGCACCCGTCTATCAACATACCTCTCAGAGAAGGTGAGAGGTAGGTGATCCCAGGTCTCTGGGATCACCTCCCAGACATTCTGAGGGGCAGAATATTAAAATTCAGGCAACAGAGCAGGTGGACAAGTCTTCAAACTTTGGAGTCCACACCTACATTTGAATCCAGTTCTGTTTCTCAGTGACTGTGTGACCTTGAGCAAATCACCTAACTTGCCTATTTCAGTTTCCCCATCTGTAAAACAAGGATAATAGCCGCACCTACCCCAGGGAGTTGCCATCAGCTTAGAATGCATAAATACACACCTATTATTTGGAAATGGGCCTGAAATATTTAACACACTTCGTGATTATGATCTGCTTTTGCTATATTATTATTGTTACTACTGCTGTCCTTTCTCCCTGCCGGCCTCACGCCTCTATTCCTCCTCAAGAAAATGCTATGCTCCTCTTTCTCTCTATTTCAACAGGAGCTAACATTTTCAGATATTGGGAATTTGAGTCATTGTGCAAAATCTGCAATACTAAATGAACTGTAAATTGCCTTTCTGATCAATTTAAGCCCTGCTTTTCATTTGTCGTTAGGAAGTGTGGAGTGGGAACTGTTTGCTTTTTGGTGGTGACTTTACATTTTGACCCACACTTGTAAGCTAAGTTCCAGCAACACAAACCAGCCCCTGAGACAGACTTGCTCTGGGTCTGAGGATCCACGTCACATCTCAGGCCTGGTCCCTTCTTCCCATGGCCAGTACTATTGCATGTTGGCTGGTTCCCCACTGTGCTCCCTGAAATTGGCTCAAACATTGGCAAGGGCACATCAAGCATCCGTCCTGGCAGTCAAGCATCTGTCTCTGATTTATTGGAGTTTGGAGGCTCCTCCCCATCTGTGACCCTGTGGTAGACACCCCCACAGGGCACCTGATGAGTTCTAGAAATGCTCCTACCTGACTCAGGTGGGCAGGCAGGTAAGCAACACCTCCCTGTCCATTTGCTTCTGTCTAGATCAGAGCTCTCCAACAGAGCTTTCTGCAAAATGGAAATGTTCTATATCGGTGATGGCCAGCATAGTAGCCACTAGCCACATGTGACTACTGAGCATGGAGGAACTCAATTTTCAGGCTAATTTCACTTTAACAAATTTAAATTTAATAAAAGTGGCCACATGTGGATAGAGACTGCAATGTTGGACAGTGTAGGTCTAGGTGAGCATGTGAGAGCAGCCCACACAGGGGGAGCAGTGAGGTGTGCGGGCACGGCAGGTTGTGCATGAGGTCTTGCCCAGTAAGTAAAAACAGCTGATGAACATCCATTAACACCCACATGGGTAAGGTCGGTCCAAGCATTTCACATGGTTCACTTAGTCCTCCTAACAATCTGGGTAATTATCCCCATTCGATGGGGGAAGAAACTGAGGCAAAGTGAGATCAGCCACTTTTCCAGCATCACACAGCTTATCAAGGTGGAGTGGGAAATTCCAGTCTAGCCAGCCCCATTTCAGCATTTAACCACTGCTGTCTGCCATTCATCTGGAGTGAAGCCAGCCAGCCTCATGTTTTCTTTTACAGCCTCCTGCCTCATACGCAAAGCTGTCACTCTCTCCGAGCTATCCTCCCCTGAGCATGGCCCAGGCTTATCTGGGCATCATCTGGACACATCTTTTACGGGTCACTTTGTCCCCTTGGAAACCATGGCTTCCACCCAGAGAGTCCCGGCAGAGCTTTCAGAGGGCATGCATTCAGCTCCCAACTCAGCCTCAGGGGTGTCTGTGGCTCTCAAAGAGAGACAGCCTGGCTGTGGCAGCCAGAAGTGTCTGGAAGCGGGAAGGGGGAAGGGTAAGCTGGGACGAAGTGAGAGAGTGACATGGACTTATATACACTACCAAACGTAAAATAGCTAGTGGGAAGCAGCCGCATAGCACAGGGAGATCAGCTCCGTGCTTTGTGACCACCTAGAGGGGTGGGATAGGGAGGGTGGGAGGGAGACACAAGAGGGAGGAGATATGGGGATATATGTATATGTATAGCTGATTCACTTTGTTATAAAGCAGAAACTAAAACCATTGTAAAGCAATTATACTCCAATAAAGATGTTAAATTTTTTTTTTAATTAAAAAAAGAAGAAGTGTCTGGAAGCATCCTTTCTTCTATTGTTGGGAAAAGCAAGGAGGAGAGGCCTGCCGGGGCCATGGGCCCGACCAAAAGGACTTCTCAAAAGAGCAGATGTCCAATCTGGGACTTCCCAATCAGCTCCCTTTGGCTTGGCACCTGTCCCCCCATGGGGGGCCTGATTATGTGGCGGTCATGTCCATCAAGGGGCAGATGGACATTACTCAAGGCAGGCCAGCAACTGCAATTTGTGACTAAGTGCATTGCTGTGGGCACCACGCCCCAATGGCAGAGTGAAGCAGCTGCAGGTCCATAGCTGGGCTATGTGGTCAGGACCCATCCTGGCTAATATAGATGAGCTTGAAAAATCACTTTTGAAACCATGTTTTCTTCTTCCAGATGGTTTTGGTTTGGGACTGTTTGTTTGTGTTTATATTTGCCTTTGTTTCCTTGTTTGTTTACTGACACATCTGAACTATAGTTGCTTTCTACATTTGGGAGACTAGGCTGATGTGGCAAAAATGGCTAATTTTCACCAGTACCTGTGCTCTCCTTTCTTCCTGGCACTTACCTGTACAGTATTTATCAGTTTCCCTCGGAGTCGGAGGGGACCACATGACTAAGTTCTGTACAGTAGAGTGTAAGCAGAAGTGACATTCACCCCTTCCCAGACCTGTCTATAAGATCTACATGTAATCGCAGCTGTTCTCCCACCTACCAGGTGAACGGAGAACACTCCAGGAACCAATATAGGAGGATCTGGGAGTCCTGCATGATCCTATGGAGCAGAGAATCCCCTCCAGCTCACACAGGATTGAGCTATGAGTGAGAAATACATTTGTATTGCATTAAGCTCCTGCAGTTTGGGGTTGTCTGTTACGACAATTAGCCACCAACAGAGAAGAGCTCATTACAGACAAACAATATCAATGTCAGATCAATGTTGGCTAATTTTATTTTTCTTAAGCAAAGTATATTTACACATAATCTTAACAGCAGCCAGAATGTTAAAGAACTGGGAAGCACATCAGTGGTAAGTAACAAGGAAGCAGTTGGATCCCAGCCAAAGCCAAGGAAAGATGGTACTTCCAAGTACTTCATCCATCGCCCATTCAGTCTCTGGCAAAAGACCAAGTGTCTTTCTGTTGACACGGTTTTAGGTAAACAGTGTGCAGGGATATATATAAATGGGTTTGTGTGGCCTTCCCTTTTATAAAAATGTCATAGCTATAATATCCATATAAACCACACGAGGAAGGACATTTCTGCATAGCAAATCCATGCAAGTTCCTAAGAAAGAAAGGACCTGGGATCTTCAAGCTATCAAGGAGGGTCGGGGCGGGAATGTAGCAGATTCAGGGAAGGGGACACTGATGTGGGGTGGGGGCAGACAGAATAGGTCATGCCAAGCCTTGAAGGTCAGTCTTAGGAGCTCAGAAGTTTTATCTGAATGTCAAGGAGAAACAATAGAAAGATTTTAAACATGATTGATTTATGATTCCAAAATCCACATGGTGGCACCGGTATAGGGTAAATTGTGAGTGCCGTAGGAAAAGAAAGTGTCCCATGCAAGGGGCTCTTGGACTGTGGGAGAGCAGCTGGAGAAGCCATCGGTTGGGGAATATTGTTATTTTTAGCAGTGGGAGATACTAAAGTGCTTTTAAGGAATTGAGAATGATCCCATAGAGAAAGAGGTTATGAAATGAGAGAGAAGGTAAAAAAAGACATGACACAGGAAGCACACTGAGGATCTGCACTTTGGTAGGAGAGAGGGAAAGTTAATTGCCCCAGAAAAGGAAAAAGAGAAGGTGTGTGCAGAATTCAGCGCTGAGGGTCTGGTGATGAGGAGTTGAGGGAAAGGGAGAATCATGGACTAAGAGGGCAGGAGGTGAGGATGGGAAGATGGTTTGAGGGGAATAAAGGTACAAAGTAATCAAATAAGAAACCAAGAAACCTCGCTTGATCAGATAACTCCCCAAGCTGACACACAGAGTTTCTGTAATAGGTTCAGTTCCCCCCTTCCTTCCTTTACCATGTGGCACATCCAGGCTCCTGGTGTGGCCCCCAGCACACATCTAAGTCTCTGCCACCTGATCCACTCTGCCTGTTCCCTCAAGCTGGAGGTGCCTGAGGGATTGGGTCTCTCCCCACTCCAGTCCCCACCCCGCCAGGTCTCCTGCCCCATCATGGGGACAACTCTCAGGTGTACTATGAGACCTCTCACTGGGGCTCGCTGGATCCCACAGCCTTACCGTCCTGGTCCCACTGCTTCCTTTGTCTCACAAGTAAAATGGGAGGATGGATGAGTATAAACAGATGAGTGTGTGACTCTTACACAGGAAGAGCAAAACACTAAAGTCTAAGTTTCTATTGGCTTCAAATTCACTGGAAAGAATTTCAGTTGCCAACTGGTGTATAGGAAAGTATTCAGGCGTGGAAATGATTTATATAGTCTATAAAGTTCTGAGTTTGTTGAGGCATTATTTTAGAGTCCTTTTATGGAAAAGAAAGTCACCTTCAGAAAGTAATTTCACAAAATCACCGAATACTTGCAAAGACATGCTGAGAAACCCAGAACACATGTGAGGGATCTCATCTTCCTGCACCTGACAAGCTGAGAAATGGAGAATCATTTTTTGAACCATTTCTTGCATTCACAGCATGGAGTCCCAATGCCAGGAGAGAGGGGATCCAACTAAGCAGATCATAGCTAGAAGTCAGCAGTCAGAATGGCAGAACTTCACAGAAGTAGGGAGTGCTTGGCTCTAATTCATGAAAAAAAAAGTGTGTTATACAACTATCTTTTATATATTAATTCTGTCCCACACTCTGAGAGCACAGGAGCTTGTATACCCATTTTATAGATATGTAAGGTAGGAGGGCTTTCTCAAAATCCAGGCAGGTCTCACGGGAGCAGCTGGGGACAGAACAATCATCATATACTCACCATGGTAGATTGTCCATGAGTCCACTTTCCCAGCTAACCTGTGACCTTCCTGGGCAAGGACCATCTCCATCCATTTTCGCAGCCCAGGACCTAATCCAAAAAGCAGTAAGGCCTCACTAGGATCCCTGGGGAGGCTGTGATCATGTGGGGTGCCATTCCCCTCTTTGTCACATGGCCCTCCTGTATGCTCCATGGCAGAGCCCAAACCACCACACTCTAGTATATGACATCATGTATGTTTAATTATGAACTATCCTGGCATGAACATCTTTGGATTTATTCTATTTGCCAAATTTGGGAAGCTTTCAGCCATTACTTCTTCAAACACTTTTCTTAGTCTCACTCTCTCTCCCTTCTTGGGACTCTGACAATACCAGTGTTAGGTCTTGTCTTCATGCTTCATGGGTCCCTGAGATAGTTTCTGTCTTATTTTTTTTCTCCCCTAGTCTATTTTCTCTCTGCTTGGGTAAAGTCCTGGACTCTGTCAAGTTCATTTTCTTTGTCATCTCCTTTCTTGTACTGAACCCATCCTGTAAGTTTGCTGTTTGTTGCTTGGTTGGTTTTTGGTTTTTGTTTATTTTCACACTTGTAATATAGTTCTATAATTTCCATACGATTTTGTTATATCATCTGTTTCTTTGTTGACAAAATATTTTAATTTTTTTCAAGAGAATTCACAGTTACTTGCTGAAACACTTTGATGATGGCTGCTTTAAAATCCTTATCAGGTGATCCCAACATCCGCTTCATCTCAGTTCTGCTGTCTGTTGACTGTCTTCTCTCATTCAAGCTGTGGTTTTCCTTGTTCTTGGTGTGACAAGGGATTTTCAATTGTGTATTTTCAGCACAAAAAAGCTGTTGAGCTTTTTTTCTCATTATAAGAAAAATCCTAATCCTAGATGTATTGAATAGTAAATACGCAAATTTGAGTTTTTATTCCCACTTGAAGAGTTATATTTCATTTGAAAGTTAATAAATAACAGTTTTGATTTTGATTTTTTCAGTATAAAATTGTTGCCCTGATGGCATATGAGATATAATGCTAATTGTTTGTAGGACAGTTAAATGTCAATATTGAAACCTAATCTTTAGCTTCCATCTTGTAGATAGAAACAAATGTTCGCCAAGCATATATTTTGTGTTGTGTTGCATTGTACATTGCAACTAATAAGCTATGAAATCAACATATATTAAGTGCACGTACTGTTTGTAAAAAGCACAAAATGAGAATTATAAACTACAATGTAGTTTAGTATTTGCTAATTTTACTACAGTCTTTTGTTATGTATGTGTAGGGAAGTCATAAGGATGATAAATTCAATTGGAGTAAAATTTAAAACCATATATCTTATGATAAAGGGGATTTAAGTTAAGATGGTCAAAGTACTGATATAGTCACTGTAAAGAGAATTACCCTAAGAGTTTTATTTTTCTGATATTAAAAGTTACTTAATAAACACCTGTTTCCATTAACTTGAACAACAACAAAAAAAACTGTCCTGACCCTGGACATTTGGTCTTATGAGATTCTGGATCTCCTTTTATCTTCTGTTAGCAGGGAGTCCTCTGTTGAAGTATGGTGTAAGGACTGGGGCTGTGTAAGTCTAGCTTCCCTCTGGACCTTCTCCCTCTGCATGGGGAGGGAGGAAATTCAGCTCCTTCCTTGCCCTGCTGACAATTTCCCTGAGAAAATGGGGAGCAGGTGAGAGTACAGCTCAGTTCCCCATGGGATGCTGCTAACACTGGGGGAGGGGCCAGAATGCCAACCAGTCCCTCCTCTCACCACCTTGTTCTGGCTCATCACCTATGCTAAGTGGGAGGAGAGGGTCAGCTCCCTCTGGGAGACTAGCTATTGAATCCAGCTCAGGACCTGCTCCTAGATAACCATGGGCAAGTTCTTTAAAGTCCTTGTGTCTCGGTTTCCTTATCTGACAAATAGAAGAGAGTAATAGTATTTAATCCCTAGTTCTGTTATGGGGATTATATGGGTTAAGCAGGGTCCACAGGTCCTGGGAGCTTCTTAGAAATTCAGAATCTCAGGCTGCTCCCCAGACCTGGGGAATAATACTCTGCATTTTGATAAGATACCCAGAGGGTTGAAGTGCATAGTAAAGTCAGAATGCCCTGATCGAAAACATTTACAACTGCAAGTGAAAAGCAATGATCTAGGTTAAAATATCCACAACTGCCATGCCTTTTCTTTCTTTCTTTTTTTGGCCGTGCCATGTGGCTTGCAGGATCTTAGGTCCCGACCAGGGATTGAACCGGGGGCCGTGGCAGTGAAAGTGCAGAGTCCTAACCACTGGACCACCAGGGAAGTCCCATGCCATACCTTTTCTGTAAACAGTACAAGGAAGCCCCAGCCTCAGACATTTCCCTTACCTAAAGAAACGTTTCAACTGAGGAAGTTGGGAAAGCTGCCTCCAATCTAGATGCCAGTGGGTATTACAGAGGTTGATGGGCCTCTGTCTCCTCACCCGTTCTTTCAAATGATGGCATTTTTATTAAAGGTGACATTTCTTCAAGAACACTTTCTGTGAGGTTTAACGTTTACTTTTTTGTTAACTTTATATCCAGTAATGAATGGAAAAAGTACTTGAACAAAATGAGTCAGAATTTGTCAGACCCTGGAGCATGGATTAACGTATGCATCACCATCATGGCCTTCATGGCAGACCTTTCGTGTACAGTTAGAACTGTATTATGCGTGCCCCCCCAGTTCCTCCACGATCCTTGGATTCAAGAACTACTGTCAAACAGCATTCTTCCTGTCTCTTACACAAAGAAACATGCTTCGAATTAAACTCTCTTTGAAAAAGGGTTTTGAATGATCATAGAAATGCTTTGTGACGTACACAGAGAAAAGACGACACAGAACACAAATAATTCTGTTCTTGCCTACCTAGTTGCTCTTTGCTGTTTTGCCTTGAAAACATGGCAGCCAAGTGATTCAGGTCAGGAAATTTCACACTAGATAGCCCTCAGGATGCATTGCTCTTCACCCTCTCTTTTTTGCTCAAATGATTGAAACAGTGTCAGATAAAATTCAGAGCTCAGAGAGCAACAGAGAAAAGCAGCTCCTTGGTTTTTGTGTGCTGAGGCTTTTGAATCTATTACTACCACTCCATAACCTCTGTTTGCTGCTGCATAGCACCAGGAAAGCTTCGGAAAGAAGATCTGAACAGCAGAACCCATAATAAAACCAACGTCTTAGCACAGGTCGAGGTGAGTGCGGGTGTACATGAAGCTTTCTCTTACAAGTAACGGGAGAGCCATGAAGGAGGGCATCAGACACAAGGTTGGAACTAGAGCAACAAGAGGCCACTTGTACCATCTCCTCTTGTTGGCCCCTGCCTTATCTAACAAGCGGCCCTCTTGTCTGTGAGATTCTAGAAAGAACATCCTGACAACCTCTCCCAACAAACCCTCGGCAAGCTCTCAAAAGCTCTTGAATGCCTATGTCCTGGGTTGGGTTTTTTTCCCCCTGGAACCAAAGTCTAATAATTCTGCTGTAATTGAGAGTAATTTCTTCGTGTCCCTTTTGTGGTGTCCAACCATATACTACCCGCAGTGTGGAGGTCTTTCACGTACATTGCATCTCAACTTTCTACCAGAGGCAGAAAGTATCACTTCTCTTAGTGTCCTGTTGGTTTTTGCAGGAAATAAGACCATGTGTACCATGTCTTGGGGCCATATCACCCACCTCTACAACCTGCTCTGTCTTAGGACACATATGCAATATTTTAGTTTTCAGGGCCTGATTTTCCATTTGTAAAATGCCATCTATACTGTCATATGTACCTCCTAGAACTGGTCTACCTTTTAAAACAAAAATAGAATAATGGACTTCAGGCTATAGGGCAGCACATCCAAGGGTGTGACTGGATAAAGGCAGGGGCAGGGGGGAGTTCCTCGAGGAGGTGACTAAGGAATCCTATGTCATTAGGAAGAGGAAGAAGAAAAATGGAACACAGCAGGCTTGGGTGTGGCCCCTGCTGTCTTGCCTATGTGCAGTTGTAGGCTTTTCAGAAGGCTGTCCACTGAATATGCACCCCCTGCACCTGGGGAATGCATGTGCGGCATGATCGCCATCACTATTTCCAGTTGAAGGCCTGCTGTGCACACAGGCTGCAGTGGTCACGGCCCATTGTCTCACTTTGTTCTCACAGGAGCCGGGAGGCAAGTAGCACCAGCTCCACCTCTGACAGTAAAGGACCAGCTAGCGGCCTCAGCCTCTGCCATCGTGCAGCGCAGGGAACGAGACTCAAGGGGAGAAGGCAGGACCAGGCAGAGTGACCAGGAAGGTGAGAAAGCTGCCACTCCAGCTAGTCAGACACGCCACTGACCTTTATGCGTTTCAAACCATGCTCTTCAGAGTGGGGAGACCTTCAACTTGTGAGTGGGGTAGTAAGGAGGACAAAGGCTCTGGATTCCCACCCCATCTTTCCATCTGAGCCACTTGGCCCCTGTTTCACACACAGGACCTCTGCGTGAGTTTTCACCTAAAACGAAGTTTCATTAGTTTTTAAAAAAAAAATAGTGCAAAGCGCCTGGCCTGCAGGATAAAATTCAACATCCCAGCACAGCGTGCTGGGTGCCCATGACCTGGCCCTTCCTCTCCAGCTGCCCCTCTCGGGCACCGAAAATGGTCCGTGCCCCTGCCTCTGCACCTCCCAGTGTGCCAGTCCTCTTTCCCTGGCAGGGTGATCTCCCACTGCGAGGCTATCTCTCTTGCCAGGATTAGGTCCTGCCTTCCTCTCCTCTGCCATCCTGGCTTTGTGGCTTCCTCACCACAGTCACCCTGGCTTTGCAGGCTCCACCGTGAAAAGGGCTCTTTGCTGTCCAGAGTGCATGCCCTCTGTATTCCTGCTCCCAGGGTGGCCCAGGCTCTGGGATAAAGTGACAGCCAATGATAGGCAACCAGGCGTGGATATGTAGATCTAAGTGGGGAGGGGTAGAGGGGCTCCCAGGAGAGCGGGTGGGCCTTCTGTTCAGGAAACAGGAGAAATGACCAAAACTTGGCTGTTCATGATCAGGACTTAGAAAAGAGGGTGCTTACACTCTCCTCAGGCTTGGGGGTACTTGCTGGTTTGATCTTGCCTAGTTTTTAATGTTACTTCTGAACATAGTTGGTTTATCCTGAGGGAGGAACTGAAATCATGGGAGAAACATTTTATCCGTCATGGTTTAAGAAACATGATACATTAAAATGCCTTCGCAATATTTCAATCTTTTGTTTAAAAGACCGGTATCCAGATAACAAAAAGTATTGTAAAAGAGGGTATCGGTTGGTGTCAGAAGCCAAATATTGAATAAAGGTTAAGAGTTACAAAATAAACATTGAAAAAACCCTCTGCTGAGTCTGCAAATGTCACACTTTCAAAAGATCACCTGAAACACTCCAAAAAATGGAAAATGTGATCTTCAGTTGCCTCCAAGGGGAACAAGGGGGTCGGGGACAAATTAAGACCCACCGGCCTGATGGGTCTGATTACCCAGGATGTGTGGGAAGGGCAAGCAACATGTGAGTCCACAAGAGATGCAGGGCCCTGAACACAGCACCAGGCGGATGCCCTGGAGTCAGGACCCTCCCCCACCTCACAAGTGATGAAAGGAGACCAGAGAGATGAAGCACCCAAGCCCCCTCCTCCAGAGAAGGACACAGTCTTGAGCAGCAGATACCAAAGGGAACCAAGTCACCCCGTACGCTGACAGTCAGGGAGAAAGACCCCCGACCTCCTAACAGCCTTCTTTCTGTAACAAGTGCCCCTGGAAACAAATCAAGAAGAAAAGTCATACACTTAGTTTCCTGTGAGAAAACAGAAGCAACAACTCATACAAGCCTTTGTCCACATGAGATGGAAAGGGAAAAAGTGTATAGAAATGCCTGGGAGAAGAGACGTTATAGAATATAAGGTGTTTCTTCATTTGTCTGTTTATTCATCCAATATTTATGGGCCACCTACTATGTGCCAGGCACTGGCACAAGTATCAAAGACACAATACTGATCAAAAACCCACCTAGTCTTTGCCCTCCTGGAGCTGACAAGCCATGGGGGGAAACATAACTGCATCAAGTAATTTATGCAAAAAAAAAAGTGAAGTTGCAAAGAAGACAAGTGCCAGGAACAGGAGGAACATTCTTCCTTAATTACCTGTAGTTGGGTCTACAGGGTGACCTCAGGTGGGAGGTGGCAGAAGATGCACCAACAACCAACATGGCGGCCAACAGTTCCAGCTAAGCCACGGGGCCGTGGTGGGGAGCATGGGTGTTCCCACAGATCACCTGGGGAGAGTGAAAACGAGGCCACCCCGGCGCCACCCTCAAGGGACTCTGACGTAGTTGGTGTGGGTGAGACTAGGGCTCCCCAGACGATTACAACACGCAGCCAAGTTTGGGAAGCACTGCGCTAGCTGGAAGGAGGGCCTGAACCCCTGTGTGCATGGAGGAGGGGTGGTGCAGGGCTTCCAGGAGCGAGCACAGAAGACTACCTAACCTCTCACTTGGGACAGGGAGAGAGCACATGATCAGAGAAGCATTTTCCAAAAATCGGAAGAGTCTTCTGGAGTCTAGACTGCAGGGGGTAGACTACAGCCAGAGTCCTCATGAGTTTTCAGTCCCATAAACATCAGGGGCAGCCAAGGATTTCCAGCTAAGATGGGGGCAGAGACATCCCCCCAAGGGAGGGGCACCCATCAGCTTTCTGCCCATTTCCCTTTCTGGCTCCAGATCTGGTGCATCCAGAAAATCTTGGGATTCTTTAGTGGGTGTTTGTTTTGCCAAGGTGGCCTGATTAGGGAGGTCTTAGGGGTGTGGACAAATGGAAATGCTATAATAAGTCTGGCAGGCAGTTGAAACCACCTTATGGCAGGAGCATCTATAGGGCCCTCCAGGCAGCCACTGTCTTTTGTCATCCTTTCCTCTCACTGGCCTGTTCTAACTGCTCCTTACTTGTCCTCTGGGCCCTTCACACACACACACACACACACACACACACACACACACACACACTGAAGTCTATCACCAGGTAGCCACACTGTGGGCTCCTCCTAGAATATCTGTTTTTTCTCCTCACTGCTTAGAAATGTCTGCTCCATCCGCGCTGTCAAAGAGGAAGATTCCGCCCCCTGATCTGCAGGACATTCTGCAAAAAAAGCCCGGCTGCTGAGCTTGGGAGAGGCTGGCTACCACCCTGCCATTCTAAACCCTCCTCCTCAACTTCCATTTATCCACAGTCATCTCAGCCGCTCTCTCTGCTCTCAAACTGCCTGCCGGCATCCTCTGATCTCTGCCACTGCCCACCAGTCTGCTATCTTTCCCCCCTTTCCTGTTCATCTCTCCCCATGGCATCACTCACTTCTGGATGTCTGCACACAATGTCTTGGCTTTTATTGTTGTTCCCTCCAAGGAGTATGGGGATTTCCTGCATGACCAGCCTGTATCCTGTTTTGTGTTATCTCTGGCTCTTCAGTTGTTTCCGGATTGGCTTCCTACTTTCTCTGGGGCCAAATACCTTTCTTTTTTTTTCCCCTTTATTTAGAAGTTTCTGGCTTCTGAACCCTTGGGTTTGCTAGAAAGCTGACTTCCAGACGGCTGGGGGGATGATAATAATATCTCAAATGTGTCTGGTTTCTTTCTCTTAGAGGTTTGCATGCATTCCATACGTGTGATCTCATTAGCCTCCCAGCATCTCTGCAAACCAGGAAAATGACAGGTGTTTACAGGGAGGGCACCAGCCTTAACTAATATCTGCTCAATAGGGTGAGTCACAAGGACTTAAATAGAAACTGCTTGAGTTGCACTTCAGTTCTTTTTCCACTCAGTTGATTGGCAAAGAGTTATAGCTGTTTTTTTGTTTTGTTTTGTTTTGTTTTGTTTTTAACCAACAAATGGATGTTTACACTACCCAGATAAGCATGTTCCAAAATCTCTGGTGGTTCAGCCACTGGGACCAGATGAAATCAGCATTCTTTTGCCTGGTATAGTGGGTTCCCCACATACTAGCTGCTTTGTGCATGACAGGCCAGCCCATTTTTCTTGGCCTTTCACCCTCCCTTGAATCATGTGTAATTTTCAGGGCTTGTTGATGCATCTAGATGTGCTGTCCCTGGCTTGGGAGTGTGGCAAACTTGAGCTCCAATGTTAAGTTGACCTTTCTCTTCCAGACTTATTCTCCTTTGCTCCCTCTATCTATCTCTGTACATGATCCCCAGAAAGTCACAATCATTTTATTTGATTATAATTCTTTCTTTCCATTGTTCTAGTTATTAAGCTGAGAGGAGAGAATACACCTTTTAATCTGTATTTCCAACTTGAGTAGTGTTCAGCTACAGCTGTATAACAAAGTACTAACATGCTTAAAGCCACCATGATTTCTGAGGCAGGAATTTGAAAAAAGAAGGTCTCTTATGGGGCCAGAGTCAGATGTCATCCAGTGGACTGGCCATTCATGAAGTCTCATTCACATGGCTGGCAGGTGATGTTGGCTGTTGGGTGACAGCTGAGCTGGGCTGTCAACTAAATTGTGTACTCATGACAACTTTGGCATGGTGGTCTTGGCATAATCATACTTCTTACATGGAGCCTGGCTTCCTGTAGAGATAGGGTCCCCGAAGAACCAGGCAGAAGTCATGGCTTTGATGGTCTCACCATGGAAGTCAAACAGCATCACTTCTACCACATTCTATTGGTCACAAGTGAGTCATGAGGGTAGCCCAGATCAAGGGTGGGAATTAGACTCAACCTCTGGACAGGAGAAGTGTCAAGTTCACCTTGCAGAAGAGCACATGGGATGGGAGATATTGTTGCAGCCTTCTTTAGTAATACAACCTATAACAAGCGGCATGGAACTTTTGCTAGGAACTACTCCATAGATAATATTGAATGACCATAAATGAAGCTGATCTCTACTGCTGGCACTCAAAATGACTTAAAACCATGGTCACAGCAGTCCCAGAAGGTGCTTGGGCAATATTTCTCAGTGTTGCTCCTTGAACCTCCATCAGTAACCCCAAGATGCTTGTTAAAAGGGAGATTTCAGGGCTTCCCTGGTGACGCAGTGGTTGAGAGTCCACCTGCCGATGCAGGGGATGAGGGTTCGTGCCCCGGTCCGGGAAGATCCCACATGCCACATAGTGGCTGGGCCCGTGAGCCATGGCCGCTGAGCCTGTGCGTCTGGAGCCTGTGTTCTGCAACGGGAGAGGCCACAGCAGTGAGAGGCCCGCATACCGCAAAAAAAAAAAAAAAAAAGGGAGATTTCAGGGGCCCTATTCAAATGGAATCTCTGAGGGTAACATCAAATACGTGTATTTTAAGCAAGCCTCCACCCCAGGACAATGCTAAAATGCTGTACAAGAAAGTTGGAGAAAAAGATCTTAAGGGGTTCTATTAGTTACTGTGCATAAAACGTTCCACCAGAACTCAGTGATTAAAAAAAAAAACCATTTATTACCTCACTGTGCCTGTGGGTCAGGACTCAGGGTGTGGTGTTGTGGTGTCTCTGACTCAGGGTCTCACACAGGCTGCAGTCAGAGTGTTGGCTGGGCTGTAGTCACCACAAGGCTTGTTTTGGGAAGGGTCAGCTTCTGAGATCATGCATATGGCTGCTGGCAGGTCCACAAGCAAGTTGTGAAGACCAAGAGAGAGAACAAGATGTAAGTCACTGTCTTTTAGACCTAATCTCAGAAGTTTCATCCCAACACTTTTGCCATATTCTATTTGTTAGAAGCAAGCCACCAGTCCTGCCCACACTCAAGGGGACGGGATTACACAGGAGTGTGAATAGCAGACGGTGAGTGTTATGAGGCCAACCTACAGGCTACCTGTCACAGGTTGCAGAAGTGGGGATTGAGTGCAGACCATGAAGATGTTGTTTGTAGGAGACTAGAGGGATGAGCAAAGGAGGGCATGACCGAGGGCACACTTGATGAGTTCTGATAACAAAGCACTGAGGATCATAGAAACTGCCCCATCCAGAGCATTCGCACAGCCTCAAGTTACAAGGAAGTCTTGACTGTGACTTTGAGAAGAAGTAAGGACTTCAATAGGCAGAGAGGAGAGAGAAGAAAAAAGAGCAGTCTCATTCATCTTATTATGACTACTTTCCAGATCATAGGTGGGAAGTTTATTAAAATGGAAACATTTCATTGAATTGTTAGAAATGTGACCCAGCAGCTCCTTTGCCAGGAGGAGGCCATTGTATACTAAAATTTGTGGTCCAAGTACCCCATTCTAAAATAGATCCCATGAGAAATTTACTATTATAGGGTAGGATAGTAAAGTGAAGCCAATCTCAAATTTAGCCCAACCTCCTAACCTAGCACCATGAACAACAAATGGCTTCAGAAAGAGAGACGAGAGTCAGAGAGAGAGACAGAGAGAGTGCAAAGAGAAATGGCTGTTTCCAACCTGCCCAGCTTGAATTTGTGGAGTTCAATGCAACTCTCAACCTTTTCTCAATATTGTTCTCAACATCATTAAAATATTATTATAATCCCCAATTGGAAAGAAACAGCTCAACATGCCATTTTTTCAAACTTTCTACAGAAGAGGATGGAAAAAACCAAAGGGAAGAGCAGAGGGAAAGAAAAATGCATGCCAAAATAGCCAAAATAATCTAATCTGGAAGAAAAGATCATCTGAGGACAGGTTTTGTCATGAATATTCTGGACCACATTTAACACATTTAGTTCTCAACGAGGATTCAGAGAACACACACCTTGCCAGGAACATGCCAACCATCGTGGGGAATAAGAATTATACAACATGGACCTGTGCTCATAATGTTAAAACTCCACTTCACCTGCCCCACCCCACAGAGTCCTGAGCGAGAGCAGAACCTGGCTGCTGACTGCTGCTCACTTCCTTCTCAAGCTCATCCAAGAGAAGAAACTGCTCTGTGACTGTCCCCATGCAGAGAGAGGAACCAGAAGCCAGGGATCCTGTAGGTGCTTCACACACAAACCCTTCTCAAGCTTTGGGCCCCTTGGTCCTCCATCCTATACACTTTGACCTCAGAAAGAACCAATGAGGAAATGTAAGGCAGGACATGGACCTCACCGACCTTCCTCAACTTACTAATCATTAAGAATGACCAACTTTCATCAGGGAAAAAGTAGACCCCTTTCCTCAATCTGCAGCCTCCACAAAGCTCCCACCTTTCTGGAAGATCTATCATAGATTGCAAGCTTCTCAAGCATTCTCAATCAATATTCAATATTAGGATCATTCAGACTCCCAAGTGAGTTCTTAGGATGTGCCTTCCTTCCTGCAGATGGACCATCCAGAATGGACAGAGCTGCCCACCACTTTCCCTCGTGGCCTGAGATACCCCAGGTCAGGAGCAACCTCTGCAGCATACGTCAGAGGAGCAGAGAACTGCTGGGTAGCCCCAGCTTCCTCCAAGGAACAGGCACGGTCCTGGCTCCTCGCCCCTCTGCTGCCTTCCTCTGCCCTCTGAATCCAGGCCACCTGCTTTCATAAGAGCCTGGAGGGATCTTTCTATGTCTTTGCCTATGCAGTGATAAATTATACTCAATTTCCATTTGTTCTTTTCATCACAGTACTTGACTTTCTCTAAATAAGAAACCTAAGGTCACTTCAGTTTAAAGCTGATGAAAAATTAGTTCCAAACACAAGTCGCCCGGTATCCAACAAGCCACAACCAAGGTGTTGTTCAGGAATAAAAGTTCCCTCCTTGCTGAGAATGGGTCAGCTAAGATGTGTTGTTTGGCTCATGGATGGTGTCAATTTATGCCAGGGGTGCATTCTGTTGGTTAGAATGAGCATTGTTTCAGAAGACAGCAAACTGCGTGTGGTTTCTAGCACCCAGTGATGGAGGGAACGCCTGTTTCTCTTCAACTCCGCGTTCCCAGCACACACCTGCTTCAGGCAGAACTGCCATCGCCTCAGTGTTTGTCCCCATGAGGCAAGAATTAAGGAAACGGAACAGTTTTCTGCACATCTTAGGGACCCGCCCCACATTCTGTTTCATCTCCAGTGTAGAATGGAGACATCTTAAAGTGCCTCCACCACTCCAAAGACAAGTAAAAGGAAGAAACATGAACTGGGAGTAAAAGACTCTGTAAACTGGAGTAAAAATGTCTGTGGATACATTGCCATTTGTGTTACTTCGAGGACCAAATGAGGCGATTGGGTAAACTTGTCAGGGAATGATAAAGCACCACACAAACAAAAGCTAATGTGGAGGGCTTCCCTGGTGGCACAGTGGTTGAGAGTCTGCCTGCCGATGCAGGGGACGCGGGTTCGTGCCCCGGTCCGGGAGGATCCCACATGCCGCGGAGCGGCTGGGCCTGTGAGCCATGGCCGCTGAGCCTGCGCGTCCGGAGCCTGTGCTCCACAACGGGAGAGGCCACAGCGGTGAGAGGCCCGCGTACCGCAAAAAAAAAAAAAAAAAAAGCTAATGTGGAAACACCACCTGGATTTTGGAAGAGCTGGGCTTGGTCCTAGTTCTGTACCATCATGTGATCTTGGGCAAGTTCAGTACAGTCTCCAGGGCCCCAGTTTTCTCAGCACGTGGTTCTCCTGGCTGCATGATGCCCACCACACTGGTCTCGCTGGAGTGGGCTCTTAACACATCTCGGCTTTGGCACTTGGCTCTGAACCGCCCTCTGTTTTCCAGCTACAGATTTCATAGAACACGTGGTGCCCATCAGAGGCCCTCTCCAGGTGCTGGCACTGACAAAGAGATTCAGCTCCAGGCCCCAGTGTCCTTGACCATCTTCACAAGGTCACGAAAGGAAGCAACATCAAAGAAAGGGTCCATTTAAAGAGCTGTTGCTGCTGACTGGAATGGGTCCTTTGGGATAGAAGCAGACTTTGAAAGCAGGGTCCTCCCCTGACCAGGCTCCCTGTTAATGCATGTTTCACTCATGCATTAACTTGAGTTACTCTCTTAACCTGCTAGATCTCTTGCCTTTACAACTAATTTTTTGCTCTCTTGGGCAGTTGCCAAAGCACATGGCTCCCTGCCAGGTGTGATCACAGACAGTCCATTTATTTCAGTGAGAGACAGAGGTAAAACATCCCCTCCCACTAGATTTCAACCACTGGCACCTAAAGAATGAAGACCTCTCAGTCCAGTGGGGTCCAGTGGGGTCCAGTGGGGCATCTTGGCCAAAAGAGCAGCTGGAGCCAGGTCATTCCCAGAGCGGGCTATGGACCTGGGAGGGCCAGCAGGGAATGGCTCCATGATATGGAAGCTGGCAAAATCACAATTCAGGTTTGTGGGCCCTAAAACCCTGACTATGATGAGTTGGTGACATGACCTTGAATCTGGGGTTTGGAAGATGACATTCCTGCGATACCTCACAGAGATATGCCTCCTTGTGTTAGCATCACTCGCCCTCTCTGTCTCCTTCCCTCTCTTCAAACGCTGCCTGTTTCTTGTATGCTCAGGGCATCAGGGTTCCCCACAATGTGGACAGTCCCTGGAACAAAAGATCAATGGGCATCTGAATTTAGAGTTGAAACAGCCAGTGGCCGGGAGATGGGGTGGGGGTGTGTGATGCGGCAGCTAATGCAGAGCTAAGCAGGGAGGATAAGCCCTCCCCACCCCCCAGAGGGTGTGGGGCTGCCGAGTTCACACGTGACCCAGTGCTTCTCCGGGGGGGCCAGGTGACAAGGAGGAAAGTGCACCGAGCAACAGGTAGAGGCAGAGGATGGTTGCATTTCCTTGGATTTCTCAAGGTCTCACCCATAAGCCTTTCCCTGGGAATGATCTATGCTGCATTTCTGTGTGTAAAATAAATTCTGAAATTGGAGGAGCTCTCCATCACCAGCCACAGGTATGTCTCACAACAGCTTCCCCCGGCCATGGAGAAGATCCTGCAGGTAGTAATGCCCAAACCCACTCAGCTCACAATGCAAGCAAGCATGTGACTTGTTCCCTCCCATTTCGGACACCACAGTGCAGTGAGTAGAGTTCCCTGTGCTATACAGTATGTTCCCCTCAGTTGACTATTTTATACATCGTATCAATAGTGTTTTTGTGTCAATCCCAATTCCTCCCACCAAAAGGGAGGGGATGTATGTATATGTATAGCTGATTCATTTTGCTGTGCAGTAGAAGCTAACACAACATTATAAAGCAACTAGAAATTAATTTTTTTAAAAAAGAATGTGACTTGTTCATTCAGATTTTACAGAAAAATTCCAGTCATTTTCCCCTGTTGTCACACCATTTTTAGAAATGTTTCTCTGTACTTGGCTACTAGTACAGAAAGTGAGCTTCAGTCTCAGACAAGAAGATGCTATGAGTACCAAAGTCTTCTTATATTTGGACAGTAATAAACAAACAAACACAAATAAGTAAATAAATAAAGTAACCAGTACTTTAAGTTACAATAAGAGCAAATTGCATCTCAGTCAGCACGAGTGCAAGTGTTTGCGGTCAATGACCCGAGTTGTTAGTAAAACAGAAACATTTTGTACCAGCACATGCTCAGGCCAGCTCAGTGCACTCACTTGTTTTGAGGAAAATTTGGTCAGAGCGCAAACCCCTGGGCTCTGTGGGTGCTGCTTCACTAGAAATGTGCCTTGGCTTGAAACCAAGGAAGAGATTTGGGCAAAACCTTCTGTTGAATGAATGTGCTTGTCAAAGCTCTACAAAGCATGAAAGAGGAAAAAAATGTCCTTTCTTGGGGCCTAACTTCCCTGCCCTTCTCCAAAGCCCCAGTGTTCCCTTTCTGATCATCAGCAAACTACCCCCATAGCCTCAGGCACTTCTTTCTTCTGTGAACTTTCTCTCCTCTTCCCTTTCTTAAATTGGCTGTTCCCTGAAAGCACCACTCCCCCTGCACCCACTTCCAGTTGCAGCTGTGAATGTTCTCCCTCCTGCCCATGGGCTGGGAGGTAGAGCTGGTGTTTCCCAAGCAGGTGCTTTGGCTCTACTTCCAGATGAGTAGTTAGCCTTTAGCCTCTTGGGAAAGCCTTTGATTCACACCCCATTCATCTCCACAACCCTCCCTCCGTTTTATGGCATCAGACACCCCTCCTCATAGTATAATCTAAACAAGGCCACCTAAGGGCCTTGGTTGGTGGTGGGAGGATAAGGAAAGGGATAAGAGAAGGATGAGGTCAGTGACTAGCGCTTTCTGTGCCTGGCTCAGGTCATGAGGCCATTTCTCCCTCCCTGGGTAAAGCCCCCAGAGCTCCCACATGCTGAGAAAACCCTCAGAAAGAGTTGATTTCACTGCCAACCAAATGAAGACAATGAAAGCAAGGTGTGGCACCAGTGATACCACACACACAAAAGGCTCCATCCAGGGATGAGCCTGCACGCACGTAGGTGAAACACACGTCTCATCTGGTGTGTCACCTCCGGTAGGTAGGTAATGGTTGTCCAATGTCCTATGCTGAGGATTCAAGGACACCATGGCCTTCAGAGAGTTCAGGCAGTGAGACTGTCCTCTGGTAAGATAGGACGATGAGGACATATGGGCTTGTGGTTGCTCTTCCTGGTTTAGAGACACGTAAAAGATGTTCCAGATTGATGGTGTATCCCACCCACTCCCCGCAGTCCCCTCCTGCCCGAATCCATGTCAGTGCGCATTCCCTTCTTTTCCACTCCCACCGCATCTGACTCCAGGCTCCCCACACTCCAAAATGTGCCTACTGGTGTGATCAATAACTATTCTGCATTATGACTTCAGCTATTTATAGTAGAGTGGCTGGCTGTATGGAACGATGATGACAAAGCTACTCGCCATTGCCCTTAACCCATGTCTGTTTAGGGAAAGTCTGGCCAACATGATTCCAGAACCAAGACAAAGGTAGGGCAGGGCGGCAACGGGAATCCCAGACACATAAGAAGCACATCCAGGACAACCTGTGAGTCTAGCCCCTACCCCATCACAGGGCCAATAATGCTGCTGCCCTGGCCGCCTCCTGTTTCCAAAACAGAAAGCTGGACAAGGGCTCCTCATTTCCCATGGGACAAATCACCATGCTGCGGTCTGTCATGCTCTGACATCCAATCGCATTTTGTGTGCACTGCCACCAGACCAAACTGTCTGAAATGACATTTTCCCTTGTCCTGTCTGTGCCCTTGATGTATACCTCCATGGCTTTGCACAGAATTCTTCTTTCCATTCTCCCTCTTGACCATCCTCTCTTCTCCCGTCTGAGAAATGCAGACCTTCCTCTTGACTCCTACTGCCCCTGTTTATGTGTCTCCATGTAGGGGACTTAGTTTATCTCTTTACACATCTGTGCCCCATTGGCTTGTGATGGCAGGGTCTATGGAATTTTCCCTCTCCATATGATCAGAGTGCTTGATATCTAGTAGGTAGCCAATGGTTAAGTAATTGGACAAGATACTGAATGCATCAATAAATCTGTCTTTTCAGTTGTGGAAGAAACAGATCCAAAATTAACTTCCTGTGAGGTTTCTCCCCCAGGTGCATGCACTGTGGAAGGGAACAGCTCTGGGATGACCAACAGGTCTTTATTGGTACTTTCTAGGGGACAATACAGACATAATGGTGGATGAAAACAGACCTGGTCAGGGGGGTCATGGCGATTACTACCTAGGGGGAAAGGCTAGCATTAATAATAAACTTTAGATCGAGGAGTAGAAAAAGTGCCAGAAGAAAGGAGGTAATAGCATATAGCAGAGGACAGGCAGTGAGAAGGAGAGAAGTTAAATTAGAGAGAGATTTACTAGGATGAAGAGAGAAGGAAAAGGAGATAATAAAGACAGTGTCTAGGTTTCTATTTGCATACTTGCTGGGCATGGACATCACTCACAGCAGTACAGAAGGTACAAGAGTAATAGGTTTAAGGGGACAGATTATAATTTAGCCTTTATGCATATTGAATTAAAGGAGTCCTCCAGATAACTGTGTAGTGATTCCAAGTCAGCCCTTAGCTTTATGAATCTGAAACTCTGAGGATTAGTCGGGCATAGTGACATTGAGGTGTGTATACTTTGTAAGTAAACACTAATTGAAGCCAAGAGAGCATAGAAATATCTGCAAGTAACAAAAACCTCAACTTAGAATGATGTTGACAATAAAAGTATCTATTACCTCACATTACAAGGAGGGTGATGGCAAAGCAGTTACAGAGTTGGTTAATCTCACCATGGCATAAATAACACATCTTTCTATATTTCTGTTCTGCAGTCTCAACACTTCGACTGGATTTGCAGGAGGCAAAGGAGGCAGGGTGTCCAGAGTAGAACAGTCTTCAGATATCAGGTCAACTCGTCCTGGTATCTCTTATTAAGAGTGAGAAAAAGAGCTCTCAAAACATACCCAGCAGAAGGATAGTCACATCTCATTGGATAAAATCAGATCCCATGCAAAGAGAAGGGAATTACTGTGACTGGCTTGATTGAATTGGAACTGACTGCCAAGTCACTTGAGGGGGTAGGCCAATTTGGAGCCCCAGCATAAAAGAAGAATGAGAAAATGGATGTTAAGGGAAAAGTGTTTGCTTCATCTAAGGAGAATATGCAGAGTGAGTAAAAAAGGACTTGAGAAATACACATGCTTAATGGTTGGAGGATGAACTTGCAAAGGGATTAAGGTACAGCCAAAGAGCAGGAGGAAAGCCAGGAGAAGGTTTTTACTGAACCTGAGGGTAGAACAGGTCTCATGAAGTAGGTCGTGCTCATTTGCAGAATGCAGCTGAAAGGTCAGACAACAACATGGAGATCATGAGTTACCTGAGCCAGAGATGTTTTAATGACATGGTAAGGGCAGAAGCTGGATTAGAAAGGCTGAGAAGTGATTGGGAGGTGAGAAGTGGAGACATAAAATATAGGCAAGTCTTGTGAGAAATTTCTATAAATGCAAAGTGAAATGATAGACAGTAGCTGTAGAGTTTTATATTTTTGCTTAAGTTTTTGTTCTGTAACAGAAACTTGAGGCTGTTTTATATTTTACTGCAAGAATGCATCTGATAGGGTGAACAGAAAAGAGATCCAAAGCATCTGTGGATATTTGGTGGAATGGAGCTGTGATTTGCTTTAGATAGGGAGAGGGCAGCTTTTCACTGGATAGCTCGGGAAGAAGGGCAGGTTGTGAAGTTTATATAATAATGTGTGTTGGATGTTTAGGGGATGGAGGATTTACTGTCTGGTGGCTTCTATTTTTCTCTGTAAAGGGGAATATGAGGTAATCAGCTGAGACCAAACACTGTTGGGTTCTTTGCTAGGACTCCCAATAAATGCCATCCATGTTTCCCACCATGAGTTCTGAGCCATCGAGAAATAAGACAGAGGTACAAGCATATGGAAGCCAAAGCATCACATGTATTACTGATACAGCAGACTTTGAGAATGTGGTGTATATCTGCAGTCAAGTGGGCTCACTGATTCTCAACCCAAGAATTGTTGACTTAAGGAGACAGTGCAGTGCTGGCCAGGGCAAACACACACCAAGATAGTCATCGCAGACAACAAGACCTCTAGTCATCAAAATGGACAAACTACCTCAGTAAATGACAGAAACAGAAAAAGTTTGACCCCCAACAAACTCTGAAATGATTAATTTAATTAATTTATTAATTAAATTATCTCCAAGACCACCCTGTACCCAAGACAGAACACTTATTCTTGGATCTGTTTTTCTTTCACCAATTATGTACACTTCCATCATTCAGTATAGTTCAGCAGGAGTCCTCAAGAGTAAATGGAAAAACTAAATGCCCTGAATAATTTGAAAAACTCTAGGGATGTCTCAAATTTAAGGAAACATTTTCTCCCGTTGCCAAGTCCCCAGAGAGAAATTAAATTCTCTGGTAACTTCAAATCCAAAGACCAAAGGAAGTAAAGGCCAAAATCAAATGATCTTGCCCTTGAATGTTAAAAGTTTAAAGAAGTGAAAGGCCCTCTTGGTTCTTACTCTGCTTGGTATCAACATCACGGCCTCTGGATACCTGGGTGGCATTCATGTTTCTATAACTTGGGCTGTCTTTCATGGGAAATGGGTAGAACCTTCAAGACCTCAGAATTTGAATTCCCCCTATGCCACACCTGTGATGTGGCTCCCTTGTTAAAGAGGACAAGTGTATGAGATGCATGAAATGATCAAGAGCCTCACACAGCCCACATTTAGTAATCCAGCCAATTTCCAGCCCCTAGAACAATAATCTGGGCAAAAAATAATAATAGCCAACTTGTTATTAACAAGAGACGTGAGTCACCCAGATAAAGCTTGGTTCTCACCTTACCAGGAAGCCAGTCAATTGATACCAGCTGCCCCTAACATATATTCTGTGAACTTCGATCTAACTGAGAGAAATCTCTCAGCAATTTTGGCACAGTGCATTTATCCTATCTGGGAGAAAAATTCACCTGTGTGAAATTAGTAGCGAGCCTTCAAGATGCCCCTGTGATCTTTACTATGTATGTTAATAGTTCCTTCCCATGATGAATCAGGGCTGACCTATGTGACCAATAGAATATTTGTAGAAGTGATAGTATGTGACAGGGACGATGAGTGACTTCTTAGTCTAGATTAAGGACATTGCAACTTCTTCTTGACCTCTTGGACTATTTGCTCTGGGGAAGCTAGATGTTGTATCTATTAAAATAGCTGAAATCCAAAAAACTGAATCTATGACATGCTGACGAGGATGAGCAGCAGAAACTTTTTTCCATTGCTGGTGGAAAGTAACCTCAGAAACATGGTATTGCTGGGTACAATTTATTTTTTATTGAGATATCATTTACATGGAGTAAGATGCACAAAACTTAAGAGTACAGTTCCATAAATTTTGACAACTGTATACACCTTTGTTACACCCAGCTCAAGTTATAGAACATTTCCATCTCCCCAGAAAGTTGTCTTATGGCTCTGCCCAGTCAACACTCACCCTGTTCCTCCACCAGCAGTAACCATCACTCTGAGCTGTCTATCAATTTGTTCGCCCGTTCTTAACCTTCACACAATGGACTCATACAGGGCATGCTGTTTTGTGTTTGACCTCTTTCATTTAGATGTTTATCCATGTGGCTGTTGCACGTATCAGGACCTTATTCTTTTTTCCTTCTTAATTTTGCTTTTTATTCCATTTAGTGAAGTGGTTTATCCATTCTCGTGTTATTGGATGAGTTGTTTCCAGTTTTTAATTACCATGAATAAAGCTTCTGTGAGCTTTGTTGAACAAGTTTTCGTGAAAATATATATTCTTTTCTCTTAAGAATACACCTTGGAGTCAATTGCTGGTTCCCAGGATATTCATGAGCTTACTTTAATGGAAACTGCCAAAGAGTTTTCCAAAGTGGATCTAGTATTGTCAGACTCCCCGTGTGATATCCACTTTTTTTCCACCCTCACCAGCACTTGGTACTGAAGCCTGTTTTATTTCAGCCACACTGGCAGGCATGTAATGGGACCCACTGGGGCTTCATTTGTCTTTCTCTGATGAGTAGCAATGATGAGCACCTGTTCACATGTTTATTGTCCATTTGGATCTCCTCCTGGATGAATGACTAAGTCTAAGTCTTTTGCCCATTTTATGATTGGATTTTTGTCTTTCATGTATTGAATCGTAGAAGTACCTTGCCTGTTCTGGGTATGATCCTTTATGAAATACATGGCAGTGTGGATTGAACCTCCAGGAAGACTCCTTGGAGGAAGCAGCTCCTAGGTGGTTGTGGGTGGGCTTTATCTCACTCCACAGGCATGTGGGTGGGCCTAAAACAGAGAGGAGAAAAGGACAAAACCCCTCTCTTGTCCCACCTGCCCCCGTTTTCATCTGCTGTATCCCTGATCATCCTGGCACAGGCCCAGTGTGGGGACAGGCTATCTGTGGGGAGTATATGTGAAGCTGGGATTTCTGCATTCTCCCAGATGGCCGGCCTCACCCCTTGGCCTGGCTGCAAGTGGAGTCAAAACAGGTTTATTCCTCCGAAGCAGTCTTAGCCTTTGCCCAAAGTGGATGAACAGTTACGCATCTTTATGGATCATATTGATCATTAATGACACTTGGTGGGAAAGCTGGCAGGTCCTTCAGAAGAGCTACAGAGGAATGACTCATGTCCTGGCTCCTTCTAGGAGTGCTCAATCCCAGAAATAGGAGCAGGGGAGCCCAGCCTTTGTCAGACGTAGCCTTTGAATATCTTCTGAGCGTCAGCACAGTGAAGAGTGGGGGCGAGCAGCATTGTGGGGAGGCAGGCCCAGACTCAAACATCAGTTCCCCAGGTCACCATCCACGGGGCTGCGACCATCTACATTCTCCAAGCCCTTGTTTTCTCCCCTATGCAACAGGAAGAGAAGCATTAACAATGCCTAGTATGAAAGTCGTTGTGCCAATTCCATGAAATTAACAAGGTCGTATGTGTGCAAGTTGCCTTGACATAGAGACACGAGGAGCATCCTGCTCCCTCTCCTTGTTCACGCACGCGTGGCCTCTGCCTCCCTCAGATCTCAGTGGAGTTCTCATCTGAGCTGAGACTGTGTGAGTGAAGGTGGTGCCAGCCTGAACCCACGGTCACCCCAGCTGTAAATTCTCAAAGCAACAGCACGCTCCACACCCTGAGCCCTCCCTGCTGACCCCAGGACCACATGGAACTGACCGCCCCTCCTATAGACTTCTCAGGAGTGATAGATTCTGAGCACTGCCTTTGCAGTAGTGCAAAGAGTGGCAAACAGGACAGCCGCTGTGATAATGTAATTTATAATAAGAAATATATATTTTTGTCTTCATCTCTGTTTCTGGCACAGAGCTCTTAAAACCCTTGGAATTTCTGAAGTGAGGAAAGCATAAAGATGTCTTTTGTTGTGTTAATGAGGTTATGTTTTGGACCACAGCTAAGCACTGGGATATTCACCAGAAGAACTTGATAGGAGGGTTGGAACGTTCAGTTCGACCTCCACCTTCCGGGAGGTTAGAGGGGCTGGAGTTTGGATCAATTGCCAATGGCCAATGGCTTAAATAATCAGACCAGTGTCATAAAGCTTCCATAAAACCCCAAAAGGAGAGGGCTCAGAGAGTTTCTGGGTTGGTGATTTGGGGAGGATGGTGCACTCGGAAAGAGCATGGAAGCTCCCTCACCCTTTCCCCAAACCTCACCCTATCCAGCTCTTCCATCTGGTCATCCTTGAACTATATCCTTTTATAATAAATCAGTAATCCAGTAAGTAGAATGTTCCTCTAAGTTCTGTTGAATCATTCTAGCAAATTAATTAAGCCCAAGGAGGGGGTCACGGGAACCTCTGATTTATAACCAGTGACAACCTGGACTGGCAGTTGGTGTCTGGAGTTGTGTGTGTCTGCGGTGTTGTTCTTGTGGGGCCAGGCTCCGAACCTGTGGGATGTGATGCTACCTCTGGGTGGGTAGTGTCAAAATTGAGTTGAATTGCAGGACGTTCACCTGCTGTCAGAGAACTGCTTGGTGGTGTGAGGAAACCACACACACATGTTGGAATGGGGCACAGAACACTGAGCCACCAAACCTCTCTGTGTTTATATGTTGGTGGAGGAGACAATGAATCACCAGAGGTCACAGTTTAAGAGCAAGGAATATTAAGAGCAAAGATATACATGTCTCTGAGAACATGGCATTTGAGAGAACCTTCCAGAAGGCTGAGGGAAGCATTCCCAACTGAGAGCTGGGACACAAATGAGTCCATGGTCTGAAGAGGAGCAGGGAGATGGGAGTTTCTGAGAAGGAGTAGATAGTGGTTGGAAGACCGGTCAGCAGGGTCAGACTTCAGAGTTTGGATTTTATTCTAAGTATGAGATGGAGCAGGTGAGGCTCCAGGAAGGAGGGGCCCCTCAGGCTGTGGGGTGGGTGGGAGTGGACTCTGGGGGGCTGTGAGGAGTCTCTGCAGGGGTTGGGGGCTTTGGAGGAAGAAATGGTGTCAGGGTGATTGGGATCTCGTGGCAGTGACAGACCTAACACCTCAACAGCGGAGATGACAAGGTACATTTGCTGTCCACACTGTCTATTGCCATCAGTGGGGGTGCCACCCAGTGTCCTCTGTTCTCTAGGACATAGCTGACAGCAGCTCAGATCTGGAACATGCCCAGTGACCAGGCGAGGGGTCCACTGCTCTCCCACTCCCTGAGCACTGGCCAGAGCTAATGGTACCACCACCCCAAGGGGTAGGAGGTGCCCAGGAGCAGGACTGAATTCATGAAACCCCATCTGTCCTGGTGTCAGTGCTGAGGCCAGAAATGGGGGAAGATGAGGTCCCCGGTGAAGGCAGCGGTGACAGCACCTGCTGGGCCTGGAGTTAAGCCCCGGACTCCTGAGCATAAATGTGGGTGTTCGGGGGTTTGGGTTGCAACCCCCAATTGCAAGGAAGGTGTCTGGGGCACCCACAGACCCACACGGGGTGAGTGTTCAAATGCACCAGGAGTGACAGCCGTGTGACACAGCACTGCTTCCCAGGAACACGCGGCTGGTAAAGAATCCCTGCTCAGCAGGTCAGGCACAGGCCTCTGTGTGTGCTCGTCCCCATTCAAATGAGACTCCTTTTGGTGAAAGCAGCCTTGCCCAGGACCGCGGCCCCCTGGGCAGGTTTCACGCACTCCCTGGAGGTGCCTGCTGACATCTGCTGCCAACATTCCACTCTTCTGGGAGGTTTCAAACTGCTTCAGGTGAACCATGGTTTCCCTCTGAAGACACTGTATTTATGTTGTAGTTAAATGAAGTCATGACCATTTCTAGCTGGAGACCCTTCCCTTTCTAGATTCCTCGAGAACCTCTGTGGGCTAGGTTGTTAGAAAAGGAGGAGATTTGGCCCAAGAATCTTGTTGTTTCAGAAAGACTGTGACTTCCTCTGCCTGCTTGGAAATCAGTAAAAAGCCCATCAGAACTTCCTGTTACGTGGCTTGAACCTGTGACCTCTGGGTCCTGCATCAACAAGAGCTTCTCCAACAAGCATCCTGGGGGACTCTGAGGGAGGGAGGCAGGCGAGGGGCTGCCGTGGCCCAACTCAGACCAGGTCACCTCTGTCCCCCGAGCCTCCTCTGAGCACGGCACATGCCACAGGCTCGGCCTTTATTGTTTCCCTGGACCCACCTTCAGAGAGCTCTCTTGTCTGCACACCTGAAGCATGCAAAGTGAGCATTTCCAGGGAAGCACCAGGGTCGTCTTTGGAAAACATTTTTGTTGAAGTTGTGGGTGCAGTGGCGACTGGGGCGGTGGGAAGGTGCAGAGCATGACATGCTGAATTTTCGCAAACTGGACACACCTGTGAATCCAGCACCAGATAAAGAAACACAAGACTCAGAGCCCCCACCTGCCCCCTTCCAGGAACCAAGCCCAGAATAATAGCTCTCCTGACTTTGAACGGCATGGATCTGCTTTGCCTGTTTTGCAATTTATATAAATAGACTCATACAGTATGTGCTCTTTCCCAACTGTCTTCCAATTACCTTTCAATGCAATCTATGCTGTTCCCTTTTTAAAACAATCCACATCTTGATTCGGGAGTGGTCACATGTGGGGTCTTGCTGTCCAGGTGCTCGGGCTCTGGGGGCACCACCCACATCCCCTGCAATGCAGTCCATCGTCCCTCAGAGTAGGGTCCTGGGGTGACCCTCTTGCTCACTCACAGAGAAATCTGGATAGAGTCTTAGAGCCAGCGTGGCTTCACTGTTTTTTTAAGACCCTAACCCGAGGTGAGACCCTATGGCACTGTAGGAGTTGGAACCCAGAGAGGAAAAGAGTGAATATAAAAGGAGTATGCCCAGCCCCGCGACGGCTCCCTGGACCACAAGGTTAGAACAACCCGGAGCCCCAAACAGGAAGACTCACCTCTTTCCCTCCCTCCTTCCAGCTCAATCCAGTCCCCTCCTGCTCTGTCCCTTCTCCCTCCTGACTTCCTTCCTTCCTTCGTGGTCTCCCTCCTGGCCCAGCTGCCAGAAGCCCTACACACAGGCTGCCCTGCTCCAGACCTGTCCCTCTCCGGTCCATTCTCCACAGTGTGCCCAGACAGATTTCTTAAGACAAAAATCTTACCGTGCTACTAGACCATTAAACACTTTAATAGTTTCCCTGGCCCTTACTTGTGACCTCACCATCTTTAAGTGATCAGGTCATCACGGCTTCTGTGTGCTTCCCCTGCCTCTTTCTCTCCCAGATGCCCCTCACGCTCTATGCTCGGCCACACTGAGCTCCTTTGCCCTCATTTCGGGCCTTGGAGAGGCCACTTCCTCTGCCCAGCAGTCTCTCTTCCCTCAGCTCCTCCCTGGGAAGCTCCCTGCCCACCGCACCCCTCCCACAGTCTCTGCATTCTAGGGGCCCCGAACCCAATGCTCAACATGTGGGGCTATACCTGCTCGTCTCCGATGGACCACACACTCTGTGAGGGCAGGGACTAGGCTTCTATGGCTCATGGCTTTTTCCTCCAAGAAAATTTCTGATGTATATTAAACAGGAAAGAAACATTAATTGAATGAATGAATGAACTATAGCAACCCATTGTGGTAGATCAGTACCAATCTATGCCCAATCCAATCAGACCTTACTCCACGGGCCTTCTACCTAAGAAGGATTCCATAAGATGCACCTAATTGCACCAAAAGTTATCAGAGTAAAATCAGGACCTTGGTAACAGAAAAAGAAGTAGTCTTGAGATAGCTGCTGATTTCCAAGAGACAGAGGAGGCCCTGGGTGCTGAGATAAACGGAGTAAGGTCTGTTCCATGACTTCCAAAGATGACCAGCCAGCCAGTATCTGTGGGCACCCTTCCTATGCAGCAGCCCACAGACATAGGCAGAAAGGACATCACACAGGATGACCGCCACGGACAGTCATCCACTTCTGTGGATGGGGGGTCAACTCCCCCTATATTGTGCAGCAAGTGGGGCGTAAGCCCCAGAAAAGCTTCAGGGAAGAAAGGGCAAGAACAGACATGCATTTCTACAGTTGCATGCCTGTGACCAATGGTAGATGTCTGGCCCTATCCTTTTCCTAGGATTTCATCTCATTTTCTCCAATTTTCTCCATTCCAGGAAGCAGGACTTGCAGCCAGAGGTGGTGGCACCTGGGCATTTCTTCCACCCAGTTCTTTTTTTCCCCAAGGATGGCATAAAAGCAGTGACTATTCCAGCAAATAAGCTAACATCAAAAATCGGGTAAATGTCTCAAATTCATAAGCAAATTCAGAGATCACCCGTCCCGGAAGGGCATTGCGGAAATCGCAGATGTGTAGCGGAAGGCTGAGCGGTGACTTCTGTGCTAATGCTGCCCTCCTCCCTTTACCACCCCCTGCTCAGTTTGACCTCTGCTGGCATTTGAGACCTGGATGTAATGAATCAATCACTTTTGTAGACAACAATCTTAGAGTCTTTGCTTGTGATCAAAGCTTGCCTGTTGACCTCACCAGTACAACAAATTACCTTAAGATCCGAAGCCTGGAGTTTATGGCAACCCCTGATCCTCTTTCCCCAGACTCTCTTCAGTAAAGAGCAAGGCCCCCCGCCCCCAACGCCTACACAAACACTCTGCAGCTGGTTCTGTCTTTCCTGGGAACCCTCACCCAGCGAATGAAAAAGTTGGGAAACATTCCAAATGGTTGGCCTGTGTCACTGAGGCACCCTTTTTTTCTTAGGTTGGGTTTGCATTTGGAGGAACACTTTTCAGAGCCTTTGAGTCTTGGCCCGGTGATTCTCCAGGGTGGTGGTCACATTAATGTTGACCTCCCCAGAGGCGGCTACACAGCCCAGTCACACTCTAGCAGTGAAGACACACAAGAGAAGAGCACCCACACCTTGGCCTCATCCCTCAAGGGGTGGCCCAAAAGAATACTCAGAAGCAACAGGCTACATGGTGCAGGGGTCGGGGACAACTTCTGGGAGGCTGTCATTCTAACTTACACCTCTGCTTGTTGTGCAAGCAGGAACCTGACAGTTTAGGACAAGGCTGGAAGACTGCCTGGCCCGTGAGGGAAGACTGGTGCCAGGCCCAACTCCCTACACCAAGCACCATGATGCTGTGCTGCTCTATGCTCAACTTGGTCAAGCTGGAGGCTTCTGTCCCAGACTACTCTTCTCCACATGGTTTGGGGGTGAGCTGACCACAAGTGACCCTTGGCCTGAGATCTGGGAAGCCAAAGGCTACGCACATCTCTGGCGGGCAATGGAGAAGGTCCTTGCTCTCCTTGGGTCGGTGTGCGGCAGCCCCAGGGTACCACCAGACATCCACTGCCTCACCGTGGGGCTGCACAGAAGTGGATGCTGCCATGGTCTCCCCACCTATGCACCTTTGAGAACACGCCCAGAGTTCTCTGCAAGCTCAGATGCAGCCACCCAGGCTAGCAATTTGACAGTTCTAATTGGTGATCTCCTGACTGTCCATCTTCCCAGCTTCTTCACCACCATGAGTCCAGGTCCTATCAGCAACCTTCATGTGTGATTCCATGGTTCCTTCTTCCCCAGAGTGAGCTCCAGTTTCCATGAGCATGGTTCTTTCTTCTGCAGTGTGAGCTCCAGGTACTGTGGCATCCTCTTAGTGTAGTACCTTCTTCCACAGTGTGTGCTATAGTTCTATAAGTGCCCTTCCTGCATGGCCCCCTTCTCTCCAATGTGAGCTCCAGGTCCTATAAGCACCCTCTGTGTGTGGTTTGTTTGGAGCTTGGCTTCCTATATTGCACCTTGATGAAAACAGATCCTCACCCATCACTGGATATGAACAAGCGGGGACTTTGGGGGATCGTTTGGATTATCTTGGATCCATTCTGCAGGAAGGACATCCTCCACCTCCTTCCCATGCACACTTTGGTCCACTTCTCCCAAAATTTGTTTCCAAAACCTCAGGCTCTTTGCAGGGGTGGTTCTCTGATCTTGGGCTTTTCTTGGACAGGTACTTGTGTGGTTCACACTCCCATATTGCCAAGTCTCTGCTCAAACACAGCCAACTAGAGCTGGACAAGAGATGTCTTCACTTTACCAAAGCTGAAGGTCAGGGGAGGTCAGGGGTGGGCACAGAGCTGCCCACACCACTGTCAGCCAGGAAGCCTGGAGGACTCTAACCTGCCCACAGGCTGCACCCATGCCTTCTGCCAGCTCCCTTCCTGGGACCCCATATGCAATGTAACCCCTCCAACCGTCTGTAGTGGCCAACCTCCACAGTCTCTTTGCAGCCTTTTAAAATGTTTTGTGTTACTATTTTTTTTTAATAGCCTTGAATTTGGAAATGTTGAGTGTTCCAAAGGTCTGGGATTTACTTCTTTGATATGACATGGTCTACACATGAGTGTTCTGAAAGGCCATTCAAAGAAATTGTTCACTTTGCCTAAAGTTTGCTTCATTTAATGTTCTAATGCTCTGCCATTTCCTTAGCCTTCCCATCCCAGGCTGCAAAGTTACCCAAGTAAGAGCAAAGTATGTCCCCTGCTAGTTGTGTCTGAAAAGGAGGAAAGGTGGCCAGGATCCAGAATCCTGAAACCCTGAAGGAGCCAGAACACAAATATTGCAGGAAATGCACTCACTGCTTTTAGCTGAGGTGTCAGTATTCCTTCCTGACCCCCTTGCCTGGTTGGCTGCTCTGGACCTGCCTGATTCCTCCACCCTGTGTCCAGTCTTGCTACTCCAACCAAACAGCATTGGCATTCATCTTCCATTTACTCTTTCTTCCCAAAGTGGCTCCCATGTGTGTCATGGGTCTCCCCTCTTCATAAGGCAAGTTTGGGAGGGGACAATTGGTGGGGTAAGGGCTGCAGACTTGATGTTCCCATAAAGATCCCTCTCCCCTCACAGGCACTGTATCTCCTCTAATGGGAAGACAGTTGGAGGACATGATAATGAGAATACCAGAAGGGAGGACATGGAGAGAGCCATTCCAGGAAGCCCCAAAGGTGAGCAAAGCATGGGGTGCAGACTCACAGACTCAAAAATGCTGAGGTGAGAGGGAGGGGCAGTGAAACCAGGAGCCTCTCAGTAGATACTGAAAATAATGGCCAAACTGTCCATGACCCTAAGAGCTGAGGTTTCTAACAGCCCACAATCTCTTACCAATTAAGTTCCTCAGTGGAGAATGGCAGCTCTATCAGAACCAACAGAGAACTGCTGTTTCCTTTCTCACCTTGTGACAAGGGCTTCCAGGCCTTCTGAGCTGCCTGCCCCTGCAAGGAACAGCATAGTTGTCACTCACCTCAGGAATGAGTAGTGCTAGGTGTTAGAACTGTAAGCAGCCTGTCACAAAAGCATTTTCAAAGAGAGGGTGACAGATGGAGTGGTATGGCCCCAAGGAACAAGAAGGGTTTCCTCCCAGTTCTGGCAGCATAAATACAAAACTCTATTGGCCTGCCTCACTAATAAAATGGCAACATAAAATCCTGCCAGAAGACTTTCACTGTTTCTAAGCCTCTGGGAGCTGTGTGTACACATTCTTCTACTCTCCTTTTTGCTGTAAAATCTTGTTTCTATTTTTAGCAAAGTACATCTACATAGTAAAATCAAAGAGTTCTAAGTAGCTTATATTGAAAAAATATTGGGCCAGTGCCCAAACCTCTATTGCTGCTTTAGAGGAAGGTATTATCAACTTCTGAAGATTTTTTTTTGATATTTATTTCCGTATTTTCATGTAACATAAAATCCTGCTATTTCTTGATTAATCAATACTCTAGAGTACTGTATGGACTCTCTATTAAGGAAAGTGAGAAGTCATTCTCTCCATCACCCCCATGCCCCACCTCCCCACGTCCTCCCCTCCCAACAGACAGAGTTTACGTTAATCACATGGGGTACATATGTTTCCAATGCATGGAGTGAACATGCCTCCATTCTTACACAGCTTTTACGGGTTTTATGGGATTTTTTCCAGAAGCTAAAAATTACCTTATGTTTTCACTTGCTTAGTGTTCCATGTACTTCTTAGTAAAAGTTTTTAAAGTTTGAACACATGTGTTAAATACCTCAAAACTTTTCCAAGTATTCAGAGAGTATTTTTCTCTTACAGATTTTTGAGTTTTCCCCACCTCCCTCCTGCATTGGGTCCTCTGTTTCCAGAATTCCATCTTATCTAGTTTTCTTCCTTATTTTACTGAAGTGCATTATCCAGTAGTTTTAAAAGAAAGAGTTCAAGGGAAAGATAGGTAGATAATAGATTACCGACAGAGAGATAGGTGATAGATGAACAGACTATATAGATAGATAAGTAGATAGATGATAGCTGGGTGAATGAATGTATAGATGGTTGGATGGATGGGTGACTGGCTAGCTGGCTGGATGATGAATGGATGGATGGATGATGGATGAAAGGATTGTTGGATGGATGGGTGGATGGGATGGACTGATTGATCAGTAGATGAGAGATGGATGTGCAGATAGATTGGTCTTGCTTTCATGTCTAAAATATCTATATTCTACCTTCCCTCTTGACCAATAATTAGTAATTCTTCTTTCATAGCATATTGTTCTTTATATATAGATGCAATTCCATCTTGATCTCTAAGAATATTAACTCTTATTTTTCAGTCCTCTTTTAGCTGGTAATTGTTTCTTCTGCATATTTGCTTTCTGGTTTTTCTCTTCTGAGTCTCAGTCTTCCATGTAGACACTCTGTCCAGTGTCTGTGATCCTAGGCTGTCCATTCATATCTCAGAGGGAAACATTAAACTGCTGGATGCGATTTGGACAGATGGGAGCTGGGGAGGTCTTGCAGACTTATGCAATGAGATGATACAGACACAACTGAGAAACCACCAAATACCAATACCTGGTGACATTTTCTCTGGGAATGTCTAATCTTCTCCCTGGGTGAGCACAAGGTGGGTCTGGCTGCTCTCCCTGTGAAAGTAGAACGGGAAAGGGGACTGAGGACGCAGAGTCCTGTAGGCTGACATTCACTCAATCCTGCCTTTTCAGCCCCGCAGCGCTCTCCAGCTCTCTGCTAAGTCTGGTGTCCCTGAGGTGAAGATTCTCTGTTCTTTCAGCCGGTAAACTCCCCACCATATTATAAGTTGAATTGTGTGCCCCCCAAATTCATATGTTGAAGCCCTAACCCCCAACACCTCAGAATGTGACACTATTTGGAGATAGGTTCCTTGCAGATGTAATTAGTTAAAATGGGATCATTAAGATGGGTCCTAATTCTATGTGACTGATGTCCTTATAAAAATTTGGGCACAGACATGCACATGAGAAGAACACCCTGTGAAATTTGGAGTTTTGCTGTCACAAGCCAAGGAACTACCAACAACTGGAGAGAGGCCTGGGACAGAGCCTTCCTTAGTGCCTTCAGAGGGAACCTGGCCCTGCCAGCACCTGATCTCAGACACCCGGCATCCAGAGCTGTGAAACAGTACATTTCTGTTGTTCTCAGCTACCCACTCTGTGGTCCTCTGTTATGGCAGCTCCAGGAAACTAATACCTACTTTGTTTGGGTGATGACTGCCAGAGTAAACCCTCTCTGCACAGGGTGGGAGAGGAACATGAGATGCTGGAGGTCTCCATGTAGACACTCGCCCCAGCCCTGTTATGGGCCCCTCCAGCCCCCTGCTCCATTGGCCTTTGCACTGCTTGGCTCTTCCCAGTAGGATGGCCAGAAAGGGGACCACTGCTTGTTAGTAGCCACTCAGCTGAGTCATCCCAAAATGTGTGAGGTTACTTCATCCCTGGCTTCAACCTGCTCTCTTTTTCTCTATGAGGTAATCAGGTTTTCATTCCTTTCCTGTCATTTTAGTGGGGCAAGTAGAGAGAAGAAAGGCATGAGCATGGTCAGCCTGCTATCCCTGACTGCAAGTCCCCTTGGGTCTTTGTACGGTACAGCTTTCCACAGCTGTTAACGAGCAGTACCTCTAGTTTTCTATCTGGACAGGGCAGACATATTCCCTGAGAAGACTGTCAAAGTTGTTACAGATAAAAATGTCACCTTCTTATAGAAGGAAAGGCAACCTCCTAACTAGTTTAATAATAATAATAATTAACAATAATGCTGTAAACAACACTTTCTAATTAGTGTGGTAAATTTAACATAACCTCACAAATTCTGGGACACTTGCCCCTCCAGGAGCTGGCATTTCACTTCTCTCCTCTTGAGCCTGGGCTAGACTGAGTGACTCTCTTGTAACAAAAATATGGCAAAGGAAAAACAGTCACTCGCCAGTGGACAAATCTGGCAGACACCAACTTAACCGACAGACACCGACTTAACCGACAGACCCAGGTGAGCATCACCAGGAAGAAACCTAGTTGAGGTCATACATGCCCTTATGTGGAGTGAGAAGGGTGCATCACCTCTGTGATATTCTGCACAGAAATCTCTAACCATAATCTAATCATGGAAAAACATCAAACAAACTCAGCTGGGGGGAAATTCTACAAAATAACTAATGAGCACTCTTCAAAAGTGCCAAGATTATAAAAGACAAGGAGACACTGAGGGGTCATGGCAGATTGGAGGGGACCAAGGAGACAGGACATCTTAATGTGACTTGGTGTCCTGGATTGGGTCCCAGTGGAAAAGGGGTTCTAAACAGAGCCTCTGGTTTAATTAACAGGATTTTACCAATGATCATTTCTCAGTTTTGACAAGTGGACTGTGGTTATGTAAGAGGTTAACATGAAAGGAAACCAAGTGGACTGTATATGCAAACTCTATCCTTGCAGCTCTTCTGGAAATCCAAAATTATTTCAAAGCATAAGTTTAGAAAAATAAAATGAAAAGCAGAGCATGACCCTGATGCTATCTTTCACAGTTGCTGCTCCCTGTGCAGACCCAGCACCCTCCCCTTCCAATCTCCCTCTTCCGGACACCCCTCCATCCCCACTGTGGTCTCCTCTACTCTGTAGTCTAGAATCCCTGATTCTTCTGCTCTTTCCAGAGTTTCCTGGAACCCCCTGCACACCTCCTCATCGCCACCTCTACATTCAGGGAAGGAATATCTTGCACACAAGACCCGCAGACTCCTCACACCACTCTGACCAGCCCACGGGCCTCCTTGTCTTGGACACACCTCCGTGTCCCCACCGCAGTCCTCCCTGCCGCTCTCCACCCTCTGCGGACATAGTCACTGGCTGGCGTTCCTCTTGTCATCAGCCGGTCTCCTGCTCCAGGGTCCCGGATCTTTACTCCTCCCGGGTTTCCATCACTGTGATCGTCCTCCTCACCAACATGTTCTCAGCATGCTGCCAACGCAGACCCCAAGCCCCATGAAAACAGGGCTGTGCCCACTCTTTCAGTCCCCATCCTGCCCCCACTTCCTTGCAGGACTCGGAAGAGTTCCTGGTGCATCACAGACACCAGAAATGTGGTGAATGAACAACTGCCAGAAAAAGAGACGGACATGTTCTCTCCTTCTCAGTGTCCTCAGGAGGGGCCCTTCCTGAGGAGGAAGCCTCGAAGGCTTTGCTTCAGGAATCCCTTTGATGGTAAGGATCAGGGAAGTCGCTAAGAAAACACTGGTTGGACTGCAGGTGCGGGGTATGTGTTGGTGGAGGGGAGTGGTGTGTGTGTGTGTGTGGTGTGATATTTGTACTTGTGGTGTGGGAAGTGGGGGGAATGGGATGCAAAGCCAGGGACAGCGTCACCATGTGTGGTTGCCTGGGGTCCCCCATGGACTCACTCAGCCAAGGAAGAGTTAATCAGAAACTCAAGGATGCTGCAGCCTCCCCAGAGACCTGCAAGGAACAGGCCAGTCTGGCTCCAAGAGCAAACAGACGTGGGACAAGCTCCGGCCCGGCAAACATTTCTGTCCTCACTTCCAGCTGGACTTGGGATTACCCAGCCAGGGATGAAGCACGCAGGCTTCGCCTGGAACAAGGGGCCTGAGAGGATAAACAGCCCAGCCATCTGCTCCATCTGCACCGGCACTTGAAGCCCATCCCATTAGGAGGGGAAAGAGCTGAAGACACCCAGATACAAAGATGTTTCTCAGGCACCCTGGCAAAGCTGCATCCTGCTCATTAGTTGCAAACTGCCTTTGTGGAATGGTCTGGATGGTGACCACTTGGATTAATCAAAAGATGATACAGTTACTGAATGTGCTGGCCACACCTCACTTATTTATTTTACTAAAAGGTTAATAAAAGACAATGCCATTTATGTTGAACAATACCTTGATGATAATTGGATGTTTTTATCATTCGGAGGTGTATCCATACCTGCAATGCCTGAAGTGCATTATTATGAATGTCACATCCAAGGACTAGCAAAAGTTCTTGGATAAATGGGAGGGCAAAGAGTTTAACTATAGTGTCCTCAAAATACTAATGCACTTTCAAAGCAGGCTTAAACAATAAAGTTTATTACTTGCAAATAAAATATTGTTTTGATATTACCCACTTTAAAGCCCAATACTTGAGGAAAAGATTAATTTTTTTCAGTTTTTAAAGTGGAATCCAGAAAAAGGAAGGAGGTAGTGTTTCCATACTTGAAAGCTCTTGCATCCAATCAGAAATAAATGTATTTTTCAATTCCCACTTCATTTGAAACACCTTCTTTTAAAAGAGTATGAAGGATGCAAATACACCACATCTCTAAAAGACCCCACATTTTCACCTGTGCACGTGGCTATGATCCTGGACTTTACCTGACTGGACAGGCTAAACCCACCTTGTAGTGTCTGTTGCCAGTGGTGAAGTGCCACTTCCTGTGCCATTACTTTTGGTGGTGCTCTTTCTGTTGACATTCAGAAGGGAACGTAAAATCCACGGATGTGGTCTGAGAACGAGAGGACAAGCATACGTGGACCTCCAGTTTGGCCTCTCAGAGAGAGGTTTTTGTTTGAAGAGGAAATCATATGTCTCTTCACTCCTCATCCTTTAAAACAAAGCACCTTCTGCACACCAGCCCTGCCATCTTAAGACAGTGACCTCAAACACCCACAGTACATACTTGTTTCCAAAAGCAAAGTTTGACCGTAAAGGCCAAGTAGTCCTTTCATTGCCCTCCTGCTTTGGAAGGATTGAAAATGCTCCATCCCTAAGCAATATGGCATTTGTCCTCAAAAGCAGGACAGAACCCTCCCCGGTGGGAAGACCTGTTTCTGGGACACCACCCCAAGAATGTCTGGAAGCATGGCCACCACATGAGCAGAGCCACAGCCCTCAGTAGGGACAGCTTAGGTGGAGGTAGTCTGGGTACTTTCATACTGCTTGCCTCTCATCAGTTCACAAAAGCTGTTTCACGAACAAATGTTGGGTCAGTGGAAGTTCAAATAGGAGGCTCAGGGCCATCCCTGCCCCAGGGATACTTCCACCATTCCTGGAATTAGTCTGCTCAGGCTGCCATAACAAAACTCCACAAACTGAGGGGATTAAACAACAGAAATTTCTTTCTCGTAGTTCTGGAGGCTGGAAGTCCAAGATGAAGGTCTTCCCCAGGTTGGTTTCTGGTGAGAGCTCTCTTCCTGGCTTGCAGACGGCCGTCTTCTAGTTGTGTGTTCACATGGTGGAGAGAAAGCTTTGACATCTCTTCCTCTTCCTTAAGGTACCAGTCCTAGCAAATCAGGACCCCACCCTTATAACCTCATGTAACCTCAATTACTTCCTAAAAATCTTGTCTTCAGATACAGTCACATTGGGGGTTAAACTTCGACAGATGAATTGAAAGGGGCACATTCGGTCCACAGCAGTGGTCGTGTGATCTGCTTCTATTGACACTATTAACCACACCCCTTTTCTCTACTCACTCCATGTGGGCTTCTCAGACCACACTCTCCCCAGGTTTCCTTCCTATCTCTACAGCCCCTCCACAGTTTCCATCGTGGACACTGGACATCCTTCCTGCTCTCTGTCCCCTGCTGTCTCCTTGTCTCACTCTTCACTCTACCCCAGATGAGGTCATCCCTATGCACAGCTTTATTGATGACTGGTTCCCAGTTCACAGAAGGAATGATGAGCCTGGGAGCCAAACATCAGCTCGAGTCCCAGATCTGCCACTTTCTAACTCTGCGGTCTCTGGCACATCACACCCCTACACCCAGTGTCTGTACCAGTAAGATGGGTAGGATTTACTCACCAATCATCCAGCCCAGTTTCCATCCCCACTATTCTACCTGTCACCTGCCCAAATCCCTGGGCTGCTGCTTTCTTTCCATTTTACTTCCGAAATGTTTGGTTTTGCCATCATTCCCTTGTTTTACTTTTCTAATTTTTACTACAAACATATACATTCCTAAAAGTATATATTGTTTACTTTTGCACGCTTTTGAACTTGAAAAAAATGGTGTTACCGAGTATACATTTTCTGTGATACTGCGGAACTGGGGCAATGGATGGGGTGTCCATGCAGGAATGAGATTAGAGTGAAGAATGTGTGCTGAAGGCCGTGGAAAAGGCAGGGCCCACATGACAGCCCAGGATGGTGGGAGAGGAGGGGCTGAAGTGGGCTGGGCTGGGTTTCCACTAACTGTGGAGGCGGCAGCATCCCAGGAGAGCCTGGCACAATCGTGTTTGTACTTTAGGAACTTTCCTCCACACTCCAACTGCCGCATTGGGCATAGGCTTGGTGGGGGAGTGGGGGTGTAGGAGGAAGACCTCCCTCCCTCCTCAGCAGGACCCTGATACTAATACCTACTGCTTGCTGTTGATGGGGCTCCTTTTGTGTGCTGGACACATACTCACATCGATTATCTGTCTTGACGGTCTTAGAAAGTCTCCACGTTCACATAGAACTCTTCCTCTCCCTACTTTAACAACGGGGTGGGGCTGAGTCTGAGAGTTATTCCACCTGTAACCCACACCCCGTAACTGGTACATGGGGGACTAGGAACTTGTTGTAAAGCTTGAATTCCGAGGCTCTCTTGAATGCATTTCTCTGGTTAAGGAAAGAGGGGTGGATTTGTGAGATATGAGGGGCTGACACAGACGGGCTCTGCAGCTGATAGAGAAGGGAGAGGGAGGGGTTTTGCCTGCCTTGTGTGGCCGATAGTGATTTATCAGGAGAGAGAAGGGGGTGGTTAGAGAATGAGATGATGAATTTGAGGGGCCTGAAATCTTCTCCATTAAAATGAAGAATATATATACATATATATATATATATATATGTGTACAACACAGTGGTTCATATACATATATATGAATCACTGTACTCTACACCTGAAACTAACACGACATTGTAAATCAACTATACTTCAATGAAATAGAAATTTAAATAGTTGAAAAAAATCAAAAGAATAGTAATATTTCATGACATAAAAATTAGAATAAATTGATATATCTATGTATAACTGAATCACTTTGCTGTACACCTGAAACTAACACAACATTGTGAATCAACTACATTTTTTGAATGAGAATAATTGAAATAAATAAATAATAAATAAATAATAAGTAAATAAATAAATTTCAGTATCAATTTAAAAAAATAGAAGAGTCCGGACGTGAGACCTGTGACCTCTGTGGCTTCTCCCTCCTCCATCACTCTGGTGGTATTTGGATGTAGTCCTTGCACAGCAATGCTGGACTCTTCACGGGTGTCACTTTACTGAACCCCACATCCTAAGAGAGAGGCCTTACCTTCCATTCATTCATTCATGCCACAATATGTGTTGGCCGCCCACCATGCGCCAGGCACTGCTCTAGGATCAGGGCACAGAGCTATCAACAAGGCAGGCAGGACCCGAACTCAGGCTCTTACAGTTCTGCGGGTCCTGCTGTGAGAACACCAGCTCCATTGCAGCATCATCTCTAAAGGCTGTGTGTCACTGTAGATGGCATGACAGCAATAACAGGAGATTTTCATTCAAAAAATCTGAAATATTGACCTTCACATTTTTTCTAAACCTAAAATCATAGAAAATAATGCAGATTTCCTACCTCCATGCATGTTACCCTAAAAGGAAAACACTAAACCTCTGCACTGGCAGAATCACTTTTGAAGATGGAGGCAGAGCCCAGGGTGGGGCAGCCAGTAGGAAATAGTGCTAGTGCGATGGCAGAGTGGACATGGCAGGGGCCAATAGGAACCATGAACTTGGGGCAGGGTGCAATGGAGATCCAAACTTTAATTCATGCTATCACCAAACTCCACCCTCCTACCGAATAAAAGAAACAATTTGAAAGAAGGAATTTGCACATTATGTGAGAATGTAGACTGGATTGATAATTCTGGCACACTTTCCCCCTTATTTAGAAAAAAAAAGAACGCCTTCCCAAAAAAGTCCATGAATTTTCCAAACAGCCTTAATACAGGAAGCTGTTCCATGAATTCTTTTGTTTGCAATGCCTGGAAGAACTCAACAGTGGAAGGGGCAGCCACATATAGTGACTTGGTCCTGTGGAAAGAAAATTCAAAAGGAATGAGGTCACACCCTGATTTGTCCTGTCATTGGTGGAACTGCAGAGAACAATCATCTAGGGGTATCCCATCCTGAACTGCATTGTCCTTGTGTGGATCATGCAGATGTTACTGAGAAACTGGACAACTGGACGCCTAGAGCACGGCATAAACCCAGGTACAGCACTTGGGCATTACAAGCTAAGATCAAATAAATAAATGATAGGAGAGGCTTCCTAAACCAGGTGCCATGTAGGAAAAACTGGACATTATTTTTTTAATTTAAAATTTTAATAATTGAAAGAATTTAACATTTTAATAATTCTTTACACCAAAAACACAATAAATAAAATATTTTTTAAAAGCTGGACTGAAAACTCCTCTTGCACATTGAATAGAGAGAGAGTTGGTGGTATAATAATTCACTCCTACAACATTAATAAGAAAAAGTGGGCAAAGGAGAGCAGTCTGCAAATTCACAGAAGCAGGGCAAATGCTCCATTAACTATGCTAACCATCCCATGCAAGGATGATTAACCTTGCAGTGTCCACAGAAGTTCAAACTGAAACAATAGTGAGGCATCATTTTTTGTTAATCAGACTGGCAAAATTTTTCAATATTGTAACAGCCTATGTTGGTGAGACTTATGAAAATAAGTCTTCATGTACCATGAGTGAGAAGATCAATTATTGCAACTTTCCAGGGTATAAATGGGCAAAATTTGCTAAAATCCCCTGACAGCATTCCTACTTTTAGAAGAGTTTTTAGAAATAAAAGGGGCTATTTCCTAGAAATAAATAAGAATGGTCCTCATACAAATGTTGCCAACAAAAAAAACCCTGGCAGCACGTAAATGACCATTGATGGAAAGATGGTTGAAGGAATTATGACAACCCATGATACGAGATTAGTTAATCAGGAAAGTTAATCAGGAAAAAAAATATATATATATATTCACAATATATTTTTAAGTGTGAAAAATTCTCAGAACAATTTATATGTCAGGTTTCTATTTTTGTGAAGAAATAAATGGCTCTATCACCATCTCTCTGTGTCAATCTACATACAACATGTGTGGAGATGTAGAAATGTTTCCTTTGGGACAAGAAGAGAAAACTTATGGAAGGTTCACACCAACCTGTTGACCTTAGCACCCTTAAGCATTTAAAATAGAGAAAGAGAGAGACAGTGGTTAATATTCATTAATGCTCCCTTCTGCCCCTGGGTGGCTCACACTATTACCACAACCATATACTACTTTTATCGTTTAAACCATGAAAGAAACTATGAACGAAAATGGTGTATGTGTATACAACTAAAACCAGAGACTCATGTTCCTATCTGAGAGTGGCATCTGTTGGCCCTTCTGGGTGCTGGTGAGCAGAGGACATCAGGAGACATTATTGTCACATGGCCACCTGGTACCTGCAAACACCCCACAGTTTCCAATGGGCTAGGGGTGGTGGAGGACAGGTGTCCTCATTCATTCACCCACCTTTGCTCAGACAATGCTGTGCATGTGCTCGCTGCTAACACCACACTTGTTCCTTGAAGAAGACAGCACACACATCCTCAGGTGCTGTGCAGCCTGCTGACAAGCATCCCTTTCCAGACAATTCCAAGTTTCCTCACCACTGGAGACAAGGTTCTTTTGAAATAGTCTTCACCTGCTGCAGCACGTTTGGGCTGACTCAATATTGAGCTGGTTCAGGGAAACTCTTCTGGGAGTAGAAAATTAGTACACTTTTGAAGAGCAGTCCTACTCTATGAGAAAGAGTGTTTATAGACAGAGGAATCAGGAAGGACCCTAAAACCTGTCCAGTCCAGTCCTGCATGTTCAGAAGCCCAAGAAATAAGACTTGGAGAGATGAAGTCACCAAAAAAGGTGCAGAACTAGAATTTGAACCCATGTGTCCTGCCACCAGACTTATTTCCTTCTGCTGCTCGTTGTTAGGTCACCTTCCCAGGCTCCTTTGCAGTCTGGAATGTGAGTGGGGGTGTGTTCACTACTTTTAGAACTGGTCCATCGCAAGTCTCTACACAGACTACTCCTGCACTTCCTCTGACTTGTCCTTAGAAGGCAGGTGTTCAAGATGGCAGAGCACAACCTCACATGAGCAAGAAATAAACTTGTGTGGGGTCAGTGCTGACCCTGGAGAGTTCTTCGGGAGTTAGCCCATCATGACTGCAGTGAATTCCTCCATATTTCCCCCAGACTACCCCAGGTCCCTTCCAATATGACATTTCTTGCTTTATTCAAATACATGCTTTCTACATGAGCCATTATGACCAGTAAGAGGTGGAATGACAGAAGAGGTCTTGACTGTGGTTATAGAAATGATTCTGACCGTAGAAGCAAAGAAGGCCAACTCAGCCACTCTAGAGACGTGGCTTCAGGCTCATCGGCAACCACATAGACACTGACATCTACAGCATGAAGGAATATGGTGGCAAGATGCGCCAAACTGAGACCATTTGGGTATACTTATAAAGAAGGGAAGCAGGGGAAATTTGGTGGAAAAATCCTCACCAAACAAACAATGATGAATATGAGAATAAATACTGTAGCACACAAGATTAAGAAAAATACCAAACAGCCCTGTTACCTTTGAACCCCCATATTTCATAACCACAAGTCGTTTTAGGAGGTGGGAAATGAGGTCAGAGCAGTGGAGTTGTCATGCTCTCCTGGGGGCACACAGACAGGCTCCAGCAAGGATCCAGAGCCCCCGGGGGGGGCAGCTTATTTCCTCCTCTTTTTTCAATCCAATAACACCAAGTGGGAGGAATTAAGCCCCTCTGTTCTTGCTCTCTAGTGCCCTCAGCTCCCTGCCACAGGGTCCTCCTGGTTCCCAGCCATGACTCACTCTCTTCCTTCCAAGCAGAATGTAAAATGAGAGTCAGTGAGCTGAGAAAAGTCCTTATTTCCAGAGCTGGACAAGACAAAGATAAAAAATAAAAGCAGGAACTAACAAGAGTGCTGGGAGTGACCCCCAACAGGAAGAGGTATTGGATGGACAGAAAGGGAGTGAACACCAGGAAGGGGATCCATGACCTGCTGTGACCTGTTGAACTATGACCTGACTGTTGCTGACCCCAGCATCACAGAGGGGAGACGGGACTGTGTTCCCTGGGTGAGATCTGCCCCAATGGCCAGTGCTCACACATGTGTGGGTGAAACTTCCTAAGCAGTACTTGTTACCTGAGCATATGTGACTTGCAAAGCTGCCGTTGGGCACCTCAGTCCACTCACAGCCCCGCAGGAGGAATGACCAAGCCTTCTGTTGTTGTGGGCTGTGAGGGCCGGTCTATAGCAGCAGACGGAAGTGGTAGAAGCAACTCAAGTTTGTATCAAAGCAATGATCTCCAGGGCCTGCAGAGTCGATCTCCTCCCTCTGGGTCCCTGTCCAATCTCACCCTTCCCACCTTTCCCAGGGCACAAGTGGACTCAAGGAAAGTCATTCCCATCCCATAGCTAACAGTTATTTCAACTTCTTCCTTCCCCCACCCTACATGGTTCTTGGGGAGACAGTGAAGAGAAACACTTGGAGAGCTGCAGGAAGGGTATTTCTCCAGAGCCCACGCCAGGCAGCAGGGAAACCAAGGGTGACAGTGTTACCAGCTTGGCTTAGACCAACTCTTCACTCTCAGAATTCTCACCTGGGACCCCACCAGCCCAGAGCACCAGCACCTAGCTCAGCTTTGCCTTGGGAAACAATGTCAAAGTCACTGTTCTTTCATCAAGAATGTTTTCCGATATTTCCAAGAATATATCTTTCTACTACCATATTGAAAATTCCTGGCAGACATTGAAATGGATAAGACAGATGTGCTTGAACTGAGTAGAAAGATATTCAAGGTTCATTGTTCTTTGACAAAAGAGGTTTGTAGAACAGCATGGGTAGTATCATTTTGTTTGAGGATAGATAGACAGACAGATAGATAGATAGATAGATAAGTGATAGCTTGATTATGAAGATAGATGATTTAATCAATCAATAGATAAATAGTCTTTAATGCGTAAAAAAATGTGTGGAAGGAAAATGTATCACACTTTTCATGGTAGGCAGCTGGAAAGACATTTGTTATGGAGTGAAAATGTCACTTATGTCAATCACTTCCAAATACTTTATATTTTTTCTACTATATTTGCTATCATGGCTTATAAAAGCAGTAAATACTGGCTGTCAAAAATTCAAAAGGAACATAAGATTGTAAAGTGAAAGATAAAATTCTCCTTTCCTCCTAGGTAAAAGCATCACTAACATTTTCTTGTGTGTCTTTTTATAAGATATACAACATGCAATCTTTACATACACACATCCTTTAAAAAATTGAGTATTTAGTTATATATAAACCATACTGTTCAACTTTCTATTTTAATTAATAATACATTGTAAGCATTTTTCAAATCAACACAAAAAGATCTACTCTTCTTTTTTTTAAGTTGCTAATATTTCATTTTATGGGTGTAATAATTTATTTAATCAGTCCCTTAGACATGGACATTTTGATGGTTTCCAGAATCTAATTTTTCAAAAAATTATGGAAAAAAAAATCCTTACGCTTAACCATAGGGTTTCAGGAGGAGAAGGATTTGCACAAGTCAAATACATTTCTAATGTATTTTAACTCATGGAATCTGCAGGATTAAAGTAATACACATTCTTAAATTTGATAGCAATTGAAGAATGCTCTTCCAAAAATGTTACACTGAATTACATCCCACCCACACTATATCATGTGTCTTTGATTTCCAGTTGTTTAGATTTAAATGTAGATGTGTGCCTCTTTAGATATTCAGTGACTATATGCATTGCTTTTTCAACAATATTTTGGTACCCCAAAAGAAAATCTGAGTGAGATGTAACTCAGTATTATCCAGTGTCTGTGTGTGCCTGTATGTGTCTGAGAGTTTCCTCAACTTTTACAGATAGTTTTACTCTTTTTTGTGATCAAATTTACAACTTTAAATAATCTACTACAAGTTATTTCTTTTTTTGTGTGGTACGCGGGCCTCTTAGTGTTGTGGCCTCTCCCGTTGCAGAGCACAGGCTCTGGATGCGCAGGCTCAGCGGCCATGGCTCACGGGCCCAGCCGCTCCGCGACATGTGGGATCTTCCCAGACTGGGGCACGAACCCATGTGCCCTGCATCAGCAGGCGGACTCTCAATCACTGCACTACCAGGGAAGCCCTACAAGTTCTTTCTTGATTTGTAAAATGAGAGAGCCCTGGGCCAGGTAATTGGACAAGTTCATAGCAAAGGACTCTAGTGCCTTCTGTAGGTCACCTGGGTCCTTGGGGTCAGATGCAGTGAAAGAGAGGCATGGATGTCTACTTGACCCTCATGAGTCCTAGTTTTTTCCTAGGGGTCCCTGAGTTTCCCCTCATAGGTTGCAGTGTGTCTTATTCTCCCTCTAACCATTTTTGAAGTTGTTCCTTCAAAAGACCTGCAGGCCAGCCACCAGCCTGAGCCACAGAGGTGACATGGGAGCACAGACTTCTTCCCTGTGGTCCCTGTCTAATATTCTGATCCTCAAACTGGACCCTCCCAGACTATTATTCTTTCCTCAGTGACTGCTACAAGTGCCTAGGGTCCAATGCTTACACACATACACACATTCCTTATTTCATATCACTCCAAGCAGTTCTGTTTCTCTGATCAAACCTAACTAATAAAGATCATATATTATTAATCACAAAATGCATCACATTAAATCACAAAGTTCTGTCTGGCCTCTCAATCATGGTGCCTTCCCACTCATATTATGTAGCAGAGGACACACTCATATTTACAACAGCCATAGAAACCCCAATTTCCTTCATCACTGTGCTGTGAAGTTGGGTGACATCACACTTCAAGAGGCCCACCTGAATGCCTCCCAGAGCAAAGGAATGAGGGTGTGAGGAGAGATGAGTCACCCTCTTGTGCTCTCTCTCCATCCTTTCCAGCCCACCCTCTTCTCCCACCACTGTTCTCAGTGGGAAGCCACCCTCTGCCTCTTCTCATGCTCCTGCACATCACCTGGAGCCAGACGGCTCTCCATATCCCCAGCTGGGCAGGAAAAACATAAAAATCAGCCCTGCTCCAAAGCGGATTCGGCCCAGGGGCTGATAGAACAGTCCAATTCTTTCTGGGCAACACCAGTTTCTATGCTCACTTTCTTTTTCCCATTTATTTTTAATCCTGTAAACATTTAGTGAGGAAATAAAAGGGAAAAAGGAAGGATGAGCAGAGGGAGAGAGGCTAACATCAGAATGAGATCATTGCTGGTCAGCGATCATTAATCACACGGGACTCTCACCTACAGACCTCAGCCTATTTCCAAGAACATTTTCTCAGGCTGTCAGTTTCCTTGAATTGTGACCTTAATACTTGAGTAGAACCATATCCTTCCCAAGTAGGAAATGTCACCACATCTCATAAAATATGTAAGGGATCAAGAACCGAATGGAGCAGCCCCAGAATAGGGCTGGGGAGGGGGGAGCAATTCTGGGTTTCCACTTCTTAAGCTTTAACAAAGATAATGACACAATTAAATAGTATTTTATGCAGGAATGTTTTAACAACATAGGAAAATATACACTAAGTTTTAAAAACCTAATAAAATCATTATAAAATTTATAAATCATGTGCACAATGTGTATATTGTTTATAAGGCCTCAAATATTATTATTCATTATTTCTGAGTAGTCAGATTCGACTTATTTTTTTTTCTTTCTTGGATTTTTCAAACACTTTATGTAACTATATATTATTTTTATGATTAGAAAAACTAAGAAATAGAGCTACCATATGATCCAGCAATCCCACTCCTGAGTATATACCCAGAGAAAACCATGGTTCAAAAGAATACATGCACCCCAATATTCATTACAGTGCTGTTTACAATAGACAAGACATGGAAGCAATCTAAATGTTCATCGACAAATGAATGGATAAAGAAGATGTAGTACATATATACAATGCAATATTACTCCGCCATGTAAAAGAATGAAATAATACCATTTGCAGCAACATGGATGGGCCTGAAGATTATCATACTAAATGAAGTAAGTCAGATAAAGAAAGAGAAACATCATATGATATCGCTTATATGCAGAATCTAAAAAAAAAATGATGCAAATGAAATTATTTACAAAACAGAACCACTCACAGACTTAGAGAAAAAACTTAGGGTTACCAGGGGAGAAGGCTTGTGGGAGGAGGGCTAGACTGGGAGTTTAGGATTGACATGTACACACTACTATATTTAAAACAGATAACCAACAAGGACCTACTATGTAACACAGGGAACTTGGCTCAATATTCTGTAATTAAGTAAACGGGAAAATAATTTGAAAAAGAATGGATACTTGGTATAACTGAATTACTTTGCTGTACACTTGTAACTAACACATCATAGTTAATCAACTAAACTCCAATATAAAATAAAAAATTAAAAATATATACCATAAAATACTCATCAGAAAAAAATAGACAAAACATACACTGAGTTTGAAAAAAAGCAAATATATAAGAAAAAAAATCCCAAAATTTTACTGCAAAATACACCAAGGTATAAAGGCATTAGTAGAAAAATATAGGACATTACATAATAAAAGAAACAATTTCCAGGATATCAATATCACAAGTTTGTATACACCTAATAACACTGCCTCAAAATATATAAAGCCAACTCCATGGAAACCTAAAGGAGATTTTAACACATTTCTATCAGAAAGTTATAGATCAAGCATATGAAATAGCATCAATTTGCTTAAACTAATAATTATTTATAGATTCTTAAGCTAAGAGAACATACAAATGTGTTGAAGCTCACATAAAATATTTACAAATTTGACCAAGTAATAGCTCAGAAAAAGAAGTCTTCGCATATTTCAAAGAGTAAAAACACACAGAACATATTTATCACAATGCAATTAAATTAGGAATCAACAACTAAAATGTGGTAGCATTTTTATGTTTAGAAATTAAAAGTGATCTTCTAAAAAGCAATGAATTAAAGAGGAAACCATAATAAAATTATGTTTTAAACTTAACAACAATAAATATTTTTTTTTAAAAAGAAAGAAAGGAAAAGGAATATGTTCTCTTTCATAAAAGAGAGATATTTAACTGGGTAGAAATAGGACCTCACCCCTAGTTTGGGCTTAGTATCACCATTATGTATCCTGAAAGTGCCAGGAGCCATGCTTTGAACTCAACTTGTTCAAAGTCAAACTCATGTTCATTCCTCCCAAACTTGATCCTCTTCAATTCTTTTCTATTTCAATGATTACCTTTCCACTCACTGAGTTAAGCCAAAACACCTCATTCTCCCTACTGCCCCTTAGTCAATGCAACACCATCCTGGAAGTTGACATCCTAAGATATCTCTCAACTCTATCCCCTTCTCTTCTTACCTCCAGCCAGAACACTCTTCCACCCCCTGTTCCAAGTGCAACCCACATCATTCCTCTATCCTAGACTACTTCCGGACCTTAAAGTCTGCTTTCTCCACTTTCCTCTGCTCAACTTCATTCCCAAACCATTCTGCTTCCCAGGTTGAGGCCAGTACTGATAGCCATTCTCTACTGAATAGCCATTTCTAACAGACATGTCAAATATAATCCAGAATTGAAAATCTGGATTTCTACCCATCAAATCTGTTACTTCCCTGGCCTTCACCATCTTAGGAAATAATAATATCATTCAATTAGCTCATCACCAAACCCTGGAGGCATCCAGTTTATTCATCAATGGAAAAGCCTGTCAACCACAGCTCCATAATATAGCTTGAATTCTTCATTCCACCTACATTGCTACAACCAGAGCCACAGCCAGCATCATCTCTTGTGAACAGTACTGCAATCACGACTTGACTGGTCTCCCTGCTTTTATTCTTCACCCTACAATCTATTATCTGCAATAACCCAGAGAGATTTTTAAATCAAAGCAGAACAAACACCTGGTAAAATTCCCTGGAGGACTTGCACTGCACATAGGAACAAAATGGACTCCTTCTCTTGCACAACTTATGGCTACCCACTTCTTAGAGCTCATGTCTTAATCACCCTTTGGCTTGCCATGCTCCTAACACACTGGCCACTTTCTATTGCTCAAGCAGACCTCAGGTGATTACAGCTCAAAAACTGGTTCTTTCTGTTTCTACTGCCAGGAATGTTTCCCTCTGGCTGTTGTACAGTCTGTCCCTCCTTATCCTGCAAAGCTCAGAGCATACATAACTTTCTAACAGAGGCTTACCTGGTTACCAATATAGACAAGTAGCCAATCCCAGCTTGGTATCCCTTTGATCTAGTTTTATTTCCTCCTTTGCATTTATCTGAAATAGTCATCTTTACTAATGACCTTGGATGTTACTTATCAATCTCCCTCCACTGGAAAGTAAATTCCACTGTCTGCTTTTTTTTTGCTTGTTTGTTTTCTTTTTACTGCTGTTTCCCAGTGTCTAAGAATGTGCCATGTTATTAAATTTTTGTTGACCGGATAAATGAGTGAATCTCCAGGACTTTCTCATAGTTTCTACATGAGTATATATCACTGTCTCTGTGAGATTAAGTCCCTGCCATAATCTAAGATTTCATAGTTCACACTTAACTATTGATAAGATGATTACCTTGCCAAGTTTGCTAGTAATTAAACTGCCTCACTGCTGTGGGAGTGGGTGAAGGCCCTCAAAGCATGATGGTGCATTCGTGAAAACACGCTCAGGCTCCATGAAAGCATCAGAGCTGGGCAGTCCTCTCTCTGAGTGGCCTGAGGACACCATTTGCCACTCTCTGGCATCTCTGGTACGTGCTGGAGGAAGCAAGCAGCTGCCACATGATAGATCAGGAAGCAGAGGAAAGGCCTCACTTTCTGCCAGTGTGCTTCTGTCCTGATCTGGGAGGGACTCTGTCCTTCAGAGTAGAAAAATTCAAAGGCTTTCCAAAAGAGGGAAAAGTATAGATAGGTGGGAGTTGTTAGGACAGAACTACATTACTTCTCTTCTGTCTGATCCATTCTCACACTCCAGTCATCAAAGTATTCATGTTAGTGTTAGCATCACGCACCCACCAAACAGCCCTGGTCCCGCCCACACTCAGATTGGACAAGCCATGTGTAACCTGTAACTCAAGGACACTGACTTCCCATGCCCTGTCTGTCCTCAGGGAGCAGCTCTTAGAGGGGTACTCTTGACAGCAATGACCACTGTTCAACTGCAGCATATTGAGTTGATATGGCTAATCATGATTCACACAGCCCAAATGAACAAAGCCCATCTTTTTTTAAATCATTTTCCTCCAATGTCTTACAGTGGACTTTTGAACCCCAGGTGTTCTGGGCTCTGTGCCTCTCTCTGACAGTGAGATAGTCTCATGTAAAAACTGTGAGAAAGTCCTGGGGATTTAGACGGTGGCAGTGGCCTGCTGTGTGAGAACAGAACATCCGTGGTAGAGAACCAGACACTAAGGTCAGAGAATCATCTGGGTGACAAACTTGCCTCATTCTCCAGAGTGAATCAGATCTTGCCTTGTTGATGCTGTGAATCATGAAATTTATAGCTCTGTTTGCACACCATTGGAGGGTGGGAGCGAACATTAAGGCAGCAGCACATGCTACAGAGTAAGAACTTGTGGATAGATCAGATGGCCCAAAGGGACTTTCTTTTCCCTGTTCTACCTAGTATACCCCAAGGATCACGGTCAAAATACAAAGAATATCTCTTGGAAAAGTAGATTGAGGAGCTGGGGTAGAGGCAGTTTTCCTAGATAGGCAGGGTTACCTAAACTCAAGTCCATACTTGGACACCAGATCCTCTCCCCCAGGAGAATGTTAGCTCCTTTTTAAAATCACCAGTACAGGCAGAAACCCAAACTATGGCCTCATCCCATTCTCTGAGACAAATAATCTCAGTCACAGTAGCTGGCCTCTTGAAATCTGAGTTCACAAAGTGGGGAAGAGGAGACAACTGAGCAGAATAGCCAATAATAAAAGTAATAAATTGAACAATCTACATCAGATGAAGACAAATTAAGAGACTAAGACAGATAAAGAACAAAATATAATAAGTATTCTTGAAGAGATAAAATAGGATATTGCTGCCATGAAATAGAGACAGAAGAAGTTTTTAAGAAGAACCAAGTAAAAATACTGGAAGTGAAAAAATAACTAATTTTTTTTTGTGGGGGGTGGTACGCAGGCCTTTCACTGTTGCGGCCTCTCCCATTGCGGAGCACAGGCTCCGGACGCGCAGGCTCAGCGGCCATGGCTCACGGGCCCAGCCGCTCCGCGGCACGTGGGATCTTCCCGGACCAGGGCACGAACCCGTGTCCCCTGCATCGGCATGTGGACTCTCAACCACTGTGCCACCAGGGAACCCAATAACTAAATTTTTTAAAAGTCAGTATATGGGATTAACTGTTGAATGGATAAAGCCAGAGAAGGAATGTGTGAGCTGAAAGACCCAGTGAAGAACTTCTCCCAGAGGCATCTAGAAGGAGCAAAAGGATAGCAAATCTAAATGAAAACTGAATAAATGTGATGGCTATATAATATTCATAAACTACAAGTCTAATTAAGAGAGGAATATTTATTAGAAGAAATAAGAAATCAAAATTTTACTAAATTAAAGAAAGACGAAAGCCTTCAAGTTGAAAGGCCTAACCAGGTACCAAAAAGATGGATAAGGAAAAATCTATAGTAGAAACATTATAGGGATATTTAACAATATTAAACCAAATAGAACTTCTAAAAATGTTCAGTGAGTAGGGGTTAATAATTTCCAAAATAAAAAAATCAGAATCTGAATGTCATCAATGTTTTAATAATAACATGGAGAATTAGAAGACAATAGAGTGACATTCAAATAACTGAAGAAAAAGAACTCCAAAACTAGAATTTCATGTTTAGCTACATAGTAGTTAAATGAAGAATGAATCCAGGAAGAAACAAGGTGATAAACAGAAGTAACATTAAGGAAATGGTAAGAAATTGTTGTTTTCTAATAAATTGGGTACACAAGATTACCTCTAATATCCCAAAGCTAAAATTGAGAGGTACTTGATGGATTTCAGGCAGCCACTGTAACAGGCCACAGTACCTGTGGTTTCTGCAGGCCATGCCGATCTTCCACCTCGCCTCACCTCCATCATACAGAAACAAGAGGCAGCAATCCAGTGCTCTCACTCAGCAGTGTCTGGAGGGCTGAGCCTGGAGCTCACCTTCATTTCCTGCTCAGCAGAAGCAGGTGGTGGCACTTTGATTTTCCTAGAGGGTGGAAGCACCAGTACTGAGAGGCAGCTGAACTTTCATTCCACACCAGGCAGAAGGAGGTAATGCTCTGATTCCTCACCAGGGTGGTGGTGTAGGGCAGGGAGAAGGGAAGAGTCCAGCAAGCTGAGCCCCCACCCCTGTCCAATATCAGCCAGACCAAATGAGGCCATGCAAGTGAGGCCTAGCCAGCACACTATTTTCTCCCACCCCTGGTCTCAGCAGGTTCAAGTGGAGAGCTGTGCCTCTGCCTTCATCCAGCATTATTGAGGTGAAGTGAAGTAGTGGATAGCGGGGCTGGTTGTCATCCCCTGGGGTCTGTGGAGTCATGTAAGGAGCTGAGCTTCCATTCCCCATGTGCCGCAGCAAATTTGTGGGGCTCAGCCCTCCATGTACCCCTACCTGGTGTCAGCAGGGTCCAGTGGGAGCTGAGCTTACTCCTGCCCACATAGGGGCAATGAGGGGGTGCCAGTCAGTGACCCCATTGGTCAGAGCAGCCCAGAGAAATGCTGAACTTTCACCTCATCATTCTACAAAGAAGCTGTGTAAGTTTGCACTCCTTTTTCGACAGAGTGGTGTTAGCTGAGACCTGCGGGAAGCTGGATGTACACATCCACCCATTCCTCATGCACACCTTACCAGGGAACTAGCTCCAGATTATATAGGTCCCAGAGTCTCATCACACAATATGTCCAGGACACAACTGAAAACCACTCATCATACCAAAAATCAGGAAAATCACAACTTGAGTAAGAAAAATCAATCAATAGACACCGACACTGAAATGAATCAGATGTTCATTTTATTGAAATTCTGACAAGAATTTTTAAGCAGCCATCCTAAAAATGTTGCAACAAGAAATTATGAGTTCTCTTAAAACAAATGAAAAAAACCCAGAAAAATACCAACAAAGATTCAAAGATATAAAGAACCAAGTGGAAATTATAGAACTAAAAAATGCAATCACCAAAATAAAAAACTCAGTGGAAGGGCTCTATAGTAGAGTAGAAATGACAGAGAATCCAATCAGGGAAGTTGAAGACAGATAATAGAATTTACCCAATCTGCACAACAGAAAGAAAACAGACTCAAAATTGTACAGTACAGACACAAAAACAGACACATAGATCAATGGAAAAGGTTAGAGAGCTCAGAAATAAACCCAAACACTTATGGTCAATTAATCCATGACAAAGGAGGCAAGAATATACAATGGAGAAAAGACAGTCTCTTCAATAAGTGGTGCTGGGACACCACTGTCCAGCTACAAGTAAAGGACAAGTAAACTGGACAGCTACAAGTAAAGGAATTAGAACATTCTCTAACGCCATATACAAAAGTAAACTCAAAATGAATTAAAGACCTAAATGTAAGACAGAATATTATAAAACTCCTACAGGAAAACACAGGAAGAACACTCTTTGACATAAATAGCAGAGATATTTTGGGGGTCCATCTCCTAAAGTAAAGGAAATAAAAGCAAAAACAAACAAATGGGACGTAATTAAACTTAAAAGCTTTTGCACAGCAAAGGAAACCATCAACAAAACAAAAAGACAACCTACTGAATGGGACAAAATATTTGCAAAGGATATGACCAATGAGGGATTAATATCCAACATATATAAACAGCTCATACAACTCAACATCAAAAAAACAAAAAACTTGATTAAAAAATGAACAGAAGAACTGAATAGACATTTTTCTAAAGAGGAAATGAAAATGGCCAACAGGCACGTGAAAAGATGCTCAACATTGCTAATCATCAGGGAAATGCAAATCAAAACCACAATGAGATATCACCTCACACCTGTCAGAAGTGTTATCATCAAAAAGAACACAAATAACAAATGTTGGTGAAGATGTAGAGAAAAGGGAACCCTCGTACACTCTTGGTGGGAATGTAAATTGATGCAGCCACTGTGGAAAAGAGTATGAAGGTTTCTCAAAAAACTAAAAATAGAACACCACATGACCCAGCAATTCCACTCCTGGGTACATGTCAAAAAAACCAAAAACACCAATTTGAAAAGATAATGCATCCCAATATTCATAGCAGCATTATTTACAATTGCTAAGATATGGAAGCAACCTAAGTATCCTTTATAAGATGAATAGATAAAGAAGATGTAGTATATATACAATGTAATACTATTCAGACATAAAAAAACAAAATTTTGCCATTTGTAGGAACATGGGTGGACTTGGAGGGCATTATGCTAAGTGAAGTAAGTCAGAGAGAGAAAGACAAATACTGCATGTTATTGCTTATATGTGAAATCTAAAAAATAAAACAAACTAGCAAATATAATAAAAAAGAAACAGACTCACAGATATAGAGAACAAACTAGTGGTTGCCATGAGGGTGGGGGGTTCAATAGAGAGATAGGAGATTAAGATGTACAAACTATTAGGTATAAAATAAGTTACAAGGATATATTTTACAACATGGGGAATATAGTCAATATCTTTAAATAACTATAAATCGAGTATAACCTTTAAAAATTGTGAATCACTATATAGCACACATGTAACATATGATATTACATAGCTACTATACTTCAATTTAAAAAAAGAAAGGAGGGCTTCCCTGGTGGTGCAGTGGTTGAGAGTCTGCCTGCTGATGCAGGGGACACGGGTTCGTGCCCTGGTCTGGGAAGATCTCACATGCTGCGGAGCAGCTGGGCCCGTGAGCCATGGCCACTGAGCCTGCGCGTACGGAGCCTGTGCTCTGCAACGGAAGAGGCCACAACAGTGAGAGGCCCGCGTATCACAAAAAAAAAAATAATAATAATAATAAATAAAATTAAATAAATAAATAAAGGAAAATAATAGAGTGAAAAAATCAACAATCTCAAAGATCTGGAAATCAACAACAAAAGAACTCATGATATCATCAGAGTCAAAGAAAGAAAGGAGAGAAAGAGTGGGACTGAATAGGTATTTGAAGAAATAATGATGAAACATTTTCCAATTTAAATTGTTAATGATGCAAGCCTACAGATTCAAGAGGTTGAGAAAACACCAAGAAGGATAAACCCTAAGAAATACACATTAATACAAACCACAATTAAACTTGGAGAAACTAAAGACAAAGTCTTTAAAAAACAGCCAGAGAAAGACAACACATTCCTTATAGGAAAATGCCAATTAAATGCAGTGGATTTCTCATCTGAAACCATAGAAGTAAGAGGGAAGTGACACCATGTTTTTCAAGAACTGAAAGGAAAAAAACCCCAAAAACCTGTCAACCCCAAATTTTGTATCTGGTGAAAACACCCTATAGTAATGAAGAATATTCATAAACATAAGAAAACTAAATGAATTTGATGCTGGGATCCCTACTTTTAAAGAGTGGTTAAGGGGGAGACCTTCAAGATGGTGGAGGAGTAAGACGTGGAGATCACCTTCCTCCTCACAAATACATCAGAAATACATCTACATGTGGAACAACTCCTACAGAACACCTACTGTACACTGACAGAAGACCTCAGACTTCCCAAAAGACAAGAAAATCCCCACGTACCTCAGTAAGGCAAAGGAAAAAAGAAAAAAACAGAGACAAAAGAATAGGGATGGGACCTGCACCTCTGGGAGGAGCTGTGAAGGAGGAAAATTTTCCACACACTAGAAAGCCCCTTCACTAGCAGAGACAGCGGGTGGCAGCGGGGAAGCTTCAGAGCCACTGAGGAGAGCGCAGCAACAGTGGTGCAGAGGGCGAAGTGGAGAGATTCCCACAGAGAGGATTGGTGCCAACCAGCACTCACCAGGCTGAGAGGCTTGTCTGCTCACCTGCCGGGGTGGGTGGGGGATGGGAGCTGAGGCTAGGGCTTTGGAGGTCAGATCCCAGGGAGAGGACTGGGGTTGGCTGAGTGAACACAGACTGAAGGGGGCTAGTGCACCACAGTTAGCGAGGATGGAGTCCAGGAAAAAGTCTCCAACTGCCTAAGAGGCAAGAGACCATTGTTTTGGGATGCGCGAGGAGAGGAGATTCAGAGAACTGCCTAAATGAGCTCCAGAGATGGGCGCTAACTGCAGCTAACAGTGTGGACACCAGAGATGGGCATGAGATGCTAAGGCTGCTGCTGCAGCCACCAAGAAGCCTGTGTGAAAGCGAAGGACACTATCCACACTTCCTCTTCCAGGAGACTGTGCAGCCCACCACTGCCAGGGTCCCATGATCCAGGGTCAACTTCCCAGGGAGAACACACGGCATGCTTCAGGCTGTTACAAGGTCAAGCTGGTCTCTGCTACCACAGGCTCACCCTGCATTCCGTACCCCTCCCTACCCCCAGCCTGAGTGAGCCAGAGCCCCCTAATCAGCTGATACTTTAACCCCATCCTGTCTGAGCAAAGGACAGAGGCCCTCAGGTGACCTATATGCAGAGGCGGGGCCGAATCAAAGCTGAACCCCAGGAGCTGTGCAAACAAAGAAGAGAAAGGGAAATTTCTCCCAGCAGCTTCAGGAGCAGTGGATTAAATCTCCACAATCAACTTGATGTACCCTGCATCTCTGGAATACATGAATAGACAATGTATCATCCCAAAATTGAGGTGGTGGACTTTGGGAGCAACTATGTATTGGGGTTTGCTTTCTGTATCTAATTTGTTTCTGGTTTTATGTTTATCTTAGTTTAGTATTTAGAGTTTATTATCATTGGTAGATTTGTTTATGGATTTGGTTGCTCTCTTCCTCCTTTTTTAACTTTTTTATATATAGATATATATTTTTCCTTCCTTTTTCTGTTTTTGTGAGTGTGTATGTGTACGCTTCTTTGTGTGATTTTGTCTGTACAGCTTTGCTTTTAACATTTGTCCTCAGGTTCTGTCTGTCCAGTTTTTTTTTGTTTTGTTTTTTTTTTAGTACAGCTTTTAGAGCTTGTTATCATTGGTGGATTTATTTTTTGGTTTGGATGCTCTCTTCTTTCATTCTTTCTCTTTTTTAAAATTACTGTTTAATTTTTTTACTTTTAATAATTATTTTTTTTATTTTAATAACTTTATTTTATTTTTTAACTTCTTTCTTTCTTTTTTTCTCCATTTTCTTATGAGCCATGTAGCTGACACAGTCTTGGTGCTCTGGCCAGGTGACAGGCCTATGCCTCTGAGGTGGGAGATCCAAGTTCAGGACATGGGTCCACCAGAGACCTCCTGGCTCTATGTAATATCAAATGGCAAAAGCTCTCCCAGAGATCTCCATCTCAATGCTAAGACCCAGCTCCACTCAACGACCAGCAACCTACAGTTCTGAACACCCTATGACAAACAACTAGCAAGACAGGAACACAGCTGCACCCTTTAGCAGAGAGGATGCCTAAAATCATAATAAGGCCATAGACACCCCAAAACACACCACCAGACGTGGACCTGCCCACTAGAAAGACAAGATCCAGCCTCATCTACCAGAACACAGGCACTAGTCCCCTCTACCAGGAAGCCTACACAGCACACTGAACCAGCCTTACCCACTGGGGGCAGACACACAAAAATAATGGGAACTACGAATCTGCAGGCTGTGAAAAGGAGACCGCAAACACACAGTAAGTTAAACAAAATGAGAAGACAGAAAAACACACAGCAAATGAAGGAGCAAGGTAAAAACCCACCAGACCTAACAAATGAAGAGGAAATAGGCAGTCTACCTGAAAAATAATTCAGCATAATGATAGTAAAAATGATCCAAAATCTTGGAAATAGAATGGAGAAAATACAAGAAATGCTTAACAAGGACCTAGAAGAGCTAAAGAGCAAACAAGCAATGCTGAACAACACAATAAATGAAATCAAATATTCTCTAGAAGGAATCAGTAGCAGAATAACTGAGGCAGAAGAATGGATAAGTGACCTGGAAGATAAAATAGTGGAAATAACTACTGCAGAGCAGAATAAAGAAAAAAGAATGAAAAGAATTCAGGACAGTTTTACAGACCTCTGAGACAACATAAAATGCACCAACGTTCAACTTATAGGGGTTCCAGAAGAAGAAAAAAAGAAAGTGACTGAGAAAATATTTGAAGAGGTTATAGTTGGAAACTCCCCTAATAAGGGAAAGGAAAGAGTTAAGCAAGTCCAGGAAGTACAGAGAGTCCCATACAGAATAAATCCAAGGAGAAACACGCCAAGGCACATATTAATCAAACAATCAAAAATTAAATACAAAAAAAAATATTAAAAGCAGCAAGGGAAAAGTAACAAATAACATACAAGGGAATTCCCCATCAGGTTAACAGCTGAGCTTTCAGCAGAAACTCTGCAAGCCAGAAGGCAGTGGCAGGACATATTTAAAGTAATGAAAGGGAATCACCTACAACCAAGATTACTCTACCCACCAAGGATCTCATTCACATTTGACAGAGAAATGAAAACCTTTACAGACAAAAGCTAAGAGACTTCAGCACCACCAAACCAGCTTTACAACAAATGCTAAAGGAACTTCTCTAGGCAGGAAACACAAGAGAAAGAAAAGACCTACCATAACAAACCCAAAACAATTAAGAAAATAGTAATAGGAACATACATATCGATAATTACCTTAAATCTAAATGGATTAAATGCTCCAACCAAAAGACATAGAGTGGCTGAATGGATACAAAAACAAGACCCATATATATGCTATCTACAAGAGACCCACTACAGACCTAGGGATACATACAGACTGAAAGTGAGGAGATAGAAAATGATATTCCATGCAAATGGAAATCAAAATAAAGCTGGAGTAGCAATTCTCATATCAGACAAAATAGACTTTAAAATAAAGACTATTACAAGAGACAAAGAAGGACACTACATAATGATCAAGGGAACAATCCAAGAAGAAGATATAACAATTATAAATATTTATGTACCCAACATAGGAACACCTCAATACAGAAGGCAAATGCTAACAGCAATAAAAGGGGAAATTGACAGTAACACAATCATAGTAGTGGACTTTTACACCCCATTTTCACTGATGGACAGATCATCCAAAATGAAAATAAATAAGGAAACACAAGCTTTAAATGATACATTAAACAAGATGGACTTAATTGATATTTTAGAACATTCTATCCAAAAACAATGGAATACACTTTCTTCTCAAGACTCATGGAACATTCTCCAGGATAGATCATGTCTTGGGTCATAAATCAAGCCTAGGTAAATTTAAGAAAATTGAAATCATATCAGGTAACTTTTCTGACCACAGCACTATGAGACTATTTGTCAATTACAGGAAAAAATCTGTATAAAATACAAACACATGGACGTTAAACAATACACTACTTAATAACAAAGAGATCACTGAAGAAACCAAAGAAGAAATAAAAAAAAAAAACCTGGAAACAAATGACAATGAAAACACAACAACCCAAAAACTATGAGATGCAGTAAAAGCAGTTCTAAGAGGAAAGTTTATAGCAATACAATCCTACCTCAGGAAACAAGAAACTGCTCAAATAAACAACCTAACCTTACACCTAAAGCAATTAGAGAAAGAAGAAGAAGAACAACAATAACAAAAAAAACAAAGTTAGCAGAAGGAAAGAAATCATAAGGATCAGATCAGAATTAAATGAAAAAGATAAAGGTTCTTTGAGAAGATAAACAAAATTGATAAACCATTAGCCAGACTCATCAAGAAAAAAAGGGAGAAGACTCAAACCAATAGAATTAGAAATTAAAAAGAAGTAACAACTGACACTGCAGAAATACAAAGGATCCTGAGCGATTACTACAAGCAACTATATGCCAATAAAATGGGCAGCTGGAAGAAATGGACAAATTCTTAGAAAAGCACAACCTTCCGAGACTCAACCAGGAAGAAATACAAAATATAAACAGACCAATCACAAGCACTGAAATTGAAACTGTGATTAAAAATCTTCCAACAAACAAAAGCCCAGGACCAGATGGCTTCACAGGTGAAATCTATCAAACATTTAGAGAAGAGCTAACATCTATCGTTCTCAAATGCTTCCAAAATATAGCAGAGTGAGGAACACTCCCAAACTCATTCTACGAGGCCACTATCACCCTGATACCAAAACCAGACAAGAATGTCACAAAGAAAGAAAACTACAGGCCAATATCACTGATGAACATAGATGCAAAAATCCTCAACAAAATACTAGCAAACAGAATCCAACAGCACATTGAAAAGATCATACACCATGATCAAGTGGGGTTTATCCCAGGAATGCAAGAATTCTTCAATATACACAAATCAGTCAATGTGATAAACCATATTATCAAATTGAAGGAGAAAAACCATATGATCATCTCAATAGATGCAGAAAAAGTTTTCAACACAATTCAACACCCTTATGACAAAAACCGTCCAGAAAGTAGGGATAGAGTGAACTAACCTCAACATAATAAAGTCCATATGACAAACCCACAGCCAACATTGTCCTCAATAGTGAAAAACTGAAATCATTTCCACTAAGATCAGGAACAAGACAAGGTTGTCCACTCTCACCATTATTATTCAACATAATTTTGGAAGTTTTAGCCACAGCAATCAGAGAAAAAAAAAGAAACAAAAGGAATCCAAATTGGAAAAGAAGATGTAAAGCTGTCACTGTTTGCAGATGACATGATACTATACATAGAGAATCGTAAAGATGCTACCAGAGAACTACTAGAGCTAATCAATGAATTTGGTGAAGTAGCAGGATACGAAATTAATGCCCAGAAATCTCTTGCATTCCTATACACTAATGATGAAAAATCTGAAAGGGAAATTAAGGAAACACTCTCATTTATCATTGTAACCAAAAGAATAAAATACCTAGGAATAAATCTACCTAGGGAGACAAAAGACCTGTATGCAGAAAACTATAAGACACTGATGAAATAAATTAAACGTTATACAACAGATGGAGAGATATACCATAATCTTGGATTGGAAGAATAAAAATTGTGATAATGACGATACTACCCAAAGCAATCTACAGATTCAATGCAATCCCTATCAAATTACCACTGACATTTTTCACAGAACTAGAACAAAAAATTTCAGTTTGTATGGAAACACAAAAGACCCTGAATAGCAAAAGCAATCTTGAGAAAGAAAAATGGAGCTGGAGGAATCAGGCTCCTGGACTTCAGACTATACTACAAAGCTACAGTAATCATCACAGTATGGTACTGGCACAAAAACAGAAATATAGATTAATGGAACAGGATAGAAAGCCCAAAGATAAACCTATACACATGTGGTCACCTTATCTTTGATAAAGGAAGCAAGAATATACAATGGAGAAAAGACAGTCCCTTCAATAAGTGGTGCTGGGAAAACTGGACAGCTACATGTAAAAGAATGAAATTAGAACACTTCCTAACACCATACACAAAAATAAACTCAAAATAGATTAAAGACCTAAATGTAAGGCCAGACACTATAAAACTCTTAGAGGAAAACACAGGCAGAACACTCTATGACATATATAACAGCAAGATCCTTTTGGACCTACCTCCTACAGAAATGGAAATAAAAATAAACAAATGGGACCTAATGGAACTTAAAAGCTTTTGTGCAGCAAAGGAAAACATAAACAAGACAAAAAGACAGCCCTCAGAATGTGAGAAAATATTTGCAAATGAAGCAACTGACAAAGGATTAATCCCCAAAATTTACAAGCAGCTCATGCAGCTCAATATCAAAAAAACAAACAATCCAATCCAAAAATTGGCAGAAAACCTAAGTAGACATTTCTCCAAAAAAGACATACAGATGGCCATGAAGCACATGAAAAGCTGCTCAACATCACTACTTATTAGAGAAATGTAAATCAAAAATACAATGTGGTATCGCCTCACACCAGTTAAAATGGGCATCATCAGAAAATCGACAAACAACAAATGCTGGAGAGTGTGGGGAGATAAGGGAACCCTCTTGTACTGTTGACGGGGATGTAAATTGATACAGCCTCTATGAAGAATAGTATGGAGGTTCCTTTAAAAACTAAAAATAGAACTACCATATGACAATCCCACTACTGGGCATATACCCTGAGAAAACCATAATTCAGAAAGAGTCATGTACCACAATGTTCACTGCAGCTCTATTTACAATAGGCAGGACATGGAAGCCACCTAAGTGTCCATCGACTGATGAATGAAAAGAAGATGTGGCACATATATACAATGGAATATTACTCAGCTATAAAAAGAAACAAAATTGAGTTATTTGTAATGAGGTGGATGGACCTAGAGTCTGTCATACAGAGTGAAGTAAATCAGAAAGAGAAAAACATATATTGTATGCTAACTCATATGTATGGAATCTAAAAAAAAAAAAATTTCTGAAGAACCTAGAGGCAGGACACGAATAAAGACGCAGACATAGAGAATGGACTTGAGGACACAGGGAGGGGGAAGGGTAAGCTGGGACAAAGTGAGAGAGTGGCATGGACTTATATATACTATCAACTGTAAAATAGATAGGTAGTGGGAAGTAGCTGCATAGCACAGGGAAAGCAGCTCGGTGCTTTGTGACCATCTAGAGGGGTGGGATAGGGAGGGTGGGAGGGAGACACAAGAGGGAGGGGATATGGGGATATATGTATATATATGGCTGATTCACTTTGTTATAAAGCTTCTGCTTTATAACACACCATTGTAAAGCATTTATACTCCAATTAAGTTGTTAAAATTAATTAAAATAGAAAAAAAATAAACACAGTGGTTAAATGAATTCTCTAAACAGAAAGGGAATAATAACAGAAGAAAGCTTGGAACTTGAAAAAATAAAGAACATCAGAATGGATAAAAGTAGGGATAAATGTAAGAGACACTTCTTGTAAGTTTCTTAAGTCACATCTGGTAGTGGAAGCAAACATAGGGTTCACATGAAATTGTGCATATAATATATAATAGAATTATACCAAAAGGGGGCAGAGTAAAATGTCCTAAATGGAAGTAAGGTTTCTACACTTCATGCAAAGTGGTAAAACATCAACTCCAGCAGATTATGAGAAGTTATTAATGTATATTGTAATACCTGGAGCCATCACCAAGAGATGACACAACTAAACAAAGAGATATACTCAAAATCACCCTAAATCAATCAAGACTAAATCCTAAAAAAATGTTCAAGTAACCCAAAGGAATGTAAATAAATAAAAACAGATGAAGGAGAAATTGAGAAAACAGAAAGTAAGTAATAAAATAAAAATGGCAATCCTAACATATCAGTTCCTTAAATATAAATGGACTAAATAACAACAATGAAAACACGGAGCTTGGCAGAATGGCATAAAAAAAAAAGAAAATTTAATGCTATCTATAAGAAACTCACTTCAAACACAACCATATAGATTTAAAAAATCAGCACTGGATATATTAATATCAGTTAAGGTAGATTTCAAAGAAAATAAAATTACTACATACAAATAGGGATGTTACAAGATGATAAAAGGATCGATCCACCAGTGATTGACCAATGATTCTAAATATGAATGTACCAAAAAGCAAGAACCTCAAAATACAAGAAATAAAAACTGATACTAGGATTAGGCATTAGGGAAATGCAAATTACAACTGCAATGAGATAGCACTCCACATCCATCCAGATAAATAATATTTTAAAATTATGATAACACCAAATGCTGGTGAGTATGTGGAGAAGTGGGATCATTCATACATAGCTGGTGGGAATGTAAGTAGATACCACCACTCTGAGAAAGAGTATAGTAATTTCTTACAAAACTAAACATGCTCTTATCATATTGCTCAGCAATTGTGTTCTTGGACATTTACCCTAGACAACTGAAAAATTATTTTCACACTAAAACCTGTACACAAATGACAAAGCAGCTTTATTTATAATAATCCCAAACTGGAAACAACTCAGGTGTCCTTCAATGGGTGAATGGTGGTCCATCTACACAATGGAATATTAAAAGGAAATGAACCCAAAACAATTTGGATGGATCTCAAGGTATTTATGGTGATTTGAAAAAGCCAGTGTCAAAAAGATGCATATTATATGATTCAATTGAATAGCATTCTTGACCCGACAAAATTACAGAAATGGAGAACAGATTAGGGGTTTCCAGGGAAAAAGGAAGGCAGGAAGGAAGGGAGGTAACTGTGTCTATAAAAGGGAGCACAAGGGATCCTTGTAGAGGTGGAACTGTCCTGTATCTTATGGTGGGTCGGCCACAGGAATCTGCATATGTAATTAAGTTGCATAGAGCTAAACACACACACACACACACACACACACACACACACACACACAGGTATTGATACATGCAAAACTGATTAAATCTGAACAAGTTCAATGGATTGTTTCAATATAAATTTCCTGGCTGTGATTTTTCTACTATAGTTATGCAAAATGGTACTATTAGGGAAAATTGAGTGAAGGATATATGGGATCTGTATTAATTCTTACAATTGCACATCAATCTACAATTATCTAAAAATAAAATGTTAAAGAAATGAGTATATAGGCAACTAATGATATAGCCTCAAAATACGTGGCTATATAGTTTAATTAATATAACACCATTCTTATAACAAAGAGAATAATGATTCATAAAATAAGCAAAGATATGAGTTAAATAACATGATGACTAAGCTCAGGTTAATAGTTGCACATAGAATGTATATCAACAACAACAAAAAAGAAGACATTTTTTGGTTCCCTTTTATCCACCTGGTATTCAGTGTGCTAACAGAATTCATTAACTTTAATTGTCTATCTGTGGGTAACAGATGGCAGAAGATATTGGCAAAATGTAAAACTGACCGTGTATACCTGGAATATACAAGGAGCTTCTACAAATGGGCAAAAGATACAAGTAGGCAGATCATAAATGGAGGAACACATGGCCAACAAGTATTTGAAGAGATGCTCAAATTCTCTATTAATCAGAGACATGCAAATTACATTAGTGGTGAGATCTATATATATCTCTATCTATCTATATATCTATCTGTCCACCCACCTATCTATGTCTATATATACCTCAGATTAGCAAAAACTAGCAAACTGAGCGATATCAATGAAAGATCTGGGGAGATGGGAACCATCACACTCATGTGCAAAGCCTACTAGTGCCTTGCACAAGCATGCTGGAAGTACCCAGGCATTGCTTGGTAAAGCCAAGCTGTTTATAACCCATAAGCCATCAATTCCACTTCTGTGGATGTACCCCAGAGATGTCACCAACAAGTCCCTGCCCAGGAGGTCTGAGGATTTTCATGACTGCCTTGTCTGTGATTGGTGAAATTGAAGGGTGCGGGGGAGCAGACTGTATAATACCTGCTGCAGTTAGAAGCATCAAGGCAGATGTGCAGAGAGCCTGGCAGAGAGAGCTCACCCCAACACTGACTGCCTAAAAAGTGAGACAGAACAAGGATCTAGCATACTCATTCTATGTGGATTAAAAACAAACATAAAGACACAAAACATTTTACAAGCACACCTCTGTCTTTAAGGCATGTGGCATATAGGAACATGTGACTCTGGAGGGGGGATTGAAATAGGAATGGAGTGGGGAGTTAGAAATAAATAGGGTAAAATATAAAACCAGAAAAAGCCTCTTCATGAACTGATGAAAAGAATGATAATGCCTTAACCTACAAATAAAAAGAAAATAACATAAGACTATCATGTGGCAGCAGGGTGGTGAGAGAAATAAAGCGGGAAGCTTTCCTAGAGGTCACCTCCGGGTGGAGCTGAGGTGGACAGGTCAGACAGGAAAGGCGCTGCTTCCATTTTAAGAGCCTCTTTTCTTTTTTTTAAAACCATGAGCATGTATTACTTTGGTAAAAATAGAAAAAGAGAGAAGAAGCAGAGAATGGTAAATGCAGACAAGTTGAAAGCTGGTAACACTCTCAGGACCAGCTTCTGCCTCGACTTCCCCTCTACTCTCAGGCCCCCACTGTCTTGTGTTTTTAATGCCGCCAACTCCCAGGAGCCAGGAGTGCAGGCATCACCTGCTCTTCCCAGTCTGCTCCTTCCACTGGGTGTTTTCACTTTGGTCCCACCAGCAGTGTTTCCTCTTCAGGATTTCTGTCAGGTAGAGAAAGGCTCAGATGCTGAGTGGTTTCCAGCCCGGCGTCCAGCCTCTCTCCTGATGCTGATGCTGCTCTTTCTCTGGGGCTCAGAGGATGTGCTCTTTCCAGGGAAGGGAGCCAGGCAGCTGGGGTCAGGGGTTTGGGGTACAGACTAGCTGTGGAGCGGATGGACAGGCCTGCTTCACGGCCTTTCCCTTCCTCGCTGTCAGGGTGCTCGACAGACAGCCCCAGTGTGGAGCCTGGGTGTGCGGGCATGTCTGACCAGGGATGGGGGCCCTGCCAAAGCTAAGCTGCCTGGGATCCCCATGTTGCTTCCTGGGGAAAATGCAAACATTGTTCCTACACAAAACAGTCCTCTGTCCCTGATCAGGCCGGTCCCTAGAAACTTATTTCCACAAAACCCTGAAGGCTGCAAAGAATGCGCTCTGGCTCGGTCTCCCATACAGAGCTCTTAGCCAAGTACAGTGACACACTTAGCATAACGGCTAAAAGGTCCTCGGGAAGGACAGAGGGACACGGCCAGCATGAGCTGCTCACTGAGTCCTTGTCCTCTGACTTGGGAGCCATCCCTTGTCACAAACCCACATGAAGCCTTGGCAGCCACTTCCCCTGAGTTTAGTTCTCCCCAAGAGCCAGACAATCACAATCAAACCTTTGGGCAAATGGGTGCTGGGCATGCCCTCCCCAACCTCAGGCTTCTCCAAAGATTTCCAAGGTCTTTGAGTCCCCACTCAGCTCCTTGTCCCCAAGCCTCCCTCCATGACCCCTTTGACAGACCATGGCCTCCACCAAATCTCCTGAGAAGATGGAACTGTGCTTCCTTCCTCCTGGCCAGCCTGGTGGTGGGTGAGAGGCATAAGGCAACACTTCTCAGCCCCAGGCAGGCCAACAGGCTCCTCTCCACCCTCGTCGCCATCCCTGTGGGCCCCTAGCCAAGCAGAGCCCTATGAGCAATCCCTATGAGCTGGAAGTCTCCTGCTATCATGACGAGCCAAATAAACAAAACTATTATTGAGTCCCACTAATAATTTTTATTATAAATACTAAATCTTAAATTAGGAAAGTTTGCATTTCAGTTTGGAATGAAATATTCTAGTAGCGTTTTGTAAAAGGCCTTGGCATTTGGCAGTCACTCCCTTCTCTTACAACCACCAAGGCCACTTTTCGTTATGTAGGTCATGCCTCAAACGGAACTTCCACCGTGACTGTGGACGCCACTCCCTAACACACAGGTGCATGCTGCATGCCCTGTCCTGCCATTCCTGGAGCTGTGGGACCCACAGACCCCCAGATGCCCAGACAGACAGAGGGGTTGAATCTGGAGCCATGTGGCCTCGGGGCCTCGGGATGTGTGGCATCAATCAGGTGGAACCAGTTTACAGGCAATCAAATATGGCAAACTTGTCCTTGCCCATCTGGTAGTCATCTTGGAGGGGCATTTGAGCCATCCTCCCTCAATATGGCCAAAGACTTGGCCGGAGCCTAAGCAGGGGTTGGGGCGTTGAGAAGGGCCACACTGTGGTTGGCAGGGCTCCCCGCCTGGGATGCAGCAGGCACTCTGGGCTGGGCCCCAGTAGCCTCAGAGACAGGCACACAGAGGGGCTCCTGGGCATTGGAATGGGGCCATTCTGGGTCTCTTGATCCTCTGCTTACAAGAGCAGCTTGTAAGTTTGATTCTCAAAAACATCGTAACCCTGGAAGCACTGATGGATTATTTTGTTCTTGAACGGGCTACTCTGCTTTCATGAATGCCTGGGCGGGAAGCCTGCACAGCAGAAACCTCAGCAGCCAGCTGTTTGCTTTTCTAATGACTCCAGAGTTTGGACAATCAGATCCTCTGACGCCAAGACCCAGCTCCAGTGCTTCTCCGGCAGGACGTCTGCCGCCTGAGCTGATGACTGGGGCTCTCACCCAGCCTGGGGCATTCCTTGAGAAAATGACTCCAGTGAAAAATGTAAGTGTTTCCTTTTGCCCACCTTGGTTTTAATGCATATTTTCTGCCTTGTGGAGTCTGGGAGACATGTTTTCCTCTCAGTCTCATCTCTACAAACTCTTTCTCTCTCTCTAAATTGTTTATTTTCACCGCAAAAGCATCACCTGCCCAGAAAGAGCTGATAAGCCAGTAGGGCAGCTGCCCATCTAAGGCCTTGAAGGAAAAAGGAAGAGGAAGAAGGGTTGGGGTTTACACGGCTCTTGTGGGAGCAGCTGGTGAACAGCATTAGTCCCTTACTCTGCCCTGACCATTTGGAGTCTCCTAGACTTGGGACAGAGCAGGTCTACTAGTTTGTTTGTACTGCCATAACAATGCCACAGACTGGATGGTTTAAACAGCACCAATCTATTTACTCACAGTCCTGGAGGCAAGAAGTCCAAGATCAAGTGTTATTTAGCAGAGTTTGTTCCTCCTGAGGCCTCTCTCTTTGGCTTATAGACGGCCGTCTCCTCCCTCTGTCTTCACATGGTGTTCCCTCCATGCATGTCTGTGCCCTAATCTCTTCTGATAAAGACACCAGTCACGTTGGATGAAGGCCAACCCTAATGACCTCATTTTACTTTAATCACTTCTTTAAAGCCTTGTCTCTCAATAGAGTCACACTCTGAGGTCCTGGTAGTTAAGACTTCAGTGTATGAATCTGGGGGACATGACTCAGCCCATAACAGATGGTGTCTTCCAGCAACACACCCTGCTTTTCTGACCTCTCCATTAAGGTGACAAGGGCTGGAGCAAGATGCTTTTAAATCAGTTTAAGAGTGGAGACATTCTGCAAATTCATTGAGAAAAAAATCAACTTGGCAGAACTTGACCCTAGAGAGTCTTTTCTCATCTTGTTCACTAGGGTAGGGATCAACAAACTACTACCTGGGCCAAATCCCACCAACAGGCTGGCCACCTGGTTTTGTAGAGGAATCTGTACTGGGCATGGCCACCCCACTGCATGAGTGTCGTGTCTATGGATGCTTTTGCAGAGTTCAGTAGCTGCAACAGAGACCACATGACCCCCAAAGCCTAAAATGTTTATGGAAAACGTGCCAACCCCACACTAGAAGTCAGCTCCCTCTGGCAGGGACTTTTGTCTCCTGCTCGGAGCTGTATCCCAGCACCTACAACTCTGCATGGCACCTAGTAGGGCTGAAGCAATTCTTGTTGGATGAGCAGGTGAACCTGTGCTCATGGAACTGAAGGTATGGTGAAGTCAAGCCCTGGAAACCCCTGGAATAATCCAATAAAATGCATCAGGCTAACGTTCACCCCTTGTACCCAGCAGGATCACAGCAAGGATGAGCAGGCCTTTCTGTCAGGAAGAGCCTAGCCATTGCCTCCCTTACCCAACTGCCCCTTTGTCCACAGGATCTTTTGTTGAAACTTTCTGTCCTACTTAGTATAGAGGACTCACTACCCCCACGATCATCACCGCTGCCTTTCTGGCTTCTGACACAGTGATGTTGGCTGTACTCTGTGGGTTCTAAGACACCACTGAGAACCCAAATCAAAGTGTGAAAGGTGTTGGCCACATCATCAGCCTGGTCAAGCACTTGCAACAAGGGGCCTGACCAACCTTCTTCCCACTAAGGAGTAAGGCCTCCCTGCTTCCTCCCTAAAATTCCAGTCTCACAGTGTCCTTAGGACTTGTCACCACTCCCAAAGAAAACCACGGCCTGGGGGACATAGTGCTCTGCCCTCCCTGACCCATAGCTATCGTTAGGTTTGAGTGGTCCTGATGCCCCCTTGACCCCAGGTGGGCTCGGAGTTCGTAAGGATGCCCTTTCATTTCTAGGGAGCCTGGGACACCCCACTGCAATAACAAAATCCTCCCCATACATCCATGCACTGACACAGCTGTGCAGCTGCAAATCAATTCCCAGGCATAGCCTCAGGCATCCCATAATTCCCCAAAGTGCAATTGCAAAATAAACTCTAATGTGCCCTAGTTCCAGGAGCCTTTGGGCATGCTTTTGAGAGACAAGAGGAAGAGGAGAGAGCAGGCAGAAGAAGCAGTTCCCCAGGCTGGTGTAGACATTCAGCTTCCTGGAAGTGGGATGTGGATGTGGTCCAGATGTGCCCCCTGGGTCCTGCAGCGCCTCCCATCACTTCCCTAGAAAGTTCTGTAGAAGTGAGGCTGCGAGCCGGCCTTCCAACATCGGAGACCTGAGTGGGAACACTGGTTCTCATCCTTCCCGGTCAAGGAACAACTGGAAAGCCTCACTGCCCACATATGTAACATGAACTAAATAATACTGACTTCATAGACCTCTCGAGAGAATTAGCAGTAATAAAACACATAAGCACTTATCACAGGTACCTGGCATGTAGGAGGAGATCAATCAATACCAAACCTATGTGAAACCTGGGGAACAGGATGAGAGGGGAAAACAGGCAAAAAATACTAAAGAATAAAAGGAAGGGAAAAATGTATATTTTCTAAATGTCCTAAAACTATTTTTTTTTTCAAAAGATCTAGCAGGAAAAGTAGAAACAAATAGTTGAGTTTTGTCCCCCAGGCTGACACTTGCACAGACAGAAATATGCATAGACGACGTAGGTGGATGATTGTTCCCATAGTAACAGGATGCAGACAATATTCTGGTTGGGATGCAATCTACCTTGATACTTTTCCATAAAGCCTGTCTGCCACACACATCCAAGAGATCAACCTGAGAAATATTTTCTGTTTCAGCTCTCAGATCGACCCCATCTTAGCTTAGAGAACCACACAGTGAGCTTATTTTAAGACACGGTTTAGCCTGATGATGAGTGGTGCCAACTGTTCCTGCCAAGAGTGCAAGGAGTGTGCTGGGGCACCTCAAATGCAATCTTCAGATACCTTAGCTTCTACCTGGCTCCTTCACAGGTAAAGTACCTCATCTTTGGAGACCAAGCCATGACTACATAGTTAAGTTTAGCATGAATGTGTGAATGCAAAGTGCTTCTATTAATAAACTATCACAAGAGAGAAATATTTCTCCAGTGACATCTAGCAGCTCCTGGCATCCAGGGACTCCTTTCCCCAAATCCTTTCCAAATAGGGAACTAGCAGCACTCTAAAATTGAACCAAGGGGACCCCAAAGAATTTGTGGATTTGAAAATATTCAATGCATACTCGAAATACCTTTCGCCTTTGGTATTCAGAAAGACCTGTGCACTCTGAAACACGAAGCTCTCATGACCACAGAAGGTGCAAAAGTGCCAACTGCACTGAAATCCCTCTCAGGATCCCTGGCCATGTGTGTTTTTGGAAACTGCATTAACACCTTCCATCAACTCGTGTATTCTCAGGACACTTACATTTTCAGTTTTAGGTTTTAAAAGAACTATGATTCCATCTCAGAAACTCTCACTCATTGAGGAACACAGGATATATTTATTTTCCAGGAAGACATATTTTTAAATGTCAAGAGTAATGAATGCCCTGAAAATTCAGAGAAAGTGAAACAGTATAATAAGTAGCATTTATTGAGTGCTATGTTCTGGGCATTGGGTTTGGATTATTTTATTTGATCTCACCACAACTCAATGACATAAGGATGGTTATCCATTTCATTTTTCATTCATTCCTTCAAAAATAACAAATATTTATTGAGCATCTACTGTGTACCAGGCTTCATTCTAGCTGCTAGGCAGATGGCAGGGAAGTAGACAATGGCCCTTCCCAGATGGAGTTGATAACCTGAAGACAGAGACAGACCACAGTGAAAATCACATAGCTATAATATGACATCACGTAGTGATGAGTATCTCAAAGAAAGATGAAGCAGGGTTAAGGGTCCAGATGAAAGGAGCAAGGTCAAGAATGACTTCTAAGAGGAGCTGACATCTGGGCATCAGCCTGAGTGGAGGGATGGCGTGGCCAGTCAAAATTCGAGGAAAAGTCCTCCACGCATAGGAAACAGAACAAGGGGGTCACTGGGGGTGGAGGGAAGGGAGGGAGATACAAGGGGCTATTGACATCAGAGAGGTAGGCAGGGCCTGAGCATCAGGACCTGATGGGAATGCATAATATCTTCGTTTTGAAGTTGGATGGGCAACAAGTAGAGGGTTTAGTGCATTCTGATATCTCCTATTCCATTCCTATTTCACATTTTTAAAAAATGCTAGTCACACTTCACTAAGTTGATTTCACAACCCATTGAGTTTGAAAGCCACACTCCAGTGGGTATCTCTTACTTCTGAGTTATCCTTATCAAAATAAAGATAGTAGGGCTTCCCTGGTGGCGCAGTGGTTGAGAGTCCGCCTGCCAATGCAGGGGACACGGGTTCACGCCCCGGTCCGGGAAGATCCCACATGCTACGGAGCGGCTGGGCCCGTGAGTCATGGCCACTGAGTCTGCACGTCCAGAGTCTGTGCTCCACAACGGGAGAGGCCACAACAGTGAGAGGCCCGTGTACCGCAAAAACAAACAAACAAAAAAATAGAGATAGTAAAAAAGACACCTATCATCACAAAGAAAAAAAAATTAGCACTGTGTGGTGATTGGTTGTTACTAGATTTATTGTGGTGATTGTTTCACAATATATACATATAACAAATCGTTGTACACCTGAAACTAATATAGTGTTATGTTATATATATCTCAAGGTAAAAAGCATCCCCCAAAAAAGAAAAAAGAGATCTAGCAAGTTTGACTGTACTATCTACACAATTAGAAGAATTAACTGCAAAGTGATTGTGTAAGTGGAATCAAATAGTAACCCTTCTGTACTTTACCTTTTGTGTGTTTATTTTACCTTATAGTTAAGGAAGCCAAAATGCCCATGAATGGCAATGCAGGGCTGCCTGTTCCCCCAGGAAGCCATGAGCCGTTAGATCCACCAGCCCTGTCTCTGAAGGCAGCTGACTGCAGAACTGCTGCCCCCTCGGTTGCCAGCTGGCGTGCAACGCCGGGCATGTGTTGGCACCAGCCCGCAACAGCAGGGCAGAGGAATGCAGATTCACAAGGCTCTTACGGGGAAAGACTCCCTTGAGTCTTACATGTCCAATTCTGGTTGGGTTTGTGGCTTCTCTTCTTATCTCAAGATGGCATTCCTGTCTGTGCCTTTTAATCACAGAATTCCTGGGTATTAAAAGCACATGAGAAGTCACATCCTGGGTCCCCATGCCGCCATGCCACGGAGGATCGTGCCTCAATCCCTTGGAGCAGGCAGACAGACACCATCCCCAGACAGGGTCGCAGCACCCATCAAGGCACGGGTCCGGTGTCTTGCCACCCTGTCATAAAGTCTTTTCTAGAAGTGGAAGCTGGTTCTGCCACTCCCCCATTAAATCTGTTCCCACTTCTGGGAACCAGGCAGTCATAAGCCCCCATTCTCCCCTTTCCAGAATGATCCAGTTCTCGCTCCTCTCATTGGCAACACGCAGGGCTTCAGTTTAGGGCCAAAAGACCTGTGGGTTGCAGCCCCCAGTCTCATGACCTTGACATTGCAGGTCTCCTCTAGCACAGCACGGAGGAGCCTGGGGCCTGAGGTGTCAGTTGCTGGCTGTCACGGAGCACTCTCCCTTGTCTGGAGAGGTGACCAGTGCTGGGAAAAGCCAGGGAGCAGGCTGTTGGCAGAACTGTCTCTTCTTTAGATTCTTCAGCCATTACTGCATCAGGCAAAGCAGCCAGCAGGCCTTGGGAACATGTCATCCACTTCGGTATTTTCAGACACAACTTGCACTGGACCTGCCTGCGCTCACGCTCAGCCTTGATTCACCCTCGCTGTTAACCCTGCTCTGGGTGTAGATCCCCTTCCTCTGTCAGCTGGCATCCAGAACACATGGGGTTTCCAAGCTGTTGCTCCACTCGCCTCCCTGCCAGAGTCTGTGTCTTAGCAATTCACGAGGAACGAATCGTCCTGGGTATGTCTTGACCCTGCACAGGTGACTGGCAGTGTGGGCCTTCAGCACCCTCCAGAGCACCCACAGCCCCAAATCGGGGTGGTGTTGTGACTGCATCTGCACCCCTCTTCTATCATGTTCTCCCTACAGCCCCACGGCAATTTCCCTATGTGTAAGGACACGGTTACAACAAAATAAAGATCATCAGTTAAGATCCCAAGTAAAGGAGGAGCACATGCTGCCCACCTGTTCCAGCGGTGGGAGGGATCGGCCGCCCACCTGCCTGGAGGGAGCAGGGCCCGTGGGAAGACTGTTCTCTTAATCGGCAGGGCTTTGCTCCTGCTTTCATTTGGTGATGTTGTTCAGGGCTTACCAAGTTCTTTTTAAGAACTCCTCCTGGACAATATATACACTACCAAACGTAGGGTGGATAGCTAGTGGGAAGCAGCCGCATAGCACAGGGAGATCAGTTAGGTGCTTTGTGACCACCTAGAGAGGTGAGATAGGGAGGGTGGGAGGGAGACGCAAGAGGGAAGAGATATGGGTACATATGTATATGTATAACTGATTCACTTTGTTATAAGGCAGAAACTAACACACCATTGTAAAGCAATTATACTCCAATAAAGATGTAAAAAATAAATAAATAAATAAATAAATATTTTTTTAAAAAGAACTCCTCCTGGGGTTTCTTTGGATTTTTTTTTTCCTGCTTATTTAGTAAGTTGATTCGTTGTAATTATCAGGTATGTGGAGTGTCTCAATTGGATACCAAAATGTACATCTAACGTGGTAGTTGAACTGAATTCCCAAGAGTCTGTTTTTTTTTATTTACATCTTTATTGGAGTATAATTGCTTTACAATGGTGTGTTAGTTCTGCTTTATAACAAAGTGAATCAGCTATACATACACATATGTTCCCATAACTCTTCCCTCTTGTGTCACCCTCCCTCCCACCCTCCCTATCCCACCCCTCTAGGCGGTCACAAACCACCTAGCTGATCTGCCTGTGCTATGCGGCTACTTCGCACTAGCTATCTATTTTACGTTTGGTAGTGTATATATGTCCATGCCACTCTCTCACTTTCTCACAGCTTACCCTTCCCACTCCCTGTGTCCTCAAGTCCATTCTCTAGTAGGTCTGTGTCTTTATTCCCGTCTTACCCCTGGGTTCTTCATGACTTTTTTTATTATTATTATTCTTTTTCTTAGATTCCATATATATGTGTTAGCATACGGTATTTGTCTTTCTCTTTCTGACTTACTTCACTCTGTATGACAGACTCTAGGTCCATCTACCTCACTACAAATAACTCAATTTCGTTTCTTTTTATGGCTGAGTAATATTCCATTGTATATATGTGCCACATCTTCTTTATCCATTCATCTGATGATGGACACTTAGGTTGCTTCCATCTCCTGGCTATTGTAAATAGAGCTGCAATGAACATTTTGGTACATGACTCTTTTTGAATTATGGTTTTCTCAGGGTATATGCCCAGTGTGTGTATCTTATAAATTTGGGTGTGCAAGCCTATGGGGTCAATATTGTCACTTGTTTAATACCTACATACACATAAGCACATGAAATGCAGGACAGAATATATATGTAATGCCCATCTCTCACGTGTCATATTCTAATGAAAACTTCCTGTGAGCCTGTGTGTGTGTGTGTGTGTGTGTGTCTGTCTGTCTGTCTGTCTGTGTGTGTGTGTATTGGTGAATAAATTACTAAGCCTCTTTTCTGAACAGACTAGATGACCCCAGCAGTCCTTGAGTTGGAAAAAGTAAATTCAAGGGCTGGAAGGAAAGCGGTACTTCCTTTCCCATCCTCAGAATTGTCTGAGGGTACCATTATACACCCCAAAGGGTACCTTCTTCTGGCAGGCCCAGGCCGAGCTCACACCTTGTGTCACTGTCACTCTTCTTACAGCTGCCTTCACACACCTCTTCAGTCACTCCCTGCAAACCCTTGGCTTTATGTCCTCATAGTCAAGAATGTGGGAAATTGATTATAACTTAAAAAAAATGTTCTCCTATAAAGCAGATTACTTCTCTTCAGGATGGTGCCCTGGGCTCATACTTTAAACTCCCTCTTCTATCCCACCTACATTGCCATACTTTTTAAACAAATTATATATATATATATACACACGCATGTATACATGTGCATATGCGCGCGCGCACACACACACACACACACACACACACACACACACCAGCTCATCTCAGGGTACAGAAATCTGGAACCTTCCCAGAAAAACTTGTGTTTCTGAGCACATCTCTGATTCCCCATGTAACGTAGTGAAGTCATACCTTGCATGGTGCAGATCTGCACTGGGGCAGCCCCAGCAACCCTGCTCCCCACCACAGCTCTCTGACCACAGACTACTGCATCGCCAAGGATGCTGGTCCAAAGGATGCTGCCCAAGCCCCAGGCCACACCCTCCAAACTGAACCCCTGTGGACTGGGCCATGAGTCTGAGCTTTAACAACCTCCTGATGGGTTCTCGGGGCCACTGCTTGAGCTCCAAGGGCCTCCACTACAGCCAGAGGCAAATGTCACAGTCATCCCCTGGGAAGCTCAACAAACTGCAGAGATGGGGGAGAGTCCTGTTTCTCACTTTCCCTAAACCTGAAGGAGAGTGTCCCCTGCCCAGACTGCTTTAGAGGGGTACCATTCAGGCTCCTTTCATCACTTGCAGCCCACACCCCATCTTTCTAAAGAAGCACTCCACAATTCTCTGCGTAAATGTTCTCTGTCTGTGTCCTGACCTGTTCAGGCCTTTTCTCTGTTCAGACATGCCTTGGGCATGTACAATTATAGATCCGTTGGGTGATCAAGAGGCAGCTGTTTCCAGGGGTGTAGACAGAGCTTGGATATGCCCATAAGGTACCCCATGATAAGGAGTGCAGAGGTCAGACCCAAGGCCAGAATCTAGAAACAGGAAGTCCCCATGCCACCACGTTCCAGCAGGATGACCAAGGGGTCTAGGGAATCTAAACGTAACTTAACTTCCAGGACATAATGAAGGTATATTATTGTTATGGACTGAATGTTTGTGCCCCTCAAAATTCATATGTTGGAGCCCTAATCCCTAACGTGATGATATTTGGAGGTGGGGCTTTGAGGAGGTGATTAGGTTTAGATGAGGTCATGTGGGTGGGACCCCATAATGGGATTAGTACCCTCAAAAAGAAAGGAAAACAGACCAGAGTTTCATCTCTTTCTGTCATGGGAGGACACAGTGCAAGGTGGCTGTGTCTACAAGTCAGAAAGTGAGCTCTCAGGTGGGACCAGTTCAGTCAGCACCTTGATCTTGGACTTCCAGCCTCCAGAACTGCAAAAAATAAATGTCTGTGGTTTAAGTCTCCCAGTCAATGGTGTTTTGTTATAGCAGCCTGAGCAGACTAATACAGCAGTCAAGGTGGGAAGACAGAACCAATCTTATCTATCACATTATGAGACCACTGCATCATTGTTAAGCACTTGGGACTATGGTAGGAGAACTCTGTTTTCTCTCTTGCACAGGCCTTGTTTGGGACAGCCTGTTGGTCCACCCTCCTCACCTTTGGACCCCTTGAGAAACATGGCCCTATGTTTCTCTTAGCTCTTCTTCTAAGACCATTTATTCCATTAGAGTCCTGAAATATTTCCACAGTGGCTTCCTAGGCTGCAGGGAAGCTGGGTGGCACCCTCACTTATATGTTCGTAGACAATGAACAGCCTGTACTAGCTTTATGGAGCCAGGCCTCTCTTCTGAGGAGTGAGTGTCTATAGAGCTGGGCCAGGGTGTTGCATAACAGGGAGAATTTGTGTGATTTACTTAGAGGCCCAGCTCTGCATCCAGGCCCAGCTATGGATGTGGACATGACCCACCACTGCTCCCAAGGGTGCTGTTACAGGTTGAATTGTGTTTCCCCAAAAAGATATGTTCAAGTCCTAACCCTGCAGTACCTCAGAATGTGGCTTTATTTAGAGATAGGGTTTTTACAGAGGTAATTAGGATTAAATGAGATAATTATGGTGAGCCCTAATCCAATATAACCAGTGCCCTTATAAAAAGGGAAGATTTGAACACAGAAATGGACATGCACAGAGGGAAGATGATGAGAGGACATAGGAAGGAGGTGGCCTCATGACTGGAGTGATGCTTCCACAAGCCAAAGAACACCAAGGATTGCTGGCAACACGAGAAGCTAGAAGAGGCGAGGGAGGAATTTTCCATAGAACTGCTGGAGGGAGCATGGCCCTGCTGACACCTTGATATTTATATTTTTTTTCTTTTTAACATCTTTATTGGAGTATAATTGCTTTACAATGGTGTGTTAGTTTCTGCTTTATAACAAAGTGAATCAGCTATACATATACATATATCCCCATATTTCCTCCACGTTGCATCTCCCTCCCACCTTCCCTATCCGACCCCTCTAGGTGGTCACAAAGCACTGAGCCGATCTCCCTGCTATGAGGCTGCTTCCCACTAGCTATCTATTTTACATTTGGTAGTGTATATATGTCCATGCCACTCTCTCACTTCATCCCAGCTTACCCTTCCCCCTCCCTGTGTCCTCAAGTCCATTCTCTATGTCTGCGTCTTTATTCCTGTCCTGCCCCTAGGTTCTTCAGACCTTTTTTTTTTTTTAGATTCCATATATATGTGTTAGCATACAGTATTTGTTTTCCTCTTTCTGACTTACTTCACTCTGTATGACAAACTCTAGGTCCTTCCACCTCACTACAAGTAACTCAATTTTGTTTCCTTTTATGACTGAGTAATATTCCATTGTATATGTGTGCCACAGCTTCTTTATCCATTCATCTGTCGATGGACACTTAGGTTGCTTCCATGTCCTGGCTATTGTAAGTAGAGCTGTAATGAATATTGTGCTACATGACTCTTTTGGAATTATGGTTTTCTCAGGGTATATGCCCTGTAGTGGGATTGCTGGGTCATATGGTAATTCTAGTTTTAGTTTTTTAAGGAAACTCCATACTGTTCTCCATAGTGACACCTTAATTTTATTTATTTATTTATTTTTACTTTTTTTTTTGCGGTACGCGGGCCTCTCACTGTTGTGGCCTCTCCCGTTGTGGAGCACAGGCTCTGGACGCACAGGCTCAGGGGCCATGGCTCACGGGCCCAGCCGCTCTGCAGCATGTGGGATCTTCCCAGACCAGGGCATGAACCCGTGTCCCCTGCATCGGCAGGCAGACTCTCAACCACTGCGCCACCAGGGAAGCCCGACACCTTGATTTTAGATGTCTGGTCTCCAGAACTGAGAGAGAATAAATTCTTGTTTTTGCCCACCCAGTGTGTGATATTCTGTTACAACAGACTGAGGCCAACCCACATGCATGGGCTCTTCTGCCATTTCACATGATTTGTCCTGCTCTACAGCAACAGTTCTGGAAAACGTGGTCTCAGACCAGCACCATCAACATCACCTGGGACTCTGTGTGCAAAGCAAAATGCAGGCCCCACCCAAACCTACTAATTCAGAAATTAGGTGTATGGGGCCAGCGCCTGTCTTTTAACCAGCCCTCTGTGGAGTCTGATGTGGCTCCATTTGGAGCGTCCCTGGGGGGGAGGACAAATATCAAGGAATGAGGAGTACTGAGCACCAGAGGATGGACCTGCCATGGGTCCACTGCTCCTCCCAGCCAGCATCCCTGGACAACCCTGGTAGGTAGGATTGTTGGCAAATGCATGGTGGGAGAGCTCAAGGGGGTGTGAGCACACCCCCACAATGTGTGACCCACAATGTATCTTGGGCCCAGTAAGCTGGGGGACCCCAAGATTGAAGAACTCCTGTGATCTCCCTTGTGAGAACTAGAGAATAATCACAGCTCACAGCTGCTTTGCAGAGCAGGCAAAGTGGTGTCACAGACAAGGACTGCCCATGCCCTTCCCAGATGATCCCTGTAGGATAAACCCCCAAAGTTCCCATAGCTCCAATGGCACACCCGGGCAGGCATCACTCCAGCTGGTGCCCAGGGCCCCGTGCCTCTGCACACACTATTTCCATCCTCTGGAGTGTGCTGTCCACACTGACTCATCCTGTAAAACCGTGTCCCACATCACCCTCCTAATCCTCTCCATTCTCTCTATGCACACAGCCTTGGGTCCTCACTCTAACAGCCTCCAGCACATGGCACGTTATTGACCATTGACACATGAGCCTCCTTCCTGGACTGCTTCATTGTGGAACATTCCTGCATGTTCCATTGCATGGATATACCACATTTTTTTAATCCATTCATCTGTCAGTGAACATTTAAGATGTTTCCATTTTGGGGCTATTGTAAATAATGCTGCTGCAGTCATGGCTGTACAAGGTTGTAACGAAGAGTCAGACTCCTTTTCTGATGTTTGATCACTGACAACTTTTAAGCTCACCCCTAATCTCTGCTCCAGAGTAAACACCAGGTTTTTAAACCATTAAAGCTATTTCCAGCCCCTCACCATTCATGTAGCCCTCTTCTCTGTCATAACTGATATGTTACCTCACAAATCCCATTTTTTCCTCTCTCTGGGACTTACTAGAAGAACAGGGGTCTGTAAGAAAGGCTTTCTGAAACTTGAGATGATCCTGTCAACCAGTCACAGGTCAAGGCTGTGAAAGGCCATCACCCCTGGTAGCCCAGTGCAGACACGCTACCCACAGCCCTCCACATGACCCATCACTCGGGGCCCAGGCAGCAGGCACTGAACATCCAGCCTGTGCCCCAGGCTGTGGGGAGGAAGGTGTGGACAGCTTTAGCTTGGTGACAAAAACGACTCTAAATGCCCTCTAGCTTCTTCCAACTTTAGACTGAAGAATCTGAAGAGACTACATGGAGCCTGAGACCCAGTTTTTACCCCCAAAAAGTCCTTTAATTGTGAAGATCTCGTATGAAGAGACACACACAGGAGAGCAGTTTCACAGGGCACTGAAATCCTTGGTAACCAATGCTGGGAAAAATGGGGACAGACGGCCCTGTGAGGCCTCCTGTAGGAGCCTGGAGGGAGAGTCTCCTCCCCTATACAGGCATTGCTGTCGAACGTGGCAGGTGGGAGATAAATTAGGAGCTTGGGATGAACATACACACACTACTATATATAAGATAGATAACCAACAAGGACCTACTGTACAGCACAGGGACCTCTACTCAGTATTCTGTAATAACCTATATGCGTAAAGAATCTGAAAAAGAATGGATACATGTATGTGTGTATAACTGAATCACTTTGCTATATACCTGAAACTAACAAAAAGAATGAACATATATATGTGTGTATAACTGAATCACTTTGCTATATACCTGAAACTAGCACAACATTGTAAATCAACTATACTCTAATTTTAAAAAACAAAACAAAACAAACAGGAACAGAGCCAGGAGTTGCTGTGCCCCGGGATGTGCTGGACCCTGTCAAGACTAAGCCATCAAGTGCTCACAGCATCCCAGGTGCTAGCTATTATGTGTGTCTCCCTTTTAAAGGTGGGGAAACTGAGGCAGAAAAGTGTGACCTGGCTAGAGAGAGGAGCTGGGTAGCACCCGTGTAGGACTGCAGCCAGGCGGTGGGGGCGGGGGAGTTCCTCCTGACATGCGGACAGCAGTCCCCACCCAAACACGTGTGCTCCCTGGGGAGGACTTGGACCCAGAGCGCCAAGAGGAATGAAGGAGAGCTCGCTCCCAAGGGACTTGGTTTCCCATTGGAGGGAACTTGTGGTTTTCTGTTTGCTTTTTAACTCGAGTTTATTATTATTATTTTAATCTTCTGTCACCTTGCTGCTTCCCTCTGGTTATTGTTATCTTAGTACTTAGGGGCCCTGTTGGCTCCCTGGTCATTTGGTCCAAGTGCCTTTTGTTCCCCTCTGGCCCTAGTCAGGACTGCTGAGCTGTCACCTCACCCAGGTTCTGCTGTCCCTTCCTCCAAACCCATTACAGCAGCATGGGTGCCCAGCAGCCCAGGCCTGAACTTCCAAGGACACGCCCACTGTCCTCGGGCAAACCAGAGGGAGGCGACCCCCAAGGGGTGTTCCCTGCTGAAAAGTGAACCCCTTACGAACAGAGACTACAAAGCGTAAGCACGGAAGGACCCTGGCCTTCCTCCACAGAAGCAGCAATTGTGAGACAGCTTTGGGGAACGTTCGGCTGAATTTCTTTGTCTGCCATCAGCGTGGACATGGCAGATGGGAAATCCAGCTGGCTGAGGTTCTTAAACAAAAATCTGATGTCTCCTGGAGGTAAGAGAGCTTTGCAGGCAGCGTGACTCTCAGAGCTGGTGGCTGTTTCTTAATGGAAAAAGATAAAAGAAATAAAAAGAGGGAGGTCAAAAAAAGATCTGTGTGGAAGCAGCTCGGCAGCTTTTCTCTATGTTTGCAGAACAATAGAAGAGGGAAGAGTTTCCATTAGAAGCAGGATTTTGGGCACACGGAAGGACTCCTTGGTCTCCATGATGCTCTCACTGGGAAGGGAGCAGGTGCTAAACCCCAAGCTGGGCGCAGGGCTTCGGGCAGCAGTGAGGGGCTGGATGCCCGGGGTTGGGAGCTGGCTGGCCCACATCCCTCTAGACACGGGTGGCTCCCGGAGGCCCCTGCTTGCAATGTTCCCAAGGTAAACCTAAACAAGCCTGGGGTTGAGGGAGGTCACGTCCAAGTCCAAGTCCTGACAGAAACTTGGCAGTCAGAAGACGAGTGCTGAGCCCTGCGAACTCAGACCCCTGGATTTACACAACCAAGGGGACGTGCCCAAACCTGGCTGTCTGGTGTGTCCTTTGAAATGTAGAATTCAGGCTGCAGCCCAGAGGGCTCCAAACACCCACCCCCGGGCCGGCTCACTCTGTGGAGGAGACACCACCCGTCCTGGCTTCACTTTCTCCCCACACTGATGCTGAGAGCAGCGGCCTCCATGTGCTCTGCCCTTTGCTTTCACTAGGTCTGCCCGGAGTTGGATGACTCGAGGTACGGCTTTCCCGCCAGGTCCCACTGCCCAGATTCCTCTGCCAGCGGCTTCCCGGAGGGGAGGGGAGTGAGGGGAGGAGAGAGTTCCCGGAAAGCCCTCAGCAGAAGGCAAGATTGGTTACAGGTATGGACCTTGCCCTGCGTGCAGCCTCTGTCCCTCCTGCGCGTGGTTAATTATAGCTGTTTACTGAGTGAAGGATGGGTGTCAGGGGCTGCAGGAGATGCACGGGTGGGAGAAGCAGTCCCCGGCTCTCCTGCTGTTTACACAGGAGTGAGAGAAGGGAGGAAGGCAGTGCCAGGCTGGAGATGCCTAGCTCCAGAGAAGGAAGGTGTCAGCGACCACAGGGGGTCCAGAGGAAGCAAGGCAAACACAAGCTGCCCCCGTGCCTAGGCAAACTCAAGTAATTCTGAACTGACACCTCCAGGTCAGCGTTCAGGCCAAAGAATTCTGCAGAACTCATTCCCAGAGGTCTTCAGAGCTTTCAGGCAGGACTGGGGTACCCTGAGTTCACCTGGTTTGGCAGAGACGTGCCGAGGCATCAGGATGGGGGCATCAGACCTCGTGAGCCCTCACAGGATTAAAGCCACGAGGTCCCAGAGAACACTCCGTGACCAGCCGGGCGTTCCCCCAATTTACCACCTCAAGGTGCCTCTGAGCAGCACGATAAGCACTGAGGAGGGGTATCCTCCCATATCACAGACAGAAACCCAGCTCAGAGTGGTCCAGGCAAAGCTCAGGGGCACACAGCCAAAGGGCTCACAGCCAGAGCCCATGATGGCTCTGCCCCAAGGAGCCACTCTCAGCCCACCCTGGGATCAAGACGGAGCTCCAGAGAACACACTGGGCGGCCTGCTGGTCCTTACAAGGCTACAATCCTATGAGATAAGAAATGTTTACAGACTGGGAAACTACGGTGTAGTGGAATTAACTGATCTGCTCTCGTCACCCAGAAAAGGATGTTTAGGAGACTGGAGCCCAGGAGCCTTGGGGACCACAGTCTGCACTCTGCCCTCCCAGAAGACACAGACGTGGCCTGTAGCAGCTGGGTGGGAGACCTGGCATTTCCCCAACAGACCCTGACATCCTTTGGCACAGGCCCGTGGTTCTCAGAGCCCAGTCCCCAGACCTGCAGCATCAGGTGAGACATGTAAACCCCAGGCTCCAACCCAAATCTACTCAATCTGAGACTCTGGGGTGGGCCCAGTGGTCTGTGTGGTTGCAAGCACTCCAAGGGCTGTGACACTCCTCCAGGTGAGAAGGGCAGGTGCCCTGGAGGAACAGTCCGTGGGGCTGGGGCAGAGCATTCCTAAAAAGGAAAGGCACAGCCTGTGCAGGGCCCACAGAGACCCTTCCCTCAGCCTTACCTTGGGCTGCAGAGAGAACGGAGCAGGGTCTGTGTCCGCCCCAGGGTGTGCGTGCCTGATGGGTCAGCACGGGTGGGAGGTGAAAGAGAGAACTGAGAACTGACCTGCATCTGACCTGGCCTGGGGGCCGGACTCCACCGTTACCTCGCCTGGACCCTGGCAGGGAAGGACGCTGGCTTGTGGCCCCAGCTAGGGATATCTGATCATCTCTGCTCTGTACTGTCCACAGGGTGGAGTGTAGGACAGACAATTCCAGGGAGGTGACCTTTCCAATTAGGCTGTGAAGTCAATGTGAACTTCAAACAGGTTAAAAATAGGATTCTAAAAGTAGCTCTGTGGAAACAGGAGGTGCAGCGGGAAAGTTCCTGGTGAGGCTGGGCAGGGTAGTTCCCACACAGCCTCCACGCCAGAGGAGAAAGCTGTGTCTGACCCCCAGCAGGCCACCAGACGGAGAGAAATGCAAAAAATCTGGGTGGTGTGTGAGGAGTGCTGTGATGGGGAAAGGGCTTGGGGCTTGGGGGTGTGAGCCTGCCTCATTTATGTTACCTCAGGGTTCATTGATTGATGGTCCTTTAAATTCTACATTTAGGTGTGGGTAATGCTCCTGTGTGTATGAGCTAGCTAATATGTATATAAACATACATGTTCATCATTTTTTACCAGGTTTTATTTACTGCCAGGCCTTCCAGACCAGAACGTCAGCTTCACCACCCCCAGACCCTCTGAGTAAGAATCTGAGTGTTTCCACATCCCTGGGCGTCTTGGGGTCCAGGAAAGTCTGAGAAGCTCTGCTCCAAGTTCCTGGAGGCCTGCCCCAAATGCCAGGGCAGGATTGAGCGTGCTGTGGGAGTCTTCCTGGGGTCAAGGTCTCAGCACACGGGGCTGCTACAAGTGAGAGGGCTTCCTGCAGCCAGAAAGGACGGCAGGTGTGAAGGCTGTTTGCTGAGTGAGGCCCCAGAAGTCACTCTGCCTGGACAGAGCACACTGAGAATCTGGTCCAGACACCTCCTCAGGGCTCCTGTCCACGTGTGGGCAGGTGCCAAGCAGTGCTGTGGATGCCTGCCATCACTGCTGGGACACCTGAGGTCACTGTGACCATGGGGTCTCCTCCTGCCTCCCTGCCCCTGTCCACCCAGAGAAAGTCCAGTTCCATGGGTCCCTCCACTACACTTCATAAAGCTCCTACTATGCTCCAGGCCAGGGTCCCCACAGGGAGTGAGAATTGGTCCTGCCCTCGAGGACTTGCAGACCTGCTGGGGACAGATACACAAAGCAGGAAATGACAAAGTAATGTGGAAGCAGAGGGGCAAAGCTGGACTCAGGTGTTGCCAGCGCACAGAGAAGGACCAGCCAGGTGACAGGTCCCGTGTGGACATCTGGCCAGCCTGGAGTTGGTGAGTCCATATACAAGGGTTAATGTTTCTATTTCTCTAAATAGATCTTTCTCCTTTCTTGGAATTATTAGTTTTTTAAAGTACATTTACATACAGAACAGAGCACTAATCTTAAGGGTGCAGTTTAGTCTCGACAAGAATATACGCTTGTGTCATGGCCCCCACATCGATGCATGGAACATTTTGCCACCCCAGAAACTCCCTCCAGAGATGGCCACTATTCTGCTTCCACCACCAGTGGTTGGTCTTGCATATTCTTGACTTTCATATGAAGGGACGCACATGGTGTGAGCATGCTGTGTCCCAGCACAAAGTCTGTGAGAGGCAGCCATGTTTGAATTTACATACCTTGTCCTTGCTGTGTAGGATGCCAGCATGTGGATAAAATAAACTTTATTCGGAGACTGGTGGACATTTGGGTCATTTCCAGTTAGGGACTACTATTAATAAAGCTGATGGGCAGGTTTTTTTTAATTTATTTTTTTTAATTTATTGAAGTGAAATTCACATAACATAAAACACATTATTTTTTTTGTTTTGTTTAACATCTTTATTGGAGTATAATTGCTTTACAATAGTGTGTTAGTTTCTGCTTTATAACAAGGTGAATCAGTTATACATATACATATGTTCCAATATCTCTTCCCTCTTGCGTCTCCCTCCCACCCTCCCTATCCCACCCCTCTAGGTGGTCACAAACCACCTAGCTGATCTCCCTGTGCTATGTGGCTACTTCCCACTAGCTATCTATTTTAGGTTTGGTAGTGTATATATGTCCATGCCACTCTCTCACTTTGTATTTTAAAGTGAACAATTCAGTGACATTTAGTACATTCACAATGCTTTGCAATCACTAACTTCTATTTAGTTCCAAAACATTTCCATCGCTCCAAAATCAAAGCCCTGACCCATCAAGTAGTTTCTCCCCACTCTCCCTCACCACCAGCCCCACCTGAAGCCTCTGGCCACCACCAGTCTGCATTCTGCCTCTGTGAATTTACCTATTCTAGATGGTTCACATCAGTGGAATCATAGAATATGTGACCTTTTATGTCAGCTTCTTTCATTGAGCATCGTGCTGTCCAGGTTCATCCATGTGGTAGTGTGACAGCACTTCACTTTTTTTACGGCCAGAGTCTATTACATAGTGTGGAATGACCACAATTTGTGCTACAGACACTTGAGTTCATCTTTTTTTTGGATACAAGTGCGCATTTCTCTAGAGTACGTATCAAGGAGCTAGATGGCTGGGTCGTGGAGTGTTTGCAGCAGGTGTTTGGTTAGCCCTTACTAGACACTACCAAACAGCTTTGCCCCAAGGAGTGCACAGTTCTGGGGTCCTAAGCAATAGGGAAGGTTAGGGGTGGGTCCTGTGAGGGCTGGTTGGCCCTCATGGTCAGTGTGGACATCGTGCTCCATTATCCCAACCTACATGGGGACAGCCATCAGCCCAGGCTGGGAGCCTGTCCTCCAACCTCCTGAGCCCCATGAAACCATTACTCTCTGAAGCCCTGTCCTTTTCGGGACCCCTTGGAGGTCTTGGGAATCACCCTGAAAATTTGAACAAAGCAGCACCCGGGCCCCAGCTCAGAGGTCAGGATTGAGTTTAATGTGTGGTCAGGGCTTAGACTCACCGGACTCCCCACCTTGCTCCAGCCTGCTGGCTGTATCCTGCAAGCATCCTTGCATTAATGCCTTCAACAGACAGCTGGTCCCTCCACCATAAGTACTGCGACGAAAGAGCCATCGCCAACCGCCTTGAAGAGTCAGCACGTAATTCCTCGCCCTCAGCCAGAGGCCCACCTCCCTGGCCCACTACAGGGCCCTCTCCTGGGTTACTGCCCTTCACCACAGGGCCTCGCAGCAGGAGACCGTTCACAGGGAAAAGGTGATTCAAAGTGGCCCTGTAAGGCCTGGCCAGATTCTCTCACGTCCTGTTGCATTTCCCTGGTTGTGTGTTGCTTTCTGGTGTGGCTCCCAGGCAGGTGATGGAGATGCCTCCTGCACAGCCACACAATTAGTGCAGTGCTGCATCCGGGCCATGGCAGCTGGCACCTGTCTGCTCAAGTAAGGGGGCACCGAGCAGGTCCTTCCTGACAAGAGCGCCTCTCTCACTGTGCAGGTTTGGGAATGCACACGCTCTTCCAATTCTTCGTATTCCCTAAGGGTCCAATTCTAGGATTTCCTTTTCAGTAGAACATATATTCCAAGGAAACAGACACACAAGATCTAATACAATACAAGGTGTTTTCTGCATGATTTCTTTGGTAGTCCTTAAGTAAATAAATCATCAGCTTCTAATGTACTTTCCACTGGGGGAGAAAATAGCTAAGTAAATACAGCACCTGCCACAGGACAGGAGGAAGACAGGGACATCCGGCCAAGTCACAGTCATTTATCACTGATACCCAGAAAGGTTCCCAAGCTGAACAATCCCAGGGGCTGTGGCCTGCATGAAAACTCAACAGGACTTGGGTTGGTTTTTCAGGTCATTTAGAGAGCTGTTTTCTCCTCCTTCTTTTATGTTTTCATGCATGTACAACCATGCCTACACACCAAGAAAACAGAACACAAGTACAATAGAGTCTCTGGGGGCTAATTTGTCCCCTACAGAGAGGCAAAGGGTTGAATTGAGGTGGACAATTCCAGGCTGACATCACCAGTTCATTCTTCCCGAGAAGCAGCTGGGATCTGTGTTGAGAAAAGGTGTTCAACCAACATTTCCTGAGCATCTGAATGACGCACAGCAGGGAATTTGATGTTCAGGGTTTCATGGCCCAGGATCCTTACCTTCCAAGATGAAGCAAAATCAAAAGGAAAATAAATCAATTTATGAATTACTTTCTAATTGTCTAAAGGATCATTCAAGGTTTGTTTCAAAACTAGAGAGATGCCCCCTCCACACCATCTCACATTTACTGAGTACATTCAGCCACAGATATTTTCATACCAGTCACCTACTTCCCGGGGAAGGGGGCTTTTCTTAACAGGTTATGTGTGCAGTGCAGAAGTCTGAACCATATCTCACCAATAGAACCAATAGGATGGAAAGTTAAATTACTGATAGAGAGAATTATTCTAAAATGCAATTATCAAAGGAAATATAAAGTACTTTTTAAAAAATAGCTAAAATTCATCAAATATTTTCTCTGTGTGAAGCTTTTTAATTGCCTTACTAGCATCACATTTGAAATAACATCTGGAAGGATGCCTTTCTTCCAGTCATCCTCAGCATCCCAGCATCTCCTAAATGTCTGTGAATAACTCTGGGAGCTATGACTATCTCTGCAGGCGTCTTTACATCTTTGTGCTATGTCTTTGCTTGTAATCTCCCCTCCAGCAGATAGTCATTGGCCATGTTGAAAGTGAATTAAATGACCAGAAACGGCTTTACTCCCAAGATGGATCTGTAGGGAGAGTGCAGTTTATCTGGAAGCCTTAGCAAATCAGGCTCGAGGAGGAAGAGTGAAGGGAGAGGAACTCCAGGGCAGAGACTGAAGCAGAGTCCTAAGGACCCCTCATGTGTGGGAGAAACAGGAGGGCCACAGACTTCTCCTTGAAGGGGAATCTGATGTCAACACACTTCAAACTATCACATACCTTTAACACGAGGGGTTAAACAGGAGCCGTGGGCCTTCCTGCCTACATTTCCTGGATTCCCCACTTGGCCTATTCCTAAGTCCCTATGAGTCTTCTCAACAGTCCTGTTGGCCATGAAATCCTGACGACCCCTTGTGAGGAAGCAGGAGCTGTAGGTGCAGAGCTGGCTTGTTCTAGAACATTCTACCTCCCTCCACACTCTCCATCGAGGGCTCAGGCAGAACCATTCTTACCAAACTGACACTTGATAAGCACAGTCTGGGCCAGGGAGCCATGTCACTGTGGACTATGGGGACCAGATCCTGCTTTGCCAGCTGTTCTGTAATCAGGAAACCCATGCATTAATGTGCAGCGAGGGTGGCCACCAGGAAGAAAGGAATGGTGAGGCCACCCACATGGAAAAGGGACTGCCGCAGAGCTGGGCCACTTACCCGTGCCGTGATCTTCATCACCAGGTCACTCCTGCACTACTGACATCCTGGCACTGCCTTCCTCAGAACTTGGCCATTCCAGAAGAAGAGAGCGACACATCTGGCTCAGTGTCTGGACCTCATTACCCCTAACATGCCTCCCATTCACTCTGGGATGAAGCTGGAGTGGGGGGGATTAAAGATGGTTCCCATTTCTTTGACACCCCCCCCAATAGACAGGTGGTTGTCTGTGTCCCCTCCCCGGTGAATCTGGGTGGCTCTGGGTCTCCTTTGACCAATAAAGTATGCCTGACATGACAGGACATGATGACAGGTTCTGGGCTCAGGCATTATGAAATAACTGCATTCTCTTCCCATCTCGTGGGACCCTCCTTGGGAACCCTGAAGCACCATTAGGCAGCCTGCCACCCTCAGGTGCTCTGCTAAAGCCCTCTGAGCCATTACCCTAGCCGGGTGCAGCCTACAACCACCTCCATCAATGTGCCAGGTATGGGAACAAAGAGCTTGGACACCCAGGCACCTCTTGGCCAGCAGATGACCACCAAGTTAGCTCAGCCCATACTACCTGGAGCTGAAAAGTCACCCAGCCATGCCCTGCCAGAATCCCTGACCCAAGGTAGCCATAAGATCTAACAAATTTTCTCCAGTTACTGAGTTCTGAGGAGATGTCATCCAGTAGATAACCAGCCAGAACACAAGCGACCGTGATGTCTTCCTCACACTATTTCCAGTTCCTGTTGGACTGACCATGAGGTCCCCCTTCACTGCTTTAGAGCAGAACAGGGTCCCCCTCAAATCCCCTGGGGCAGACCCACACACCTAGTGTGCCTGGAGCTCTCTGGTGCTTGGGGTCCAGTCTTTGGGGACACAGAGAGCTACACAAGGAGGAAGGGCAGCAGCTAGGGCCAATGAGCCAACCCTCGGAGCCTTGGCAGGACACCCAGAGCTTTCCTCTCCTCCTTAGAACCTCAGCATGAGGCCCGGACACATGGAAACTCTCTCAGTCCACTAAGTAGAACCAGCCCTCCAGGCGGCCACTCAGAACAGAGTTTCTCAACCTCGGCACCATGGACCTTTGGGGTCGGGTGATGTCGTGGGGCTGCCTTTTGCACTGGAGGACACTTGGCATCTTCCTGGCCTCCTACCAGTTGTGATGACCATATGTATCTCCAGCATCGCCTAATGTTCCCTGGGGACAAAAATGGCCCCGGGTCCAGAACCTGTGCCCTCGAGTGTTCTGACATGGCCAGAAAGAAACAATCCCAACTGCACTAGAACCTGCAACTGCAGCAGGCCATATGTAACTCAATGTATTCCTTCAGATGCCACCTTGGGAAACATATGCCCTGTTTGGATCACCCGACTATTACAGATTTCCCCTTCGCATGTGGTCCTGGAGGGAGAGAGATTCCCAGTGACTGCCTTCCCCTGGGTCACAGCCAGGACCAGGAGGTGATGTATAATCACCCACTGCGGACTCTCTCCTTCCACCTGCACCTTTGAGCTGGGAGTGAGGATGCAGATTCAGGGAGAGGAGCGTCCAGAACCCAGTGTCCCAGCCCAGGTGCCAGCATGCCCAGGTCTCCATGTACCTGCCACCAGCCCCCAGGCAATTCTGCTTCCAGGGAGATCGCTCCAGCTTAGGTGAGGCTCTCGCAGCACATCCCGTGAATACTACTCCTTGTCAGAAGGCGAAAGGCAGAGAAGGCCCATCTCCAGCCATTTAAATTTGTAGTGGCAATAAAAATCCTCCAACTCAACCTGAGTAGATAAAAGTTGTGAAAAATGCATCCTCCCTACCACAGAAAAAAGAGAACAACCTGTTGGCCTTCAGGATAATTCAATTGTTCAGCGAATATGTAACAACTACATCTCTCAAGCCAGGGTGATAGTCTGAAGGGATCCTAAGAGAAGGTGCATCATGAAGAAATGGGGGCCATGGGGACGCCCTGAAGGTGCCTACTTGGATGTAGATGCATGGAGTCCCCGGTGGCCTGAGTAGGAGCTGAGTGTGTTCTCTCTTGAGGGTGGGAGGAGCTGGATGGGAGTGGGCTGGGGAGGGGAAGGTGCTGAGAAAGTCCGTTCTCTCACGAACCTCATGAGAATGAGAGAGAAGAGATGGGGAGTAGATGTGGGGCAGGCTGGGGGAAGGGAGGTATTTGTTTAAAATGAGACTCTTCATTATATTTAAAAGCAGTGAGAAAGACCCAGTGGTGGGGAGAGTGGGGAGTCCTGGTGAGAGGAGTCATGTTGGAGATGGAAGGGCCTGTAGACACAAGTGGATGGATAGATGGATGGATGGATGGCAAGTCTAGGTGAGTAGCTGCCCTGCAGGGCACACCCACCAGTCCCAGAACTGGCCTCAGGTCCAAGCTGGCGGCTCCATCCCTACCCCTCATGTGGGGTACGGTGGCCTTTGTAGCCGTGGGGACAAAGCCCAGGACGTCTGCCCCACCTAACCACCATTATGCACTTTACTTGCCTCTTGATGGTGGAAATAAAAACTTAGGAATATCTTTGAATCCAGTACTTCTTCATCTGAAACTCGGCGCCCCAAGCAAAGTAGCCATTGCCAAGTCCAGCTGGAGGAAGGACCACTCACCCCTTTAGTATCTGTAAAATGCGTGACCGAGAGGGGCTACAGGAGGCATCCAGCTCAGAGCCAGAAGAAATGAACACACAGGGGACGGGCTTGTGCATGCAGGGGCTTCAACAAGAAGTTCCAGTGGCCTCTGCCGAGCATAGCTGAGGGGGTGTCATGGAAGAGACTAAGGGAGTGTGAACCAGGCCCCCTACTTTATCTAGAGGGTCAGGGAAATGACACCTAAGCCACATTCCTAAAGGACGACGTGGGTGGCCAGTCACAGCAGGGGCACCCACACGCCAGTCCACTCCAGCATTGGCCTTGCTGGTGTTCCCGTGAAGGAAAGCCACCCGAACTTTTGTCACAGCCTCCTCTGCAGCCATCTCGGCACATCAGTGTCACAAAGCTCTTAATAGCCAGACTGGATGCTTCCTGCCCAACTCCAGGGCTATTTCCTCTCAGTCTTTTTTTATCTTAATTTCTCTTATCGCCATGGACTGCACAGAACCTGATCCCTGACTCAGGGATGCTACTGAAGGAGGAATTTTGTGAACTGTGATATCGCAGCATGATAGGGTGCCATAGTTTTCTACATACAGGTTTTCTAGACAGAGGTATATAAACTCACGCCCTCTGCTTTCACCTGAAGCTCAGTTACTACTCCTGAAACAAATATAGAGCCAATTTCAAAATCGAAAATTTACTTACAAAGTGACACTTAAAATGATCCAACATAAACTGTGAAATCTCAAATAAAAATGGTGCCTTGATCAGTAACCTAAAATTGTCAAAGGATTTTTTCACAGCTTCATTTACAATATTGATTAGATTCCCCTGAGACAAAAGTACATTTATTTCGTGCATTCAGGATTTATTTATTGTTTTTTTCATTTTGTTTTGTTTTTTTGCGGTACACGGACCTTTCACTGTTGTGGCCTCTCCCATTGCGGAGCACAGGCTCTGGACACGCAGGCTCAGTGGCCATGGCTCATGGGCCTAGCCACTCTGTGGCATGTGGGATCCTCCCGGACCGGGGCACGAACCCGCGTCCCCTGCATCGGCAGGCGGACTCTCAACCACTGCGCCACCAGGGAAGCCCCCATTCAGGATTTAGATGCAGAGCAATTCCAAGGTATAAGTTTATTGAAAATGTATTTCCATGCATATTCGAATATTCACACATTTGTGCATTGAAGCATCATCTCCAGGTATTCAATTTCTTTTCTTTTCATAAATACAAAACTGAGATTCAAATGTATACTCTTTTATACTCCAAGTATACATTTGAGTAGTTTCCATGCTAATGAAGACAGAAGACTGAATTTTCCATGTTCAACATTCAGCACCTCCCCCTCACTCTGCACTTTATGCCACTTTACAGGGCCTTATATGGCCCCCCACACACACACCAGTCCACTGTGCAGTGGAAAGAGAGGGGAAGAGGGCATGCTGCTCACCTGACCTGAAGAAAACCCCACCCAGTCATGGTGGCAGCTCTTGCAGGGCCCTGGGCTCCATCCTCCCCACCGAAGATGGCCTTGCCCTTAGTGCACCACCTCTAGCCCAGGCAGGTCTGTCCAGAGGTGGGGCCATGCATGACACCATGCCCAGAGACACTTGGCAGTCAAGAGCCATCTGTCACAGCACCTGAGGCCATGAACCACCCAGGCACCTCCTTTTCCACGTGGAGACTTGCATGTTTAGAGGCAGAATCCAGAATTTGGGACACCTTAGTCCTCTTTCCACAGCTTTGTCATCCAGTTTCCATCTCCCCAGAAGCAGTGCCGTTTCCACAGGGAGACAGTGTCAGAGGCTTTGTAGTTCATCACATTTGATTCAGTGTCGTCTGAGAAAGGCTGTTCTTTTCAAATAGCAATAGCTGAAGCAGGCGCACTCTCTCCAAGTCAGTTTTCCCAGGGCTACAAGTTATTTGTTTTTTTTGCCAACAAGTATTAATACTGTCTTCCTGGTGCCATCAGGGAGTGGGAAACTGCCCCCGGGAAGCAAAGTCACACTCCTCTCCTCCTGAGTCCTAACCTCACTCCGTAATCATCCAACAGGAAGAGTGTCTCAGGTTCTCCGAAGAGGAAACAGGCGATTATTTCTCCCAATGATCTCCTCAAAGTCACGGATGCACCTTTTAGCCCCACAAAGAGCTCAGGGGAGCCTGGGGAAGGACCAGCGAGCTCCCCAGGCCATGGTGTCATGAGAGTGATAATAATAGACATTTTTTGAGCACTTACAATATGCCAGGCACTGGGTGCTCTTCTGTGACGACACATCACTCCCTAGAGGGGAGATGCTGTCTAGAGGAAGAGAGTCATATAACCAAGATGCTTCCTGGAGCTGGGGTCCACTCACATGTTGCCTCACCCAGATCTCTCAGGCTCAACATCCACTCTCCTGCCTCGCTAGAGCCCACACCCTGCAGAGAACCATGGGGAGACACAGCCATCAGGCAAAGATAGTGCCATTAGGAATAGGAAGACATCCCCACAGCTTCGGCACAAGAGACAGTGGCAGAATGGGAGAACAAGGAAAGTAGGGAGGAGGGACCCTTAGGCCCCCGGAAGCTCAAGGCCAATGGCACAGAGACCAGGAGTCACCTGCTGGTGAGAGGCAGAGTCAAAAGGCACTTTGCACTGCTCTCTGGATACCCATGGGTCCATGATCAGCTGCTGGCAAGATGGCCTTATTTGAGGAGATGGATTGTATCTGCAAGCTCCCCAGTGCTGAGGACCAGAGGGAACTGCTACACACACACTCATGAGCCAGAATACCCCCTACCCCCAACTTGATAGATGCCCAGAGAAAGGGATTGATGGTTCCATGGTACCAGATTGAAGGCCAGAAATGACTAGCCCTAGAACCCCAGCCCCAATATCTTGTCCAGAGTATGCTCTGAGTGTAGAAGACCCCAGAACACACTCTGCTATCTTCCCAGGTGCTGTGGAGGTCGTAGCAATCATAACATTTTTCCCGGATGGGAAAGAAGGAAGCAGCAGCTGCCTGAATCTCCTGGAAACCCTGCCAAGGGCCAGATGTTGAAGCAGACTTCCCAACACAAAGTCAACCCTCCCCGGGGTGCAAATCCCAGCTTCCAACTTGGAGAATTATTAACTCTGTGTTTTGAAAAGCAGCTGCTTGCATTCAGCCCTAAAAAGCATCAAAGCATGGAGCTTACAGTGTACAGACTGCTATCTTGCCAGGTCACGTGATAGACGAGAACACAATCATCAAGGTCAGAACCCATATCACAGAGCCCATAAAAGCGGATAATTAAAGTATAAGGAAGCCTCTCTCAGAGAGGCAGGTGGTTTCAGTTTTGCTGAACCTGGGGCAGGCAGGGAGGGAACATCCAGGAAATGAATCGTTTGGGGGTGTTTATGCAATGATGCTGGTCTTAAGAGTGGGTAGTAAATCTACCTCAGGTGGCTTCTTGTAAACCTTGCAGCACAAGAGTAAACAGACCAGATCAGGTGTCCAGACCCCACAATGGACACAGACATCACCCTGCCGGCCACAGGCTAGCTGATCACTTTGCTTCCAGTACCTATTGATAGCCCCCTGCCTTTTCCCTGGAACAGTGGTGCTCAAAGTGGGGTCCTGGACCAGCAACATTGGCATCACCTGTGAGCTTATTAGGAATGCACATTCTCAGGTTCTTCCTAGACCCACTGAATGTGAGTGGGTGGTGACAGCCTACACCTACACCCTAAATAAGCTCTCTAGCTATTCCAATGCCCCTGGACCTTTGAGAACCATGGATCTCTAGGCTAACTCCTGAGGCTCTGTCCCCAGAGAGTCCTTCCTTTAACCCATGCTTTCTACATACAAAGAATTACCACTATCAAGCCTCAGAGGCCAAGTCATTCCCTCACTTGGATTCTGGAGGCCTTTCCATTGCCTCCTTGATAAATTCCCTCATTCCCATGGTTTTGTTGGTCCTTCACTTTTTTTAAAATTTTTATGTTACATTGGAGTATAGTTGATTAACAATGTTGTGTTAGTTTCAGGTGTAAAGCAAAGCAATTCAGTTATACATATACATGTATCTATTTGTTTTCAAATTATTTTCGCATTTAGGTTATTACAGAGTGTTGAGTAGAGTTCCCCACGTTATACAGTATGTCCTTGTCGGTTATCTATTTTAAATATAGCAGTCCTTCACGTTTTTTCATTGTGGTAAAATACGCATAACAAAATTTACCTTCCTTGCCATTTTTAAGTGTAAGGTTCAGTAGTATTAAGTACATTCACATTGCTGTGTAAGCATAGCCATCTTCCATCTCTAGAACTCTTTTCATCTTGGAAAACTGAAAGTCTGTACTCATTTAACAATTCTCCATTCTCCTCTCCCCTCAGCCTCTGGCAACTGCGCTACTTTCTATCTCTATAAATTTGACTACTCTAAGTCCTTCATATGAGTGGAATCATATGGTGCATGTCTATTGTGGCTGGCTTATTTCACTAGCATAATGTCTTCAGGTTCATCCATGTTATAGCATGTGTCAGATTTACTTTCTTTCTGAGGTTGCATAATATTACATTGCATGTATTTAACACATTTTGTTTATCCATTCAGTCAATGATGGACACTTGGGTTGTTTTCCACATTTTGGCTACTGTGAATAGTGTTGTTACGAACATGAATGTATGAATATCACTTTGAGAAACTGCTTTCAATTTTTTAGGTATGTACCCAAAAGCAGAATTGCTGGATCATATGGTAATTCTTTTAATTTTTTTAGGAAATGCCATATTATTTTCCACTGGAATTGTAACACTTTACATTCCCACCAGCAATGCACAAGTGTTCCACTTCTTCCACATTCTCGCCAAAACTTATTGTCTATACTAAATAGTAGCCAATCTAGTTGGTGCGAAGTAGTATCTCATTATGGTTTTGATTTGCATTTCTATAACGATTAAAGATGCTGAGCATCATTTTGCATTATATATCTTCCTTGAAGAAATGTCTATTCAAGTCCTTTGCCCGTTTTTTAAATCAAGTTGTTTGTTTTTATGTCTTTGGGTTGTAGTGTTCTTCATATATTCTAGATATTAATCCTTTTTCAGATATATGATTTGCAAGCATTTTCTTCCATTCTGCAGGTTGCCTTTTCATTCTGTTGATTATGTCCTTTGGTGCACAGAAGTTTTTATTTTGATGTAGTCCAATTTATCTGTTTTTTCTTTTACTAACTGTCCTTTTGGTGTCATAGTTGAAAAATCATTGGCAAAGCCAATGTCGTGAAGCTTTTCCCCTATGTTTTCCTCTAACACTTTTATAGTTTTAAGCCTCATATCTAGGTCTTTGATCCACTTTGAGTTAGTTTTTATGTATGGTGTTAGGTAAGGTTGAACTTCTTTCTTTTGCATGTGGATATTCAAATTTCCCAACATTTGCTCAAGACTGTTCTTTCATCATTGAATGATCTTGGTACTCTTGTCAAAAATCACTTGCCCATAAATGAGGGGGCTTATTACTGGGGTCTTTATTAAATTCCATTGGTCTATGTGTCTGCCTTTATGCCAATACCTCACTGTTCTGACTACTGTGTTTCTGTAATAAGTTTTGAAATCATGAACTATGAGACCTCTAACTTTGCTCTCCTTTTTTCAAAATTGTTTTGGTTTGATTGACCGAGATTGATTCCATACGAATTTGGGGATCGATTTTTCTACTTATGCAAAAAGAAAAATGCCATTGGGATTTTAATATGGATTGCACTATATCTGTAGATAACTTTGAGTAGTGTTAACATCTTAACAAGATTACATCTTCCAATCCATGAACAAAGAATATCTTTTTATTGATTGGTGTTTTCTTTAGTTTTATTCAATAGTATTGTGGGGTTTAATGTACAAGACTTTTACCTCCTTGGTTAAGTTTATTCCTAAGTTGTTTATTCTTTTTAATGCTATTGTAAAAGGGATGGTTTTCTTAATTTCTTTTTTGGATTGTCCAATGCTAGTATATGGAAATTCAACTGATTTTTTTAACATCTTTATTAGAGTATAATTGCTTTACAATGGTGTGTTAGTTGCTGCTTTATAACAAAGTGAATCAGTTATACATATACATATGTTCCCATATCTCTTCCCTCTTGCGTCTCCCTCCCTCCCACCTTCCCTATCCCACCCCTCTAGGTGGTCACAAACCACTGAGCTGATCTCCCTGTGCTATGTGGTTGCTTGCCACTAGCTATCTATTTTACATATGGTAGTGTATATATGTCCATGCCACTCTCTCACTTTGTCACAGCTTACCCTTCCCCATCTACATGTCCTCAAGTCCATTCTCTAGTAGGTCTGTGTCTTTATTCCCATCTTACCCCTAGGTTCTTCATGATCTTTTTTATTTTTTCTTAGATTCCATATATATGTGTTAGCATACAGTATTTGTTTTTCTCTTTCTGACTTACTTCATTCTGTATGACAGACTCTAGTTCCATCCACCTCACTACAAATAACTATCAAACTCTTAGAGGAAACCATAGGCAGAACACTCTATGACATATATAACAGCAAGATCCTTTTTGACCCACCTCCTAGAGAAATGGAAATAAAAACAAAAATAAACAAATGGGGCCTAATGAAACTTAAAAGCTTTTGCACAGCAAAGGAAATCATAAACAAGACCAAAAGACAACCCTCAGAATGGGAGAAAATATTTGCAAATGAAGCAACTGACAAAGGATTAATCTCCAAAATTTACAAGCAGCTCATGCAGCTCAATAACAACAACAACAAAAAAAAACCCAATCCAAAAATGGGCAGAAGACCTAAATAGACATTTCTCCAAAGAAGATATACAGAATGCCAACAAACACATGAAAGAATGCTCAACATCATTAATCATTAGAGAAATGCAAATCAAAACTACAACGAGATATCATCTCACACCAGTCAGAATAGCCATCATCAAAAAATCTAGAAACAGAGTTTCCCTGGTGGTGCAGTGGTTGAGAGTCCGCCTGCCAATGCAGGGGACACGGGTTTGTGCCCCAGTCCGGGAAGATCCCACATGCCGTGGAGTGGCTGGGCCCGTGAGCCATGGCCACTGAGCCTGCACGTCTGGAGCCTGTGCTCCACAATGGGAGAGGCCACAACAGTGAGAGGCCTGCGTACCGCAAAAAAAAAAAAAAATTCTAGAAACAATAAATGCTGGAGAGTGTGTGGAGAAAAGGAAACACTCTTGCACTGTTGATGGGAATGTAAATTGATACAGCCACTATGGAGAACAGTATGGAGGTTCCTTAAAAATCTACAAATAGAACTACCATATGACCCAGCAATCCCACTACTGGGCATATACACTGAGAAAACCATAATTCAAAAAGAGTAATGTACCAATATGTTCATTGCAGCTCTATTTACAATAGCCAGGACATGGAAGCAACCTAAGTGTCCATCATTGGATGAATGGATAAAGAAGATGTGGCACATATATACAATGGAATATTACTCAGCCATAAAAAGATGCAACTGATTTTTGTGTGCTGATTTTACATTTATAAACTTTGCTGAATTTATTTATTTGTTCTAAGTGTTTTGTAGACTTTTTAAGATTTTCTACATATAAGTGCAAAGTTTTCTACATATAAGTCATCTGAGAACAAATAGTTTTTCTTCTTTCTTTTCAATTTGGATGATTTTTATTTCTTTTTCTTGTCCAATTGCTCTGGCTAGGACTTCTAAAACTATGCTGAATAGAAGCAGTGAAAGCAGTCATCCTTGTCTTTTTCCTAATCATAGAGGAAAAGATTTCGGTTTTACACCATTAGTAACATGTTACGTGAGGGCTTTTTATATATGGCCTTTATTATCTTGAGGTAGTTTTTGTCTATTCCTAGTTTGTTAGGTGTTTTGAAAATTATTATTATGAAAGGGTACTGAATTTTATCAAATGCTATTTCTGTATCAGTTGAGGTGATCGTATGTTTTCCTTCATTCTGTTAATGAAGTGTTTTACATTGATTGATTTTTATACATTAAATCGCCTTGCATTTCAAGAATAAATTCCACATTGCCATGATGTATAATCATTTGAATGTGCTTTTGAACTTGGTTTGCTAGTATTTTTTTGAGAATTTTTGCATCAATATCCATATAGAACATTGACCTGTAGTTTTCTTTCCTTGTAGTGTTTTGTCTGGTTTTGATATCAGGGTAATTCTGGCCTCATAGAATGAGTTTGGAATGTTCCTTCCTCTTGAATATTTTGGAAGAGTTTGAGGAGGATTGATGTTAATTCTTCCTCAAATGTTTGGTAGACTTAACCAGTAACGCCATCTTGTCCTGGGTTTTACTTTGTTGGAAGATTTGTGATTACTGATTCAATCTCCTTAGTGACTATAAGTCTGTTCAGATTTTCTATTTCTTTATGACTCAATCTTAGTAGGTTGTGTGTTTCTAGAAATTTTTGCATTTCATCAAAGTTATCCAGGTTTTTGGCATACAATTTTTCACAATTTTCTCTCATAATCTTTTTTATTTCTGTAAAATTAATTGTAATGTCTCTGCTTTTATTTCCATTTTTAGCTATTTGAGTCTTCTCTCATTTTTCCATTGTCAACTTTGTTATTTTTGAAGAAATGACTCTTGGTTTCATTGATTTCTCTATTGTTTTCTGAGTTTTTATTTTAATCTCTGTGCTAATCTTCATATTTCCTTCCTCTGTTAGCTTTAGATTTAGTTTGTCCTTCTTTTTCTAGTTCCTTAAGTAGTAAATTTAGATTGTTGGTTTGAGATTTTTCTTCTTTTAAAATGTGAACTTTTACAGATATAAATTTCCCTCTTTGCACTGTTTTTGCTTCATCCCATAAGTTTTGGTATGCTGTGCTTTCATTTTTACTTGTCTCAAGATATTTTCTAATTTCCACTATGGTTTCTTCTTTGATTCATTTGTTTTTTCAGAGTGTATTGCTTAATTTCCATATGTTTGTGATTTTCTAGTTTTCCTTCTGCTATTGATGTCTAGTTTCACTCTATTGTAATTGGAAAAGATAGTTTGTAAGATTTTTTTTTTCTTTTTAAATGTATCAAGACTTATTTTGTGATCTAAAATATAGTCTATTCTACAGAATGTTCCATATGCACTTGAGAAAAAAATACATAAATTCTGCTACTGTTGGTGAAGTATTTTGCATATGTCTGTGAGGTCCAATTGTTTTATAGTGTTGTCAAGTCTTCTTTTCCTTATCGATCTTCTGTCTGATTCTTCTATCCAGTATTGAAAGTGCGATATTGAAGTCTTCTACTATTATGGCTCTTTCTTATGTGACTCTTTCTACTATTATTCTAGAGCTGTCTGTTTCTCCATTCAATTTTGTCAATGGCTGCTTCATATATTTAGGAAATCTGATGTGTGGTACATATATATTTATACTTGTTCTATCTTTGTGGTGAATTGACCCTTTTACTGTTATATAATATCCTTCTTTGTCTCCTGTAACAGTTTTTGATTTAAGTATAATTTAGCCTGGTATTAGTATAGCCACCCTTGCTCTCATTTGAGTACTATTTACATAGAATATCTTTTTCTAACCTTTCACTTCCAAGCTGTGCATGCCCTTAAATCTAAAGTGAGTCTTTAACTGGTTTCTAGAGTTCCCACAAGGTCATTTTGGTCTGTATGTTGTTATTTACTTGATATTTCTGTAGAAGAGTGAGGACCTGGAACTGATTTGCCATCTTGCTGACATTGCTTCCACATAGCCCTTGATTTTTGCTAAATCAAATATTGCCCTATTTCACCCCCTGGGATTTAACCTGCACCATCTCATTCCTAGAGCCCTGTGAAAACATCTTTTTCATAACACATGCCTTGTTTTGTATGAGAATAATTTCTCTTCCTCATCTGAGTATGAGAATCCCTGTGGACTTGCTGGAAACTGATTCCCAGGATCATCTCCTTGTGCATCTGGGTCAGAACATCTCAGGTGGACCCCAGGAATTTCTATCTTTAACAAATGCCCTAGGTGATGCTTAACCAGGCAACTTTGAAAAATAACGTAGTACAGGCTGCCATTGATATGGGAGCTGCCACTAAAATTTTCAGTGTTAGTATTTCCCACACTTAATGAAATGCTACTAGATAAAATAGTAATATCTAACATTTTTCCCACTTACTGCAGTCCAGACACTGTTCTGTACACTAGATATATATTAACTAATTTCATCTTTCAATTACCTATGAGATTGTTCTTATTATTATCACTCCATTTTACAGATGAGGAAACAGATATAGAAAGTATAAGCCATTTTCCAAGGTCACACATATGGTTAGTTGTGGAGCCTGATTTAAGCACAGGTCATATGGCTCTTCACTCTTTGTGCAGGTGCCCAGGCAGCTGTCACTCTTATTATCTATGTTTTAAATGTTTTATTACTTGAGGAAGTCTCCTCACAGACAACATGACATGCAAACTGGCATTAGCCACCTGAACTTCGGACACGCCTCAACTCCATCTTTTAGCTTTACCCTTGACGGTTTCCCAAAATGCTCCCACAGGATTTTCCTGCAGGTAAACCAAGGGTCAGTTTTAATTCCTTCTTTATCCTTGTGTAGCATTTGGCACTGTTGGCCACAGGCTTCTCCAGAGAACTCTCACGTTCAGACTCTGTGTTTTTTGGTTTCTCTTATTGCTCTGTTTATGTGGGTGCTCTTCACCCATTAAATGCTGGAACACCTTGGAGCTTGTTTTCAAACCCTCTTCTCCTGGGCATCCTCACTAGCAATATGCTTACAATTCCCAGTCCTAGGTCTTCATGCAATACCCAATTACTGGGCCATTTATCTACATGGTATTTCCCTTTAGATAGCTCTCTGGCTCACCCAACTCAGCACACACAAAGCTGAGCTGGTCATCCACCCCACAGAGCTGCTTTCTTCTCAGCTCTCCACTACCTTATACAGCCAGGTGTCCAATGAGATCTGCCTGAGTTCTTAAGGCTCTGAGAGCCAGTCTGTTCCATAAGTACTTATAATTAATCAGGCTAATTTTCTACCAAACACCCAACTTTCAGTGTCTGGACACAGCAAAGCTTCATTTCACATTCACACAGTCTCCTATGGATGTTTCTTGCCATGGGGCCATGTCTCAACAAAGTGCCAGTGGTCCTGGCCCCACCTCCCATGCCCCTCACCCCAGCCCTCCTCCAGATCTCTGGGATAACTTCTTTTCAACTCCAAAGCTCTGATCAGATGCCCCCTCCTCTAGAGGTGGCTTCATGGCCCCTACATCAAAGTGGTGAGTTGTGAAACAGGGACAATAGGGGCCACTTTGCAGAGCAGCTGGGATCTTATGAAAAGAAAATGGCAGTACATCCCCAGGACGATGCTCCAGGAGACGTATGCTTCTTTTCTCTCTGCTCCACCTGTACCAGCTCTCCACGTGCACAGCCCTGACCCTGCACGACAAGAGTTGGAGTGTTTGCCACTCTCCCAAGACTGTCGAACTTTCAAAGTCAAGGATTTTGTCTCTTATCTTTGTCTCTCTAGAGCCCAGCATAATGCTGCTCTCATGGTGGAAGTTCAATAAACATGCATTCAAGGATTAAATGCAGAGGATAAAATGAGAAAAATGGAAGAAATTATAGGCCAGTAGTTCTCAAAATTTAACGTGCATCAAAATCCCCTGCAGAACTTGTTAAAAAGCAGGGTTCTGATTCAGTAGGTCCTACAGGACCATCAGCTTCTGGTCCTCCCACCTCCCTTTGATAACCCCACTCTGAGGATTGTCTTTTCCAAGCCACCCTTGTGATAGATGCTGAGGTAGAAGGTATAAGATGTTAAGAAATCTTCCTAAAATTCCTGAGTCACTTTTGGTCACCCACCTTCAATTTCAGCTGACGCTGCTGTGGCCAGTTCCAGAAAGTTCAGAGTCTTCTTGCACTGGACAAGTCCCACCTGAGCTCTACACATCTTCCGGCTTCCTAATGGCCTCCAACAATGGCCAGTGGTCATGACTATCCTCTAGGAGGGCCAACCACCACCCATACTAACAACTCTAGCATGGAAGAATGGAAACAAAAGCAGAAGCTCTCTAGGAAAAAAATGATCCTGAATTGGTTTGGTGCGTGACTCACTGACGTTTGCTAGGTACCTACTATATACAAGCACGGAGGTAAGGGTTAAGGGACCAGAGAGGAGTTTGATGTTCTGAGGACCCTGACCCCCACCCCGTCTAAAAGGGAGGGAGAATGTAAGTAAACATGTTCAGAAAAGCACTAGAAGCACAATGGGAAAGGTATGAGCAAGACACAGGAGTGGAAAATTAACATTTGTTTCCACAAAGAGGGGAAATCAAAGAGACACTCCGGGCAACATGACTTCCAGCCTGGACCAGACACATGAAGATGTTGGGAATGCTGGTCACAAAGACACCTGGAGCAGCCCCAGCAGCAGCTCAGACCTACCCCATCACTTCCTGCAATGGGCAGTCTGGTTCCAGGCATAGAGGGACAGTGTCTGCCTGTTTGCTTTGCTGTCTTCTCAGAAATACACTTCATTCTGAGATGCCTGCTAGATCTAGGGATTTAATAAAAAATATATTTGTTCAAAGCCAAGAAGGTGAATTTCTTATTTCTTGTCTGTTTTTAAATTTTTTATATTGCATTTTCCCTTTCTTATTCCTCAGTCAAAACACATGCTGTGGAGAGACTGAGGTCTTCATTTTATGAGGTTATTTCCAAGAGGTGTCCAGCACTCCTCAGAGGAGGTGATCTCCTGCTGACTTTTACACTATCCATCCCTCTCTCCCAAAGCCACTGACTAGCATTGATGAGACGGGATCACCAGCTCGATCACAGACCCAGATTGTCCTGCAGTCTAACCTGGCTGCACATTCCTATCACCCGGGTAAGTTTCTAATCCTCCAATGCCCAGGCCTCACTCCAATGAATTAAATGTGTATCTGTAGGTTTAACATTTAGACTTCGGCATTCTGTAAACTTCCCCGATGATGGACAGTCATGTGTAGCCAGTGCAGGAGCGACAGCTCTTTCCCAGGGATGACCACCATCCCACAAGCGTGTGCAATGGTTCCCCACAGGGACAGGGCAGGGAGCACACGTCATTTAGTAGAATTCCGTCCTTCCACGGACAAACGAGCATCTTTGTGTACACACCGCAGACTCACACAGCATTTTTCAGCAGATCACCCAAGCAGTGTTTGCCAAACCTGAACAAAAACAACATTCCCTTTAAAAGAAAAAAAACTCATCATGGATCTCCTGTCTTGACTTAATTATTCTCATTGTAATGTGACTTAAATATGTAACAACATGAAATTATGTATAAACTTTGTGCGCTTTTCAGCTTTTATATAACTATAATAATTTTCAAATCAAGGACTATAAAACTGCAGACCCCATAAAATACAAATAGGCCACATTAATTTAATGTGACAGGTGATGTCGTTTGGCAGAAACTAATTTGCCAGTATTGGGTTTAGAGCAGGAAGCTGTCACCACTGGGCTCATTTTAGAGATGATGTTTCTGGATTATAATTTCAATAAAAAAAATACAGGGCATGTCTGTCCCATAATAACGCTGTTCTGAAGATATTAATAATTCCAAGGCCTCGTTTGCTGGCTCAGGATGGCCTGTCCCTTCAAGACCAGGCACATCCTCTCTGGAAACACTTCTGTCTTAGGTCTTCAGTCAATGATCTAGGCAGCACCCTTGGTTCTTCTCTGCCCTCACTTAATGCTGGGCAAGTCCTGTTAGCTCTCTTTCCAAAATATGCCCCAGCATCTCCGTGTCTGTCCTCCTTCTTGCCCTGCTGCACTAAGGCCCTGTCTGCTCGGCAGCCTCCTGCCTCCCACGGCTGCTGGCCACCACCCACTGTCTACCTACACCTAAGCCATCCTTCACACGTGTAAACAGAACCCTGCCCTGTGGCACCCTGTAGGAGTCCCATTGCGCACTTGGAATAAAATCCACTCTCCTCTTTGTTCTACCCAAGACCCCTGCTCTGACCCCTGCCCACTTCTTCATCGTCTTTAGCTACTGCTCTACTCACCTTGGCTGATAACAGCACAGCCTTGGCCTCTTTCTGCTTCTCAAACACTCTAGACACCTCAAACCTTGGGTCCTTGTGCCAGCCCGTGTCTCTGCCCGGAAGGTTTATGTCAGCTTCAGGCTGCCTCCTGGGAGAGGTGACAGAAACACCCACATGGCCAGCCAGTCGCTCTCCAGCTCCCCGAGGTCTATGTAGCACTTGGGGCTCTCTGCTATTGTGCATCTTCATTTCTTTGTGTCTTGGGGGAGGTATTTATTTAGCTAATGCAAGCTACTGTAACAAATAAGCCCCCAAAATCTCCTGGCTTAGCCAGCTATAATTAAAGTTTACTTTGCACACATATGAAATCAAAAATGATTGTTCTGATGGGCAGGTAGATCTCCTCCAGGCAGTGGCTCAGGGACCCAGCCCCGCCCATCTCAAGCTTTCTCTACCTTGACCACGTGCCAGAGACAGGAAAGTGGACCCAGCATCAGCCCTCAAGCAACAGCCTCTGTTTTGGGCATGCCCACATCAGCATGTTCCGTGTGCAGAGTTCATTCCCCCACTACCACTCTCTTTACTAAATTCTTGTCAGCTATTCACTTTCCTGGCCTTTTGGTCTTCATTTGGTAGAGTAATGACATAAGTCCACATTCAGATGCAGGTATAGAAGTCATGGTCCATGTCTGTGTGATGGACAGCTGGATCATTCTTGATATGTTTCTATTAACCTTTGAAAGTTATTATCAAACCCAAAACCCAAAATGAGTGTGTGTGTGTTTGTGTGTGTGTGTGTGTGTGTGTGTGTAAAATAAATGAAGTCCACCCAAATGAGAAGGACCAAATATTATTTATTCGAAGCTTGCTGTGGCAAGGGAGTCAGCCACCATTGTTGCCTTTGACAGAGACTCAAATCCTCACACAGAGCAAGAAGGGAAAGTGTCAAGTGCACTAAACTGAGACAGTGGGCCTGGGGAAGCTGGGGGAGGGCCAACAAGAAGGGACATCCCGTGCGATTGGTTAGGGAGCACATTTGACTTTCTCTGGTTGGTCCAGTGTTAGAAACAGGACAAGAAAAAGGGAAGCCAGTGGTCATCAACCAAGTTTCAACCATCCTGGGCTGGTTGCTATGGATATCCCAGGTCAGAATTCTGCTGCCGTATGTGGTCTAGCCATTGTCTGTTTGCATATTCAATATATCACTGCTTATTCAGTGTATCAATACCTATGCACATGTACATGTACAAATATACACACCCTTGTCCTCTATCGATGGACCCTCTACTTAAAAAACTTTGCATAGAAAAATGTCGTATTTCTCAGCACCTGTAATATTGTATTCACTCAACTGGTATTTATTGATGATCAGGATATAAGGGCAGCAAGAAATTGGGCTACACTCTAAGTATGCAGAAGCAAATGAGACACACATTGTCTCCAACCTCAAGAAGCACATGGTCTTATGGAAAAGCCTAATTGCTTAGATTGTAATGACTTATGATGTCACAGTAGAGCAACTTGTCCTCCAGGAGGGCAAGTGTTGTCTGCTGTGAAAGCACTGTGGGCAGGGGCAGGGGTCAGGAAAGGCACATAACCAGGCCAGGTCGAGCGACCTCCTGAAGATAAGACCTGAAGAAGTGGCTCGGGGCAGGTGCATAGCCCAGAGGTGACCCTCCAGGGCCACTGGGGGAGCCTCATGAGTGCCAGATGCAAGGAGGGAACCCTTCCAATGAAAAGGTGACAATACAGCCTGAAAAACAGAGACAGCAAACCGTTCACACTGACCTCTGGGCAGAGGCTTCCCTCCTGTCCACCAGGTCATCCATCCCACAATATTTAGCCCTGAAGTCATTGTCCTGAGCCAGGGACCAGGGGTTGAGGACCAGCTGTGGCCAAGAGACAAGAGATCTAAGCTTTGATGGAAAGAATACTCTTAGGGTGAAACTGACAGCCAACAAGTACATTTAAAATACACACACTCACATTCGCATGCACTAACTCACACACACACACTCATACAACCATAGACACACATACTTACCCAGACACATTCACTCACAAAAACTACACACACACACACACACAGTGCTGCATACAGTGACAACCACTGTGGGAAAATGTAAGAGAGGAAGATAGAGAATGGAGGGTTGGGGCAGATCACAGTTTTCAATCATGTGGTCTGAGAAGACAAGATCCGATACATGATCTGAAGAGGTGGGAACAAACCAAGACCTGACACACGTGCTCCAGACAGAGGGAGCAGCAAGTGAACAGGGCTGGAGGCTCAGGTTGACATAATGAAGGAAGAGCCATGAGGTCAGAGTGGCTGGATCAGGGCAGTCACAGGGGTCAGGTGGGGTCAGGAAGAAAACAGTCAGGATTTGAAAACCCGGTCAGGTCTTGTGAACAACTATAAGCACGTGGCTTTGCTTGGAGGGAAATGGGGAGCATTGGAATGTTTGGGGCCGAGAGGTAACATGACCTGTCTTTGGTTTCCAGAGGCTCTCTCTGAGTGCTGCATGAAGAACTGAAGGTAGGGGAGCAAGGGCAGCCTCAGGGAGCCCATGGGGTCGCTGTTGCACTGATCCATGCAGGACATGGCAGTGGCTTGGCCCAGGATGGCAGCCATGCAGGTGGGGAGGGGAGCCAACCCGTCATGAGGTTGTGGAAATTCTACCTCCTCAAAGTCCCTTACATCTGCCCACCTCTCCCACCTGGACCTCCCCAATGCAGAGCAAGCTCGCCAGGGCTGCCTCCACATGGAGCTGCTCTAGCCATTTCCACTCTGGCCAGGAGGATCCCCTCAAATTACACGTGGCCCACCAGCCAGGCCGCAACCCCCAAACTCTTCACACAGCAGATGATACTGGCACCCACAGCATCCCCTTATCATGTGTTTGGCACATACTAGGTATTCAGCAAAAATATGTGGAAGGAATAAATGAATTTCATATAAGGGTATCAAATCAGCTAATAAGAGCAAGAGAAGCCACTAATGTCTAATCAATGCCTATAACCAATAAATATAATTTACTGGCTCAGCAAAGTAGTAAAAATTCATCAGCAGTCTTTAGCCCTGTGTACATAGTCTGCAGTAGAGCAATCCCTCTGACAGCAGTAACAGGAGGTTCCATAAGGCAGTCACCAACTCTGGGAACATAGGTGAATGTATGCTCAATGGTTCATCCATGTTAGTTTCTAAATAAAATAACGTTATCCTTATTTCCAGACTTTACGACCACCCTGCAGATACCCAAGTAACAAGGTGACTTTAGATTCTAATTTCACACCCATCCCAAACAATGGAAATCAGCTAAGAGCCTCTCCTTCGGTTAAGGAAAGGACAGAAATACTTAATCTGACCAAGTATCAAAATCAGCCTAGATGAACTAAGGACAGGAGTACAGGATAACATAGACCAGTGAATTCTATGAGAACTCATGGTTAAATGTTCATTCCATGCAGTTAGATCATTGCAGAAGTGAGCTGCTAGGTGTCTTAGGTACCTCTTGCTGCTGTAACAAATTACCGTAAACTGTGTGGCTTAAAACAACATGAATGTATTATAATTCTGGAGGTCCAAAGCCCTAAGTCCATTTCACTGGGCTAGACTGAAGGTGCCAGTAGGCCTGCCTTCCTTCTGAAGACTCCAGGGAAACACCTGCTTTCTTGCCTTTTCCAGCTTCAGAGCCTCTCCCTTTTCTTGGCTCATGGCCCCTTCTTCCATCATCAAAGCACATCGCCCCAGACTCTGCTTCCATCCTTGCATCTTTGCTCTTCAGCTCCACCTCCGATTCTCCTGCCCCCTCTCTGATAAGAAACCTGGTGATAACATTGGGCTCACCCAGGTATTCCAGGACAATCTCTCCATCTCAAGATTTTTAAGTTAATTCTAGCTTCAAAGAAACTTTTGCTATGTAATGTAACACATCTGCTGGCTCTAGGTGTGAGGAATGTGAACATCTTTTTGGGGTCATTATTCAGCCAACCATACTAAATAAATTCCAAATAAAAGCGTGGTTTAGATCAATCTGCACATTCCTTGGAGAATCACTATTTTCCTTAAAACTCTTCAGGGACTCCTGCTGGAGGTAAAATGAGCCCTTTAATCTCCTGGCAATTTGATTTCCACATGGGGAGTTAGGAGCAAGAAGCAATTGGAAAAAGGCTCCCGTAGGTCCACAGAGCTCTCAGCTCCTGGATGACAGCTGAGCCGGCTGGCGGGCACCGTGGAAACACTCTTTCTCTGCAGCTGCTTGTGAGGCACCTGCTCAGTGGATTAAGGAATGACTAGGTTTACTTGGACTTGGAAGCCTCTCAAGCCCTCCTTTAAATAGATATTTCCAGAAAAGTAAAATGGAAAAAAAGTGTGTATCTATTAAAATTTTATAATGGCCCTAAGACATGGATCACTGCCTGAATCCATGGGAACAACAAGAGGAGACGCCAGAAAGATGAATTAATACCGTGTGGCATCTTTTTCCCTTCAACTTGAACCTCTTCCCACACCTCCCCACCAGCCTCCATTCCAGTGAATTTTAAAATCTCTAGCTTTTGAGCTCTCCAAAACTCAAAGGAAGCCCCTGTAATCTTTATTTAAATGACTTTTCTGCACATAGGTTGTTATCTTCGAGATGTTCTGGCCATTGTTCACAACAGTGGCCACCCAGAGGCAAGTGTGCGCGACTCCAGCGCAGAGTCGTCCCTGGTCCTTACCATTTCCTTTTTCACATGCAAAGTCCATCACAAAAACTGCCAACTCCACCTCCGAACCACGTCTCAAACCTGCCCCAAGCTCTCCATGCCCATTGCCAATGGGCCAGTGCAAGCTGCACTGCCCTTGCCTGGACCACGTGACACCAGCCTTACTGGTCTCCCCCAGCTTCCTCCCTCCTGGCCTCTTCTCCACCAGCTCCATCTGGGGTGACCCAGCCCCAGTTCTCCAGCCTCTACTCCATCCTTCCTCTCATTCACTCTGCTGTGATCTTGGCTTTCTTTATGTTTCTCAGCACATGCCACCACCTTCTTTCACACTGCAAAGCCCTGCACGTGCTGTTCCCTGCACCTCAACACCTTTCCCTTCACTCTCAGCAATGACAGCTCCCAGTCCATCAACCTAAATATCTCCTTAACTACCCCGGGTGAAGCAAGGGCTCTCCAACAACTCTCCTCCTCCCCTGTGCCCTGCTTGTTTCCTTCATGCTGCTTATCACAACCTGCAATTGTGATCAACCAACTGACTGATTAGCTCTTTCACTTGTTTCACTTCTGTGCCCCTAATTAGACTGTACAGGGAAGGGTGTGCTGCTTCCTTTTCCTGAAGCTTGCACCCACGTGCAAGGAGCTACACCAGGAGTGACACTCTTGGCGACTCTCCATGTCTCCTGACTCACCTCTTCCAAGGGAGAATGAGGGACTTTTACTGGGAGAGAAATTAGGAATGCTTCGTGTCAGGAGCCCACCCTGTCGGCAGAGGGCCCACGATCTGCTCTGTGCCCCTTTCACAAGCATTGAGGGTACAGCTGATGCCTGGTCACAGGTGAGTGAGTCCATCTCCTGGGTGTCCAGGACCAGCATCTCTTGCCTCACATATAACTTAGACTTGTCACTTAGGAGGCCAATATTCTAACTACCATACGCGTGACTCTTTGTCTTAGTTGTCAAATACTGTAGTCGAGATAGGATCCCGTAAAGTGTTTTTTATTACCCACTCCTCATGCCAAAACAACAACCAACCGAGCCCTGGCTGAGAGCTCAGCACATGCCCACCGCAGGCCTTGGTCCCTTGTGGTGATCAACAAGTCATCATTGAACAAATGCAGTGATGGTTTGAAAGGATTCCTGAGCGAGTGAGTGGGTGAGAAGTGATGGGTAGAAATGCTTCTTGAGCAGAACAACAGCCTTGAAGGCAGAGCGAAGATTCGGAGCTTACACAGAAGCATGGGGTGGGGTGGGAGGCCTGCTGCCCTCTGGAGCGGGTTGCTTTAGTTTTTCATCGATCGTGCCCCCGGGGAGGAATCCTGCACCCGCTAAAGCGGGTGGCAGCCCCATGGGGTCCTGGCTGGCTCGGCCAGGTCAGAAGCACCTGGAGGTGGGCCTGCTTCCTGTGGATGAGAGCCTGGTGTTAGTGGTCAGTGGGAGCTGATGAATGTCCTCACTGCCCCTCACCTCTTTATTGACTTGGTCCTGTGATAATATTTGATTCCATGTGTCTTAGTCAATGCCGGCTGTCATAACAAAATGCCACAGGGTAAGGTGGCTTAATCAACAAACATTTACTTCTCACAGTTCTTGATGCTGGAGATCTGAGATCAAGGTGCCAGCAGATCCAGTAAGAGCCCTGTTTCTGGTTTGCATATGGCCACCTTCCCGCTGTCCTCACATGGTCTTGCCTCTTGCAGAGGCACAGAGAAAGAGAGCAGGCTGACTGGGTAACTTCTCATAGGCCCACCAGTCCTGCTGGATTAGGGCTCCACCCTAATTAGGGTTGACCTCGCTTAACCCTAATTACATCCTTAAAGGCTATATCTAAATACAGTCACATTGAGGGTTAGGGCTTCACCAGATGAATCTGGAGGGACACAATTTGGTTCATAACATCACATGAGATGCCCTCACTACCTTTCCTCAACCCAAATCAAGTGAAGTACAGCCCACAAGCAGGTCCATTTCACCACAGGAATGTGATAACAAAGGAAAGACAGCTCTTTCCATGGAAACCAATCAGAGCATACTGCGAAGATGACATTTTAGATTCTTTTTAATTGTCCTTGTACTTCTCCTTGAGACCGACTTGAACCTAAATTGGAAAATGGGCCCATCTGCTCCTCCCTTCATTTCTTTGTCTGGTCTAATTTCACCACAAGGATCCAGGGAGCTTCCATAGAAACTTACACGGATAATGATTTGTTCTTAAATACCACATCCTCAAAGAAAAATCCAATTTAAAATGGAGAGCAATAACCATATCCTCAGGAATTGGGAACTGACCTCCGATGAATGTATCTTTTTCAGATTATTATTTTGCCCTGAAACTTTGGATCCCTGCCCCTGTCTCCCCAAGGGACCAGAGTGCAGCCATGGATGCCTGTCCCACAAATAGAAGTGGAGGTGTTCCTCCAGCCAGGGGTCAAGCGAACGGGCCAGCAGTCTTGGGGTCAGGAAAATAGCCCTGCAGTGCAGGTGCTCATAGGATATGCTGCTTCCATAATAAGGTTCCCACGAGCATGCCAGGGTTAAAGCCAAACTCCAAGACTATTTCCTTAAGCAAACCCATTCCAGGAAGTCAGAGATGAAAAAAACATTTCAAGAGAACAGCTCAACGCGTGCAGAGCAGGAACTAGGAGATCATGGATGCTTTAAGAAGACAAAAAAGTGCATTTGAATCTCTAAACTCTGTCTAAATATTTAAGGATATGAAATAAAGCTATGTGGCTTTTAAGACATTTACAAAGAGATGAGGCTTTTCCTCCATTTTTACTCGGTGTTCTATTGATGTTTGTACTACAAACGTTTTTAAAGAACTGCTAAATCGTTTTCCATCAGAGTGCAAGCTACAGTCGGCCTTCTGAGCATACAGGATCAGGCTGGTGTCAATGTGCTCATCACCTCATAAGAGTCACCCCTGATAGGGCATCCATGGTGCAATGTTCACAGGTTGGGCTGTTAACCTAAGTCCACACGGTGGTCCCCAGACTCTTCCTGCTTCCTTCCACCCCACTGACCATGCTCCAGAGTCCCTGAGAATCTCTGCTTTTCCTCCAACATTCCAAGCGAGTTCCCTCCTCATGGTCTTTGCATTCTCATATCCCCACCTGGAACACCTCTCCCCAGAAACCCACGTGGCTGTCTCACTAATGTTACTTATGGTCTCTGCTTAAATACCTCCTTTCATGAGGCATCTCTGACCATACTTTGATACTCTTCCTCATAGGTCTTATCACCATATGCCATGCAGATATGCCATGTACTGTTGATTGTCCTGTATCCCACCCAGGAAGTGAGAGCTTCAGGAAAGAGGCTTCATTCAATCGATTCTGTTGCCTGCTGTACCCCAGGTGCCCGGAACATAGCCTGTGCATAGCAGACACTCAATAAATACTTGCTGAATGAATGAATGAGCATATCACAGGCACCATCATATCAGGAACTCCTAGAAAGCAGGCATTGTCTCATTTACATTCATTTATATTCACATGCTCAACAAATGCTTGGATTTGATTGCCTGCATCTCTTCTCTAACTGCATATGTGATGGCTTTGGGTGTGTTTGTCTTATCTCAGCTAGAGACAGAACTGGACTCTACCTTGGACCTCTGTAATCAGCCTCATAGGTAAAACATGTGTCGGTTACTTGATGGACACTTGCATATAGAGATCAAATGTTAGTGAATCTTTAGTGCTTTAGAAGTCACATCCAGAATGTTTAGGAACTCAGGATCTTCATTTCCTCTTGTTCTATACTTGGGGAGCTGGAGGTCTGGGAGTGTGGAAAGGTTCCTATCTGCTTAGATAGAGGGGAAAAAAACAAATATGCCCTATTTTTCTGAAAAGCTCTCTTAGGTGTTACATATGTCATGACAGTCCGATTATGCTGCGGTAATGACCCAGCTCACATCTCAGTGGCTTAGCACAGCCAGCATTCATTTTGCAGTCATCTCAAGCCTGCCAGGGGACCAGGTATTTCTCTACCTGTGGGACTGGCATTCTGAGCCACCAATGGTGTCTCCGTATCAATACCTGCTTCCTAGATCAGGGAGGCTAGGGAAGGAAGAGAGGCAAGCACTGGTAAATAAATACCTCCAGGCCTGGAAGGGACATGTCACTTCCACTCATGTTTCACTTGATCACAGTAAATCCAAGAGTCCAGGAGGTACCACTCTCTCAGGCAGGTACAATGTAGATCTCCATGTTTGGGAGCACTGTGAGATCTGCCATGGGGCCATTCCATTTCTCTTTAACTTTAGAGAGACCACCCTGGTGTACAAACCCCTCTTAAATCCTTTGGGGAAGAAGCCCCATCCTTCTGAACCACAGAACAGTTACCTATGGGTGCATCCACGATAGCATTGCCTTGTGGCAACTATGACTCCATCCGACCTACCCCAGGCCTTGACATCTGTGTGCCACTCTAAGGCACAGTACTAGATTAGATGATCTAGAAGAAGCTGTGGACAGAAAAGAGCCAAGGATCATGCCCTGGGAAGTGACAATGTGTAGACTCTGGGCATGTGGAAGGTGCTGAGAACAAGCAGCTAGTGAGATGGGAGATGCAGAGAGTGCGTCCGGGAAGGCACTGAAGACTGTGTTTCAAAGGGGAGGGAGGGGCCCACTGTGCCAAACGCTCTTCTATAATGCGACCTCGTCACCCTTTCAGAGGCAAAGTTCATTTTTCACCCTCCCTCTTGAATCCGAATGGTTCCAGTGACACTTTGACCATCAAAACCCAGCAAAAGGATCCCGCACCTGCTTAGGTGGAGCCCATAAGTGACCTGGCAGTTTCTGCTTTTTGTCTCCTGAATGCTCACCTTTGGAATACTCTCTTGTGGAACCCAACGCCACTCAGTGAGAATCCCAAGACACATGGAGAGGCCAAGTGCAGGTGCTATGGTCAAGGGTCATGCTGAGCTCCCAGCCCACAGGCAACACCGACTGCTAGCTGGGTGAGTGTGCCATCTTGGATGCCCAGCCCAATCTCACCTTCGGGGGCCATCTGCCAGCGACCACACAAAAAGCCCACCTAGAACCATCCAGCTGGGCCTGGTCAACTAACAAAATCATAATGATTCATAGCAATACATTGTTGTTTAAATTGGGGGGCACCTTGTCATGCAGCAATAGATAGCTGGAGTCAGGACTGACCACTGGATTTAGCTATGTCAAGGTCAAAGGTGACCTTGAAGGGGAAAAAATCGGACTGGAATGGACTCAAGGGAGAATGGGAAGAGAAGTGAAAACACAGAATCATTCAAGAAGTTTTGCTGTAAAGAGGAGCAGAGAAATGAGGCAGCAGCTGGAAAGAGTGGTTAGGAGATTTATTATGGCATGTTTATATGCTAATGGGAATGATTCCGCAGATAGGAAAATTGATGGTGCAAGAGTAAAGGGGAAATTGCTACAGCAAAGTTAAGGAGAGCAAATGAGTGTGGAAGATGATGGAGACTCTGTCCTTCTGTAGGAGCACTGATGACTCACCCCAGTGATGAAGGCTGTCCTCACCCCATGGGAGGCTGAAGCATCACCCAGGAGAGAGGATGGCACCCAGGGCTACACACAGAGGCTGACCAATGTGGCAGGGGGCTTGTGCAGGTTCATATCTGGAGGCTTGTGTTTTCTCTATGGAAGATATGTCATATCTTCAGTAGAGAGTGGGAAGGGAAAGGAAGGGTGGAAGGTGTGAGGAGAGAGAACTTCAGGGAGCCAGGCAGGGAAGCAGAGGGGACTGTGTGTGCTATGAGTGCTGGAGGAACACAGGTAAGGGCTCCCTGCCCATGAGGATGCTGGGGGCTTCACAAGCAAGTAACATTTACAGGGAATTTTAGACAAAGAAGAATAATTTGCTGGGTGGATGCAGGTGGAGGGGTGGGGTGCTGATTTGAGAAAAGAAAATGTGGGGAAATATGGAAACAGGAAGAAACAAAACTGCTATAATGCAGGGACTGGCAAGATCAACGTGTGCTAGGTCAGGACCTTTCCCAGACTTAGCGACAGGCAGGATTTGCACAGGTGCAGAGGACAAACACTGGTGTCAAATATACTGCAATAAATCTACTGTTCTGGATATATGACAAGTGTTAATGAACCAGGGTATTTATTCATTCATCCAACAGACAATTACCATGTTCTATAGTAGTTTAAATTAGTTTGGGCTTTAAATACAAAGAAATATAACATTAGCTTAAAAGAAATAAAAGTTTCTCTTTTGTGTAAAAGACAGTAAAAGTAGCAAAAGAAGTGTTGAGGTCACCAGTTCAGTTAACTAGTAGTGTAATTTCAAAATACTATCAGGAACACAAGCTTTGTTCTAGATTACATAGCCACTGTTAACATTTTGCCCTCTTCCTTGGGCTTCCAAATAGCTACCAGAGCTCCAGCCATCACATCTGCATTCCAGGGCACACTCACTCCTTTTAATGAGCTGTGCTAAACCCAGCTTTTGTCCTTCCCTAGATTTGCTAGGGCTTGGCTGCTGCTCTATCACTTCCTCTCCTAGACTGGCTGTCTCAACTGTGTCTGAGGTAAAGGCAGGCTGCATCACAGCTTCTATTGTTCCCACCACAGAAGATGATAGCAACTCTGGTACCCACAAAGGCTCTGACACTTCTCCTCACTTCTGGGCTCAGATGAAGCCTCACACCATCAGTGGTAGAACCTGGCCTTCCCCAAGGCTACCTCAGCAGTGATACAAACAGGACAGGAAGTAGGGGGTTGTATCCCATGGGTCAAAATTTGAAAAATAAGAGGTTTGAGACAGGATGCTAGCAGTTACACTGGTCTCCCTCCCTCCCTTAGATGGACTGTTCTGTTGGAGAGGAGTTCCATATGACCAAGTACATTGCCATGCTTCTCTGGGAAGCTGTGGACAGTTCAGTAAGGCATCTCCTGTGTTTGCCATCTGTCTCTCCCGCTGCAGAGTTCATTTTCCTGAATCCCACTGCCCTGGGATGACACGTCCCAATAAAGCCTCTATATGTATGCTTTGCAGGCTGTTCCCCAGGGAAGCTGGGCTGAACCAGGGGCTCCTCCAGAGTCCACACAATGCTTGGGGCCACATCTCATGGAGGAGGATGTAGGAACACGGTCACACGTAGCCATAAAGAAGCTGAGAAACATGGTCTTTCACTGACTGCCGTAATGAGCTCAGATAAAACTTTGAGCTCTTGTTACTAAGGAGGAATAGAGAATGGATGTTGGGGGAGGTAACCAGCAGGCTCTGGCAAAGCACATGTTCAGTGAGTGACCCTGCCTCATCTAGAAATTTAAGACATTACAAGGAATTTATGCTATGGACTGATATTTAACACAGCGAACTCACGCCGGTAAGCATGTAACTGGGCTTTCAATTCAGACCTCCCTTTATTTATAAAGCAACATCAAGACAAATCTTCCTGTAGCCCTGTCTGGAGGATGCCAGAGTGACCCTGGTGATTTCCGAGGAACCAGTGAAGGAGAGAGAGCTGTAAACAGACACAAAAGCTCCACAACCATACCAGGAATGACACATTTCCAGGGAAAGCTTAAGGTACAAATTCCTCGTATTTGTTGGCAGTTAAACCCACGCTAATATCAATCCCTTTTTCAGGAAAAGCAATCCTGTCCTGGTAACAGGAAGCAGGAGCTTGTGAGTTCCCACAGCTCTGCACAAACACAAGGTGCCCCCCAAGAACCTCTGCACACCCCCAAACACAGGATGCCCCCAATAACCTCTGCAGACCCCCAGACGCAGGATGCCCCCAGCAACCTCTGCAGAACCCCAGACGTAGGGTGCCCCCAGTAACCCCTGCACACCCCCAAATGCAGGGTTCCCCCAGTAAGCCCTGCACACCCCCAAACGCAGGGTGCCGCCAGTAACCCCTGCACACCACCAAACGCAGGGTTCCCCCAGTAAGCCCTGCACATCCCCAAATACATGGTGCCCTATGGTAACCTATGAGACAGCCAGTGTTCCTGGGGAGAAAAAAATGCCTGGTAAAAGCCAATCGAAATGCATTTAGAAGAAGGAAGGAGAAAAAGATTCAAGCAATTAACCAGCATTTTTACTCTTCTGCTGACCAAACTATATGCCACTTGCAGACAAACTCTGAAGCCTGTGACATTCAACTTTCTGGGATAAAGTGCTGCTCGATGGCATTGGTTGATTTAACTGTTTCTGGATTTGAAGCTAAAATCTCTTGACAATTTTCACTAGAAGTCCTTTATTGGGACTTGGAAGTTTTCTAGTCAGATATAACAAATACATGAAGTCTCCATTCATGTAAAACTTGGAGTCCGTGAAATGGGAGCTGAATAAAATTACTTTCAGTGTACTGGGACCTAACTGCAGGGGAAAATATGTAAGATGACCCAGGCTTTCTGTTCCACAGGAAAAGGCATTTCAGGGAAGCTGGACAACAGTGGTGGAATAAATCCATCTGGTGTCAACCCAATTGTGTGGAAGGGATGAGCAATGCTCACCAATTATCATCATTTCACAGACCCAGCAATCGTGTCAAGGAAAGATTCCCATCCCCTATTTACAGATGAAGAAACCGAGTCTCAGGAGGTGCAAGGAGCTTGTTTGGGCCAGGCAAAAACAAATTTGCAGTTTGGTCACTTTTAGTTGAAATCCAACAGTCTTTCCACCGTGATCTAAAAACAAGCTTTAGGCAAAATAAGTTCATTTGTGTCCATCTCTTTCCAAAGGGGACCACTGGCCCATATTTCTGCAGGATCCGTGGAATATTCTTAGAAGTTTCAAGCTCCGGCCCCAGGAGAGTTCAGACCTTGCTTTTGTGTCTCCATTTCCAGCAGCAGGAAAGTAGTCCAGCAAGTACTAAGTGGTCAGGACAGGGTATCCTTCACCATCCAAACTTCAGTATTGAAGCAGGAACCAAATATCGTTAGCCCCTGAGGAACGGATCTGCCCATGTTGAGTGCAAGGCATAGGTGTGAATGCTGAGGAAGAAAGCATAGAACTTTCCATACACAAAGAGGTCTGTTTTGCTTGCCTGCATCGATTGACATATCATCAGCTTCAACGCAGTGTGATTCTTGTATTGAACAAAAAGGGACAAAGTCACGCTGGTCACGGTCATATTTTGCATCAGACCCCTGCTCGCCCATGAACAAGACGTTATTGAGAACCTAGCAGGTGCCGCATAGGATGGAGGCGAAATGGAGGTGAGTCTGAAAGAGCCCGGCACGGAGGAGAGGTGGTGATCCAAGAACTGTGCTGCTTGGAACCACAAAGCCTGTCTTAAACAGCCATTCTAGGAGGTCTGACCTGCTGTCAAGTTCATTGTCTAACCTCAGGTGCCGGATGCTGAGCACATTCCCACCTCTCCTCCTGGTGGTATCCTTTGATCCACAGCGCATTCCCATGAAGTAGGTATCCCTGGATCCTGAGCTGGCCTGCTGAGGAAACAAGGTTGTAATAAATTCAAACAAATGTACCAGGATCACACCCCAATACTGGGACTGGGACTTTTACCTACATCTTTTGTATCCAGGTTTAGTGTTTGTTCCCTTTCACCAATGCCCTTTCCTGAATTCTAGGTTTTGTGAAGTCTCTAAGCAACAGTTACTAGGTCAGAAAATCTCTCTGGTTTTTTTCTTGCAAATGCACCATTTATACAGAGCTGTGGTGAGCGCATCACCAACTGGCTGCTTAGAAACCATATGCTGGGTGAGTCCACAGGACACATCAGCATCCGCTATGGATATGCATAGTCCATTGCTACTTGACACCTACATTTGAGAAGACTTTTGTACTATTAAAATTAGACGGAAATGTGATCTGCCAAAGTCCCACTTAAGTGGCCCTTGTTCCCAGGAAGAAGTATGGACCACGGTATGAGATTTTGAGTCTGTCTGCTAGAGCCTCTGCCTTTTTAAGTTTGGGGAAAAACAAAATAGAAATGTGGAACATTTACATACAACCACTTCTAATTAAGAACAGAGGGACCCATCAGTCCCTAATCAGTACTAAAACATGTCAGAGGAAACAGCACACACTGAAAAGAAAAGAATACAGGCCTTTGTGTTCATGTCTGGGAAGAGTCCCAGAGAGCTTCATTGCTCCATCCACCCGGGCTCACCAGTGGGTCAAGTGTTATCCCAAATGACCCTCAGGCATTGCTTGGCACTGATATCTCTGAAGGCAAGTGTCTGTGGTTCCTTCAGAGGACAATAGAGTTTGATGATAAGGAAGCATGAGTTATTTAGTAGTAATGTTCTTAAAAATGCCTTTTTTAAAAAGTGACCTGGTAAAGAATGGGAAGATGGCAGAGAAGACTCCAGCTAAGATGCCTGGCAAGTGCTCAGAAGGAGACACAACTCTCCCTCCATGAGGGCAAAGCCACACACCAGGAGCCCACATAACGTTGAGGCAGGTGTTTAAAGAATGGACACAGGTCGCCTACCCAGCCTCTTGGAGGTAAGAAGGTCCATGCAGGTCACTGTATCTGATGTGTGAAATGTCACGGAGGTGTCTTTCTCCCGCACAGGGAATCAGCTGGGAGCCAGCAGCCCAGGAGAAACACCTGTTCCTCATGCCCCACTCTCATGGATAAAATGCGACCCCATCAGAGATACAAAAAGCTACAGACCATAGAATTTTATGGTGCCGTCGTTAATAAGAAGGTGGAAGGGGGAACAGATTTTTAAATGCTGCATATGACTGTCTCAAAAACCTCTAGCCCAGGGGCTTCCCTGGTGGCACAGTGGTTGGGAGTCCGCCTGCTGATGCAGGGGACACGGGTTCGTGCCCCGGTCCAGGAAGATCCCACATGCCGCAGAGCGGCTGGGCCCGTGAGCCATGGCCGCTGAGCCTGCGCATCTGGAGCCTGTGCTCTGCAATGAGAGAGGCCACAACAGTCAGAGGCTCGCAAAAAAAAAAAAACAAAACCTCTAGCTCAGCTCAGAAGAGAGAAGAGTCAGTCCTTAGGTACCAGAAATGAAGCAGAGAGACTCAAACAGGAGCAAAAACCTATGCTTCTCCATGCCCCACAACCTGGAAACAGGCCCAGTGATATTCTGGGTGGGAGGTAGGATGTGGACCCACCCAGGCAACCAAGATCCCAGCATCTAGCTGTGAGAACGGAAGAGCTATCCATAAATGACCGTCCCTCCCTGTGAAAAGAGGAGGTTAGAGGAATTCCAGCTGCCAGTCCTGGGATGTGTCAAGCAGGATTGCCATCTGCCTGCGGCTCTGAATGGGAAGAAAAAGGTTTCCCATGAGAAATCAAACCCTCAAGCTGTACCACATGCATGTAAGGATTCCAAATTTGCACTGTTCATATGGTTCAGGGGATCTTAAGCCAAGAAATGAACGTAAAAACTTGCCCTGGATGGGTGAAACCTGGGGCCTCCCAGCAGAAGAAAAACAAAGCCATTCCGTGGGAATATTTTCACAACCCAGGATACACGTGACTCAGACCTCCCACATGTGATCTGGGCCCCCAGTCTGCTCAGGCTTGGTCTCCACATGCCACTTCCATTTTCTCGTTAAAACTCTGCTAAGCATGCAGATTGCAATCTCTGAATTTCCCACTAAAAAGGACCAAGGCTCCTTGAGGAATGGTTGACTCCACACCTGGGGCAGCAAATGTACAAGATGGGACAGGAACAATTGCTCTTATCTGAAAGCAAGGATGCTAATAAAACTATGAGGTTTGTGCAAAAAAGAATCAGGAGCCACTGAGAATGGGATCTCATGGCCATAGAAGGGACAGTAAGAGCAACAACAAAGATCATAAGGGCTGTAGATTAAAACACAACAAGGTATTTAAATCCTTGAATACATAATGGTATTTTTTTTCAAAAGTTATTACAGGAATTAACTCATTATCTTGAAAACTGGTAAATAAAGGGAAAGCATCAAAGATATATCCTGCCTTCCCTATATAAACTTTTCACTGGGTATCAAGTAGCTAATGAGAGAAAATTTCCTCTTTATAGAAATATTCCAGCTAATGAATGATGAAAGAATGCTAGAAATAGAAATCAAATTTTGTACCATTAATGAGGTTATGTATTGGGGAAATGAACTTCAGTGGCTTTTGATATCACAAAGAGAGACAAGTAGATATCATGTACTGTCTGATGGAAGTACACACCATCTGTGAAATAGCCTCTCCCCCAAACAAATCAATCAATTCAATCTAAAGGTAAAATAAGCCTCTGAATTCAACTACCAATATATAGGAAATACCAAAGACAGAAGAACAAGGTAAATAAAAATATGGGGAGGAAATCAACAAGATCCTAACTGTTGGGAATTCTATGAGGCAAATAACTAAATTTGAGAAAATAAGCAAGAAAGATAAAGAGGGAAGCTATAGATTAAAAGAGAGTTATAAGGCATAGTGATCTTTTCCAATGTAAGAATCTTATTTGAATAGTCATTCAAATAATTGATAAAAATTTTAATTATAGAACATGGCCAAGTGAGATTGTGAGGTACACAAGACTGATTCAACATTAGAAAATCAATTAATATACTCTACCACATCAATAGGCAAAAGAAGAAAAATTATACGAACAAATCAATTGATGCAGAAAAAGCATTAAAAAAAATCCATCCATGATAAAAAAAAAAAAATTCAGTGTAGTAGGAGTAGAGTAGAACTTCCTCACCTTGCTAAAGAACATGTACCAAACACACACACACACAAACAAAACAAAAAGCCACTATAGCTAATATCATAGTTAATGGTGAGAAACTAGATGCTTTCTCCCTAAGATGTGAGATAAGGCAAAGATGTCTCCTCTTTCCACTCCTACTCAATATTGTATTGGAAGTGCTAACTAGCGCAATAGGAGAAGAAAAGGAAATAAAAGATATATGAATTAGGAAGAAAGAAATAAAACTGATTTGCTCACAGGTAACATAATTGTCTATGTAGAAAATCCCTAAGAATAAACAACAACAGAAAAACACACCTCTTGGAAGTAATAATTGAGCATAGCAAAGTTTCAGGATACAAGGCTAATAGAAAAAGTCATTCACTTTCCTATACCAGCAATGAACAATTAGAATTTGAAGTTAAAAACACAGTGTTAAGGAGACAAAAGACCTGTATGCAGAAAATTATAAGACACTGATGAAAGAAATTAAAGATGATATAAATAGATGGAGAGATATACCATGTTCTTGGATTGGAAGAATCAACATTGTGAAAATGACTCTACTACCCAAAGCAATCTATAGATTCAATGCAATCCCTATCAAACTACCACTGGCATTTTTCACAGAACTAGAACAAAAAATTTCACAATTTGTATGGAAACACAAAAGACCCCGAATAGCCAAAGCAATCTTGAGAACGAAAGAAGGAACTGGAGGAATCAGGCTCCCTGACTTCAGACTATACTACAAAGCTACAGTCATCAAGACGGTATGGTACTGGCACAAAAACAGAAAGATAGATCAATGGAACAGGATAGAAAGCCCAGAGATAAACCCATGCACATATGAACACCTTATCTTTGATAAAGGTGGCAGTAATGTACAATGGAGAAAGGACAGCCTCTTCAATAAGTGGTGCTGGGAAAACTGGACAGGTACATGTAAAAGTATGAGATTAGATCACTCCCTAACACCATACACAAAAATAAGCTCAAAATGGATTAAAGAACTAAATGTAAGGCCAGAAACTATCAAACTCTTAGAGGAAAACATAGGCAGAACACTCTATGACATAAATCAAAGCAAGATCCTTTCTGACCCACCTCCTAGAGTAATGGAAATAAAAACAAAAATAAACAAATGGGACCTAATGAAACTTCAAAGCTTTTGCACAGCAAAGGAAACCATAAACAAGACCAAAAGACAACCCTCAGAATGGGAGAAAATATTTGCAAATGAAGCAACCGACAAAGGATTAATCTCCAAAATTTACAAGCAGCTCATGCAGCTCAATAACAAGAAAACAAACAACCCAATCCAAAAATGGGCAGAAGACCTAAATAGACATTTCTCCAAAGAAGATATACAGACTGCCAACAAACACATGAAAGAATGCTCAACATCATTAATCATTAGAGAAATGCAAATCAAAACTACAATGAGATATCATCTCACACCAGTCAGAATGGCCATCATCAAAAAATCTAGAAACAATAAATGCTGGAGAGGGTGTGGAGAAAAGGGAACACTCTTGCACTGCTGGTGGGAATGTGAATTGGTTCAGCCATTATGGAGAACAGTATGGAGGTTCCTTAAAAAACTACAAATAGAACTATCATATGACCCAGCAATCCCACTACTGGGCATATACCCTGAGAAAACCAAAATTCAAAAAGAGTCATGTACCAAAATGTTCATTGCAGCTCTATTTACAATAGCCCGGAGATGGAAACAACCTAAGTGCCCGTCATCGGATGAATGGATAAAGAAGATGTGGCACATATATACAATGGAATATTACTCAGCCATAAAAAGAAACGAAATGGAGCTATTTGTAATGAGGTGGATAGACCTAGAGTCTGTCATACAGAGTGAAGTAAGTCAGAAAGAAAAAGACAAATACCGTATGCTAACACATATATATGGAATTTAAGAAAAAAATGTCATGAAGAACCTAGGGGTAAAGCAGGAATAAAGACGCAGACCTCTTAGAGAACGGACTTGAGGTTATGGGGAGGGGGAAGGGTGAGCTGTGACAGGGCGAGAGAGAGTCATGGGCATATACACACTAACAAACGCAGTAAGGTAGATAGCTAGTGGGAAGCAGCCGCATGGCACAGGGATATTGGCTCGGTGCTTTGTGACAGCCTGGAGGGGTGGGATGGGGAGGGTGGGAGGGAGGGAGACGCAACAGGGAAGACATATGGGAACATATGTTTATGTATGACTGATTCACTTTGTTATAAAGCAGAAACTAACACACCATTGTAAAGCAATTATACCCCAATAAAGATGTTAAAAAAATAAAATAAAAAAAATAAAATAAAAACACAGTGTCATTCACAATAGCAATACAAATGGATTTATATATAAATCTAACAAAAATTTACAGGATCTATATGCAGAAAATGACAAACTATTAGGGAAAAAATAAAAGATCCTTGTTGGAAGACTCGATATTGTTAAGAGGTCTGTTCTTCCCATCTTGATTATAGATTCGATGAAATAGCAATAAAATGTCAGCAAAGGGCTTCCCTGGTGGCGCAGTGGTTGAGAGTCCGCCTGCCTATGCAGGGAACACGGGTTCGTGCCCCGGTCCGAGAAGATCCCACGTGCCGCGGAGCAGCTGGGCCCGTGAGCCAAGGCCGCTGAGCCTGCGCGTCCGGAGCCTGTTCTCCGCAGCGGGAGAGGCCACAACAGTGAGAGGCCCGCGTACTGCAAAAAAAAAAAAAAAAAAAAAAAAATTTCAGCAAACTATAGTGTCGGGGTCTAAAGTTTATAGGGAATAGCGAAAGATCTAAAATAGCCAAAACAGTATTTAACACGAAAGAGGAGGAAGAGGAAGTAGAGGAGGAGCAGCAGCAGAAGAAGAACAAAGTTGAAGGACTGATACTACTTGATTTAAATACTTACTATAGAGCTACTGTAATCAAGACAGCATGGTACTGATGAAAGAATAGACAAAATCAATGGAACAGAATAGAGAGCCTAGAAATAGCTGACACAAATATAGTCAACTGGTCTTTAATAAATTACCAAAGGGATTTAGTGGAGAAATGATAGTCTTTTTTTAACAAATGATGCTGAAACAACCGGATGTTCATTAATGAAAACTAACATGCACAAAAAATAATGAAACTAACACATACCTTACACCTTTCATAAAAATTAACACTAAGATCAAAGACCTAAAATGTAAAACTATAAAATTTCTAGAAGAAAAGATAAGAAAAATTCTAGGTGATTTGGGGTTTGGTAATGAGTTTTTAGATAGACCAAAAGCACAACCTATGAAAAAAAAACTTAGACTATATTAAAATTTAAAACTTCTGCTCTGCAAAAGACATTGTTAAGAGAGTAACAGATAAACCATTTGCAAAACACGTCTGGTAAAGGACTCAAACCCCAAACACAGGCATACCTTGGAAATATTACAAGTTCCATTCCAGACCATCCCAATAAAGCAAATATGGCAATAAAGTCAGTCACAAGAATTTTTTGGTTTCCCAGTGCACATAAAAGTTATGTAGTCTATTAAGTGTGTAACAGTGTTATGTCTAAATAGAGAATATACATACTTTAATTAAAAATACTTTCTTGCTAAAAATGTTATCATTTGAGCATTAGTGAGTCAATCCTTTTGCAATAGTGACAGCAAAGATCTTTGATCACAGATCACTGTAACAAATATAATGATGAAGAAAAAGTTTGAAATGTTGCAAGAATTACCAAATTGTCACACAGACACATGAAGTGAGCAAATGATGTTGGAAAAATGGCACCGATATACTTGCTCAGAGCCCAGTTGCCACAAACCTTCAATTCATAAAAAATGCAATATCTGTGAAGCTCAATAAAGTAAAGCACAATAAAATGAGGTATGCTTGTATACCCAAAAATACTCTTAAAATTCAGTATTAATAAAACAAACTACTTGTTTAAAAATGACTACAGAACCTGGACAGACATCTCACGAAGGAAGATATACAGATGGCAAATAAGCATATGAAAAGATGATCAACATAATTTGTCATCATAGAATTACAAATTAAAATAACAATAAGACTACACACCTATTAAAATAGCTAAAATCCAAATGGTAGTGAGTATGTGGAACAACAGAAACTTTCATTCATTGTTGGTGGGAATGCAAAATGGCACAGCCACTTTGGAAGACAGTTTAACAGTTTCTTATAAAGCTAATCATAGTTACATGAGCCTGCTGGGGCTCCCATAACAGAATACCACAGACTGGATAGCTCAGACATTACAGACAGTAAAGAAAAAGAGTAATAAAAAGTCTTAACTTAATTATAAAAAGAATAACTTCTCAAGAATTTATAATACTACTAACCTTGGGAAGAGCTAACAGCATAGCCTCAAAAGAATTAAAACAAAAATTAACACAATTTCCAGAAGAAAGTGAAAAATATACAATCATACTAAGAGATTGTATTACTCTCTCAGAAAATGAAGCAGACCAAAAAAAAAAAAAAAAAGTTAAGAATCCTGCTGAGTATACAAATCTAGGAGACATGCAGGACACTGCATCCAACAAATGGAAAATGCAACATGCATTTCAAGTATGCATGAAATGTTTTCTAAAAGAGACCACCCACTGGACCACAAAAGAAGTCTCAACACATACTCCAAAATCAATATCATGTAGACCACATTCTCTGTCAATCAGATGACAAAATCAGAAACCAATGCCAATAAAATAACTGAAAATATGCCTTATATCTAAACATTTTAAAGCATATTTCAAAAAAAATATGTGTATCACCATGTCATTTTGCCTTTTGCCATGTCAACCCACCATAGGCTTGCTGACTTTCAGTTCTAAGCTCCTCTCTCTGTTCCCAGGGAGATGAAAGGGAAACTTCTACAACTCACTCATGGTGCTGGGACCAAGGGTACAGTGGGCAGGAGAGGGGGTGGGGGTGGGATGTGGTATTGCCCACACCATCTCTCACAGCCTAAACATGCAAAACTGACATTTCCTCTCTACTGAAGCTTTCCCAGATTTATGCAAGGCCCTCCTTGGATGGTATCCTCCAAAAGACCCAAAAGACCCAAAAGGAATTGGGATCCACTCTTCTGAGAGCCCCTTACCTGCATCATTTTTGTCTGGAGAGAACAAAGCCAGAAAACACATAGCTGACCAACTGCTCTTCATTTTCCCTCAGGCCATTTTCCTGGAATCAGGTCTATCTGATTCTTCTTTCTGGCAACTGGAAACTTCTCTATGTCATGCCCTCTCTTGAAACAATTCTCTCCTTTCCCAGTGAAAAAGACTTATAGCTTAAAATTAATGTGTAAGGGCTGCAACATGATTAATAAGAATTATTAGTTTTACTAATATTACTTAGTAGAAATTTTTAAATCTCATTCATGTTTTCAAAATATATCCACATTGTACATATCCATACTGGAGAGGGACAAAAGTCTACACATGGTGATGGAGGAATGAAAGATGAGAAGGGGTAAAGGTGAGCTAATTTGCTCATGCTTTTTAGTGAGGTTTCAATAAATATTGTTGTTCTTGTTGCTGCTTCTAACAATGGTAACTCAAAATATAGACGTTTTGACATAATTTAAAGATAACCAAAATAAGAAAAATGTATTCTAAATTACCAAAGTAAGCGAAAAGACAAAGAAGACTATGGAACAAGACAGAAAGGAAAAGAAACATTTTTAAGTAAACAGTAGATATGAGATAAAATTAAGACCAAATTGATTTGATATGTTCATAAACGTGAGATAAACTTATTTGCTTAAAATAGAAAGAAGTTCAGAATAGGTTAATAAAGAAAACCCAACTATATGTTACAAAAAAACCATACAAAATAATATTCAGAGAAAAATTCGTAAGCCATTCATATTTATATTACTAAACAGAAGTAATAATTTTATGAGATGGATCAAGTAGTCTACTGTAGAATAGACTATTATTTAGGTAAACATATATTTGCCAAGGTGATATCAAAAGAAATTGGAAACCTAATAAGTCAATAACCATGGAAGAATTTGCCTAAGCTAGCTAAAACCGACCTGGACCCCAAAATGCCTTATTTAGATAGTTTTATGTGGGAAATCTTGAAAACTTTCAAGGAATAAATAATTTCACTAACACTTAATCTTTTCTAGAATACAACAAAGAAAGAAATCTTCCAGATCCTTTTTTTCAAGGTCATCAAGATACTAATACTTACATTTGACTAATATGAAACAGAAATAGACCAGCCTTACATAAGAAAGCAATGTCAACATCTTAGCAAATATAATTCAGTAGTATTCAGCTAAGTACTTTCACTTAGCATCTTAGCAAATATAATTCAGTAGGAGAACACACTCTACCCAAGTTGAGTTCATTCCAGTAAGGCAAAAATGGTTCAGTGTTAGGAAATCCACTTATGTAATTCACTGTATCGGTCAGGGTTCAGTTACAAAAACTATAATCCTCTCTAGCTCATTTAGTACAGAAAAAGATTCATCGTGGGCTGTTGAGTGACTCACAGAAGCCCAGGCAGGACTGGAGAAACAGACGCCAGGATGAGCTTTTCGAACAACTCCCAAAGCAGCATAGCTGACTGGGTCAGGGAGGGGCTGCTGCCCCCTCCACAATCAGAAAGCACCACCTTGCCACCGCCAAGATGGAGAAGGCCACAACCAAGAAGCTGCCTCCATTGGAAAGCCACTAGGATCAGGACGTGGTCTGACTGGGAAGACAGCTACCACCTGCAGGGTCACACCACCCTGCTGTGACCTGTTGAATGGGTGCCCTGTGTCCTGCTGGTCAGTCTTCACAATCCCAGAGGCTGGATCCTGCCCTGCTCATCCCTCCACCAGCAAGGCAACGTCTCCACCACCATGATTCTCAGCAGAAACAGCAGATGCAGCAGAAGTGCAGCCTTCACATCCCTCTGTGTTGCAAATCTAAGGCCAAAGTGTGTGACATTTAAACCTAAGTCAAACAGAGAAGCCCGACTCGAAAGGGATCTCAGAATCATGCATTTGAACTTTCCTGTCTCTGCTGTGCAGGAAGACAGTCTAGGAAGGGAGAGTGGAGTCATCATATGTACCCAGCCACCCTGTGGCTTCTCAACATCCTTCTGTGCCATTCCCACAGCAGTCACACTCCAAACAACGGCACTGATCTGCCTCTCCTTTGAAATGCGACCCTCCCCACATCAAAGGAAGACACCCGCCTCTCCCTTGAAGTGAAGACCCTGGTCCCATCTGTCACTGCATCATGGCTGAGAGATGTTCTCTCCTCATCTAGCTCCATAAAAACCCAGACTCGGTATCCTGTAATAATCTAAGGGCTAAATCATAGTATTAAAACCAATAGCACACCCTAAATAAAACAGTAGGGGGAAAAAAGCAGAGGAAAGCTGCTAAACATACATAAATATAAACCATCCAATGAGAAAACATGTATGGGAAACAGTCCTAAGTTCAGCAACTGGTCATGAGGCCAATGTTGACATGAAATGGATAGATAGACGACAGATTGATAGACAGAAATAGAAAGATGTTAGGTCAGTTTATTATTAATTATAATGTATAGCAACTTGTTGAGATATAATTCACTCATTTTAACAGAACAGTTCAATGGTTTTTAGTATATTCACAGGCTTGGGCAAACATTATCACAATCACTTTTAGAACATTTTCATTATCCCCAAAAGAAATCCCATATCCATCAGCAGTCCCTGCCCATTTTGCCCTAAACTTTCCCATTCCAGCCCTAGACAACCACTACTCTATTTTCTGACTCTTTAGATTCACCCATTCTGGATGTTTCATATAAAGTGAATTATTCAATATGTGGTCTTTCTGGACTAACTTCTTTCACTTAGCATAATCTCTTCAAGATTCATCTATGCTGAGAGAGAGCTTCAAGATGGCAGAAGAATAAGATGCAGAGATCACCTTCCTCCCCACAGATACATCAGGAATACATCAACACGTGGAACAACTCCTACAGAACACCCACTGAACGCTGGCAGAAGACCTCAGACCTCCCAAAAGGCAAGAAACTCCCCATGTACCTGGGTAGGGCAAAAGAAAAAGAATAAACAGAGACAAAAGGATAGGGACAGGACCTGCACCAGTGGGATGGAGTTGTGAAGGAGGAAATGTTCCCACACACTAGAAGCCCTTTCGTGGGCAATGACAACGAATCATCTCAAATTGAGGAGGTGGACTTTGGGAGCAAAGATATATTATTTTTTCCACTTTTTTTTCTCTTTTTGTGAGTGTGTGTGTGTATGCTTCTGTGTGAGATTTTGTCTGTATAGCTTTGCTTTCACCATCTGTCCTAGGGTTCTGTCAATCTGTTTCCTTCTTCTTTTTTTTACTTTTTAAAATTTTTTTCTTAATATTGATTTTTTTATTTAATAACTTTATTTTACTTTATTTTATTTTATCCTCTTTGTTTCTTTCTTTCTATTTTTTCTCCCTTTTATTCTGAGCCATGTGGATGAAAGGCTCTTGGTGCTACAGCCTGGAGTCAGTGCTGTGCCTCTGAGGTGGGAGAGGCAACTTCAGGACACTGGTCCACAAGAGACCTCCCAGCTCCACGTAATATCAAACGGCAAAAGTCTCCCAGATATCTCCACCTCAATGCCAAGACCCAGCTTCACTCGACAACCTGCAAGCTACAGTGCTGGACACCCTTTGCCAAACAACTAGCAAGACAGGAACACTGCCCCATCCATTAGCAGAGAGGATGCCTAAAATCATAATAAGGCCATAGACACCCCAAAACACACCACAAGATGCGGACCTGCCCACCAGAAAGACAAGATGCAGCCTCATCCACCAGAACACAGGCACTAGTCCTCTCCACCAGGAAGCTTACACAACCCACTGAACCAACCTTTGCCACTGGGGACAGACACCAAAACAACGGGAACTACGAACCTGAAGCCTATGAAAAGGAGACCCCAAACACAGTAAGTTAAGCAAAATGAGAAGACAGAAAAACACATAGCAGATGAAGGAGCAGGGTAAAAACCCACCAGACCTAACAAATGAAGAGGAGATAGGCAGTCTATCTGAAAAAGAATTCATAATAATGATAATAAAGATGATCCAAAATCTTGGAAATAAAATAGAGAAAATACAAGAAACGTTTAACAAGGACCTAGAAGAACTAAAGAGCAAACAAACAATGATGAACAACACAATAAATGAAATTAAAAATTCTCTAGAAGGGATAAATAGCAGAATAACTGAAGCAGAAGAATGGATAAGTGACCTGGAAGATAAAATAGTGGAAATAACTACTGCAGAGCAGAATAAAGAAAAAAGAATGAAAAGAACTTAGGACAGTCTCAGAGACTTCTGGGACAACATTAAATGCACCAACATTCGAATTATAGGGGTCCCAGAAGAAGAAGAGAAAAAGAGAGGGAGTAAGAAAATATTTGAAGAGATTATAGTTGAAAACTTCCCTAATATGGGAAAGGAAATAGTTAATCAAGTCCAGGAAGAAAAGAGAGTCCCATACAGGACAAATCCAAGGAGAAACACACCACGACACATATTGATCAAACTATCAAAAATTAAGTACAAAGAAAAAAATATTAAAAGCAGTAAGGGAAAAACAACAAATAACACACAAGGGAATCCCCATAAGGTTAACAGCTGAGCTTTCAGCAGAAACTCTGCAAGCCAGAAGGGAGTGGCAAGACATATTTAAAGTGATGAAGGAGAAGAACCTACAACCAAGATTACTCTACCTAGCAAGGATCTCATTCAGATTTGATGGAGAAATTAAAACCTTTACAGACAAGCAAAATCTAAGAGAATTCAGCACCACAAAACCAGCTTAACAAATGCTACAGGAACTTCTCGAGGCAGAAAACACAACAGAAGGAAAACACCTAAAATAACAAACCCAAAACAATTAAGAGAATGGGAATAGGAACATACATATCTATAATTACCTTAAATGTAAGTGGATTAACTGCTCCAACCAAAAGACATAGAGTGGCTGAATGGATAAAAAAACAAGACCCATATATATGCTGTCTACAAGAGACCTGCTTCAGACCTAGGGACACATACAGACTGAAAGTGAGTGGATGGAAAAAGATATTTGATGCAAATGGAAATCAAAAGGAGCTGGAGTAGCAATTCTCATATCAGACAAAATAGACTTTAAAATAAAGACTATTACAAGAGACAAAGAAGAACACTACATAATGATCAAGGGATCGATCCAAGAAGAAGATATAACAATTATAAATATTTATGTACCCAACATAGAAGCACCTCAATACATAAGGCAGATACTAACAGCCATAAAAGGGGAAATCGACAGTAACACAATCATAGTAAGGGACTTTAACAGCCCACTTTCACCCATGGACAGATCATCCAAAATGAAAATAAATAAGGAAACACAAGTTTTAAATGATACATTAAACAAGATGGACTTAATTGATATTTATAGGACATTCCATCCAAAAACAATGGAATACACTTTCTTCTCAAGACTCATGGAATATTCTCCAGGATAGATCATATCTTGGGTCACAAATCAAGCCTTGGTAAATTTAAGAAAATTGAAGTCATATCAAGTATCTTTTCCGACCACAACGCTATGAGACTAGATATCAATTACAGGAAAAAAATCTGTAAAAAATACAAACACATGGAGGCTAAACAATACACTACTTAATAACCAAGTGATCACTGAAGAAATCAAAGAGGAAATCGAAAAATACCTAGAAACAAATGGCAATGGAGACACGACGATCCAAAACCTATGGGATGCAGCAAAAGCAGTTCTAACAGGGAAGTTTATAGCAATACAATCCTACCTTAAGAAAGAGGAAACATCTCAAAAAAAAAACAACCTAACCTTGAACCTAAAGCAATTAGAGAAAGAAGAATAAAAAAACCCCAAAGTTAGCACAAGGAAAGAAATCATAAAAACCAGATCAGAAATAAATAAAAAGAAATGAAGGAAACGATAGCGAAGATGAATAAAACTAAAAGCTAGTTCTTTGAGAAGATAAAAAAAATTGATAAACCATTCGCCAGACTCATCAAGAAAAAAGGGAGAAGACTCAAATCAATAGAATTAGAAATGAAAAAGGAGTAGTAACAACTGACACTGCAGAAATACAAAGGATCATGAGAGATTACTACAAGCAACTCTATGCCAATAAAATGGACAATCTGGAAGAAATGGACAAATTCTGAGAAATGCACAACCTGCTGAGACTGAACCAGGAAGAAATAGAAAATGAACAGACCAATCACAAGCACTGAAATTGAAACTGTGATTAAAAATCTTCCAACAAACGAAAGCACAGGACCAGATGGCTTCACAGGCGAATTCTATCAAACATTTAGAGAAGAGCTAACACCTATCCTTCTCAAACTCTTCCAAAACATAACGGAGGGAGGAACACTCTTAAATTCTTTCTATGAGGCCAAAATCACCCTGATACCAAAACTGGACAAAGATGTCACAAAGAAAGAAAACTACAGGCCAATATCACTGATGAACATAGATGCAAAAATCCTCAACAAAATACTAGCAAAAAGAATCCAACAGCATATTAAAAGGATCATACACCATGATCAAGTGGAGTTTATTCCAGGAATGCAAGGATTCTACGATATACGCAAATCAATCAACCTGATATACCATATTAACAAATTGAAGGAGAAAAACCATATGATCCTCTCAACAGATGCAGAGAAAGCTTTTGACAAAATTCAACACCGAGTTATGATAAAAACCCTGCAAAAAGTAGGCATAGAGGGAACTTTCCTCAACATATTAAAGGCCATATATGACAAACCCACAGCCAACATCATCCTCAATGGTGAAGAACTGAAAGCATTTCCACTAAGATCAGGAACAAGACAAGGTTGCCCACTCTCACCACTATTATTCAACATAGTTTTGGAAGTTTTTGCCCCACAATCAGAGAAGAAAAAGAAATAGAAGGAATCCAAATTGGAAAAGAAGAAGTAAAGCTGTCACTGTTTGCAGATGACATGATACTATACATAGAGAATCCTAAGGATGCTACCAGAAATGTACTAGAGCTAATCAATGAATTTGGTAAAGTAGCAGGATATAAAATCAATGCACAGAAATCTCTGGCATTCCTATGCACTAATGATGAAAAATCTGAAAGTGAAATTAAGAAAACACTCCCATTTACCATTGCAACAAAAAGAATAAAATATCTAGGAATAAACGTACCTAAGGAGACCTGTATGCAGAAAATTATAAGACACTGATGAAAGACATTAAAGGTGATACAAATAGATGGAAAGATATACCATATTCTTGGATTGGAGGAATCAACATTGTGAAAATGACTCTACTCCCCAAAGCAATCTACAGATTCATTGCAATCCCTATCAAACTACCACTGGCATTTTTCACAGAAATAGAACAAAAAATGTCACAATTTGTATGGAAACACAAAAGACCCTGAATAGCCAAAGCAATCTTGAGAACGAAAAATGGAGTTGGAGAAATCAGGCTCCCTGACTTCAGACTATACTACAAAGCTATAGTAATCAAGGCAGTATGGTAGTGGCACAAAAACAGAAATATAGATCAATGTAACAGGATAGATAGCCCAGAGATAAACCCATGCACATATGGTCACCTTATCTATAAGAATATACAGTGGAGAAAAGACAGCCTCTTCAAAAAGTGGTGCTGGGAAAACTGGACAGGTACATGTAAAATATGAAATTAGAACACTCCCTAATACCATACACAAAAATAAACTTCAAATGGATTAAAGACCTAAATATAAGGCCAGACGCTATAATACTCTTAGAGGAAAGCAGGCAGAACACTCTATGACATAAATCACAGCAAGATCCTTTTTGACCTACCTCCTACAGAAATGGAAATAAAAACAAAAATAAACAAATGGGACCTAATGAAACTTCAAAGCTTTTAAACAGCAAAGGAAACCATAAACAAGACCAAAAGACACCCCTCAGAATGGGAGAAAATATTTGCAAATGAAGCAAATGACAAAAGATTCATCTCCAAAATTTACAAGCAGCTCATGTGGCTCAATATCAAAAAAAACAAACAACCCAATCCAAAAATGGGCAGAAGACCTAAATAGACATTTCTCCAAAGAAGATATACAGATTGCCAGCAAACACATGAAAGAATGTTCAACATCATTAATCATTAGAGAAATGCAAATCAAAACTACAAAGAGGTATCATCTCACAATGGTCAGAATGGCCATCATCAAAAAATCTAGAAACAATAAATGCTGGAGAGGGTGTGGAGAAAAAGGAACACTCTTGCACTGTTGGTGGGAATGTAAATTGATACAGCCACTATGGAGAACAGTATGGAGGTTCCTTAAAAAACTAAAAACAGAACTATCATATGACCCAGCAATCCCACTACTGGGCATATATCCTGAGAAAACCATAATTCAAAAAGAGTCATGTACCAAAATGTTCATTGCATCTCTATTTGCAATAGCCAGGACCTGGAAGCAACCTAAGTGTCCATCAACAGATGAATGGATAAAGAAGATGTGGCACATATATACAATGGAATATTACTCAGCCATAAAGAGAAATGAAATTGAGTTATTTGTAGTGAGGTGGATGGGCCTAGAGTCTGTCATACAGAGTGAAGTTAAGTCAGAAAGAGAAAAACAAATACTGTATGCTAACACATATATATGGAATCTAAGGAAAAAAAAATTAAAAATAAGTCATGAAGAACCTAGGGGCAAGACGGGAATAAAGACACAGACCTACTAGAGAATGGACTTGAGGACATGGGGAGGGGGAATGGTAAGCTGTGACAAAGTGAGAGAGTGGCATGGACATATATACACTACCAAACATAAAATAGATAGCTAGTGGGAAGCAGCCGCATAGCACAGGGAGATCAGCTAGGTGGTTTGTGACCACCTAGAGGGGTAGGATAGGGAGGGTGGGAGGGAGGGAGACGCAAGAGGGAAGAGATATGGGAACATATGTATATGTATAATTGATTCACTTTGTTATAAAGCAGAAACTAACACACCATTGTAAAGCAATTATACTCCAATAAAGATGTTAAAAAAATAATAATAAAATAAATAAATACATGCACTAGGAAAAAAAAAGATTCATCCATGCTGTAGCATGTATCAGTGCTTCATTAATTTTTATTTCTGAATAATACACCATCATATGAGCATGCCACATTTTACTTATCCATCCATCGGTTGAGTCACTTCCCCTTTTTGTCGCTTCTGAATAATCCTAGTACTCACATTTTTGTGTGGACATGTGTTTCCTTTCTCTTGCATGTAGCCTAAGAAGTGAAATTGACTGGTCACATGTTAACTCTATGTTCAACCTTTTGAGGAACTGCCGGACTATTTTCCAGAGCAGCTGTACCATTGTATAATCCCACTAGCAGGGAATGATGATTCCAATTTCTCTGTGTCCTCACCAACATTTGTTATTATCTGTCTTTTTGATGACAGTCATCCTTGTGGGTGTGAAGTGATAGCTCCTTGTGATTTTGATTTGCATTTCCCTGTTAGCTAATGACATTGTGCATCTTTTCATGTGTTTATTGATCACTTTTATATCTTCACTGGAGAAATATTTAGTCAGATCCTTTCCTCATTTTTTAATTGGGTTGTTTAATGTCTTTATACGAAGAAGGGAGATCACGTATACAGTAATGGAGTGGTTCTATTAACCCTTTACTCCCAATTTTATGATTCTGCAATTGTTCCTGTGGATCTGAGTTACCATCTGGTGGCATTTCCTTACATCAGTACAATTTTGTGATCTTACTGTCAAATATATCACATTTCTGCCGGAGACAAGTAGACAGACATCCATCCAGGGAAGACTGGGTAAATAAATCACAATCCATACTATAGAATACACTGTGGTCTCTTAAGAAACCAGAAGAATCAACGTGTGCTGATGGGGAACCATGTCCAGTACATACTGTGATGTAAAAAAAAAAGTGCAGAGTGCAAAACAGTACCCACCTATGGCTTCCATTTGTGCAAAAGTACATACACACTGAGACATCCCCTAAGTGCTATGCATTGAGCTAGTAAGTGACTCCCTCTGGCCATGGCCAGACGCTTATATACCCTTCATGGGAATCACTGCTGTTTCTGGGTTTATAAGGAGCATGAAATTCCTTTATTTATCTTTTTAAACCTGATAAATAGAGACACAGAGAGCCATGTCCTGAAAGGCAGGCCTTCTCGGTGATGAGAGACCACACTGCCACAGACTGTGTGCTGAGCTCACGAGGGGCCGTTCAGAGTCTCAGCAGGAAGAAAGAATCTTCAGATTTGTGGTCCTGATGAGAAATGACCAGTTTCTTGGGGAGACTTGGGCTTTCCTTCCCAGGACAGCTGTTTCAGTCAGAAGGATTGAACAGTAAGGTCAATAAGAAAAGAGAACCAAAGTCATTTCACTCACAGGGAAAATCTTCAAGGGTAGGGGATGGCCAGAGCTGGCCTTCCCGGTGCCTGCCAAGAGGAGAGCTCTTGCTTCTGACGGGATGCCACACCCCTCTGCAGGTCCCCACAACCCAGGCTCCCAAATCCATCTGCTCTCCTCCTGTCCCATCCCATGTGCTCCTGGGTGAAGCCACTCTCCGGAGAAACGACCAGTTCATTCATTAGAGTCATTCACAACCTTGTGAAAATGAGAGACTCAACTCCTCCAGGACATATATTTTACTTTAAAAAAACTCAACTCAGAAACTACACCGAGATGGTAAAATGGGCATTTGTGAGAGCACATATACACACACACTTGGAAAATACACAATGGGTCTTCCAGGTGGACTTGAGTTGTGAGAAATTCTCCAGAGGTAGAAGCCGTTGGGGTCTGAATGTCAGGAGCTGGGGAAGCCCCACACCAGAGCACAGGTGGGACGCAGCGGCTGCTGGGACACAGGGGAACACAGGCTGCCCCCAACGTCAACAACAGCAAAGGCACTTTCTTGGCTGCAACCCAGGCAGGATGCAGCCCCGGACTCAAACTGGGAAGAAAACGAATCCGGTGCCTGAGAGGGCAGGCAGACTTCAGTTAGCTGTCAATTGACACAAGGGACACAGGGAGCAAAACAGACATCCCAGCTTCTCTGCTTTTGGCCTGGGGTGGTGGGGAGAGGGGGGAGAACACGGGGGCACATGCAGGCCCTCTGCACCTCTCCCTGCTCCAAGCGGGGCCTACTCACTGCACAGTGAGGCCTGGCCCAGCCAGCAGGAGCCCAGCAGTTCTGCCCAATGCTGGGGCCCATTAGAAGGCTCACAGGCTGTCACCCCAAGCCTCGTCCCTAACGTAGCCTTTGTCAGGAGGAAGATGGCAGTGAGGTTCCCATCAGCCACATCTGTGATTCCTCAATTTCAGAACCTGGATAGAGAGGAGGGTGGGCCCCTTGGGCACCTGACACTTCACTTTCACGACCTCCTAAAAGAGGCAGGGCCGGGTCTCCCTGGTGGCGCAGTGATTGAGAATCTGCCTGCCAATGCAGGGGACACGGATTCGAGCCCTGGTCTGGGAAGATCCCACATGCCACGGAGCAACTGGGCCCGTGAGCCACAGCTACTGAGACTGCGCGTCTGGAGCCTGTGCTCCGGAACAAGAGAGGCCGCGATAGTGAGAGGCCCGCGCATCGCGATGGAGAGTGGCCCCCGCTGACCGCAACTAGAGAAAGCCCTCGCACAGAAACGAGGACCCGATGCAGCCATAAATAAATAATAAATTAATTTTTTTTTAAAAAAGAGGCAGGGCCCATGGCCCTACTGAGCTGGCCGAGAGGTGCGCCCTGGCCACAGAGGAAGAGGCCCTTGTTCCAACCCCCGAGACACCTCCTGAGGGACAGGAAGCACTGGCCTATGTCTGCAGTTTTCAAGTGTGGCCTGGAGTTCCTGGGGGCTCCCTGAGACCTTCTCAGGGCCGGATAAAGTCAAGACTGTTTTCATAATAATAGTACGTGATATGCCCCTTTCATTCTCACATGGGTGTGCACAGGTGGGCAGTGGACATTTCCAGAGGCCACATGATGCGTTAACAAGTCCATCACTCCAGCAAGCAAGTGCATGTAACTGAATTCTTGTGTTTTAAGATTGTTTTAGTTTTGATAGCTCATGTAGTAAATATTGTTAGTTACACCCACACAAACAAAACTCTCGGGGTTCTTCATGGTTTTTAAGAGTGAGCCCAAAAAGTTTGGGAGTCAGACATGCAGATGCCTCTACCTGAGCATCCTCACCTGCTCAGCGTTCACTCCTCAGGGAGATGGGTGAGTCCAATTCGACATCCCCATGGCCCCTGCTTCAACTCTCACACTCCATTCTCAACAAGAGAGACCATAAATGTCTTGAGTCAGAGCACATCCCTCTCCCATTAAAATCCATTTAGAACAACATTCAGATGCTGACGTGGCTGAGAAGGTTCCAGGGAGGCAGGGGGTCTAACAAAGGGGTCAGCATGCTCTGGTTTGGGGGAATCCGAAAAGGGACGGTCCCATGAAGAAGATGCATTTCTTATGATCAGAGCTAAAGACTGGGGTATCTTCTCTTACAGAACCTGCTGAGCTTTTCCAGCAAATTAATTTCATCCAAAAACTATTTAAATTTTTTTATTTTATCAAGTTAAAACATGCATGTAGTATTTGGAAAAGAAGACTGAAAGCTACAAAATAATACTGAAAGAAATTGAAGAAAAGTTAAATAAATAAGAGATATACCAGATTTTTGGGACAGAAGACTCAACATTGTTATCGTGATGACTCTCCCCAAACTGAAATGTGGATTCAATGCAAGATTCCAGAATTCTCCATCATGACTCCTGATTTCTTCTTGTAAGTCATCTCCAAATTCCCCACGGTCTGCAGGCAGCCCACACTGTCACAGCAAGTTCCCACGGCTCCCACCATCAGCTCCAGCTCCACTGTGGGCCTGAGGTCACCCTCTGGGGTCTTCCTTCTGGGAAGCCCTGGTCATCCTGAAGCTGCCCGTCCTGCTCCTATTTCCACAGATGCTAAGGTCTGTCCTTTACTTTCCTGAAAGTCCTTTCCCATGACACTTCCTCAGTATTCCCACTGCTTCACCAAGACCATGTCTGCCAGACTGAACCCCCCAAAGCTCTCCTTGGCATGCCTGCCCCATCTGCAGAGGGCCCACCTCACTAACTTCTGAGAACTCCGCTGTGGGTATCCTTTAAGTAAAGCACTAAGTATGGCCCCAGTGTCCCTCCGAAATCCCTGTCTTCCCAACTCCCCCGACACATGCCCTGTCCTCCAGAAAGGTTGGTGCCCCTATAGCCCAATCAGCCCACAACACACTTTTGCCCAAATTCTGGCTTGGTGCAGGCAGTTCCTTCTGTCAATTTTGCATCTTTTATCCTCTTCACTGTCCCCTTTATGCAAACCTTCCTTGGCCTTCAAGGCCTAGCTTGGATGTCAGCCTATAGGTCTTTCCATTTCTGGAATCCTGATCCAGTTGCATTCTGTAGCACATGCTTTGGAGTCAACGTTCCTTTAGTGATAACATGCATTGTGCCTTTGACATAAGATTTTCTTACATGTCACAATGGCCAAGGGAGGGAGACATTTTTTTTTTTGTCCCTAAGGAATAGCCCCAAGGTGGCATTTTTATTTGCAAAGAGAAATACTAAGTGTGCCACTCATGTGTTTGTACATGAAAATTAAAGAATGCTCAACGTCACTAATAATTAGAGAAATGCAAATCAAAACTACAGTGAGGTATCACCTCACACCGGTCAGAATGGCGATCATCAAAAAATCTACAAACAATAAATGCTGGAGAGGGTGTGAAGAAAAGGGAATCCTCTTGCACTGTTGGTGGGAATGTAAATTGATACAGCCACTATGGAGAACAGTATGGAGGTTCCTTAAAAAACTAAAAATAGAACTACCATACGACCCAGCAATCCCACTACTGGGCATATACCCTGAGAAAATCATAATTCAAAAAGAGTCATGTACCACAATGTTCATTGCAGCACTATTTACAATAGCCGGGACATGGAAGCAACCTAAGTGTCCATCGACAGATGAAGAAGATGTGGCACATATATACAATGGAATATTACTCAGCCATAAAAAGAAACGAAATTAAGTTATTTGTAGTGAGGTGGATGGACCTAGAGTCTGTCATACAGAGTGAAGTAAGTCAGAAAGAGAAAAACAAATTCCATATACTAACACATATATATGGAATCTAAAAATAATGGTTCTGAAGAAACTAGGGGCAGGACAGGAATAAAGACACAAATGCAGAGAATGGACTTGAGGACACAGGGAGGGAGAAGGGTAAGCTGGGACGAAGTGAGAGAGTGGCACGGACTTATATATACTACCAAATGTAAACTAGATAGCTAGTGGGAAGCAGCTGCATAGCACAGGGAGATCAGCTCGGTGCTTTGTGACCACCTAGAGGGGTGGGATAGGGAGGGTGGGAGGGAGACGCAAGAGGGCAGAAATATGGGGATATTTGTATATGTATGGCTGATTCACTTTGTTATAAAGCAGAAACAAACACACAGTTATAAAACAGTTATACTCCAATAAAGACATTAAAAAAAGAAAAAGAAAGGCCCTGACTCAGGACGGGGATACAGAATTGAACAGGATGTAAGCTGTGGCCCAAGCTTGCTTACTTGACGATCTCCATGTAAAACCCGTATTTGGGTAACAGACCCTTCTACGAGAGCAGTTTATGACACTGCAGACAACAGGGTGAGCGACAGGAGACTTTGGGGTTCTGGTGACACCACAGCTAATCAGAGAAAAGTGAGTCTGAGAACTGCCAGCATGAATGCAAAAGTCAAAGTGAGAGCCAAGGGCTGGCTCCATCTTCAGTCAGATCAGAATGGAAAGGTCTGGGCATTTCCATGCCCAAGGCCTGTGACTTTACAGTCATCCTCAGAGTACCCTCCTGCCCTCCCTCAGGGCATTTAGTTCACTCTCACTGACCCAGAACTACTACCCTGAGAGCTGTGGTCTGCCTTTTATACCACTGTTTTCTTTCCCTGCCTTGTGTGATGGAAAGGAAGGTCCCTAGGATTTATTAGAGGTCTCTAATAGAAGGGACATTGGCTAGGTGAGTTAGAGGCACTGCCTGCCATCATCCTAGCCACGGCTCTCTGAAGCAGAGTCTACCTAAATTGTGAATGAGAAACTAAGAGAATTCACATATGCATTCATAGTCAGAAAATATGAGCCCACAATCTGTGCCTGGCAGGGCGTGAGGTGCCAGATAAACACTGGCGACTGAGAGACAGCCCTGCCGCCCTTTCAGCTGATGAGCTTATAGATGAGAATCAATGCAGTCACCATAGAAAATGAATACAAATTGTGATCAGTCCTATTAAAGAAATAAAGAATGTGGTGAACCAGTACAATAGAGGAAAGCTAACAGATAGGGAGCCAGCTAGGCCTCTTCAGGAAAGGGCTTGGTTGCGGGGCAGGGGTGTTCTGAGCTGAGGAAGGGCTGGCAATGCGAAGGTCCCAGCCCCACCCCTGAGGTTCCCACTCAGCAGGTGGGTGGGTCCGAGAACATGCATTTCTAACCCGTTCCCTCCCGCGAACCCACTTTGAGAATCAGTTTGCCATGCCACATCAAATGCCCCTCTCCGGTCTCCTCTCCAGTTCAGGATTTCCTTCTTAAATGTCAAAAGGTGAACAGCAGTGAATGTAGACTGGAGATAAGTCATCTTCTCCCGACAGAAGCCCCCGCCCCGTGCCACTTCTACAGGTGGCTGGGCAGTGGCTTCAGTGCAGTGAAGACTGTCCCTGGGGGCAGCAGCTTCCTGGAGTGATTGTTTCATCCACCTGACATTACGGCTGACCCCAGCTTTCCAGGAACTGGCCTTTTCTCCTCACATAAAAATAGCCATTTCTCATAAACTATTTAGTGGGACTCAGTGCACAGCAGGAACCAACAGCTTCACAAAACAGGAGCTTTGCTGGTGGCTGGAGGAAGTGGCCAGAAGAGCACAACTAAGGCCAAAGTCAGGCTTCCCTCTTGTTATATTTCAGGGAAGGAGGCAGTTTAGCTCTGGGTCAGTGAGAGTGAGTTAATACCCTGAGGGAGGGCAGGAGGGTGCTCTGAGGATGGCTTCAAAGCCACAGGCCTGGGCACAGAAATGCCCAGAGCTTTCCATTCTGATCTGACTGAAGATGGAGCCAGCCCTTGGCTCTCCCTTTGACTTTTACATTCGTGCTGGAAGTTCTCAGGTTCACTTTTCTCTGATAGCCATGGTGTCACCAGAACCCCCAAAGTCTCCTGTCGCTCACCCTGTCATCTACAGTGTCATAAACTGCTCTCATAGAAGGGTCTGTTACCCAAATACGGGTTTTACATGGAGATCGTCACAAGTTCCCAGACTCACATCACCTTGTGCCTGCAAATTTCACATGCTTTTAGAAGTGCAATATCGACGTGTAAATAGTGTAGGTGGGCTATGCATGTGTGCGTGCATGTGTGTGTGCACATGTGCGTGTGTGAGAGTGTGTGTGCGCGCACGTGTGCATGTGTGTTCGTGTGTGTGCTTGTGTGTGTGCGTGCACGTGCGTGCTTGTGTGTGTGCATGTTTGTGTGTGTGTATGCGTGCATGTGTTTGCGTGCGTGTGTGTGCACGCATGTGTGTGTGTGTGCGACTGAGAGGACCCCAACTTGCAGGTTCAAATATACATTTTTTTGTTTCCTTTGCTTTTAGACAGATCTTGTCTCAAACTCACGTGGTGCATTAGCACCACTTTAAAATAAAAATTTTTGTCAACCCCAATCATTCCCTTTCCTTTTCACCCCTCCATACCCAGGAAATAACATGACTAATACCATCTGAGACTCAAATTGTGCAGGAGTAAAAGGACTCTCAGCTCTCCATCCAAAATACATCCAAACTCCTCTATTAAGCTATCCTATTTTAGGCTTCTCCCAAGAAATCCAAATTAACCTTAGGTCATCGGTTAGTGCAAATGTCTTTGCTAGAATTTAAAAGGCTCTATAAGCCCTTAAACACGCAGGGGTGTCAGCTAAGTATTGCTCCTGCCACGACTGTGCCTTCAGTGACCTCCCACATAAAGCCGTGCCTTGTAATGGGGTGACCAGGCCTGTCCACTGTCCCATCCTAATGCCTGAGCATAAAGGGCAGCTTTGCATCTTTGTCCCAAGTCACAGCAGGGAGCAAGCACGAGGGCCATGAATCTCAGTGATGGTGAATACTGAGTGCATTGGCCAGGGATCTTCAGAGAAACAGAACCAATAAGGTATAGGCACACATACAGAAAGAGTTTTATTATAAGGAATTGGCTTATATGATCATGGAGGCTGACAAGACACAAGATCTGCAGAGAGCTAGCTGGAGACCCAGGAGAGCTGATGCTGTAGTTCTGGTCTGAGTCCCAGGAAAAGTGATGGTGGAAGTTCCAGCCTGAATGTTGACAGGCTCAAGACCCAAGAAGAGCCAATGTTTCAGTACGAGTCTAAAGGCAAAAAAAAAAAGACTAATGTCCCAGCCCAATAATCAGGCCAGAGAAATTCTCTCTTACTTTGCCTTTTTGTTCTACCAGGCCTTCAGCTGATTGGATGAGGCCCACCCATACTGGGGAGGGCAATCTGCTTTTCTCAGCCTAGATTCAAATGTTAATCTTATCCAGAAATACCCTCCCAGAAACACCCGGAACCATGTTTGACCGAGTATATGGACACACCCTGGCCCAGTTAAATTAACACATAAAATTAACTGTATGTGAAAGGTCACAAGAGACTTCCTTGTGCAATACCCTGGGCAGGGCTGTGCAGGCAGCTGGACGTCTGAGGGCAGCTGGTGTATTCGCTGCTGCAGACTCTGGTAAGGGAGTAAAAGGCCAAAAGCACATGACCCCAGATAGTGCCCATGGAGCTGTAGACACACACCCATGGCCACCTCACCAGGCCCAGCTACATTTACACAGATGTCCCAGCCTGTTCACTGGAGACAGGCCAGGAGCACTTGCATTACCAAGTGCTCCTCTGAGCTGTGCTTCCCCCTGAAAGTGACTGCACACCACGTCAGCACTCAGATCCCAGGGACCGTGGCTCAGCTTGGAGCCAGAACTCAGCTCCGTCAGAGCCTGACCACACCCATTCATTTGCTGCCCTGTGCCCAGCCTTGGCCCTGGAAACAGGAGGCTTGGGGGATGCTCTCTGCCACTCTGCCTGAAGGTGCTCAACCTCTTACAGAATTTGGAGCTTTTCAGGTCCAATCCCTTCCTCCCAGTCATCTCCTAGCACAGACCTCTCAGGGCCCGCCATGTATGTTGTCTGGATGAATGAGGATGTCACCTCCCCAGATTTCTTTGAGGCTCCACCCCGCATCCAGCAAAGGAGTGAAATTTACCCTGCAAAGGGGACAGTCGTAATTCAAGAGGCAGCATGGCCTTCCCAAACCTGGAAAGTTTCCTCCCAAGTGGGGATGAACTCATTGAGAAGGACACCGAGGGCCCACTTTCCCCCCGGGGGGGCCAAGCTGCTTCCTGTCATTCAGGAGGGACACCTACCCACCTGCTCAGGAGAAGGAGGCCTGTCCTCCAGCAGGGCATGAGGTCAGAACAGCACCACAAAGCTGGGCCACGACCACCTGCAGGTACTGTGAAGAGCACCACTGGCCTCTGTGGCCAGACCCCAGGACATCAGGGCCACCTGCAGAGCCTGTGCCCAAGACCCGCTGAGTCTGGGCACAGCAGAGGCCCATGGGTCAGGGCAGGTGGGCTTTCTGCAGAGAAAGGACCCAACCCTGAGCCTCCACCTCATGGGACCACCACCTCACCCACGCCTCAGCTGTCAATGAATGTGAAATCTGCTTCCCTTCTGTGCTGTCCTGAGAGTTCTGCATCTACCTTCCCAGTTGCTCTTTATGTCACAGACCATGCGGATGGAAAGGAAATGGAGATTGTCAGGCTTGTCTTAGACAGGGCTGTCTTGCCTGGGCCTAGAAATGCCCCCACCCTGTCCTCCTTCCTCCCCCCATCCACCTCCCCTACCTCCATCTACCCCCCCATTTCCCTCCCCCACCTTCCCCACTTCCCCCTAATTTCCCCCTCCCCTCCCTCACTCTACCTCTCCCATACACCTCCCCAACCCTGTCCCATCTCCCCCACCCCATCTTCTCCATCCACATCCCACCCCATCACCTCCCCTAACTTCCCCTCCCATCTACTTCCCCACATTCCCCATCTCCTCTTCTCCATACACCCCTCTCCCATTCCATCTCTCCCACATCCCCACCCCACACTATTGGGTTCCCTGCCAGCCACAGTGGCAAAACTGCTAGAGAAGAAAGGCCACACTGTGCCCACATCTTGGGATTCCTGACTGTCCCTAGGGCCAGCCTTGCTCATGCTCTGAAAATGGCACTATGGAGCCTCCTCTTCAGCCACCAGGCCCTGTGTGCTCTCTGCAGTCAAGGACCCTGGTGAGAGGGCCACCCAACCTCTGTGGTGGCCTCCAGTGGCTACCTTTGAAGGCAAGGCCTGCTTCCCCCAGCTGTCACTCCCCCAATTCTGGAACTGGCCCTTCCACATGTGTGTTCTTCTATTCCCCACGCCCCAAGCCAACCTGCAAGTTCCTCTGGGGCCAGCACCTGCCCGGCTCCTGGCTGCTTTCCCAGAGCAAGGCCACGTCCCAACAGAGCCCTCCTTCCCTAGAGGCCAGGTCCATGAACTGCCCCCTCAGCTTAGCCCTGCAGCCCTGGGAGAGGAGGCCCCTCCCAGGGCAAATCCCAGGCCCTTCCCTGGAATTCAGGAGCTGCTTGAGATGATTCAAGTGGCAGTCCATCCATCTGGAAAACTCACTTGAGTTCCAGTCTTCACTAAGCAACCCCAGAGGAGGAGACCCAGAGCCAGAGGGGAGAGGCCATTTGCTCAAGATCCCACACTCAGGGAGCACAGGGCAGCTCCGGCCTCAGTTCAGGCCTCTCTGTGACTCCCCAACAAAGAAACAGATCTCCCACAGGAATTCAAACATGTGTCCCCAATTCAGGGGAGCAGGGAGCCCCTCACCTGACTGGAGATGCTGAATGTGGCTGAATGGACAGACTCGCCCCGCCCAGATCACCCCAGCCGGCGCCACACGTGGGATTTGGCTTCGAGACACTGGCCATCCTGTCCCAATGCCGATGATCTGAGCTACTTATTAAAACACTAAAATAAAATCAAGACAGGTTTCCTAGCACACTTCAGAGTGGGTAACTCTATCCATCTTCCATTTGCCAGGCGTCATTCTCCAGCAGCTGGGTGGGGAAGAAAGCTTAATCTCTTTGAACCTACATAATATCCACACCCTATGACTATATAAAGGTACAGCTGGGCAAAATGTCATGAAAACTTCGATTCTAGGTAATGGGGTGTCAGATGCCTTGCATGCCTTCTCACATTTCCAGGACACGCTCCAAGGAAACCCCTAGCATGCTGACGCCACGTGCCGTGCAGAAGACACAGCAGCCAGGCCCTCGGAAAGATGAAGCATTTTCAGTCTTTATCATGGGCGCGCAGTGGTGGGGGAGATACAGAATGCCTGGAAATGTGGTGATGGATGTAACGAACTAGGAAACACTTGGGGTCTAAAAAGTTGCTTGAGAGGTGGGGATTCTTACGGATCCCTGCATTTCTTTGAATCCCTATAGAACTCTTATAAGTGTGTTTCCCCAAAGCTCTCCTTCCTCCAACCATTTGCTTTTTCTTTGTTACTTCTAGAGGCAGGCCTGACTACTGCTGCAGTTTTCACAAATCACTGTGGAGCTAAAACTAGCAGAGGGAAGACGTGCCCAGGAACAGAGGCCCTGCTGCCCTTGATGACAGTCGTGTGCTTCCTGTTCACTGAAGTTCCTTCCACACACCAGGCTCTCATGCATCCTCCTTTAAAGGAAGACGAGAAAGGGTCATGCTAGGGGTCATGCTGGGGCCCATGGCCAGTCAGCTCCCACTACTTTAGATAAGATGGTTGAATGAGTCACTTAGTGATTTAAAACAACAATAATCCTTTATTACCTCTCCTAGTTCCTGTGGGTCAGGAGTTCAAACAGGGAGCATCAAGTGGTTTGTCTCTGCCCTGTGGTGTCCGGAGCCTCTGCTGGGGACTCAAATCGGGGCAGGGACCACCTGAAAACCATTTCCTCCTAGGTCTGGTGGTCCATGCAGACCCAGAGGGACTTTCAGCTGGAACCCCCAAACGTGGCCTCTGCATGTGCCCCCAGCTTCCTCCCAAGATGGCAGTGAGGCTTCTAGAGCAAGTGTCCCAAGAACAAGAGAGCCAAGAGACCAGGGCAGAAACTGTCAGGACCTTTGCTATCTGGTTTCCAAAGACACCTGGCACCACTTCCACCATGTTCTATTGATGGAAACAGTCACAAAGGCCTGCAGGGTCCAAAGAGAGGGAACACAGAGGGCTCCCTTCAGTGCAGGAGCCCATGTCTTATTGTAAGAAGGGTGTGGAGGATGGGATGTAGAGAGATGAGCATCTCTGGAAAATATCTTCCATGATGATGGGAAGGCAGGTGCTACTGAGGATCCCATCCTCTGCCGTCAGCACTGTGAAGCCACAAAGGCTATCAAGCTTTGCTTCGTTTCTTTCCATGTCTAGTTAGGAAGCCCATCTCTGAGTCAAGAAAACAACTCTTTATATGATTTCACCCAATTAAGTAGGCTTCACCTGGGCTCTCTCTTAGGATTGCTTTTGTGTTTTCTATAAGATTCATATCCAGAATTTTTAAAATGGAAGAACAATAACCGGGCCTTCAAGGTGGCCCCTGTCAATCATTCCTGACAGTCTCTTGGCTGAGGATGGCAGCCGGTAAATTGGGATTACTGCCAGGTTACAGCAGGAGCTTTCAGGAGTGATTGCTGGCATATTGCTTTACCAAGCTCAAGGTTGATTCAGAGGAGATAGCTCATCAAGAGCTTGTCACCCACTGAGAGAGGCCCATGATGACCCACAGCAGGGAGCCGCGTCTGCAGCAGGGAAGGAGCTGGCTCTGGGCTAAGCTGTTCTGTCGGCACCAGCCCATCAGCTAAAATTATTGCTTACTGTCCTTGCCGGGCGTAGATCAAGAGGGCGGGCTGGCATGACCCAAGGCCCCAGGCCCACTTCCTGTGATGCTCCGTGCACACTGGCCATGCCCAGCTGATCTGGAAAAGCCCAGCCCCAGGTGATGAGACTTTTCTGTCCACCCACTAATTGCCCTTTTTCGTTAGCTGTATCTGGCCACAGTTCCATTCTGACACCTCCACCGAGTCCTCCAGCTCCAACGCAGGGGTCTTTCTGTACTGCTTGTCAGTTTACAGGATCAGATACACAGGCAGACAGATCACAACCACGTACAGTCTTCATGAAATTCGCCGAGGTTGGAGGCCTCGGTCTTGCATGGGGCAGACTGCACTTGGGCCACTCTGGGCCGTTCACGGAGGCATGGCTCTGGGTGCACAAACACTCAAATTATGACTCCACATTCTACAGAAGCAAGTCTGCGAAACCCAAGGCAGAGGGCCCAGTGCCAGGGAGAATTTATCATTCTTTCCGGCAGATTCTTATTTGCCTTGAAGAAGCCAACACAGGGCTGCTGCATGGAGGGACCACATGCTGTCAGGCATTAATCTGCTCTCCAGAAAACCCACCAAGGACACACTCTGTTGCAAGGGGACAGCTTTGAACTCCAGCTGCCACAGCTGGGGGAACATTTGATAGCGGAAAACGATCAGCAGCCAGAGAAGGGAGGTCATCTGGCTGAGAATATTCATGAACCTTCCCCAGGAGGCTTTAGCAGGAAAAACACTTCTATCTAATCGTCTCTCTTCCTGAATTGTCAGCTTCTGCAGGATGTTGACTAGGAGCAGAAATAAGGAGGACAGGAACGAGAGAGAGACGAGGCTGGAACCCTCCGTTCTTTTTTTGTTTGTTTATTATTGAGGTAAGGTTGAAATACAAAGTTATGTAAGTTTCAAGTGTACAACATGGTGATTCACAAATTTTAAAGCTTATACTCCATTTATAGTTATTATAAAATATTGGCTATATTCCCTGTGTTGTATAATATATCCTTGCAACTTATTTATTTTATACATAGTAGTTTGTACCTCTTAATCCCCCACCCCTATCTTGCCCTTCCCCCTTGAAACCCTCCATTCTTTAAAGGGTTTTGAACAATGACCCACAGCCACAAAGAATTCCCTGTGATTCTTCTGTCAGGAGTGACAGACCTGCATAGGTTGCAGAGAAAAGTCATCCAGGGGTGCAAGACCACGCCCAGGCTCCACCTGCCTCAGGTTCATTGAGCTCCCAGAGGTGGAGTGCTAAGATGCTTGAGGGTCCAACAGCACATGCTAATGATGGTAAACAACACAGTACTGTGTCTACAAAGTGGGATTTCTTTCTTCTTTCTGGGAAAACTGCATTGTTGGCGAGATGTTGGCAGAACAACACCCTCTTGCGTGCAGTTCACTGTTTTCCGAGGGGTTACTGAAGTAAACAAGCAAGGCCTGTCCTCCACTCTCTGCAGGAGAGGACCCAGGGAGGAGGAGGGCAATGAGGGTTCTAATGCAGGACTGAACAAGTACGGAAGGAGCTCTGGGGAGAGACAATAAAATCCAGTGGGGGTGGTCCCGTCCCCATGCCAAAACCCCACAGCCCTGATCTTAGAACCCGAGGTTCATCAACAACTTATAGTTTACTGCCAGCAATGTGTTTTCTCTTACTGTATATATATTTATTGTTTCTAGCAATTTAACCTGTAGACTTGAAATAACCTGATGAAGAGCATTTTAAGAGGCAGCTTTTGGCCAGCACAAGGGCGCATCTCCTTACTCAGGCATCCTTTCCCACGCGATCTGATTTGATGACATAAAGACATCACCACTTTGGCACCAAAGGGTCTGCAGTGCAATCGTGACACACTAGCTACCCGGGATGAGGTCAGATTTTACAGGCTGAAGCATGGTCTTCCACACAGCTGCCCTCACTGCAGTCAGCAGCTGAAAATTCAGGGGTCCCCAGGGCCCCTGACAGGCCTGCTACAAATTCAGGAGTTCCCTCAACCCCCTCACTTTTTATAATTTACTAGAACAACTGGCAGAATTCAGGAAAGCACTATACTTAAGATTACAGTTTTATTATAAAGAATGTGAATAAAGACCAGACAAAGAAAGAGATGTATGGAGCTCCCAGATGGGAAGCTTCTGTGTTCTCAGGACCTGTCCCCTCCCAGAACATGGAGGTAAGTCCAAGTTTCAGGTGAGTAGTTTCTACTGTAGTCTCAGCATGTAGACATGATTGATTGAATGGCCCTGAGGTTGAACCAGTCTCCATCCACCTCTGTTCCCAGAGGTTGGCCTGCTAGCCTGGGGCTTAAAGCCCCAGTGCTCTAATCCTATGGTTGGTCTTCCAGGTAAGACCACCCACCGCCTGAGTCACCTCATTAGCATAATCTCAGGTGTGGTCAGAGGCCCACCTCAAATAAGAAAGACACTGTGGAAATTCCAAGGATTTAGCAGGTACTTCCCAGGAACCCGGGACAAAGGTCAGCCAAATCTGCCATACAACAAATTTCAGGTTTCAAACTCAGCGGCTATAAAGTCAAACTCTTCTTTCTTGCACTCCTTTGTCCCATGATCATAGAGAAGAAAGAGCCCGACCTGGATTTCCCCTGTCACTTTTTTGAGGCTCTTCCAGCAATCCTAACACCTCTGTCTGTAATGTCACCCATGTCTCCCAGTCCATCACTGTCCACGCCTACAACCATCCTCAAGCCCATCTGTCACACGCCCTGCTCCCCAAGTCAAGGCTGCTGTTTCCTGAACACTGGCTTGGACTCACACCTCTGCCTTAGTCTGTTGGGGGTCCGATGACCAGCTGTGACCCCAACCCCTCACACAGTTATCACGTGACCTCCCCCTCAGCCCTCCTTCCTAAAAAGGGTTGCCTGTGGCCCTCTATGTCCCACCATTCTCCAAGGCTTTCTCAACTGCTTTTTCTCCACTTGGTGAATTTCTGGATCTCTCTCACCTGCCACTGAAGCAGGAGTCTTCCTCACGTACTCGGCAGCCCTTACGCAAACTCTGGAATCACCACAGGAGTCCTAAGCCTGATGCTGAACCTGGACTCTGTACCCCAACACCAAATTAAATCTCAGAGGCAGAGCTTTGGTTGAAGTAGAAAAGAATAACTTTATTGCTTTGCCAGGCAAAGGGGACCACAGTGGACTAATGCCCTCAAAACTGTGTGTCCCAACCTGGAGGGGGTAGTGAGGAGTTTTATAGTAATGGTTCAAAGAGGAGCATGTGATCAGCTCATGGACATTCTTCCGATTGGTTGGCGGTAAGGCAATTGGGAGTCAGCATCATCAATCTTCTGTTTCCTACCAGTCTGGGGTCTACATGCTTGTGGACAACATACAGTTAACTTCTCCCATCTGGTGGAGATTTCAGCATCTGAAAAACAGCTCAAAGATACTGTTATGTGTGTCTCTTGAGGAGGAACCAGGACCCTGCCCCAAGGCTGCACTACTGTTTCTTGACTGTCCCTCCCATGTCTCCACATCCCCTCCCTTCCCTGATTAGCAACTGTTGGAACCTGCCCTTTGGAACTCAGGGAAGGTTATGGAGGCTGAATGAAGCCTATTTCCTGAAAACAAGAAACGGGGAGCAGAGAAAGACTTTTGTGCCCAGGAGGCCCTCAGGGTCCTGCTCAGTTTCAAGCCCCACGTGCAACCTCAGATTGGACTTCTATCTCGGGCTTTTTCTGTAAGAGCAGAGGTGTACTTTCTCATACACTGGCTGCCTCAGTTCCCAGGGAGGTAACTTCCACCTTGATAGAGCCTGTGAGTGACTCTCAGTACATTGTGGCTGGTTTTGTTACTGAGTCCAAGTTTGCTCTGCTTGCCACACGACAGGCCAATAAATTGGGGGACAAGGCGTTGAGGCAAGGAATAAAAACTTTATTTGGAAAGCCAGAAGACTGAGAAAATGGCAGACTAGTGTCCTCAAAAAACCATCTTATCTGGGTCAGACGCCAGTTTCTTTTACAGAACAGAAAGAGGGAGGAGGTAAGGAAGTAAAGTAAGTCATTAGTTTTGCAAAATATCTCCTGGCTAGGCCAGCATAGGGGTGGGGATGTGTTAATTTCTTCTTTTCTGCAGCCATTCACAGGTGAGCAGGGTCAGAATGTCTCCCTGTGAGCTGAACAAAGGCACTTTAACATTCAGGCAGTAGGCAGGGTTCTCTGAGGCAGGCCATTATGTATGCTTACTGCTATAGATAGCATCCTTCTAGTGGTTACAGTAACAAAAGCAACAAAAACAAAGGTTAAAGTAAAAGAAACAGATCCAATATGGAGTCAGATTCTGTTCTTCCCCATTGCAGTTTTACTTTGTAGACAATCTCATCTTTTTTTCTGAGAAAACTCCTGGTCTTTTTGGAACCCCGTTAATATTTCTACATAAAAGTAAATGCAAAGTAGCCAAATTTATGGTCACCACCAAAAATAAAATAAAATAAAAGCTTGATTTTGCCTCTAAGATTTGACATAAGGTTTGGGTTATGTGTCATTTTCATGTCTTCATTTATGAAGGTATTGATTAATCCATTCTCAACTGGCTGTGGTTCTGCCATATGTCACGGTTAAACATTTCCACCTGACAAGGGAGCAAAACTCCAGAACATTAATAAAACCACCAGAGGATCTGACTAAACAAAACTAGGACATAATTGTAAGTACTAAACAAAACTAGGACATAATTGTGAGTTCCCTCAGCACTTTCTTCTAATGGCACCAAGCACCCCACTGTGTGACCCCACGCCTCATTACCTAGGCTGGGATAAAAGGACAGGCACAGTAAAGGCAATGCCTGAGTTCACTCAATATTCATTTTGCTGGATGTTTAAGCTGCTTTTATTTTTTTGTACTTAACTTGTCCTCTAGAAACATCTTTTTAACCTATTTTGTACCATGAATCTGAAACCCAGCAGGACCCTGTGGGCACTCTCCTAAATACTAATCTTTTCCATGTCCCCCATTTCCTGTGTCCAGGAAATGGCTTCGCTCAGCCTCCTTGACCTTCCCTGAGTTCCAAAGGGCAGATTCAAACAGTTGCTAATCAGGGAACAGAGGGAATGCAGAAACAAAGGAGGAGCATTCAAGAAACAATAGTGCAGTGATGGGACAAAGTCCTGGTTCCTCCTGAAGGAATATACATGACAATACCTTTGAGTTCTTCTGCAGGAACTAAGACCCCAACCCAGGTGGAGGATGTTAACTTCAAACTGAGCACAAGATTCCTGGAATACCACTCTGTTACCTCATCACCAAACAATCAGAAGAAAGTTACACACCCTGTGGCCCTCACCCCAAATTTTGCCTTATATAAATTTCTCCCTGAAAACCATAAGGGAGTTTGGGGTATTTTCAGCATGAGCTACCCATTCTCCTTGCTTGGCCCTATAATAAACCTTTCTCTGCTCCAAACTCTGACGTTTCACTTGTTTGGCTTCCCTGCACTTCAGGCACACAAACCTGCATTTGGTAACAAATCTTTGACGTGAAATAAAGAAAAGATGTGCCAACGTCTCAGGTTTGTTGCCATCAACCAGAAATGAGATATTGCTTTATAAATTCTCTATCAAATCTTTGCATCATGGCCCGCTCTGCTTCCAGGACACCCATCATATGTAGGTATTAGTGACACCACCCTGCCTGGGAAAACCTGCATATGCCCTGTGAGGCCGAACACAGTGGAACTCCAGTTGAGGCTCGCGGGGAAATGGCACAGGATCACAAAAGCCATGACGCTTTCTGGAAAAGGTGACACTCAAAATATATGTACTTCCGGGGCTTCCCTGGTGGCGCAGTGGTTAAGAGTCCGCCTGCGATGCAGGGGACACGGGTTCGTGCCCCAGTCTGGGAAGATCCCGCGTGCCGTGGAGTGGCCGGTCCCGTGAGCCATGGCCGCTGAGCCTGCATGTCCAGAGCCTGTGCTCCGCAACAGGAGAGGCCACAGTGGTGAGAGGTCCGTGTACCACACACACACACACACAAAATATATATATATATATGTATATGTATATATACGTATATATATGTATATATATGTACTTCCTTCCAGTACTTCCCTCCAGAAAACTGTTCTCTAGAAACTGATACTTAACTGATTATAATTGCAAAGCATTGCACACTCCAGCAATGCATTATTTTTTTAATTGAAAATTATGTAGATACCCCTCTGTTTCATCCCTTATTGTCCAAAGCAGCTCTAAAATATGCCAGAAGGGAATGTCCTGAGCCTAAATGTATTTCCAGTAGCAATCAGGGACATTGCAGGAGCACTAGAGCCTTCTCATTGAAATAACAAATCCCCGTTTTGTAATCTTAGAGTCCCAGAAGGCATGGGGTGGGTGACAAGCCTGGGACATCCCTGGAAATTCTCCTCTTTGCCCTTCACATCTTTCCAAAAATAATGAGAATATCCCAGGTCATCTCAACTCACTCTGATTCTTAGTGGTGACTTCTATACTCTCTGTATTGCTTTAATACAATGCAGAGATTTAAGAATCAGGCCGCACCCTGAGGTATCACCATAATTAAAGTATCGAATGCATAGGAAGAAGATCTGAGCTTTGTTTTCAGTTACAGGATACATTTGAAAGAATATTCAGAATTTGAGTTATAACTCATTCTGCCTCTCAGCCTGTGATGTGTGGAATGTGCCCTGGAATCTGAGATCCACCTCTCTGAGCCTCCATTTCCTGATCAGTTAAATGAGTTTAATGAGAATGCCTACTGCATGGGTCAGTTGTGAAAACAAGGGAGATAAATATAAAAACCGTAACTCCAAGTAAAGATAAGGAAACAATAACTATTGATAAAGGCAATATTTATCCTTGAACGCTGATTTCCCCCAACAAAAGGACTGGCCTTCTCTGTTCACATTATTTGGGCAGCGGACCCCAAACTTACCCAAGCAGACATTGGAATAGATGAGGTGGGAGTGGAGCCAGGGAACGCATGGGCTCTGGGGTCAAAAGTACAGGTGTGGATGAGGCACAAGTATGCTTGGTCTCCAACGCGGGGATCCTCAGGTCTTGTTGCCCAAAGAGTCAGGAGTGGGACTGCCCTCTCCATCAGCTCTGCTTCCACTGGAGCCCCCAGATGTGGGGACTGGACTGTCAAAATGTCAGCCAGCCCATAAATGAGTTTTTACTTTACAAAAATCCTTTCTCACCTGGAGCATAGCCATGTGGCAAGGCTCAGTGTGATACTGTGATTATAATTAGAAATATATTCGTGGTCTTTGTCTCGGCCCCCTTTTCTAGCACTGGGTTCTGAGAGCAATAAAGATATTGTTGTTATGTTAATGAGGTGACTTTGGAAAGCCCCTAGGTCGCCTAAGGATGCCGCTGGTCTAGGGGGTGGGAGGAGGGGCAACCAAGTGATTAGAGGATTGGAACTTTCAGTCCCACCCCCTGACTTGGGAGGGCAGAGAGGCTAGTTGGAGGCTGAGCTCAATCACCATTGGCCAGTGATTTACTCAATCATGCCTGTGTAATGAAGCCTCCATAAAAACCCAAAAGGAGAGTTTCCAAGAGTTTCCCAGTTGCTGAACACCAGGAGATTTGGGGAGAGTGACGCACTCCGAGAGTGCATGGAAACTCCACACCCTTTCCCACACATTTCTGAGTTGTAACCTTTTATAATAAATCAGTAAGCTAGTAATCTAGTCATTCCAGCAAACTAATCAAACTCTAAGAATGGGTCTTGGGTTGGTGCTAAAGCCCAAGTGACAACATGAACTTGAAACTGGCGTCTGGGGAGAAGCGGGGGGCAGTCTTGCAGGACTGAACCCTTAACGTGTGGAATCTGATGCTATCTCTGGGTCAACAGTGTCAGAATTGAGTAGAATTGTAGGGTTCCCATCTGGTCTCAGAGAACCACTTGGTTGTGTGGGGAACCTCCTCCCTCACATTGGAATTGGGTGACTCAGCTGTGAACACCACCTTGTCAGAGCCTGGTGTCCATGCATCCATCCATCCCATACAGGGACATGTACCTCTGTGTAGCCAGCTCCAGGGTCTCTCCTGTGCCTCGCTCCTGTGTTCTGACTTTCAATTGCCTTGTTCACTAGGCAACCTATAGACAACCAGAGGCTGGTCACTGGTGTCACCCTTCTTAGCCATTGTGACCTGAGATCCAGCAGTCTTTGTGACTGCCTTGGAGGTCACGACCTTCCAGACAGGTCAGGGACACTCTGTTAGTTCACTGACCACCCTCTTAAGGCATGGCCTTTTTTACTGATGCACACTGGGAAAGAGTTTAAAAGAATATTGACACAGAAGACACTGCCATGAACCTTTCCCAGGGACTTGACCCCTTGCAACTTCCCAGGCTTACCTTGTGCTCTCAGAGCATGATGCAACCCATGGGAAACCGAGTCACATGCCAGTCACAAGAGGCTCCCTCACTACTCAGCCAGCACATAGGTCTCTGCACAAGTTAATATGGCCACAGTGCCTTGCTTCCCAAGAAGAAGCAAGCAGGTGGAACAAACTATGAGAGTGAAAACAGGCAGAACCTTGTCGAGTGTTTTCACGCAGAGAAGGCGGGGCTGGAGCGTTAAGACACCAGCATAAACAGAAGCCTGCAGCCATCAAGACTCACGCATGCACCCAGCACTCTCTCCCTTGGGGCTCCTGCGGGGTAGGGGGGAGAAGGAGAGCAGGAGCAGAGTGGGGGGTTTGAACCAGGTCTCAGTTACTCACACAGGTCTGGCCAACAGGTAGCTGCTGCTGTGATGCCACCCGCCCCAGAGCAGCAGAGACACTTGACTGGGTGTCTGGCGGAAAAGCAGGAAGAGGCGAAGAGAGGAGATGTTAATCAGCTTAAAGAGAAGGGTAGTCAAATCCAAGGTCTTCCCGCATCATCTTTTCCAATACTCCAGAACCCCAGGGTTGCTAATATTTCAGGAGTCTGCATTTGATTTCCCCCTTTGTTTTAAAGCCAACATCAAAGTACTGAAATTGACCTTCAACTCCTCCTGGAATAGGGCTCACGCCACCCGCATTCAGATGCAGAGCCAGGCTAAGAATTGAAAACAGTACGCTGCCGTCTGCTCCAGCCCAGCCCCTGCACACCAGGCTCAGTGAGACACCGTCCCCAGAACTGTGGTCTGGGAGACTCCTCTGGTTTCACAAGCACGCCCTCTTGTAGTCACAGGCTCTTTGGATTAGTATTGTGAACAAATTGAAAATGGCACATGAAATAGTTCTGTGCCTTTCAGAAAGAGGGGGGTCTCTAATGAGCTTTTGAAAGGAAGCATGGCACTGCCCAGTGGAGAGACACCCAGTGACCACCCAAGCTTTGCACACCACGCTCTGCACTGAAGCCTGGATGTGAATCTCTAATTCCACCCAGTGTCAAGTTACTTCTCTGAGTCGGACTGCCTCCTGATGACCCGGGGAGCCCAGGCAGAGGGAGAGGGTGCCTGCAAGAAGCAAAGGTGGCACCGGGTTTCTCACGATGGTCCCACTTATTTCCCCCTCCCCCAAGTCCAGTGTCCCCGGCTGCGAGCCTACCACTCTCTTGACTCTCATTCATCTGGGAAGCCCATCCTCAGCTCCCACTTGGAGCACAGTAAAGAGGACACTTGCCAAGTGCTTCAGCAGCCTTGGACATGAAAGGCCTGTGCAGATGTGAAATAGGGCACAGAGTCTGACAAAAGAACATGTTCTTACTGAGGCTCATTATGTGAATTGCATTATTCAGGGGCCCAAAGCAGCTTTGGCAAAGCGCATCCCTCTTTCCGTATTTGGCCGGGAACATGGGTTAACAGAACAAATGCTACTATGTTGAAATACATGGGATGCTCTTTTACTTTGTAAGAGAGTCTACCTTTGGTCGTGCGTTCTGAAGCTGATATTTAATCCTCTTAAGTGTCAATGTCAGAAAATTTTAAACTGAAATGAGGGTGGTGGAAATTAAGTGATACTGCCCCTGACGCCTCACAGTTGGAGGCAAGTGTGTTATATCAGTTTAGGAGCAAGGGGGACTTTGTGACCAATACTGATCCTGTGACTAACCCACCAGGCTCATGCTAGAGAAGGAAAAGGAGAAGCCCAGGCTGGAGCAGAATGCGTGCAGAGGGCTCTGCGCACTGCCTGACTAGAAGCACCTTCTTGTTTCAGGATGTCCTATGGGTAGCTTGGCTGGTGGGTAGAACTTTACAGCCAAGGAATATGGAGTTCTGTGCATTCTTAGACACATGTTTGGACCATCTGAGTCCTCGTGACCTGCACTTTGGAAGTCCACTTTTTTAGATGGAGCTACTGAAGGAAATTCACAAACACAATTTTCCCAAGGCAAAAATGTAGCCTGGGGGCTTCCCTAGTGGCGCAGTGGTTGAGAGTCCGCCTGCCGATGCAGGGGATGTGGGTTCGTGCCCCGGTCCGGGAGGATCCCACGGGCCACGGAGCGGCTGGGCCCGTGAGCCATGGCCTCTGGGCCTGCGCGTCCGGAGTCTGTGCTCCGCGACGGGAGAGGCCACAGTAGTGAGAGGCCCGTGTACCGCAAAAAAAAAAAAAATGTAGCCTGATAGAAAGGGACTGGATGGGAGGAGGGTGACCTAGCAGATAACCCTGGGTTTGGGTGTGACAGGTGAGGTCAGGTCTTGGCATATAAACTTCAGCCAGGGCCAGCTAGTTCTAGGGCCAGTGTGGACAAGGCGGCTGTGGACTGCAGCCCTGCTTATCTGTCCCAAGACATGACCCACATCTACGACATAGTGTGACAACATGACCGTAAGTTTTTAGCCCTTTATCAACACATGAAGAGACTTGGCTGCAGATCAAAAGTGAAAAACCGGAGGTGGGTGGAGCAGAGAGACAGGTGCCTCCCCTCCCCTCTCCTGTGAGGAGGTCCAGGATCTGGGCTGTGACCCCCACTCTCGTGAACGCATTATGCAGGGACAGCGAGGACCTTGTGAAGCTGTTGTCTAGTCATGGATCTCCATGCTTGATGAGTGTTTGTTTCTGGATAAATAGGTATCAAACAGAGTTTGGAAACATTCCTAATTCACCTTTGAAAGAGATACATGAAGGTCTCTCCCGAAAGACAGCATCGCACACTGAATGCAGTAACAAAGCCTGGCCCATCCAGAGTGAGATTCAGACTTTAAAGTGAAACCCACTGTATCCATCTGCCTAAGTAGGAATGTGTGATCCCACTGCGGGCTGGAAATAGCAACACTTCTTAGAAAGCAGGGCAAGGGGATGGGCAGAGCACCAGTGAAGGAGACACAGCCTGCTGCCCACACTCCCCAGCGTAGGGAACCCAGACCTCTGAAAAGGACCAGACTGCTCGAGGCCCAGCCTTCAAGGGCAGATGGAAGTCCTCGGGGGCTGTAGGTGCAGAGGGACGTGATGGAATACAGTGTGACTGGGACCGGCAGAAATGGGTCAATACGAATTTCTTCATGACTTGGAATATCACATTTGTGGAGCAGAGATTCTCAAGCCCAGCTGACAGCAGGATTCCCTGGAGGGGCACTAGCTCTGCCCTTCTCACCTGCACAGTGATTTCAGGGGAAGAGAACACCTGTCAGTGAATAAGCAGGCTGAACTCTCATCACTCATGTCCCAACCCAGAGGAAGCAGATGACCGACATTGCCCACTCTCCAAGCCCCGGCCTTTATCTTCCTCAGATGAGTCACTATCACCTAGCAAGTGGCTCTCCATCCCCACGTGCCCTCCCACGTCCTCAAGGGCCTGCGCATAACAGCTTGGCCTGTCCTCCTGTGACACGTGGGCATGGACAATGGCTGGAGGTCACCTCTGACCAGCCTGCTTCTGCCCTGCCTCTGTGGAGGACCCTGTGTGGGCCTGCCCATCGCCCACTGCACATCAACCTCAGACTCATATTAAAGACCCACCTGAGAACAATTCCACAGGGTACAAAGCCTCTGCTCTGTGCTCAGGAAGCATTTAATCCAACATCTATACCTCTGCTCTGTACTTTCTGGCCCACACGCTAACTGCCATACAACCAGTGGGTAGGCAACAGCCGCCACCATTTGAGCGTATCCTGTGTGCCAGGTCGAGACGCGGTGATCATACATGAGCTCGAGCCACCCAGCGACTCCAGAGGAAGTGTGCACGCCCCCGCTTCCCCGACCGCTGACCAGCAGAGGGACAGAGGAGGGAAGACCTGCTGGCATACTGGGAAACAGCCTCCAAGTCTGGTCCGCTGATGCCACACCAGCATTCTATCATTTGCCCTTGGAGCCACTGTGCAGCTGGTGTCATGGTCCTGGTGTCACAGTAGGGGGCCTTTACGGGCCGGCACCATCTCATCTGAGGGAATGGACTGTTCGGGAGCCTTGCAAATCCCTCATTTGGCCGGGCTGCCTTTGCACACCTCCAAGGGTGAAAGAGGCATCCAGTGGCCAACACCAGGGGTGGGCTTTGTAGTTGGATTGATCCAAGTGATAAATTAAATGCTCTGTGGTCATGATACCTAGCTTAGACTCAAGAGGCTGGGATTCAAATCCTGACTGAGGATATACGACCTAAGCCTCAGCTTACTCATCCAATACAAATGAGACAGGGCCTGCATGTCCCCTGACACTCTGGGGAGGCTCCAATGGGGAAACACTCCAAACACAGAGGATGGTAATGACCCTGAAGCTTGGGGCCACCTCTCCCTCCTGTGCTTTCGCTCCCAGCCCCTCTCCTGCCCCGCTGCTAACTTCCTCCTGCTACCTGACCAGGGTTTCCCAGAAGCCTCCAGCCCAGGCAGATTCTTGCACTTGGAAACTTCCCTTTCCAACCCTTTCTTTAATCTGAGTGTCTGTACTGAGTCTCAGCCCCTGAAAGTGACTCTAGGGACTATTTACACTGAGGTGTCCATGACTGATGGCAGAGGACCAGGGTCATCACATGGGTTGACCCTGCAGTCACAGCTGAGAAAACTGAGGCCCACTTCACATGCCCAGTTGGAACCTCACCCAGTCTAGAATCTACCCCTCACCACTCACAGTTCCAGAGACATTTTCCCTACGTGCCTAGTATATCCTCCCACTGAAACCATCTCAGGTGGAGAAAGGAACATGCCCTCTTGGGGAATGCATCTTGTACAGGCTCTCCAGGTCCAGGGCAGCCAATGAAGCCCCTTTGGGGGGACTCTCAAATCTCAATCTCCCATTCCGCCACAGATTGTCTTGCTGGAGCATCTGCATCCCTTTCCCCAACCTCCCGTCCAAATACAAGGGGGTCTTCGGAAACCTGTGTCTCTTTCCCACACCAGAGTCTTCTCCTAACCCCCCACAGTCTCCAGGCAGGGGCGGCAGCCAGACTCAGATCTCCGCACGCGGGTTCCCCTCCAGCTGGAAACAACGTGCTCGTCACCCTCGGAGAGCAGCAAGCCCAGAGGTCTGGGTACTTGGTAGTGGCACTGGCTTCATGCCAAGCCTCCTACTCAGACGATGTAGACTTGGGGCTCTCGGGCTAGTCTGCTCCCAAAGCCTTTGCTTTGCAAACTGAGTCTTTCCATTTGCAAGCATGTGGTCTGCATGTGTTTGCAAGCAGGGGTGTCTGCATGGAAACTGCTGATCAAACACATCTTAAGACTTTTTTTTTTTTAACTGGAAGCTGTCATTAATAATCCTATTTTTATCTTTATAAGGCTTTGGCCCTGAGGTATCAGGCTTCCATATTATCACATTTCAGTCAAGCTTCCAGCGCTCACTTGTCATGATGTTTAATCTTCACGCTTGACATGATGTTTAATCTTCTCACATCAAAGGAAAGGACTAGGCTACATTTGTTGCCATTGTTGCCGGTGCCCAAATCCATCTGCTCTGGACAGAGAAGCCTGCTGCACTCAGACAGAGGAATTCCACCCCTTCCCACCTCAAGGCTCTAGGACACTTCAAAGCTCTTTCCTACATTTTTAAAAAGGAAAAAAAAATAAATGAATAAAAAGTAAGGGGGAGGGAAGATCAAGGGTAAAGTTTTTTGTTTGTTTGTTTGTTTGTTTTCCAAGATGGTCCATGCTATTAAAATTGTGGAAGTCGATTCAATTGTCTTGGGGTGTCTACCCGTGAATGTGTCCATCCCATTTCACTCCTATAATAAAAGCAGAACATGTTATATTAATGTAACCTCTTTACTCCAAGGGGCTCAGAATAACCTTGGAACTTTAAAAGGATAGGAAGTTGTGGTCATTCCATTAGGAAACACGGGGCTCAGAACCGGTGTAGGGGAGCCAGGCCTCGCTCCCGGTTACCCTACTTGGTGGCAGCTAATGTCGCTGCCACCCTTCCACCCCCTGCAACAACCCGCCTAGGCTTCAGGGGTCTGGGTCTGTGTGCTCCCCCACACTTCTCAGTTTCTGCCTCCCTCTGCCGCTCCCTTCTCATGCAACTGTGAGTCCAGGGCCTCCCATATCCAAGACCAGCTGGAAGATTCTCCCGCCTCTGTCCACATGCCCTCAGAGCACTAGCCATTGTCTACCCTGGATCTTCTTCCTTTGCATCATCAACATACAGCCATGTGTCCCTCTGAAAATGAGATGTTAACGCCTCAGTATGCATCCCATTCATCAAGATGTAACAGGTGTGAAACACGTGGGCCAAGAGACACACCCACCACTTTCTCCAAATAGTCAGGGAAACAGTAATGAAGCCGGATCATGGCTCTCACAGCTTCTCCCCTACTCTGAGAACAGAGAGATCTGATCCGGGACACCTTGGCCTGCCTGATGAGTGAAGGAAGAGTGACACTGCTGGATCCTAGGCTCAGAGGGGCCATGCTGAGAGCATGACAAGTGTTCCCTACAGTCAGGACTGGGTCTGTGCCCCCCACCAAGGAAATTTACATGGTGAGAGATAGAGGGGCCATCTTCCATGCTGGGGGAAGGGGAGGGGCACAGGGGCCTGCAATCCCATAGGTTAGCTGCACCACAGGGACTGTAGGAGTCACCTGAAACCAGCCTGCATAGAGCCGCATCCACGCATAGCTCATCCACGAGGCCCAGAGATGGGAGTGCAGAGAGCCCCAAACCCCAGCAAGGGGCGGCCACCTCACAGGAAGACCCTTGTGTCCGTCCTCTCTCCAGCCACACTTACCCTAGAGATTCAGGAACTCTCTAGCGAGCTCGGGGGCTGGGGAGGGTGGGGAAGGCGCCCACTGCCACTCCACACTGACACAGCCCGGCCAGGATCGGAGGAGATGCTACATCAAGTTTACAGTCCATCAATCTTAGGTCACACCTGCTCAGTTTTTAAAATCCAGATCAATTGTTCTTGTGGACAAAAGTGACTGAGGACCGTTTATGACCTAAGAGGATGCAGGTGGGGGGAAGGGACAGAGACATTTTCCTCCTGGAGGGGAGGCTCCCTGCTCTGGAAGAACCTTTAAATGGGCAGTGGAGAGCGTATAAGCCACATCTTCATCACAGTTTGTTTGGCACAGAAGTTACATTTATTTCAGGTATGAGCACCAGAAAATACCTGCTCATAGCTGAAGCTCAGTTAATGCTTGTGGAAGGAACAGGTATATTCACATAAAAACAAAATTTCTAGGTTAGGTCATCCACAAAACACCACCCCAGGGTGGGCAGTTCAGGGGTGTCAGGGCCCTGACTTGCTCCCTTGGTCTCCTCCCAAGGGAACAGTCCCCTTATCTTCCTTCACAGGCAAAGAAAAATGCCCTTATGAGGCAGGAGGGCTTCATTCCCCCCTAAGGTAATAATAATAACAGCTGGGCCTCCCTCTGCTGCGTCTCTGGGTTCATCCTACACACCAAACATCAGATACCATACACCTCCGCCCCGGGGCCAGGACCCATTTCACAGCAAGAACGTGGGTCAGGGATGTGAGAATGTGTTTACAGCTCTGTTCTCTATGATAAAAATATCAGAAATAATCATGACATGGAACAAATCCACTAAAATCTGTGCTTAGTCCTGAGATTTCGCTGTCACTGCAAATGCCCTTAGGACAGAGCTGCAATAACTCTAGTTCTGTTTCTTTGGGTTTTTTTTTTTTTTACCACCAAGTTATCGTTTATTTCAAATGACTGTTTAAACACAAGGTCATGTATGACCGTGGGAGTCACACATCTCACGCAAAGGGAATGGAAATGATTCTGAACCATTATGATCTTCCTCTTAAAAGAAACGTGTGTTGGGTCAACCGTGTCACCAGAGTCCTCCAAATCAACTTCCACGTAGAAGATGATCTTGACTAAAGCATAAGTAGTATTGCATGTCAATTTGACATAGATATTATTACAACTCAACAGCAAACAGAGCCATTGTTTGGAACAAGCATGTTTTTCCGGGGAGCAGTGTCTAATCACCACACTGTTTTGAATCCTAGTGCATGGTGATAATAAACAGCCCACAGACAGTTGGATTCCCTGAGACATTGAGAGCCCTCCTTGCCTAGAGGAAGCACCTCCCCTTAGTGGGCCATAGCCCCAGCTCACGCAAGCACAGGACAAAAGAAGGTCTGGACCCAGTAGTGTAACCAGGCGGTAGGCACCCACTTTGTCCCTGGGTCTTCCCTTCCACCCTCACCGTCCTTTTCAGGATCATGTCCCAAGCAACCTTCTGCACCCAAGTCACCATCTTGGGTATGCTTCTGAGGGAAACTAAACCAGGACAAGTGGCTTTTCTCATGCTGATGTCCACAGATCCTTTGTCTGAAGATGTCTTCACGAAGACCAACAGATACTGTTGACATTTATAACCTTTAGAAATTATTAAAAGCACATTTTTCTAACATATGATCCAGTAATTCTACTTCTGGGTGTTTATCCAAAAAATTGAAAGCAGGGTCTCAAAGAACTATCTGTACACCCAGTGTACATAGCAGCATTATTCACAGTAGCCAAAAGGTGGAAACAACCCAAATATCCATTGAAAGACAAACAGATAAACAAAATGTGATATATCCATACAATGGAATATTATTCAGCTTTAAAAAGGCAGGAAATCTGACATGCTCCAACATGGATGAAGCTTGGGGACATTATGCTAAGGAAAGAAACCAGAAACAGGACAAATTCTGCTTATATGAGAGACCTAGAGTAGTCAAATTTATAGAGACAAAAAGTTGAATGGTGGGTGCCAGGGGCTGGAGAGAGGAGAGAAGGAGGATTTAGTGGGTTTTGTTTTTGTTTTAATTGAAGTATAACAATTAATTTACAATGTCGTGTTAGTTTCAGGTGTACAGCACAGTGATTCTGTTATATTTACATATATATACACGCATATATATGTGTGTGTGTGTGTGTGTGTATATATATATATATATATATATACATTCTTTTTCAAATTATTTTCCCTTATAGATTATTACAAATTACTGAGTATCGTTCCCTGTGCTATATAGTACATCAGGATTTAGTGTTTAACTGCGACACATTTTTTTTTTTTTTTGCGGTACGCGGGCCTCTCACTGTTGTGGTCTCTCCCGTTGCGGAACGCAGGCTCAGCGGCCATGGCTCACGGGCCCAGCCGCTCCACGGCATGTGGGATCTTCCCGGACCGGGGCACGAACCCGTGTCCCCTGCATCGGCAGGCGGACTCTCAACCACTGTGCCACCAGGGAAGCCCCAACGACACATTTTTGTTTTCCAAGATGAAAAGAGTTCCAGAGATGAATAGTGGTCATCACCAATATTGCACAATAATGTGAATGTACTTAGTGCCACTGAACTGTATACATAAGATGGTAAATTTTATGATATGTATATTTTATCACATTTTTTTAAAGTTAAAAAAAACTGGATTAGAAGGAAAAAAAGAGAAAGCACATTCTGACTCATCTGCTATAAGTGGGCCCCTCTGGCCATTTTCCATGTGAGTCATGTTTAGGTTGAAACTTCAGTTAGTACCATAAAGTCCCACTCTTATCATCACCCTCAACAAAAGGGTGCAGAGGCAAACTTAACATGGCAGTTACATGTCAATGCCAACCAGAGGCCAAAAGATGCTATTGGTGAAGGACATGAACAAATGCTTCCCCACAGTTCAAAGCCAAGGTGGGGGATGCATGTCATCTGTAGTCCAGTGTCTTATTTGGGTTCCCCCAAAACCCTCTGAGACACCAGTCTGGATGCTGAGGAAAGTGGGGAAGTGGGGAAGGAGAGACCGGAAGGCCAGAGGCCGTGAAGCAGATGTGAAAGCCCTGGACGATGGGGCTGCATCCTGCTGGGGACCCTCTGAGAAACTGCTCAGAGTGGTGGAAGCCTCGACCACAGTTGGGTGACTCACAACTGGGTGGGCTCAGGGCAGGTGTGCATGATCAAGGTCAATCATATTAAACAGACTCTGTGTGAGACCGAGAGTGCAGGGAGTATCTGCTTCCCTTTAAACAGGCTCCCTGCATGAGCACACAGCATGGGGTGGAGAGTTGGTACCTCTCTGTCTCTGCCTCTCTGTCTCTCTCCAGGGAGCTGTAGATCAGGCACTTTCTGAGAGCAGGACTGAGTGCTGGAGGAGGTAGGGGGAAGGTGCCCTCTCAAGCAGGCCCACTCACCGTTATGGGCTGAAGGGTGTCCCCAAAAATCCATGTGATCCTAACCCCCAGTATCTCAGAATGTGACTCTATTTGGAGACAGGGCCTTTACAGAGGTGGTTAGTATAAAATGAGGTCATTAGGCTGGGCCCTATTCCAACACATCTGGTGTCCTTAGAGAGAGAGCAAGAGATTAGGAAGCAGACACGCACAGAGGGAAGACCTTGTGAGGACACAGGGGGAGACGGCTGTCTGCAAGCCAACGAGAGCCCTCGGGAGAAACCAGTCCTGCCCACACCTTGATCTTGGACTTCCAGACTTGAGGACTGTGAGAAAATACATTTCTGTTATTTAAGCCACCCCATCTGTGGTGCTTTGTTATGATGGCCCAACATACCCACCTTCCCAGCTTGGTAGAAACAGGAAAACCTGCTCCCAAGAAGAAGGCAGCACAAACCTCTCACTTCCCAGACCCCTGCCTGGGAACACCCACCCCTAGGGTTTCCATCAGACTCTCACTCTTCTCTGAAGCCCACTAAGTGACGACCGCACTCTGCCCACCTATCACCAAGACCTGCAGCCTCTGGAAGGCCCACCTCAGCACAGTTCAGGGACACCAAATTCTGCCTTAGACTTTGAGAGAGGCTGCAGAGAGTCAGTTCTCAGTTACCAGAACAGACCTACCACCCGACATGGACCTCCATCCTGTGAAGAGGCTGCCCTGCAGGCTGGGGTCCTTCCTTCCCTCCTGATGAGTCACCCACCTGGATGAGTTGTCAGCTGCCGAGCATCATCCCCATCTTGAAGAATGACTGCCCCTGCTCTGAAGTCAGCCGCCCACCACGTGTGAGCCTGGAGGACCCCAGCCAAAGAAGTCAGGTTTATACCATCCAGCATCATGTCCCCAACAGCAAAATGAGGCAGGAAGACATCACCTCAAGTGGATGAAAACACTAAATTCAGGGTACTCTGTGACCCTCCAGGGTCACCATTTTTACTCCTGACCCCTCACAGCCTTATGAAAAGAAGTTTCAGAATAAGACCCAAACTGAGGTCTGGGTCCAGAACTCCACCCAGGGCAGTTACTGTGCATCCAATGCTGGAGATTCCACACAAAGGAGCTTGTGGTTCAGAAAGTGCTGAGGCTGTGGGGCTCCGTGGAGCCCCGGCATTTGTAGAAGCACACATTCTAGAACTAGGAGAAGCTGGAGACTTTGTCCTAGAGATGGAGTACCATGGCCAGGGCCAGGCTGAGACCCCAGGTTTCTGAGAACCAAGACCTCCACAACTGAACGGCTATTCTCTTCCACTGTCTTCAGGGGCATAATGGCTACCACAGGACACTCGGGCTGAAAGAGATGCAAAGAACCTTATGGATCATTCTGGAACCTTCTCCAAAGTCTCAGCACCAACTGAGTAGAAGCAAAACCCCATTGCCTCAAGATCCTGGCCTGTCTGCATGCCCCACCCTTCAGCCACCATACCTGGCTCACCAAGCCCTTGTGCAGGGGGGACAAGCCTCAGAGCCTAGATAATGCCCAGGAGGTGCCCTCCCCTTGCAAGGAGCTCCCTCAAGGTGTGAGAAGCAGAACCTCAGAAGTGAAGGAATGTTCCCTACATACAGGACCCAAAATCACAGACTTGCTACTAACAGTCACACCCCACAGAAGCCTTTAGGGGATTTTAAGTTTCTCCATTTAATATTAAACCTGTTTGTTTCAGCAACTCAAACCAATTTAAAATCTAATATGCAGAAACTGCAGAAACCAGAAGAAGATGTAAACGACCTGGGCCAAGACTCAGGCCTCAGCAGCCTGCCACACCTCCTGTAAGGAGCATGCACTCCCACCGCAGTCAGCACTGGCTGCCTGGACAAAGGCAGGCTCTTTTCTGGAGGCTCCAAATGTCGCCACCTCTGCTCTGCAGTGCTTCCTACAGCACTGCAGGAAGTGCGAGTGTGCAGTGTTCCCAGACCCAGGCCCAGCTGCCCGCCCCCACGGGGCTCTGCCGAGACCAGGCCAAGCGTGGGGCTTCTTTCCCACCCGGAATCCACTGTAGGCTGAGAGCTTCCCGTGTGGGATTTCTCATTCCCCAGGATGGAATCCAGGCTTCATCCCACACCAGATACCTTTGCTGCCACCTCTCGAGTCCCAGTGGCAGCCAGTCTCTGTCACCATACCTCCTGGAAATCAGTGCCACTGATCCTGTGGGCGACACTGTACACAACCTCTGCTTCGACTTTCCCTGGTATGCCCCAACCCCTTGTGGCCCTGGTGTGTTGAAGAGCCTGGGCAGAGACTGAAGGATGAGAGACACAGCATTTGTTTTGATAAAAGGCAATTCAGCTGAGCTAGAAAGGGAGCCCCAGATCCAGTCTTTGGCCAGTTGTGTGTGTGTCTGTGCGGGTGTCTGTGTATGTATGTCTGTGTGTATCTGAGTGTGCATGTGTGTGCATATATGTGTGGCTGTGCATATGTGTGTCTATATATGTGTTTGTGCATGTGTCTCTGTGTGTGCATGTATATAGTGCCTGTGTGCCTGTGCATATCTGAGTGTGCATGCGTGTATCTACATTGGTGTGTGTTTGTTCACACATCTGTGTGTGCATGTGTGTCTGTGTGCGTGTGTGTGGCATGCACACGCAGTTAGCAGGTTGGAAGCAGCCCATGTCAGTTCAGGGAACACTGACAGATGTGTTAGGAAACCTTCTCAGAGCCCGACCACAGCCAAAGTTCCTGGTGTTCCGCCTCCCTTTCAGCCACTCTTTGCTACTTAGAAAGGCTCATCTGGACACATCTTTTTAATCCACCGTGACTGGGAAACTTTCCCACAACAGTTTTCAAGGTTTTATTACTCCGGGAATTGTGTTTTCTCCTCCTCCATCCCTTCCACTTATTTCTTTCCTGTATTTCTTTCTCAGCTTCTCAAAAAGGCAGACCTGGATGGGGAGGGACCCCTTCTGAGTGATGATCTCCCATCAGAAGACCCATCTGTAATCCCACAGGGCGGAGGGGAAGGGGCCATGTGTCTGCATGGTTGACACTGGGCAAGAGCAAACATTGACAGTTTGGTATCAGCCAGTGGTTCTCAGACTTGAGTATGCGTCAGAATCCCCTAGTGGGCCCACTCTGGAATTCCTCACTCAGTTAGGAGGAGGGGGACTGGGGATTTGGATTTCTAGCACATTCCCCAGTGATGCTGCCACTTCTCCTAGGACTGCATTCTGAGAACCACCAGTCAAGGTCAGCCAGAGGCCCCTCCACTTGGCCCCCATGGTGCTGGGCTCCAGTCTACACTCCAAGCCTGAGAACTAAATCAAATCAGGCTTTAGAAGGACTCTACTCTTCATAGGTGCTCAGTAGACAGCATGGTGGGAACAGCTGGGGCTGATACCCCCAAGGCAGAAGAAAAATCCTGTGGGGGCCAGGGAAGAAAAGTAAGCTTGGCCTAGAAGATACCACCCCTCCCAAAGCCACCCCTATGCCAGGAGAGGAGCACATCAACCAAGTGTCATCCCAGAGCTGCTGTGTGGCAAATCAAGGCAAGGGTTACTTACATACCAAACATACAGACCTATATTTTGGACTAAGCATTGGAAATGTGCCTGCAATTGAACAAAACTTTTTTAAAAAAGAGAAAATGTTTCTGCTTGTGGCTGACCTCTTGGGAGTTTGCCCCAGACCCCAAAGACTGTAATTTGTGTCTACTTTGGTGGGCAGTCTGAGGCCTGGAAGAGGAGAGACACATGTTCTTGCAGTTGGAGTGTCTGGCGGGGCAGCCTCAGGTCCACCCACGGCCCACAGCCCTGCCAGCAGACACTGGGCTGGAGGAGAGGCGGGCCGGGCGAGGAATCACTGGGGGACTGAGGTCTTCTGCACTATTCGACTTGTAGGTCAGGGGAGGGGACCCCAGCCCAAACCCCAACCCCTAAGGTGATGTTCAAACTTCATCTGACTCAGGATTGCCGAGGGCTTATTAAAGCACGCCCCACAGCTGCAGTTTCCACCAAGCAGATAGATGATGGTGGAGCCTGAGGTTCCGAAATTCTAAACAGTTCCCAAGAGCCAATGTGGCTGGTCCAGGGTCCACACTTAGAGGAGCCCTGGTCTAACCTACTGGCATCACCAGCTACTTTTCAGCTGTCCAGGGAAGGGCTGCCAGTCGCTCAGGTAACTGTTCAGGGTGGCAAAGAATAGGAGTTCTGGGGTTTCCGGCCAGCCGCCACCCTGCTCTTAGCCTGTGTGGAGCAGATAGGAAGGCGAGTGAGGCAGGGGATGGGGTCTGGGCTGGAAGGAGCCCCTACAGACCCTCCCAGCCAGATGTCAGGTTCCCAACTTGGACAGCCCTCCTCTTCCCACAGTCTCAGAGCCCGACACACACACACACACACACACACACACACACACACACACACACGCTGCTTACCCCCAACCTCTTGCTGGCTCAACCCCTGTTCCACCTCCCTTTGGCTGGATGACTTTTGCCTCTTAAAAATTACATGTGTGCATTTGGGGAGATGGAGGGAAGCACGTTTTGGAGGGTGTACCTGTATCAATGGGTACAGGTGCCCAGTCTGCTGGGCACCACCCCCATGCCCCCAGCATGAAATAAACCCACATATAATCTAGGAAAAGTAAATACTCCAATAAGGAAGATTCAGGCTTGGTTCCCTGTGAGGAGTCTTGTGCCCACAAAGCATCAGAAAAGGGAAAACCCACGTCTCCCTGGCACACATTCCGAGCAAATGCCCCCTTGAGTAAAGCATTCCCAGGATGCCAGTGGCCCTGAGTTCAGACCCACTGGGACCCTGGAAAGGAGTCCATCGTGCCTCAGCTGCCCCATCTGCCAGGGTCTCCTCTCCTCCAGGCCAAGAAATCTGGAAGCTTTGTCAAAACAAACCTGCCCCCAACCCAAGTGGCTCTGGTCAAAGTGGGGATGCGTGTGACCCCACACTAGTGCAAAAGCTCCTGTGGAAACTGTATGCTCTCTTGCCTGGCTACTCACCTAGGAGATCAACAGAAGTCCAGGGACATGGCCTCCAAGCCCACCTTCCTGACCCAGGCAGGCAGTTCCTCCCGCACCTGCTTTATGCTGGCTTTACAGGAACCAGAGGCCCAGCCCCTTTGTAAGGACAAAGATGGCCATCCCACACACCCGTGCACATATGCACAGACATACACACAGGCACACACATGCATACACACACGCACACTTGCACACATCAGGGAGAAATTATCCCCTGGCCGCATGAGGCCAGGAAACACAGCTCGAATGCACTGGCAAGCTGTCAGGATCACCTGCAATGACTTAGACTGAGCCCTGGCTCCCATGCATGGCACTTGATGTGACCGGGCCTCACTTTCCCCATAACCACTGTAAAAACAGAAGTTTCAGAAATAAACAGACCAATTATTCCTCCTGCAAGAATGATTCTCGGGGACTTTCATTGGAGAATAACCCAGATGGCTGAGCATTCCAGGATACACCCTCCAAAACATGCTTCCCTCCCTCTCCCCAAATGCACAGGAGGAGAGGGAGTTGGCTGCAGCTTGCCCCAGCCCCCAAGGGATCCCTCCCACTGACAGGACTTTGAGGATCTGGAAGGAAACCTCAGTCTCTGGGAGATGCATCCGAAAGCCAGTTATTTTGATCCCACCCTGAATTTGAAAGAAAGACCCCATGGTCTGCTGCAGACACCACCTCAAGCTGGCCCAGGAAGGAAGGGAACCCAGGTATCACAAACTCAACTGTCCAAGGCCTGCAGAGTAACCTCCCAGAGAGCAGCACAGACAGGCACAGAGCCCCAGAGCAAGGGCTCCCAGAGCCAAATGAGACAGCTAACCCTGCACCTGGCTGTGGGCCAGCCCAGCAGGCAGGGCCCTCACAGTTTGGGTACAGGTGTGGTGTGAGGGCCAGACCACCTGGGCCAGAGACCCAGCCCAGGCACTGACCAGAGATCAATCTCCTCACTGGCAGAAGGTCATCAAAGAATCCACTTGTGAGTGTGATATGAAAATATGGCAAAGCATGCAGGAGCCTAACCCAAGCCCCTTGCCCTCCCCTTCCCTGGTCATTGAGCTCTGATTCTGTTCTGGGCAGCAAGCATTTCTCAGCCTCACTCACGACTTGGTGTGGCCCCTGACTAAGTCATGGCTAATGTGATAAAAACCAAAGTGTTTTGGGGAACTTCTAGAAAGCCTACCTAAAAAAGAGGGGGTTCACCTTGTTCCTCTCTTTCTCCTTCCTGCTGCCTAAAATGTAAATGAAATGGCTGGTGCACTGGAAGCCATCTTGGACAATGAGGTAACAAAGGAGCAGAGCCATGAGTAGCAAAAAGACAGGAATATGTGCCAGATGAACCCCAGTCTGTGAATCCCACTGAGGAGAGGCCATGGAAGATGATGAATTTGAAGTGGGGTGACAAAGACAAGGATTTGGGAGTCCTGTCAGTCCACTCCCTCATCCTCATTGCCTACCTTCTCCTTTCCTCCAAAACCCCAGCAGTGCAGGATGTTACTCCTCCCAAACCCTCCTTATTGCAGCCTGAGCCTGCTCTGTCTAGACCTCCCTCCCCCTCAACTGTGCCAGTGAACCCTCACTCCATCCTCAAGCCACAACTGTGTTGCCATCCCTGATATCCCATAGTCACTCTTTTTTTTAGAAAAGAGTGTTTCTTACCTGCTCAGTGTTAATTCCTCTACTGTAGTCTTGATGCAGACGCCCCTGCTGCCCACTTTACCATGTCACCCAGGGTCTCACCACCTGCTTGTCTCTTCCACTTTCTGTGTTTTCAGTCTCTCATGCCCTTACCTCCTCACCCTCTCTGTCACCTGCCCCAACCCAGCCCCCAGTCCCCCAAACACCTCCCAGACTCAGTCATTTGCACACTAGCACAAAACACATCTTTCCCTTGCCAGTCACATGCTCTCTGTGGTTCCAGAGTCATCTCTACTCTGAACAGTAGGACACAAAAACCACTGACCCTTCCCAAAAAACACACACTCACACACACCACTCCAGCTGTCCAACTCCATGGCCAGTGCTCACCTGTGGTTGTCACATCCAATGACCTTGATCTGAATCCATGGAAATTCACATTCCCTGGCATTTAACACTGGCACCACTGTTTCCTTCTCAAAATTCCTTTCCCCTTGGCTTTCATGAAGTCATCCTCCTTATCCTTCCTTTTAGTCCCCTTGGCATCTTCCTCTGCTTCCTCCTTAAAATGGAGACATTCCCCTAGCTGCCTGGTCCTTTGTCCTCTATGTGCTCTCTGGTTGGTATTAGCAATCCCTCTGACTCTCATGAAGTCTAGATGTGAATCTTCAACCCAGACCTCCCCCCAGCCCCAGTCCTGCTTATCCCCCTCTCCACTAAATACCGCCAGCATGGCAAACACCTGTCCAACACCCAACTCATCAACTCTCTTGAAAATCTAATTATTTCCAGAATTCCCAATGTTAATGAATGACATTAGCATCCCTCCCACCAACAAACCAAGTTAGGATAGGAATCAGTTTCTTTCTTTCCCTTATTCTTGGCCTCTTCCATCTTCCCAGCTTCATCAATCCTCAGTGCCTCTCTGTTTTCTAAAATCCTGTCATAATCCTATAAAGTGCTCCTCACTTGAGCAATTAATAATACATAGTGAAAATAAGTTGTGTTTCAAATATTCGCTAAGGGGCTTCCCTGGTGGCGCAGTGGTTGAGAGTCTGCCTGCCGATGCAGGGGGCACGGGTTTGTGCCCCGGTCCGGGAAGATCCCACATGCCGCAGAGCGGCTGGGCCCGTGAGCCATGGCCGCTGAGCCTGCGCGTCCAGAGCCTGTGCTCCGCAATGGGAGAGGCCACAGCAGTGAGAGGCCCGCATACCGAAAAAAAAAAAAAAATTGCTAAGAACCCTGTGTTTTATAATTTGAAATATATTACCTCACAGTAACTGGATAATGCAAGATAACTGGAGTTCTGATTTAGTCCACAAAATTTTATTTAATGTGTCGTATACCCAGAGTATAATTAAACCATGCTTTATGGCTATTTATAATATGGTGTTTGAGGAGATGTGAATTCTCAACTGCAAAGATTTTAGGAACTCCTATTGTTTTGCCCATTAGAGACAAGAGTTGCCCAGCGCTTTATCCAGGGAAGGTACCCCTGAGTGTGTTACACATAGAGCATAACTTGTTAACATTCCATACTCTCCTCCTGAGAAATAGCATTTGTCCCTGGTCAGTCATACCCCAGTAGAAAAGCACTCACCTTCATAACATGTTGAATTTAGATGTATTTGGCTGCAAGGGACAGGACACACAACTCAAAGGGGCATGAATAATGAGGAAGAATCCAGCAATGGTCCACTGGCTCAATAGCAGTGTAATTGACCTTTTATAAAACATGTATTTTATTTTCATCGATTTTCTCAATTATCTTTCTGTCTTCAATTTAATTGATTTCTTCACTTATGTTTATTACTTTATTTCTACTCCTTATTTGCATTCCATTTGCTCTTCCTTTTCCAGTTTCTTCAGGGTAAAGCAGAGGTCATCAGTTTGACACTCTTTTCTTATGTTAGTTTCCTAGGATTCTGTAACAACTGCATACTTAGTGGCTAAAGAAGTACAAATCTCAGTCTCACAGTTCTAGAGACCAGAAGTCTGGAATGTGTCTCACTGGGTTAAAATCAAGGTGGTGGCAGGCTTGCCTTCCTGTTGGAAGCTCTGGGAGATGATCAGCCTTTCCTAGCTTCCAGAGGGCACTGACATCCTTTGACTCGTGGCCCACTTCCTCCATCTTCAAAACCAGTGATGTCAGGTCGTCTTCCCCATGCTGCCATTTCTCTGGTTCTCTCTATTTTGTCTTCTTCCACTTATAAGGACCCTTGTGATTACATTGGGCCACCTGGACCATTCAGAATAACCTCTCTATTTTAAAGTCAGCTAATTAGCAAAAAAATGGGCAGAGGATCTCAATAGACATTCTTCCAAGGAAGTCATACAGATGGCTAACAGGCAAATGAAAAGATATTCAACATCACTAATCATCAGGGAAATGCAAATCAAAACAACAAGACATCATTTCATACCTGTCAGAATGGCTATCATCAAAATGACAGCAAATAACAAGTGTTGGCGAGGATGTGGAGAGAAGGGAACCCTCGTGCACTGTTGATGGGAATGTACATTGGTACAACCATTGTGGAAAACAGTATAGAGATTCATCAAAAAATTAAAAATAGAACTATCATATGATCCAGCAATTTCACTTCTGAGTATTTATCCAAGGAAAATGAAAACACTAATTTGAAAAGACATATGCACCCCATCTTCATTGCACCGCTATTTACAAGAGCCAAGATATGGAAGCAACCTAACTGCCAGTTAATAGATGAATGGATAAAGAAGATGTATATATACAATGAAATATTATCTATATATATATACATACATACAATGAAATATTACTCAGCCATAAAAAAGAATGAAATCTTGCCATTTGTGACAACATGAATGGACCTAGAGGGTATTACACTAAGTGAAATAAGTCAGAGAAAGACAAATACTGTATGATTTCACTTATAGGTGGAATCTAAAAACCAAAACAAGTAAACAAACTGCAAAACAGATCAGAGAATAAATAGGTGGTTGCCGGGGGAGCGGGGAGGAGGGGGGAATAAGAGAAACAAGTGAGGGAAGTTAAGATGTATGAACTTCAAGTTACAAAAGTATGAAGTGTACAGTGTGAAGAACTTAGTCAATAATTATGTAATATCTTTGTATGGTGACAGATGGTAACTAGATGCATCATGGTGATCATTTTGAAATGTATAGAGATATTGAGTCACTATGTTGTATACCAGGAACTAACAGAGTTTGTAGGTCAATTATACTTCAAAAATAAACAAATAAACTCAGAAAAAGATCAGATTTGTGGTTACCAGAGGTGGGGAGTAGGTGGAGGGAGAATTGGATGAAGGCAGTCAAAAAGTTCAAACTTTCAGTTATAAGATAAATAAGTACTAGGGATGTCATGAGAAACATGATTAAAATAATTAACACTGCTTATATATCATATATGAAAGTTGTTAAGAGAGGAATCCTAAGAATTCTATGACAAGGAAAAAATTTTTTTTATTTCTTTGACTTTATATCTATATGAGATGATGGATGTCCACTAAACTTATCGTGGTCATCATTTCATGATGTATACAAGCCAAATCATTATGCTGTACACCTTAAATGTATACAGTGCTGTGTGTCAATTATAAAAGTGGAAGAAAAAAATAAAACTGCTTTATCAGCAATAAATAAGTAAATGTCAGCCAATTAGCAATCTTAATTCCACCTGATGCTTTAATTCTCCTTTGCCATGTAACATAACATATTCACAAGTTTCATGTATTAAGATGTGGTTTTCTTTTGGAGACCTTTATTCTGCCTACCCCACTTCTTTTCTACTATAGGCATTTTGTGCTATAAACTCCCTCTAAGCACTAGGTCAGCTGCTCCACAAATTTTGATATGTTATCTTTTCATTCAATTCCAGATACTTTCTAATTTCCCTTGAAACTTCTTCTTTGACTCAAGAGCTCTTTAGAAGTGCGTTATTTAATTTCCAAGTGTTTGGGGATTTTTCTTGATATCTTTCCATTATTAATTTCTAGTTTAATTCAATTACAGTTAAAGTACATACTTTATACGATTTCTATTTATTCAGTTTTGTTTTATAACTCAGGATATGGTCTCTCTTGATGACTGTTCCATGTGACTTTGAAAAGAACACCTATTCAGCTGCTGTTGGGTGAAGTGTTTGATAAAAGTCAATTAGTTCATGTTGATTGTGCTGTTGTTCACTTCTTTTATACACTTGCTGATTTCCTGTTAACAAGTTCTGTCAATCACCAAGAGAAGTGTTGAAGTGTCCCAACTGTAACTGGAGTTTGCTCATTTCTCCCTTCAGTTTTATCAGTATTGCTTCTTGCAAAGCTCTTTTGTTGGGTGCTTTCATATTCAGAATTGTCACAGCTTCTCAACAAATTGATCTTTCTATCATTACCTAATGTCCTTTTTATCCCTGTTAATTACCTTACTCTGACTTCTACTTTGTCTGATAGGGATATAGCCATTTCAGCTCTTTTTGATTAGTGTTTGCATGTTATATATTATTGTTTTTGATTAGTGTTTCCATACTGTTAATTTAACTATACCTTTATATTTAAAGTGGATTTCTTGTAATCCACACTTAGTTAGGCCTCCTGTTAATTGGTATGTGTAAGCCATGTATATTTCATGTAATCATTGATATGTTTGGGTTTTTTATTGGTTTCTGCTTATTCCTTTTGTTTTTTTCTGTTTCCCCTTTCTTACTGTCTTTTGAAGTATTTGAATATTTTTTAGATTTCAATCTTAATTAAGTTATCTATTGGGTTCTGGACTATGTCTCTTTATATAGTCTTTCAGATGGTTGCTATAGGGATTACAATAAACATACCAATTGTTTAGTCTACTTAGAATTAATACTTTACCACTTCAGGTAGTATGTGGGAATTTACCACCATAAATGTCTCTTTTACTCTCCTCACCTTATCTTGTTGTTGTCATGTATTATATCTATGTACATTGAAAATTCCCATTAGACATTATTAAAGATTTTGCTTTTAGCCATCATACATATTTTAGGGAACTTAGGAGGAGAAAGATCGTCTATTGCATTGACTCATATATTTATGTTTGTTGTTGCTCTTCTCTTATTTCTGAAGTTTTAACTGAAAACTTGCCTTTAACATTCATTTTAGAGCAGTGGGTCTCTACTGGGTGCTATTTTACCTCCAAAGGGCTGTATCTGGAGGCATATTCTATTGTCAGAACTGGAGGAAGGTAGCATCTACTGGCATCTAGTATGTAGACTCCAGGGATGCTGCCAAACATCCTACAATGCACAAAACAGCCCCCACAACAAAGAATTTTCAAACCTGAAAATTCAAATGGGTCATGCTTGTCTTAGAGCAAGTCAGCTGGTAACAAATTCTCTTAGTCTGTCTTCATCTGAGAATGTCTTTACTAGGCCTTTATTTCTGAAAGATACTTTTGCCAGTTATGTCAATCTGAGCTGACAGTACTTTTCTTTCAGTACTTTAAAAAAGACAGTACTTCCACTGTCTTCTGGTCGGATAAAAGTATTTTAATCTTTCTAACAGTTTTCTCCCCCATATATAATGTATTATTTTTCTCTGGTTTCTCTCAAAATTTTTGTCTTTTCAAGTTTTTCAAGTTTGATTTTAATGTGTCTAGTGGGTTTCCTTAAATTTATCCTGTCTGGAGTTCACTAAATTTCTTGAATCTGTAAATTTATGTCTTTCACCAAAATTTGGAAGTTTTGCCTATTGTTTCACCAAATGTTTTTTTTCCCCATGGGACACTTTTTCTCCTCTCTATTTAAGACTCTGTTGACATGAATGGTGGACCTTTGATCTTGTTCCACAGAGGCTCTGATGATTTTTTCAACATTTTTCTTTCATTTATAAAGCATAATTTCCATTGATCTATCTTTATGTCAACTCCTCTGTCATCTCCATCCTTCTATTGAGCCCATCTAGTGAATTCTTTTCATTTCTGTTACTGTATTTTTCAGGTCTAAACTTTCCATTTTGTTCTCTTTTTTAATAACTTCTATTTCTCTCCTGAGACTTCCTGTCTTTACATTTGTTCCAAGAGCGTTTGCTCTTACTTCTTGGAACATATTATGATGGCTGCTTTAAATTCTCTGATTCAAATGTGTGGTCATTTAGAGTTGACAGACATTCATCATCCTTTCCATTGAAATTCTGTTAAGCTGTCCTGTTTTTTCACATGTTGAGTAATTTGGGGTTACACACTGGGCATTTTGAATTTTGTTATGAGGCTATGGGCCATATTTAAATCTTCTGGAGATGTTGAGGTTTTGTTTTTTGCTTTGCCAGGTAATCGATGCAGGTGTTTCAGAATGCGTGTTCCAACATGCTTTCTGTGAGGTATGGTTCTCATGTCAGTTCAGTTTTTGAAGACTTTGCAATGATATTCAGGTCTATTTTGCATCTCCACAACTCACTGACAAGTTTGAATCCTGGGGGATTGTCTACTTCATAGTTTACAAAACTTTGGCATGTTGTTTTGGGTCAATTCCATGCACACTCGGGGGGGTGGTGGGTGAGGCCAAGAGTTCATATACAAGTTGGGGCATCACTTTCTTGAGCTCCCCTCTCTCATTCTCATCATTGGTCTCTGGCTCCCAGGCATCTGACTTCCTGGCCCTCTGAGACAGCCAGGGATTTTGTTTTCCTGTCTGCCATACACTTACTTCAAGTGTCTGTCTATAGGAGGACAGAAAGAAGAAAGAAACATAATGAAGATTTTGCCCACACTCTTCAGACATTCTCTGAAGAGAGAAATGTTCCCCCCCTCGGAGTTTTAGATGACTTCCCAGATCCCACTCCACAGTGACATGGGATTGCAGCCACAGAAGTGGGATACATTGAGGTATGGGGTTCCTTCCTCTCTTTCTCTCTCTCTCTCTCTCTCTCTCTCTCTCCTCCTTTCCACTCCTCAGACCAGAATGACAGTCTTCTTTGGAGCTCTGTCTGTCCTTGCCTGGAGCACCATTCCAGGATCCATATTGGCTTGAAGTCCAGACTGGGAGATACAGAAGAAAGAAAGAAAGAAAGAAAAGGAATTCACCACCAGATCAATCATACTTAGAACCATTTGGTTCCCTCCCCAATATGCCTGCTAATATTTGCTTTTCAGAATCATTGGATAGCTGCTCTGTGCATTCTGTTCAGCATTTTGATTTCATCCACTGGGAGGAAAGGAGTGGAGTGTGTTTTCTCCATCTTACCTGGAACCAGAACTGTCCAATGGCTAACTTTTGACTGAAAGTTTTTAAAGTACTAATTTGAGAAAAGACCTTAGAGAAAATATATGATGTTCTTCGTGCAAATAATTGAAAAGGAAAAAAACTCTCATAATATTATTTCGATACCACAGAATCACATATGGAATGTTAGAGCTGAAAGGAACTTAGCTTCGCCCAATTGGTCCCTCATCAATTCTTTTTCTCCTTGCTTTCTCAGCTACGAGGTGCTTGGTGTGTGTGTGTGTGTGTGTGTGTGTGTGTGTGTGTGTGCACGCACACGCCTGTGTGTGTGTGGTGTAATCTGTATCTTACTGGTCCATCTCAGCAACACCCTTGATACCACCTCAGTCACAAATATGTTTTATTCTATTGCAGAAAAGCCTATTAATGGCATCTCTTCTCCCCACCCCACTGCTGTATCATCTTCTTAGCCAGTCTTCCAACTTCCCTCCCTATGTGTTATCCACACTGTCATCAATGCTTTATCTGCAACAAAAATATGGTCATGTATTAAAAATCCTCTGATTATAACTCCTACTTGCTTCTAAATCTTAGAAATGATCATATCCCTTTTTAAAGAACAAAATAATGTTCTTTCATCTCTAGTGTTGTCTCAGATTATACTGTATCATTCTTGTTGTTCTTATTTTTGTATGTTCAAAAACAAACTTATGTGTAAGCACAATATTCTTATACTCTTATTTAACTATAAAGCAAATCCAACTTCATATTAATACAAATAAAACTACAAAACCAACATCACATTAAAATCATATTTTTTTTTTTTTTTTTTGTGGTACGCGGGCCTCTCACCGTTGCGGCCTCCCCCGTTGTGGAGCACAGGCTCTGGACGCGCAGGCTTAGCGGCACGGCTCACAGGGCCAGCCAGTCCGCGGCACGTGGGATCCTCCCGGATCGGGGCACGAACCCGTGTCCCCTGCATCGGCAGGCGGACTCTCCACCACTGCGCCACCAGGGAAGCCCTAAAATCATATATTTAATGTGAATGGTGCTGTTTCATTCTAACTGAATGATGGGGAGGAAAACATGACCTTAGGTTCCATTCTATATTTAATGTTTAGCATTTTTAAAATAATAACAACACCAAGAATTCTTGTTTGATGTTAATGGCATATTAAAGAGTAATAAGCATCCTAATAAGTGGTTTATTAGTTCAGGATAATCTTATAGTTAATCAAAAATGCCAGTAAGCAAACCTCAAAATCACTTTTGATCAAATGTCTGGATAAATTAGTCACATTGTCTTATTCACTTGAAAGTACAACAGCCATTGTTCCATTACTTAAATATGTGCTGGATTTCTAATATAAACCATTCTGCAAGAAGAACGGAAAAATTCTTCAGTCTTTACTCCAACACTTACTTCCAATAAACTGTGATGATACAGTAGGTAACAGGACAGGCTGTGCAAAGGACATCTTTCACAGTGTGACTATTGTTTTGACAAACAGATTCCACATTCTTTTGATGACACCAAGGTGATTATCCCATGTTCACTGCCATGACTTGGTCTCCACATACCTGTTCTCCATTCAAACTCCTGTGAAACTTTTCATGACCTCATCGTGACATACTTGGCATGAACGCTATTCTCAACACAAAACGTTGGTGGCACAAATTCTAGTGAGTATGATCTGAGTCAAGTTCATCCAAGGTAGCTCTCCATCTGATCCAGAATATACCTGTGATGTTTTATGCTTAAATATCATCATAACCAGAAAGTGCTCATGGATTTCTGAGAATAGATCCACGGGCCTCCAATATTTGGCAAAGCTCAAACACAGATTTACAGGATAAATTCTAGACCCTTAAGTGTGGCACACACAATCCATCCCAATTCCAGACGGTATATCTATTACTGTTCTCATCTCTTTCACCTTCCTGAGTGCTCTGCAGCTCCTAACACACGGCCTTTTCACTGGCCACCAAATGCCAGTTCCTTTGTAGATGCTCTTTATTTAAACGTTCATCACCTCCTTTGCCCAAACACATCCACTGGCCCACTGAAATGCCACAAGCTCAGTGACACTTTCCAATCTCTCTCCACAGCACTGGTTATGCTACCCTGATGTCCAAATTGCCATCTGAGCATCCAGCATGAGGTGCTATGCCAATCTCGTCACCGGCCTTTCCTTTCTCTAGAATGCCAACCATTTCAAAGATGAGGCTGGATCTTGCTCAGTTTTTGTCTTCACGGTGCTTGGTACAGTCTCTATAAGTGGTAGAAAATATAAAAGTAAGATAAATGAAAAAAATGAATGAGTACATGAAAAGGTTTGAATTGGAGTACACAAATGGAGGATTGAGGTCCAGATTACATTTCTTAGTTGTCAGGACATTAAGCAGGTTCCTCAACATGTGTAAGCCTCAGTTACAAAAGGAAGAATGGCAATACCAGACTTACCTACCTCACAGTGTTGCTGCGAGATGCTAAACCAACTTGAAATACTGCACGGGAAAGCATTTCTAAAGCTAACTTTAAAATATTAAAGAAAAGAAAAAAGCAATTTTCAACTTTTTTTTTCAGATTGAATCAGATAATTTTCTAGCTAAAAATCCTAATTCATCTGTAGCATTCTATTGGTGTACCTCTATATTAAGTCGTGTTCTATGTAACGCACATGTAGTTTTTAATTTCAATTGGTGTAATTTTGGATAAGACCCAAGAGCACCCATAGCCAGATGGTGTTAAGTACAAAAAGTACTCTGGCCACAGATAATAGAGTGAAGCCAGTAGTGTCAACTGAGAGATCAATTTGTGAAAGACATTGTTGGACTCAGATGTGACTTTCAAACCTAGCTCTGCCATGTTTGCTGTGCAGCTTTGGACACAACTAATTTCTCTAAGCCTCAGCATTCTCATCTGTATCAACCTCACTGGGCTCTTGGGACAGTTACACAAGACAACATATATTGTCTGTTTCACTTAGATGATGTGTAAAATATGGGAGGATAACCTCATTTAATCAGCAGAGATCTGTCTTCTAGAACACATACTTTGAAAAGCCAGTGAGAGGGGGAAAGATCCCCAAGGGACAGGGCTTCTACAAGTGTGTGGTCAACTGAAAAATATGTCCAACATAAAAGTTGAGAATTATATTTATTTGGCAGACAAAACTCAGGACTTCAAGCCTGGGAGGCAGCCTTTCAGATAGCTCTGAGGAACTCTGCCTCAAAGAGGTCAGGGAGGGGCTTCCCTGGTGGCGCAGTGGTTGATAGTTCGCCTGCCGATGCAGGGGACACAGGTTCGTGCCCTGGTCCGCGAAGATCCCACACGCCGAGGAGCGGCTGAGCCCGTGAGCCATGGCCGCTGAGCCTGCGCGTCCGGAGCCTGTGCTCCACAACGGGAGAGGCCACGACAGTGAGAGGCCCGCGTACCACAAAAAAAAAAAAAAAAAAAAAAGAGGTCAGGGAGGAGCCAGGATATATAGGAGTTTTTGCAACAAAACCAGGTAGTAGAACATCAAAAGATTACTGGTAATTAAAGAAAATGAGATATCTCGAGTTAAGGAATTTAGCACTTTTTTATGTAGGGGAAGATGCAAAAGACTGGGCTCACTGAGATCATTCTTTTGATAAGCACCTCAGCTATCTGGGGCCAGTATCCTGTGCTTTCTCACCCTGAGTCTCCTCAGGGTGCACTGTCGGGGGTGGCTGCAGTGTCTGACTGCTTGATGGCGGGCATCCTGTTTCCATCCCGAGTTTCCTCAAACAAACCACTGGAACTGTCCCTTCTCCCTTAGAGGCCCGGCTATCCCGGAAAGGTGTTAGAGGAGCCAGCATCTGCCCTCCAGCCCCCAGCTGGCGGGTCTGAAAGCAGCCTTGAGGATCAAAGAAGTTCTGGATTGATACAAGACTTAGAGATCAAGGAGACTCACCTGTTCTTTCAGAGGATCTGGAAGAATGCCCCGTTCAGGGAGACTCAGAGCCTGCCTGTGAATTTAACCAAAGGGAGTTTCAATTACAAGATGAATGATACAAACTGATGGTTTATGCACATGGCCAAGGAGCTGGAGAGAAGGGACCAGGGCCTCCCGATGACCACAGCTCTTCAATGCGTGCTTGGGAGGCAGCCAAGGGGAGCCCCAGGTAGGTGGGGACACAGTGCCAAGGTCACTGTGAGATGCGACCACAACCTGGTGAGACTGTGGAAAGCTTAGAGGAAGGTGGCAGAGTAAGACAGGGAGGAGGGGGAAAAGGGAGAGAGCAAAGGCAGAAAAGACAGCAACATCCTTTGGATAGAGAACAATGCTTTATAAATCGTTATAAATTGCATGTCTTAATGGGCTCCATCCTGTCGTCTCTCAGAAGGCAAGGCCAGCTCTGGGAAAGCTGCTGACAACATGCACAGAAATAAGCCCATCTCTTTGTACTGCATGGATACACTCTTTAAAATGGGGGATGGGGGATCTCGTGTCTACTTATTCCCAAGGAGGGCCAGACTCGACAGCTTTTCAAAGCCCTATTGCTGTCTGTTACTATCACAGAGGCTGTGATTTCCTCTTTTCTTGGACCACCATGCTCAGATGACAGGGGAAACAGTGAGTTGATAAAAGAAGTTGCCTCTCTGTGAGGCAGGCAAGGGGTATTTATTTTGTTTTGACCCAGATATTTTTGCAGTCATATCATGCTTGGTTCCAATATCTCTAGGATCATTCCAACCTCAGCTGAGCTTGTTTAAAGACAGCCCCAGGCAGTCTCTCCCACAGACCTCTGGTGAGGTGACTCCACCAATATCAGGACCCCAGAGTTGTGCTTCACTTCCCTGAAAGCTAAGGCTCTTATCCTCGCCTCACATCCCACGGGGGCTGCTGCAGTGCCAAGCTACAAAGCTATTCTCCCAGCAGGAGGATGGAGGGAAGGGAGAAGCTAAAGCGTGTACCTTTCATAGAGCAATCCTTCTCACAGGACAGCTGTGAAATGTGCCTTAGTGGGTCTCTGGTCATGTGGAATAACTCCAGACTCTGTCCCCTTGAAAGGAGGAAAGCACAGATGTGGGTTGGACCCCAATCCCGCTCCTGTCCTCCATCTAGAGATTTTCGGTAATTTCCAGTCAGCTACAATTTCCAGTTTGGCTGTAGGGTGCATTTTACTGCATTAATTGGATGAAAAGCTCAAGTAAATCACTGAGCCTATTGACATGAAAGACATAATTTATCTTTTCTAAAGTGAATCAGATCTGGCTTCAAGCCAGCAGTTATCAAATGGGAAGGCCAGCATCAGTCCCGTCTGCGGCCCCATTCCTGATCCTGGGTTGTTCGGTGCTAACGCTGTCCGGGAAAACAGGGGAAAGTCCACACCCCATTTCCCTGAGAAGCAAGTCTGAGTTGGCCTGCCTCCCAGCACTCCGTTAAACAAATCCTGCTTGGGGTCCTTTCCCTGCTTTCTGGCAGCTCCCCTTTCTGTTCAGCCCCAAAGCACAATAAACTGTTAGGTGCTCCCCAAGCAAGGAAGACCCAAGTGTGGGACACAGTCACCTCCATCCTCTTGTGGGGAAGACACATTACCTGTTCATTCTCTTCAAGGGAGAACCCAAGCAGCAGAAACAACGAGATTCCCAAAAAGTAATCCCATCAGACTCACCCACTTGATTCCATGGGGCTTGGACAATCTACAGTTAATCTACAAATTAATTCATTTTAGGGTAAATAAAATTGCTCTTGGATTTTCCAAGAACAGTGACACTTAAGTGACCCATTCCTAACATGATCAATTTCTTGTTTCTCTCTCCTGAAGCAAACCTCTCAGGGTCACTTTCCCCACCATACACTGAAGATGTGGACCAGAAACATCTCAAGGGTGTGTGCAAGGCTGGCTTCCAGGATTCTTTGATGATTAGGTAAAGTGGCTTTAGCTGACTGAAGGTCGAGTCTTTGAAAATAAAAAGCCCATGTACACACTGCTATATATATATTATTTTTTACTATTTTTTTCAATTGGAATAAAATTGCTTTGCAATGTTGTGTTAGATTCTGCTGTACAATGAAGTAATCAGTTATATGTATACCTATATCCCCTCCTGAACCTCCCTCCTACCACACCCCATCCCATCCATCTAGGTTGTCAGAGAGCACAGAGCTGAGCTCCCCGTGCTATACAGCAGGTTCCCAGTAGCTATCTATTTTACACATGGTAGTGTATTTAGGTCAAACCTGATCTTCCAATTCGTCCCACCCTTCCCTTCTCCGCCACCCCGTGTCCATATGTCCATTCTCTACATCTACGTCTTTATTCCTGCCCTACAAATAGTTTCATCTGTACCATTTTTCTAGGTTCCACATGTATGCGTTAATATATGATATTTGTTTTTCTCTTTCTGACTTACTTCACTCTGTATGACAGACTCTAGGTCAATCCACATCTCTACAAATGACCCAATTTCATTCCTTTTTATGGGTCAGTAATAGTCCATTGTAAATATATACCACATCTTCTTTATCCATTCATCTATCATTGGACATTTAGGTTCTTTCCATGTTCTGACTATTGTAAATAGTGCCGCAACGAACACTGGAGACCATGTGTCCTTTTGAATTATGGTATAACCAACAAGGACCTACTGTATAGCACAGGGAACTCTGCTCAATATTATGTAACAACCTAATTGGGAAAAGAATTTGAAAAAGAATAGATGCATGTATATGTATAACTGAATCACTTTGTTGTACAACTGAAACTAACACAACATTGTGAATCAACTATGTTCCAATATAAAATAGAAAGTTAAAAAATAAATAAATAGCTCTTACAAAAAAAGAAACAAAACACACGTATACCTACTCCAGACCAGAGTCTGACTCCTTATGACCAAGCTGTAGAAGGAAGGCTCAGAATATGTGGCAAAAGCTCTGTACAGAAGGTTAAAAAAAAAAAAAAAAAAGGATGATCGTTACCATTTTTAGTGGTGAGACTGAGAGTTTAGTCATTTCTTTCTGCAAATTCCCATCCCCAACCAGAGCTAATTTAAAGGAAATGCAAGTAGTCTAACTCCCGTGCCAAGAGAGAATGGTTCCTGTGCTGTTTAAATACGATGCCAGTATTCCTGTGGGATATTTTTCACAAACTCCTAGATGAAGCATGACTAATCTCTAACAATTTGGTTGAGTAAGTTTTTCCTGGTCCTTTCAAATATCTCGGACTAAGAGAAGCCTTCTGGCCAAACCACTCTGTGCACCTCTGATAGGAAGTGTGCATGCATGTGGCCAGGCAGGTACCCTCACAGGCTGGTGGTGACCTGATTTGACATCCTCTGGATGTGTCTCTACATTAGATATTTAGACATTTAATAAATCACACGGAGCAGTAGGTTGAGTCATCACCATCCAATTGGAGTCCTTCAAGTACAGGGTATTCATTAGTCATCAGTGTGATCTCACCCACATTTCTGTAATGAATAGCACATATCTTTCCCAAGAAAAATAATGGGTGTAAGGTGATTCTGGTAGGTTTGTGTTTAGATCCACATCATGGAAGTCAGCCCACTTACAATGGGAAGCCCATTCTGACTAGTGAAGCTGAGAGCGCTGATCCAAGAGAACAACCTCATCTAAGATTTAAGAACACTGATTTCATTTCCAGAAACTTTACCACATTTTTGGTTCAAAAGCAATTGAGTTCGTGAATCAGTTATATGCTTTTTAAAAACTTCAATTCAAGTTTAATTCACTGTTTTTAACTTAGTGTTTTTCCCACTAAACATAATATTAAGTATATTCATTTTTTTCTCAAGAGAGAACAAAATCAAACACCCAATTTTAAGTCCTGAGTCTTGACGAAGTAGGCTGGGTCCCTTTCTTACAAGTGGTCCTTAACATTCCCAGGTGCCCTGCCCCTGCTGAGAAACACCCTGGTACCCTCACCGTTTAGATTCCAAGGCTGCTGTTGATCTGTGCTCCATCATTCACCAGAAGTAGTCTTGAGTCGTCTGTTAGCAGCTTAGGGAGTCTCAGGTTGACAGCAGGGTCAAAAAAGAACCTATGAGGTCAGAGCGACCCTTCCCTATTCCTTCAGGGTGTGTTGTTCTGCTCTGCCCAGCAGGAAAGGAAGAACTGGCTGGAGATTTTATGACAAAAAGCCGGGGGACTGTTCAGTATCCTGCTGCAGTGCGGCTGCTCTCAAGTATACAGCTCCCCCGTTGCCATGGCTTTCCCACTCATCCACCAAACATCTCGAAAGGCAGAAACGTGCTCCCCCAAAATGCAGGATGTCAAAGAAAACTTTTAAAGTCATTCAAGAGGGAGGTGTAGTTGCATTACCTAAGCCAATGTTTTAGATTATCTTGATGCTTTTGAAGACTATGCTTGGGGTTAATCACCCTCCCGATCTGGTTTCACTCCGAGTTCCAATGCAAGTATTGTCTGTGATCTTGACCAAAGCCAGTGTAGAATCACACCCTCGAGCGAGTGCGCACACACACATACACTCACACATGCATGGGAATTAAGAGGGGAAAGGAATGTGATTCTTCACCCTGACTTCCTGTATTCCACTTGGAGGTTTTCTCCTTCGGCTCTTAGTGAGGTTTCCAGACCATCAGGGCATTCAAACAGTCAACACATGCAGATCAGAGGGTTCAGAAAACTGGATGGGCAGCTCCTTCCCTGTGTCACTTCAGAAGGCATGTCACTCAGTCATGGATTCATTCAGAGGCTGTAAAGTACCTGAAGCCCCATTGGGTGCTGGAGCTATGATGGTCAATAAGACAGAGTCCTCGCCTTAAAAATCTTTCAAACCAGTTGGAAAGACAAGTAAACACCCAATTTTCATGTAGTATGATGATTGCTAAAAGAAGGGTATCAACAAGCAGGTTGCCGGATGAATTACACCAGGAACCCTCTCCAGGTTCCCTGGAGATGAGCTTCTGGCTCCCCCTCCCCTCAGCCCCCTAAACCTCCCCCAGGGAAACAGCACCTACGCTCAGACTACCGGGTGTGGAAACTCGGGCTCTTTCTGCTTTCCTGGCAAAGCTGCTCTCACTTGCCCTATAAAACAGGAGAGCAACAGGGCTGGTGGGCTGTCCTGAGAGCACATCCAGTGTGTCCTGTAGCACCCACCCAGGCACAGCTCTGCCCAGGAGCGGGAAGGAAGGGACCCATGCATCTACGTTTGTGTCCCCGAGCACTGGGTGTGACATTCCAGGATGCGACCAACCCTGCCTGGATCAGAAGCAGTGGCGTCTGTGCTGAAACCACCAGGCTGATGAAGAGCTAATTAGGTAAGGGGGAAAGCAGGCCAGGTGAGACCACCCCAGGCTGGCGGGCTTGGAGAGGAGCCAGGATAGGCAGGTTGGGGACCGTGAACTAGTTCAGCAGCCAAACTCAGCCTGGGAGGGGAACAGAGAATGACAAGAATAGAACCATAGGCAAGATTGTGGAGTATATCAATGAGGTGCCAGGCACCGTCCCAGGCTCTAAGCTACAGAAGTGAAGGGCCAGGTAGATCCCTACGTTCATAGAACACCCTAGTCCCAGGGGGTGTGAGAGCGGGCAGTGGAGTGACTGACAAGAAACTCGTTCAACTTGCCATAGGCGATGAGCAGAAATTTTAAACAAAGAAAGTAGTTGAGAGTAGGCTGAGAGCTGAACGGCAGGAAGGAGTCAGCCACACAAACGTGAGGAGAGGAGGATTCCAAGTGCAGCCGACACCTAGAGCCAAGGACATATCCAGAAAGACCAGCAGGAAGGGATGAATTGCAAAATCACTGAGCACCTGCCCGCACAGGGCAGCATGCATGCACTCTCTGTTATTATTGATAGTATTATTACCTTAGTTATTTACCTATTGAGTACATTAATTAATTATTCACTGAATACAGCATAACTACAAAACCTGATATACATTATCAGTTAGGATGTGACTCTGAATAACGATCACTTAGCTCATGACCTTTATTCTTAAATACTAAGGGGCCTCATTATTATTACTTTGGGGGAGGGGCTTCATTATTTTTAAATCAAATATTATGCTTAAATTTCTCTACCTTGGTCTTTCTTCCCTCACCCCGTGAAATGAGGAGCTAGCCGTGACCTGCTTCCCGGGCCCTCAGCCCCTGCCTTGCCCCCTCTTCTGTTGTCACGACTGATGACTGTTCTTCAGGAAACCAAGGGAAGTCTTCCACATGTCATCCATGGGTGGACTCTAATCTTGAAAACAGAAAGGCAACTAACAAGATGATGACTGTCTGCATACTGAGCACGGCCCGGCCAAGGGGCTGGAATCTGTTTCTGCAAGTTCTACCTGTCAAATCCACGTCTAGTATATCGGTTGCCCAAAACCACACCTTAACATTTTTTATTCCTCCTATCTTTTCTGGTGGTCTAATTCACTTTCATAGAGCCCAAAGAAGAGCGGGAGGAACTCTGGGGCTCTGGAGTTCGAACTGGCTCAGGACATTCCACAGAAATGGCCTCTGCATGCGGGTGAGGTTCCAGATAAGTTCTGGGGGATGGTGGGAGTGAGTGCAGGGTCCAGACGTCTGCCTGTTTTGTCCACAGTATGGCTGATTGGCTTGATCACAAGTTCTTGGTTCTCCACATGGAGCTGGCTTACTGATGGAGAAGCCAGCTTCAGACTGAGCAGCTTCTTGAGAGAGTCAGAACCAGCCAGGGCTCAGGAATAGCCTGTGCCCTGGGGATGTTGCCAGCCTGCCCTCTCCAGCCCAGAGCTGAGCTCTGGGAGGGTGTCAGCTAGGCATAGAGCCACTGTAGGAGGGGCTTGCACTCCTGGGACAGAGGAAGAACCTGATATCTGCGAATGGTCCAGGGATGGAGTTGTCCCCAGGTAGAGGCAGACCACGTGTCCTTGAAGGGCTTGGAGAGAGCTGCAACTCTCTCTGCTCCTTCTGTTCACAGCTTACGGTTAGATCAGCTTCAGAAACCAGGGAGAGCTGTAGCAAGCAGGGGATGGCATCTGAACACGTCCAAGAAGCTGTAAGGAAGACGAGAGAGGGTGCCGTGTAGCCTGGCATTGAGTATGGGTCCCACGCAGGCCACAGTCATGGACTGCTCTCCCCGGGTTCAGGGTCAGCTCTCGGAGCTGTGGAGACCCTGAGCACACAGACTTCGAGGGGAATGGGAAAGCAGACCGCCTGGCCTCATGCTTTGTTGAGGAGCACCTCATGAGCTGCTGAGATTCCATGAAACCACAAGACCCAAACAAACAATGATGACTATAATTTACTATATGAACTAGAAATGAACTATAATTAGGTGAATGTCAAGGATAGTGCTCTAAGTGGGCTCCCCTATCTATGTGATGGATAAGGAGAGGGGAGGAGAAGGGGAGCCTGACAATTTTACCCTGAAAGATGCCCTACTTTGTGGACCATGTCACGAGCATAACAACTCCCCCACCCTCCTCAGGACAGGAACTTCTTCAGTGCCAGCCCCCAGGAAATATGCTTTACCTTTGAGTACCCATGAGAAGGCACTATTAGTATTCTTGTTGTGCCCATGACCAGACTGAGTGTAAAAGGTTAAGAAGAGCTAGGATTTGAACCCAGAGCCCAGGCTTTCAAACCCCTCCCTGAACCATCTCAGGGCTGCCCTTCTTGGGCAGCTCCATTGCCCCCAGAAAGCAGCTCAGACTGGATGGGTGTTGTTTGTTGGAATTCAGACACTGAATGAGGTCCCCCTAGGACCTGGATGCTCTCTCTTTGGGGGTGCTGTGCAGCTGGGGGGCCTTGGAGCAGAGGCAAGTCCCACGTCCAGGTGGGTTCCCCATGGGAGCAGAGGGCCGGCCAAGGGGGCAGTGTGGGGATGTCAGGTGGAAAGTGCAGGCTCAGGCAGTGTGGATGGTGGAAATGAAGGGCAGATCTGATCTCTGAGAGACAGAGGGAACTCAGGAGCAGGGTTCCAGGACCTGGACTCCAGAATCCCCTGAAGAAGATGGGAAGGGAACTACGTGTATCTACAGCAACCAATTTCCTTTCAGAGTGAACGTGGCTCAGCCTTTGTTCCTTGGTTCTGATGGAGTGACTCACAGACACCATGCTCCACGTTGCAGGTGTAGAATCTTCCTCCGGCCATGCACCTGAGGACTCCAGCTACCCTAGAAGTCCTTTCCCCAAAGCCATTCATCCCTCTGGCAAATAATAAGCCAGCAAATAGGATTCAAATCACGAGCAAACTGAACCACTGATTTCAGAAATGGGATCTTGAAGCCTTATTTCGCTTTGTCATAAAGCCCCAGCCTAGGCTGCATCCACGTTCACTCCCCTCCTTGGCCTTCCAGGTCGGGCTGCCACAGAAGTGGTAACACTCCAGTCTTTTCTGTGACTCCCATGCCTGACTGGATGGAGCCCTGTATGGCTACATTTTTTCACCCAATAAAAGTTTAAGCACAAATTTCAATTTTGTTACACCTACGCCTGCTCAAATTGGGCAGTCTGACTTCCATAACATCAGAAGAGGAGCCCAGCTGAGATTAATGAAGCATCTGGTCTACCAATCTGTCTTTTTTTTTTTAACATTTATTTATTATTTACTTATTTTATTCATTTTTTTGGCTGCACCAGGTCTTAGTTGCAGCACGCGGGGTCTTTCGTTACAGCACACGGGCTCTTCATTGTGGTGCGCAGGTTTCTCTCTAGTTGTGGCATGCGGATTTTCTCTCTCTGGTTGTGGCGCGCAGGCTCCAGGGCACGTGGGTTCTGTAGCTTGCAGTATGCAGGTTCTAAATGAGGTGCGCGAGCTCAGTAGTTGTGGCACGTGGGCTCAGTTGCCCCACGGCATGTGGGAATCCCAATTTCCTGACCAGGGATCAAACCTGCATCCCTGCATTGTAAGGTGGATTCTTTACCACTGGACCACCAGGGAAGTCCCACCATCTGTGTCTTTTTTAACTGGGAAATTGAAGGAGAAATCAGAATGAAAGCTCTCCAAATAACCAGAGTCATCTGTGTTGGCATAACAGGAGGGAGACGAGTGCTGGGAGTGTGACCTAAGGGGCATCGGGGCCAACGTCTGGGTCATGCCAACTGGGGATGGGCTTTGAGGTAATTTCCAGACTGAGCTATAGGGTTGGCTAGGCTACATGAGGTAGCCAGGCATGAGGCCCTTCCTCTGTCAGCTCTGTGTGTGCCTCCCAGCTCACAGTCAGTTGAAAAAGATGCTTTCTCCAATAAACCCAGCCTTTCTATCCTTTGAAAATCCTGTGTGGGCCCCCAGAACTAAGACCCAAATACATTGGCTATAACACTGGCCCTGTTAGTGATACTCCTTTAATACATAACAGTGATTTCATGGAATGAATCTCTGCTCTCCAAAGCTGAGATAGTCTCCTTGGCATGGAAATCCTTCAAGCAAACCGAGAGAAAAACCTATGCCTATTAAAGGAGACCTCCTTAGCCTCACAGGCTTCAGTCAAGGAGAAACTCACTAACACCTAGGTAAGTTTCTAGAACAATTTAGGTCAGTAGATTAAACAGTTCTTTGAAATAGGACCATTTGCAAATTGACTGGGAAAGCCTGTGATGTAGGAGAGGTAATTTGCATGCTGTAGACCAAGAGTTAGAAATTTGAGTTCAGTTCCCTACTGTGACTCTTCCTGACTTGAGTCATAACCTTAAGAACAACTTAGTTGACCTAAGTCTCAGTTTTCTCATGTGTCAAATGGGAAGAACAGTAATTACTTATAGTGGTTGTTGCAGGGATATGCCCAGAACAGCCCCTGACTGTTTTTACCTCCAACTTGGACTAAACAGAATGCAATGAGCAGTGAACAAAGTATTTTTGAGATGTTTCACTTGTAAGAACTTGTCTTTGATTACTTCAAAGAGTGGAGATAGACACTAATTCTGTTAGCTGAGGTCAGCACTAGAAGAACTAGATGCCTCCTTTAGCTGGGGCCCATTCAGCTGTCTCCCGCCTATTGTCTGATGGGCAGCTTACGTTTATGACCTGAGCTTCAGGATCAGGCTACTGGTGCTTGAGTAGGAATTCTCAGTGCTGCTGTTTCTTTGTCTACTGCTGTGCAACAGGACACCACAAACATGGCTTCTGGGCTCACGGAGTTGCAGCTCGGGACCTGGCACAAGGCAGTCTCTACTCCACATGGGGCCCTTCTCCCTTCCCTCTGCCTGGCGGCAACCCCAGGAGCTCACCATCTTTCCCAAGGCCTCACAGAGAGGACTGTGACCTGCTCTGTCCAGGGGCCTGGTGAGCATGTGACCTCTGTTTAACACTCCACCACAACCAGCCCTGATGGAGACACACTCACATGTACACACACACACATACACAGATGCACATGAGTGCACACCCTGTACACACAGGCACACACATCCATTCACACACGGGTACGGCATGGGGAAATACATGCATGACAGGTAGAGGCACATACACTTGAACCTGGCTGCCCTCCATCCCAGCAGCCAGCCACAGAGAGATGGGTCTTGCTCAAAACAGCCCTTGCTCCTGCCCTTCCCCAACAGTGCTGGTGCTATTGGACCAGCTGAAGGAGTCCAAATTGCCCAGCACCAGTTGAGAGAGGTCATGCGGTCCCTGGGAAGGTCAGCCAGCCCCCCTGCTGCTCCCACCACCACGCTCAGATGCCTGGGCACTTTCTCATGCAGAGCTTAGTCACGCCTGTTCCATTTCTGGAAAGGATGCTGTGTCCCCAGCACCTTGCCAAGTATTTTACACACCTTCCCTCACTTAATTCTCACAGCAACCCAGGAGGGGGCCTGTCAACAGCATGCTACTCCTGCCTGCTCCTTGAACAGCACAGGCAGCCTTCGCCCCTTTGGAGCCCTGGACACTAATAGCCCCAAAGGGAGGCCACGTGCCATGGCCACGTTCTGGCCATGCTGCACGGTGTCCATCTCTGCACGTGCAGCAGGGGCCGTGGGCAGCTTGTCACCCATCTTCAGCAGCTCCTGCCCTTCCCCAGGGAGTGCCTTCTTAGGCCCCACTCTACTGCCAAAGCAGAAAAGGATGCTACCAGCTGCTGCTGCCTACTTTCTAGGAACATTTCAAGAAATCCTTCCCGTCAGTTCATGTGACTGCCTGAGATGTAGTGGACTCGTCTAGTAGCTGTCCCCCTGCCCCGACCCTGGTCTCAGTTTCGGAGGATGTGTGCCTCAGTATTCTACCAAACTTCTACCTCCAGAAAGCGTTTCAGACAATAAACCCAAGCCCTATCGTTGCGATCTCCATAATCAAGTACAGGTATCTCCTGGTTGTCGACAGTGCATTTTGCGCCACTTTGCTTTTACGGTAGACCTATGTTAGTACCTGTTTTCATGAAAGGAAAAAAATCTGGAGAGGATTTTCACTTTTATGAAAAAAGGCAAAAAGCGAAAATAAGAAATAGCGTTCAGTGTTTGTTTGCAGAAACCGTTACAGGGCACAGCCAAACTCCTTCCCCAGAAACCACACTCAGCTTGTCAGCATGAAGCCTCCACAGCTTTCAACTGTATCTGTGAGCATCTGTGTTTTATCTCAAATTGATTTTTTTCATCCAATAGCAAATGTGTCCTAAGGTAATTACTTCTTTGCTTTATGATGCCATTTTGGCTTACAAAAGTTCTGTTAGGAACGCTCTACTTTCAGGTAGCTGGGAAACCTGTGCTGAGGTATCCAGTGTACTCCCTGCTTTCTGAGCCTGAGGACCCAAAACATTCTAAGAGCCACTGAGGTCAGCACCCACCTGTGGCTGTTCCCTTGGGTGTGCCCATGGGGCAGACATCAGTGAGCAACCTATGAGAATCTCATGTTTTCTTAATCCCAAGAGATGGAAATTTCTTAATGCATTCCTGTTGTGAAATAAAGAATGTCAGGCACCCCTAGTTAGTATCACACCAGTCATTGCTGCCAAAATTCCTATTCAGTACGAAGAACCATAGTCAAAATACTCCTTGTCCCTCTAAATATTGTATGTGAATATTTTTACTAAATGAACATACTCTATAGGAGGGAAACACAGTAAGAAGAAAAATGCAATCAAAAATGAAGGCTCACTTAAAATCCATCCTAACCAGATTCCTCAAAAAATTAAAAATGGAATGACCACATGACCCAGCAATTCTACGTTTGGGTATATACACAAACAAACTGAAAACAGGGTCTCGAAGAGATATTTGGGCATTCATGTTCACAGCATTCACAACATTCACAGCATTCACAGCATTCACAGCCGAGAGATGGAAACTACCCAAGTGTCCCTTGACCAGATGAATGGATAAACAAAATGAGGTCTACTCACACAGTGGGATATCATCAAGCCTTAAAAAGGGAGGAAATTCTGACACATGCCACAGCATGGATGAAGCTCGAGGCCATTCTGCTAAGTGGAAAAAGCCAGACACAAAAAGACAAATACTGTATGGTTTCACTTATATGAGGTACCTAGAATAAGTAGGCAAAGTGATAGAGACAGAAAGAATGGTGGTTACTAAGAGGAGGGGGAATGGGGAGTTAGTGTTTGATGGGGACAGAGTTTCAGTTTTGCAAGATGAAAAAGCTCTGGAGAATGGTTGCACAAGGACATGTACTTAATGCCACTGAACTGTTCACTTAAAAACAGCTAAGATGGTAAATTTTATGTTATGTGTATTTTACCGCAATTAAAAAAATATTTCTCCAGGTAAGGAAAAAAAAATCCATTATAACCAACACATCAGCTGTAATTTACTGGCTGAAGGTACTAAATGCTGCTTTCTTTTTGCAAGATTTGCCCACACATGAAACATCTTCAGGGAGAATGGCAGTAATTAGCCCCAGGATCAAAAGAGTGAGTATGAGACTGAGTTCTGGAATTTCCAGTTTAGCCACCAGCACTTGGATTTTCTAACAGCCCACAATGAGGAATGCAGCCAGAGATAAATAAATGAACCATGAGGTAGAAATCATAAATACCAACCCAACTCAGCAGCATGACTCACAATAGCCCCAAAATGGAAACAACCCAAGTGTCCATCAACAGTTGAATGGGTAAGCAAAATGGGGTATATCCGTACAATAGAATACTGCAATAAAAAGCAGTTACTTTAAAAGAAAAAAAAGCCCTTACAAATGCTGCAACATGAATGAACCTTAAAAACGTTATACTAAGCAAAAGAAGCCAGACACAAAAAGCCAGGTATTATATGATTCTGGTTATATGAGATGTCCATAAAAGGCAAATCCCTAGAGACAGAAAGCAGATGAGTGGTTGCCTGGGGCTGGGGAAGGGGAAAAACAGAAATTACCTGCAAAAGGGCATGAGGTGACAGGATGCTCTAAAACTGGGTGTTGATGATGTTTGCACAACTCTGTAAATTTACTAAAAATCATTGAATTGTACACTTTATCGTATGCAAATTATACCTCAATAAATCTGTTCTTAAAACTTTTATGTTAAAAAGTACATATCAACAGAGACACAGTCAATGAATACTTTGTCTCTCAGGGTGAGAGTACAAGGCAGACTTTTAAATTGGAACAAAGAATGTGCACTCTGCTGCCTGTCTGTCTGCTATCTAATGCCGTGTGTGCCCCACTAATCATCCACCCTGAATACCAGAATCTCAGGCTTTCCTCTGAGAGTTCAAGCCTGAGTGCTGTGAACTCATGCTGGTAAAAGATGGCTCAAGACATCTCATAGGCAGTCAGGACAGTTGACAGGACATGTCAACTATCCTTACATTAGATTCTATCTTCCGAGAGAAATATACCTGGGTCTTATTGCCAAATTATCATGGTACCCCAAGAAATGAATTCACCCAAATAATATGTAATAGTATTCCCTTGGCTTCTATGGGGTGACTGTATACAACTCATTCATTTTTAAGATGCATTTTTTTAAGATTAAGTATTTCTATGTCTTTTGCAAAATCAAAGTTGAAGAAATTGTTACCCAAGTTGCCTTAAGTAAATTCCACCTAGAATTAACATTTTCCTCTGTGCATGAAGTTCTATTCTCCAGCTGTTAGATAACAAGAAATGATAGATTCATTCATTAAGATAAAAGTCTATGAATTTCTTTCCTTGCCAGGACTGTCAGAGCTGATTCTAATCAGGCCACTAAAGGATGTCCAAAGAAATAAAAACTAATTCCTCCCTACTCCTTGTAATAGGACTTGTTCTGTTTTTATTATTCAAGTTTATAAGAGTCTTTAACTCTGCAAGATGCCAAATTCTTTTGGGGTATTTGAAACATGCATTTCTGCTCCAATTATTGACGGATATTACCCATCATCAGGCATTTATGATGTAAACAGTATCATAGCAGGCCATAAAAGTTGTTAGCTTTGGAAACTTGGAATGAAGTAAAAGCAAGGACACGTGGCGGAAGGTGCATTCTGAGAAGTCTCCATCTCCACGTCCGGACTGAGGGGAGAAGCCCTTCCTGGTTACAGAAGTTCCAAATTCATGAAAGGAATGAAAGTCATTTCACCATGAGCTGTTTCACTTTCAAAGGAATAAAGGAAGAACAGGACAAATGCACCTCTTTTTCAAGGCAATGGTGTTTAAAAACTTCTCTGCACATATGCCAGGTTTCCCCCAGAGCCCTGGGGGGGGTCAGCTGATGGGGGGGGAGTGGCAGAATAGGTAAGAATCCCAGAAAGGCTCCAGGTGGTTCCCCCAGGACCAGCATCCCCAAACAGCAATCCAGCAGGGCAGCCGACTTGCATCTGTTGTGTTATTGGGCTTTAACATGGTATTTTGTTTGAAGAAATGGTCTGGTCTTTAAAATAGAAAAACTACTATTATAAAACATTTACAATCCAACTGGGGAATTGTGATGTGTAGAAGGCAGGTCACTGTGCCCTTCCCTCCATCCACCATGACCAAGCAGCCAACATCTCAGATCAGGGCAGAACTCAAGACCATCTCCTGACCTCCCCCTGGAGAAAGCTTCCAGCATAGGTACACTTGGTCAAGTGGTCACTAAGGTGATACTGAGGACTCGGGCCAGTCTCTGACCAGAGAAATAACAGTGAAAGGTATCATCTGTCAAGTGTCAAGTGAATGTAAAGAACTTATGGAAAGAGAGTGAGAGGAGAGAAGTGGGAGCAGCTGAGAGGCTCCATGACATCCTGCCTCCAAAAAGGACATCCGAGGACATGCTATTTCTGGGCTCTCCAACAGCTGAACTTTCGGGAAGAATTGTCTTATCTGCTGTCTCTCCCGGTCCAGCACTCCTGTCTTCCCCATCATCCAGTGCGTACACCCACCTTCCCTCCAAGAGCGCTCCTGACCAGGGCTCCGTGTTAACAGACCCAATCTTATGTGTCTCATCTTACTCATCCTTGCCTGAATTACATAAGGTCAACCACACACACCTTGAAGACTTTCCTCTCTTGGATTTTAACTACACTCCCTGAGTTTTCCTCCTTCCAGGGGTCCTTCCTCTTCAGTACCCAGGATGTTTGTCTAACTCCTTTGAACTGGTTCAGCTGTTCACAGACCCTAAATGGTGTTGTTCCTTGGGGAAAATTTCCCTTTACACATGCTCTTTTTAGGATCACATTCATTCACATTCCTATGACTTGAAATGCCATCCACATACTGATAAACTCAAATTCACATCTTCCGTCCAGACTTCACCCCAAGCTCTGACTCATACGCTCAAATGCCAACTAGAAATCTGCACCCAGGTGCTTAATTGCCCGCCACCCAAACTGGACCTGTGCCGTGCCCTCCATCACTGACTCTGAGCTGGACACGGGAGTGGCTTTGACCAACAGTATGTATAGGAAGGAAATTGGCAGCACCTGCCTTGGCATTTTTGGGACCCCTGAGCTACCACGTAAGCAGTCTACCCTCCTGGAGAGACCATGTGTAGTGTCCCTGAGATGTCATGGAAAAAGAGAGAGGTCCAGCCACTCAGTGTCTCAGCTGAGCTCAGCCTCCAACAGTCCCTTCAAAGGCACCAGATATGTGACTAAAGCCATCTTGGATGTCCCAGCCCTAGCTGCCAGCAGATTGTAGCCACATGAGAGACCCCAATAAGAATCACCACCAAGGAACCATTCAGGTCAGCCCAGTCAGTCCGCAGAATTGTTGCTCTTTTATGTCAATAGGTTTGGGGTATTTTTTAATGCAGCAATAAATAACCCAAAAGATACCCACAGGTCTCTTGATTTTCCTCTCCAAACCTGGTCCAAAGCCCTCATCCCCACCTCAGTCAATGAAACTGAGGTCTTCCCAGCTGATCTCACCTCAAACCTAGATTCCTCCCTCTCTTACATCCTCCATCTCTGTGCCCACACAGATAGACCCCCTGAAACATGTCTGCACTGCCACTGCCTGGCCCAGGTGGCCGTCACCTCCCCTGAAATAAGGCAGCGTTTCTTAACTGGTCTTCCCTTACTGCTCTTTCCTTTGCCCAATCAATTCTCCACACAACAGCTAATGGTTTTCTTAACATTTCAATCAGATGGGGTCCTCCCTATTTGAAATCCTCCAGTGGCTTTTCTTGGACTTAAAGAAAACCCAGGGGAATTCCCTGGCAGTCCAGTTGTTAGGACTCTGTGTTTCCACAGCAGGGGGCATGGGTTCGATCCCTGGTCAGGAATTAAGATCTTGCGAGCCATGCAAGATCTTAATCTTTTCAGCCAAAAAAAAAAAAAGAAAAAAACCCAAGTTCTTTGTCATAACCTCTACATTCCCACATCATGGGGCCACTCCTGGCCCTCCCACCTCACCTGTACCACTGACCCGTCCCCTCGTGTCTCTCCTTCCACCTCGGCTAATCCTCCTGCTAGGAATGTCCCACCCACTTCTCACAAGACCTGTCAACTCAGTGTCAGTGGGTCTCCTCAGACAGGCTGCCCTGACCCCTGCAGCAATAACAAAGTCCCCGCCTCCATCCCCCGTCATGATTTTCTCAGCCCTTGGATCAGGTCCTTCTTAATGCTTGTTAAATTACAATCTTTTTTTATGGTGCTATTGTTTATTCTAAAGTATCTTCTCCACATAATCTGTGGTCCACCGTGGAGGGCACCAGTGTGTCTATGCAAGTGACAACTGTAGGCCCAGTGTTTGCCTGGTTCTTGGCATTCAGTAGGCACTCGGCGTTTGCTGAATGAACACATGGGCATGAGACCTTATTGGTGCATGTTGAGAGTGGATAAAAACTATGAAACATTGGGGTCTCTGGTTAGACACCAGGTAAGGGCCTTGGCGTTGACTCTTGTCATACCAGGAAGGCATAATAAGGCTTTAAGAAATGGAGGGTTGCCACCTAAGCTTCAGGGAGCAGCAGTGAAAAGAGATACATCCCACATCCAAATATTCTGACAGCCTCAGTTCTACATCTGGAATTCAAGGTCAAAGACAGAGAAAGGGCCAAAAGACAAGCCAGCCGCTGTCTGCTATTTTCAAAAATTACAAATTTAACACTTCCAAGAAGTGCTGAAGACTTTTCACAAATACAAGCACGTGCTTCAGTCAAAGTAGTTGACGACTTGCTCAAACACTGAAGTCTCAGGGACTCGTCTCTACAGGACAAAGACGAAGTGTTGTATCAAAGGGGACTAGGTGAAAAGGCATCCATGAAGTAGGTATTCTCTTTACCTAGGACTTCCTCTTACATGAAATAGATGTTTCCCTTACATAAGACTTTTACTTAAAGAGCTCTTTGTGGTCACTTATTAAAAACTGGAAAGGAAAAGCAGGTCCATGAAATGTGTCTGCTTCACAAGTCCACGGATGTGTGATCTCGGGCATGAACCTCCTCCAAGCCTCCACATTCTCAGCTCTGGTGCAGGTTGGGGGAGCTCTTGGAAAAAAAACAAAACCATCTTCCTCAACTTATCGTGATGACAAGATCAGATAACTAGGTGAAAGTCGCCATTAGAAAGAGCTGTGTGTGTGTATATGAAACAGGGTCTCAGCTGAGGCCAAACTGAGATTTGCACTCCTGCGATGCCTTCATCAGATGGCGGACAGGTTTCAGTACGCACAATCTGGTTTATTGCCAGATAAGGAGGAAAAAGGATTTTGTGACAAGGACCTGTGGGACTTATCAATATTGTCATTTCAGTCTCCTGAAACACTAACCATGACTATTAAACATTACTGGTTTACTGGAGTAAACATTAACCATATTACTTCTAAATACAGAGAGTCAAAGAGCTACTGCACTCATTGTATGCGTTGTTTGTGGTGTGCGTGCTTTCTAAGGCTTGAATCTGTAAAACATTTCTTTCTGTTGAAGGGTCCAAATACCTGCTATGTGAAATCCCACATGACAAAGGGACAAGTGTGGTGGATAAAGTAACCCCTACCCCACCCGGTGCCATCCAGAACTGCTCCACACTGGGCCGAGGTGTGCAGGGAACCCTGGACCTGAATAGTTTGCTTAGGGACACCGAGAGTCAGCAGCTGGGGCTGCACCCTGGAGCACAAGGGACTGGAAACACTAGTGAGGGGACACTTCACAGCAGCTCAGAGGTCTTCATTCGACAGAGAATTACATAGAGCAGGGCAGGGAGAAGGGCCCTGGGAGGCCCATAGAATTCTGGAATTAGTGTCATGGTGACCTCTGTTGAGCCGACATCTGACGGGCCTGCAGATACAGGAGTTGCATGTTATTTTTATTTCGTAAGCGTAAAGAAAGCTGCTTTTGGAAAGAAAACATTTATTAACCTGGATCTGAGCCAATCCAAGATCAATACATGCTACAACACTACCCGATTCCAGATGACCTGTCAGCCTGTCAGGCTTGTGTCATTGCCTCAATAATAACATTGAGCAATAAAAAGAGGTCACTGTTACACAGTCCGTAACACGACCCCTCAGCCTGCAGCCCAGCACCCAGGCCCCTCCCTCTGCTCCTGAGCCCAGGACAGGTCCAGTAGGCAGCTTACTACACCTCAGTTTCCTCTGCTCTCCCAGACCTGCCCAACCATCTCCAGCCTTGAACCCATGTCTCCAGAAGTATTTGGTCCTTTAGATTCTCAATGCTTGCTGTTGACATAAAATTATCGTATGTCTATAAAACTGAGTATGTTTAGGTGTAAACAAGATCTTGTTTCCTGAGGGGCTCCATGGCAATAGAAATACTTATGGTTCTATGCCAGTGATGGTTCCCTGTTGCTTTGCTACAATTTCAGTCCTATCTGTTTATCCAGTGACCAGCTCATGAAGAAACAGAAATAGGAGACCTGGCATTCTGTCTCTTCTCAGATGTCATCCTAGCATTTCAGTACAGGAAGGATAGATAATCATTACAGCGCTTCTATGAAACTATGACGATATTTCATCTGACTTGGCTCAGAATTTTGCTGTTTCACTACTGAACTGTCTTTGGTTACTTGGACACATCGAGGATTGGTGGAAATAATTGATGGGAAAACAACTGCAATTGTCACCCAAACAAAGCCCCCCATGCTGGCTGCTCTAAAAGCTGGAAACCCAAGTGTGAGCGAATCAAGAACTTGATTTTTGACTAAACACAGGCATCAGCCTCAAATGGAAACTGACCAGGGTCTTGCAAAAATCATGCATGATCTTAAGCCAGATTTCAAGGCAAATGAGTTCCAGAAAGGATCTTGAGGCCAGAAGGCATCCCAAGGGGTCCTCTGCACTTCTAGGTAAAGGCTGAGGATGTCTTCCAAATGAAATCAATTCTCCAAGAGATTAGTCTATGGATAGAGCTGCTAGTAAACACGTATTTCTAAGATTTTCCTGTAATAGCTTTCATTGTGAAACAAAGTAGTTCAGCCTGCAATTGTTGGTGTTTTATATACACACACACACACACACAAAAATGCTTTAATGTTACTGCTATCCCTCATTCTGCTCACTTTTTTTATTTGCTGTGTTGGATGAATTACTAATTTTCAATTAATAAGACCTCCCCTAGATCCTCAATAAAGCCTGGAAGAATCTTATGGTAGTAAATACTTCAAGTATAAAAGAGGCTGAACTCTTCCTCAAAAAAAGGAAAGACATGGTGAAGACAGGAGCACGTCTTGGTCTCTGCCCTTGAACCCCAGGATTTAATCAGAACTTGCTCCTGCCCTCAGCAGCCCTGTGACATGCTACCTCTGCCTGCCATGCTCTCTCCCACCCTACCCCAGTCACCCCCTCACCAGAACAGATGTCACTCTCCCATGAGGTGGCCCTACATCTCCCTCCCCGTGCCTCTTGTCTGTTCACCTCTTGCAGAGACAGATAACTCAAGTCTCAGATTTCCAATGACAGGTTAATTTATGCAATTTCATTTTTTTTCTTAAAGATGAATTTTAACCATATTTTTTGCAAGCTGTCCTGGGGACCATTTGCACATAAGAGCTCCATTTTTAGACGGTCTCATTGTCCCCTAAACTTGAAAACACAGCTTCTTACAATCCTTCCCGTAGAATCGCATGGGACACGGCCCAGAGCCCTGGTCCACTCTGAGCATCCCAAACTGATTCACCCACACAGTAGCTCTGCAATGAAGTCCCCAGGAAGCTCTATAGGTATGATTATGGGCTGTGGGATAGCACTCGGGGGGGAAATATTTTACATATGAAACCAAATGGGGGGCTTCCCTGGTGGCGCAGTGGTTGGGAGTACGCCTGCCGATGCAGGGGACGCGGGTTCGTGCCCCGGTCCAGAAGGATCCCACATGCTGTGCAGCGGCTGGGCCCGTGGGCCATGGCTGCTGGGACTGCGCGTCCGGAGCCTGTGCTCCGCAGCGGGAGAGGCCGCGGTGGTGAGAGGCCCGCGTACCGCCAAAAAAAACAAAAAAACAAAAAAAAAAACAAATGGGATTTAATTTTAGAATTTTATGGGAATTTTTATGTTGAAAAAATATCAGTCCAAATATATGTCCTGACTTAGGACTCGGAAACTGAGGTATTGTGTTGAAGGCATACAACCCTTTGGAGGCGCTGTTATCATTACGGGCGTGGTAGATCTTCCTTACTCCACCATAAGCCCCCCGTGGCTGACATGCTTTTCTAACCATCTCTCTCTTCCCGTGTGAGGTAGAGATAACGCTGGGTGTCCATCTAACCCTTTCATCCTGCACACTGCTTGACTCTAACACCCAGCCTCTTTAGCAGTTAGATGGGCCATGGGATGCTTCCGGCAAATGGAAGGTGGGCAGAAGTCAGTGCATCACCTTCAAGCTGAAATCTCCCACGGGAACCTCTATACTACTTCGCTCTCGCCTGCTTCCTGGATTCAGAGATTCTTACGGAGAACTCCAAAGCCCTCAAAGGTGTCAGAGCCACCTGATAGAAGGTGCATGACTGTTGGGCACAGCACCCCTGCCTCAGTCCTCAGCCACCCCTCAGAGGACGTGAGGAAGAAATTCCCCTTTACTGCAGAACACCATTGGGTTTGGGGTTTGGGGTGAACGCTAACCACACTGACTGATACACTGTGCCATCTGCCTGCATTTGAGAGGACCTCAAAAGACCCATGTTGAATGAATGAATGAAGTCACCAAGAGAGTTGAGAACTGAATGGCTCTGTGCCACACATATGGGTCCATATGAGAAAATCACATAAATTAAGAGTTTCAAATATCAAGCCCAGTTCCTTGGCCATCAAGGGACCCAGTGGCAGTGCCAGTAGGACTGGCTTCCACTGATCCCTATAACAGAGATCTGGAGATGCTTAGCCTTAAGCAAAAAGGACTTGAGTGGTATGGAAGATGCCCAGTTCTGGGCTCACTCCTCCAGACAGTCAAGAAGAGATGTGCTAATGAGGACACAGATGCACCTGTTGTCTGACGAAGGCCAGCCTCCAAGGTCCTCCAATGTAGCTCCAAGTTCAGGCAGGGCCTCTTTTTTTTTTTTTTTTTGTGGTACGCGGGCCTCTCACTATTGTGGCCTCTCCCGTTGTGGAGCACAGGCTCCAGACATGCAGGCCCAGTGGCCATGGCTCACGGGCCCAGCCGCTCCGCGGCATGTGGGATCCTCCCCGACTGGGGCACGAACCCGCGCCCCCTGCATTGGCAGGCGGACTCCCAACCACTGCGCCACCAGGAAAGCAGGGCCTCTTGATGAAGTCTTTCTCAGCCAAGATGTGGACCTCAGCTTGCCCTAGCTGGCAAAACTCCACAACTGCTAACACATGCTGTCCTCACCTCACCTCCAGCCCAGCCAGCCTAACCTTTAGATGGCAAACTTAGGGAGAGGTTACACACACAGCATGCAGGCCCAGCTTGGTGGGGAGGAGGGGCAGAGAACCGGGAATCCCAGCAGATCCCTTGTGACTGGCATTATAGGAAGTGATTCCAGGGATAGATGGGTAGCATCTAGATTGAACTGAGTCATTGGAGGGAGCGGTTGAGCGTCCATGCATATGGGCTGTTGGGGGTCTTAGAGGTCATCTTTTAGCTGAGAGGGGAAGCTCATAAACAGACCACTGGGACACGATGTGACCAAGCGCTATTAGGCATGTGCACCTGTGCGATCAGAGCATAGAGAAAAGAGCACACTTAAGTCTGCCTGCAGGTGAAAGGGAGGCTCCCTGACAAGGCCTGTTGAGTGCCCTTGGTGTCCTGCCCACCTCGCACTGGACCTCCGTGCCCTGGTACAGACCACCGGTACCTGCCTGAGGCTCTCCAAGGTGGGCTCAGCCCATTGCTGGGATGAGCCAGAGAGCTTGCAAGTTGACTACCTGCCTGCCTGGGGAGCAGAGTTCAGCCCGTGGTGGGGGCAGAGGGGAGATCAAAGGGTAAACACCCCACTCCTTAGTTCCCTCGCCTCCCAGAGGGGACACTGGCCTGAGGTCCCCAGGGCTGAGCCCCAGATGTCCACAGTGGTGACAACTCCCTCCCCACCACTGCCAGTATCTCCAGAAATAACCTCCAAAAGGAAACCCCACACTCGGTCCTGGCCTCAGGAACCCAAATTGTCCATCAGGTAAAGCCCAGAAAACGAGCCAGAGAATGTCAGATGTGGCAGGTGTCCCCTGCGAGTGATCCCCGCATGTGAATAACATCCCAGCCTTGAGAACTGGCTCAGCCCTTCTCCACAGCCAGGCTGTAATGTGAGAGAAGTAGGCAAACGGATTGTCCCAAGACACTGGTAACATGTCTACCCACAAAGACGTGTACAAGAAGGAACATGACAACTTTGCATTGTTATTACTTACTGCCCCAACTGGAAGGAACTCAGGTGTCCGCCGGCAGGAGAACTGTGGAGTGTCTGCACAATGGAATATAACTCAGCAATAATAGGGAACCAACTACTGATACATCCAAAGAAATCTCAAAAACACCCCAAACAAAAGAGGCTTTGCACAGAAGCATATACACTCCATAGATTCCATTCTATGAAGTTCTAGAAGAGGCAATGCTAAACTAGGGGGATAAAAGCCAGACAGTGGCTGCCACTGGGATGAGGGGCAGGGATTCACTGAAAGGCATGAGAGAACTTTCTAGGGTAATGGGAGTGTTCCATATCTTGATAGGGTTTGGATTACACAGGGGGATCATCAAATTGTATTAAGATCTGTACGTTTCACTGAATGTCTCTTACCCCTCCAAGAGAAAAAGTGAACAAAGATTGAACTCTAGTTAATAATGTGTGTGAAGTGTTTACTGATATCAGAAATTTCCTGTGCAATGCACGAAAAATATGAAATGGGTGGGTGAGTGACAATTGGACAGAGAGAAGGAGAGATGGGTGATGAAGCCAATGCCGCAAAAGGTGAACCCTGAAATCAAGATGTGGGAAGATGGGTGTTCACTGTACCGTTGAATCAACTTTTCTGCATGTTTGAAAGTTTTCATAATAAAATGTTAGGCAAGAAAGGGACCACATTGCCATGTTGGGAGCAGGACCTGGCCCACAGCGACAAGAGTACTGAATGGTCTAAGGTGGAGAGACTTGATCACACTGATGTTGAGAAAGGTTAACAAAGAACCAGACTGGCATCATGCAATGTGGTTGAAAGCACAACTGTCACCATAGTCTAGGCATGCCTTGAGCCGAGGAGGACACGTGTGACTTCAAGAGACACACAGAATGCAGGGGTGCCAAGGCCTGGGGGTGAGTGCCCCAGGAGTTGGGGGGGCAAGGATCAGGGTGACATCTGCTTCATGGTTACTGGTGGATATGGACCAAGCTTCTGACCTGTAGATGGGAGAGCTCTGGGTGTCTACAGGACAGGTGCCCTGCCCCTGCATCCTCCCCTCCTTGTGAGTGGCTGTCCCCTAGAAGACAAGAGGGAGGTACATGCAAGAACTTAGGATACCAAAGGCTGAGAGCCCAGAAGATGTCTTTTCCCTGTAACACGGTAATAGGGAAGAACAAATCTGACTCCATATTAGATCTGTTTCTTTCACTTTTAACCTTTGTATTCTATTTCTTGCTACAAGTTAATCACTAAAGGGATGTTGTCTAGAAGCTTAAATTATACATAATGGCCCATCTTTGGGAGCCCTGCCTCCCATGTAATGAGTTTTATACTAAGATACCTTTGTTTAGCTTACAGGAAACATCCTGACCAGCGCCACCTATGAATGGCTGCAGGAAGGAAGAAATTAACACATCTCCTCTGGAGTCTGGCCAGAACCAGGAGATATTTGACTTTACCCACTCTCCTTTTAGTATAAAAGAAGCCGGAATTCTAACTGAGAGAAAGGTGGTTCTTTGGGACACTGGTCCACCATCTTCCTGGTCTGCTGGCTTTCCAAATGAAGTCACTATTCCTTGCCCCAATAACCGGTCTCTCAATTCATTGGTCTGTCATGCAGCAAGCAGGAAGTGCTTGGACTCAGTAGCAAGACCAGGAGTGGCCCAAGGAGACAGAGCTGGGGAGAGGTACAGTGGTCTTAGCCTGCAGATGGGAGCCCTCCCAGCCAGGAACCCCTCCTGCCTCTGCCAGCAGCCCCCACTTCCCCTTAGACCAGCTTCGGCTGAGACCCCCTGCAGGGCCCTTTCACACTGTCTGACTCCCTTTTCTGCTGGCAAGGAGCCCATGTGGGTGCAATGCTGTCTGTCCTAGCTGGACTCAGGCTATTTCAGAGGTGTAAGAACACCCTACCAGGCCCTGTTCACACCAAGAGGAGAACCTGCCACCTGCCCCCAGATGTACAGGCTTCCAAGCCCAGTGCAGTGGGTGAAAGAGGAAAGGAAAACTCACCTCATCATTTGCAGATAAAGGTGTTCCCAGGATACTGGGTGCAGTTTTGGATGTTCTGGGCTCCTTGTGTGATGTCTCCCATTCACTGGCACAGGGAGACTGTGTGAATCAACTCTAAAATGTAAAAAAGAATCCCCAAAGAAGTACGTGTGGGTAGAACAAACCCACTTAGAAGATACCGGTGCTTAAAAGCCTGCAGGCTGGTATGATTGTCCAAAGTGGTGTTTCACTTCTTTAAAGAGAAGTGTTTTTCTGGATCTCCATGCGGAGGGCACCTGTTCCTGTGACCACAGCAATGCCCCAAGGGTATTGTGGTGAAATACCTCCTGAACATGGGCTGTCCCAAGTGACCCACCCTGCAGCCCCAGGCCTGGATAACTGAAGAGAATGTGCTGGAAGGAGCCATCAGGCCAGCCAACACAACAACCTGAACCTGGGGACTGGATATGGACAGGATTTAGGAAGCACTCACCTTTAAAAGGAGAAGAGCAGTGGCCTCCCCCAGGGCCCTGTAGAAGGCCCGTGGGCTCTGTGGGAAGATGGCCATGGCTCAGAGGCCCACGGATATTCCCATTCTCCTCCAAGGAAGCAATACAGCCTAGAGCTTGGGCGCCTGGCCTCTGATATCAAACACTGAGTCCAGATTCTGCTGCACCCCCTTCCCAGCCCTATGTGCCTGCCTCAGTTAACTCATATGTGTGGTGGCAATGATGTGGCCTCTCCAGGTGATGGTGAAGGCTCAGTGGACATTGTACTGATAAGGTGTATTGCACAGCCCTGCTCATGCAAGCTCTCACCATAAGGAACAGCCCAAGAAATCACAAAGCCCAAAGGAACCAGCCAGAGTCAAGTCTTTGGCACTATCCAAGCCCAGGACATTTCAGGCTTCATAACGGCCTGTGCTATTTCTACACACTCCCTGCTCTGCTGCCTCTTTTTTTTGGCCATGCTGCACAGGGCTTGTGGGATTATAGTTCTCTGACCAGGGATTGAACCTGGGCCCTCAGCAGTGAGAGTGCAGAGTCCTAACCACTGCCCCGGTCTGCTGCCCTTGAAGGAAGTCCTGAAGCCGCTGAGGTCCTCCTTGGCAGAAAAAAAAAACTGATTACAATATTAATAGCTTCTATAAATAAGCAAGTGCTACACAACCAAGGGGACTTTGGAGAAGGTGTTGAAAAGAATGCAATGTTTGCAATGTTTGAATTTCACAAACATGAGGTTGAGCTAAAGAAGCCAGACCCAATCTTACAAAGTTCCAGGACAGACGAAAGCAAGCGAGTGGTGGTATCAGAGGTCAGGATGATGACTGTCTGTGACTGTGGTCACTGGAGGGGCAGTGCAGTTTTTGAGGAATTTTTGTTTCCTTACTGCATTCTGCTTTTTCCTTTTGCAGCTTTTCTTTGTCCTCTTTCCTTTCAAAACAGGACTCCTTAACCCTGGAAACCATGAAAGTGCTTCTGTGTCGACGGCCTTTGGAAATTGCACACACGAGGTGCATCGCGTGCATGTGTGCACGTGTGTGTGCATCTCCTCATAACAGAGTCCACGGTTTTCAGCAGCTCCTCAAAGGGGCCCTGACCTCACAGGCCGCCCCATTATGGCTGAGTGCTTACTTGGCTATCACTGTCTCAGGAGCCATCCTTTCATGTTTTGTGCTTTTCCATGGGAAATGGGCGGCCTGCTCCCTAAAAAGAATGACAATGTCCACCTCCTTCCCCTCCAAGTTAGCCTTCCCCACCCTTTCTCAACCCTTTGGGGCCTTCTGTCCTGGTTCAGCCGAGCCCCTGAAGGCTAAGGGGTCCAGCAGGAATGGGCCAGCTGCTTCAGGCCCCAACATACAGCCCAGAAAGGGGCTGGGTACCAAGTTGTTCATGGTATTTTCAGGACCATTCAGGGAGACTTGATGGAGTGGCCAACTTTCCATTATTGGCCACTGAGGGGTGCTGATGAGACCAGGTGCCAGTGAGGCATGGATCCGGCCCCAAAGGACTCCACTCTGCACAGAAAGCCCTCACAGACCCCATGGAAAGTGGCATGACAAGCGACAGCGAATGCATGGGGGCCCAAGAGGACAGCCAGTGGGCTGGCACTTACTCCTGCAGTGAACTTCTGGACACGGTGGGAAACGATGTTCTCAAACTACCCAGGGTGGTGAAGGACCAGTGTTTTCTGTTCTTTAATTCCAGTGTACTGCAGATTGGCATTTTTGTGAAATGCATTGCTAGAACAATGACCAAGGGCTTAACCGCGGCCCCTACATCTCATCGCTGTAAAAGTTTGTACTTACTGTTGAGTTCTGTGTTTACCTCTTAGTGGAGCAGTAACAGCTCACAGCTCTGCATCCATCCACAAACCAGGCTTTGTAGCCCCCTGGTGCGAAACACGCCCCCCAGGCTGCCCCAAGAATGAAGGAGTTGGGTGTTCCTCTTCACTCGAGAGGCTGGATCAGTCCAAGTGCTGAATTCCTGGGGCTGTTAAGCTCGGGCACTTCAGCCTGCTGTGAGTTCAAAACGAGCAAGCTGTGGCAGTTCTATAAAAAGGCCCTGGGCGTAGAGATACCAATGCAGGCAGCTGAAGGGGCTGGACACAGCAGATGGGCAAGACCCACGGTGTGTGTGCAGGCCCCGTGATGTCTGCTCCTACAAGGAGCCCTTCCTGGGGGCCTCTCTGGGGGCCTTCAGGGAGAGAGATTACTGAGGTGGTTTGGAGGAAAAACAGGTGGGCGATAGGTGGAGAGGGAGGGAGGGGTATTTCAGGAGGCTAGCACATGGCAAAGGCAGGTAGGTACAAAAGGTAGGGGGTGGGGGATCCCCCCCGTGTGATGCAAGAGGGGGCTCTGGACCACACAATCGCTTGCAGGCTGTGAGTGAGCGGCCAGCTGGCCCTCTGCTTCATCCTGTAGTAGGAAAGCGCCACTGCAGTCAGCCCTTCCTGTCCTCTCTCTGCTGGGGGCTGGCTAGCAGATGACATTTAAACACACATCCCTGCCCTTCTGGGGGTTCCAGCCTGCAGCGGTGGCTGTGATTTCCCCTCCTCATTCAAAGGTGAGGGCTCTGAGGGTCAACTACCAGGTGACCAGCAGATGCCGGCTGAGGTCTGAGCCCCACCCTGCCCTGTCCTTGAGCTGCCTCTTCCATCACCCTGGATCCCCGCAATCAATTCCCTTACAAAATGGCTGGGAAAACAACAAAATCACGTTGACGTTGAAAGTGGAGCCAGACATCTGATCGCACATTTAACACCCTCTCATGCGTGTCTTTGCAGATGCCGCATCGCTGGCCGGACAGGTGATGGTGGTGGGTGAGGTAGGCATGGCCGCAAGCCCTCCATAGGCCGTAGGAAAACTTCGCCTTACACCCTGCAGCTCGAAGACTCTCTGAAGAGGCCCTGGGAGTCATTTAAGGTGACTGGCGTGCCTGCAGGGAAGCACTGCCACCCTGCTGGACGGCACAAGATTGGAGTTTTCCCACGAAAGGAGTCCATGCTTTAGGGGCGTGTTCCTGCCCACGTGCCTCTCCTTTCTGTGACCCAGCCAATGCTTCTGAGAGATGTGCAGAGCCTAACTGCCCCTCACCTGCCTCCCCATGTAGTGCAATTCAGATCAGGCAGATTCCAGAGCTTCCCAGCCCATCAGCTTGGCAGAGGCTGGGCTGGAACCCCACGGCTGCTAAAAATGGCTGCTTCACCCATCCCAGCTGAAAGAGGCACAGGCTAACATTCTTGTCATAGTTGGAAGTGGTCCAGGGCTGACTCTCTCTGCAGCTGCTTTCCACTGCAGCCTCCCGGCTCCACCCAGGCCTGGGCGAATTCCTCACACCCAAATCAAAACCAGTCTCTGCTACAGACAGGAGTGTGGGGCGGGGGTGAGGTGGCCAACTACAGCGCAGTGCCCAGCAGCCCCGCGGACCATGGGGAAGGGGGCTTGGTGTGGAGCATGCATTCCACCCTCATAAAGTGACTGTCACGTACCCTGGCTGCCCAGATGGGAAGCCTGAGGCCCAGAGTGATTGCGGCCTGATGCACCTCATTCACTCAAGTCCCTGCACGTCTGACACCAGGATGCAATTCTTTCCACGTGGAAATGCCTTCCTCCTGAGAAAAGCACACAAGTCAGTGTGGTGTCTGCCCCTCCTCACTGAGGGTGGGTCCTTGTGCCTCCCCCTGGAGTCTCTGCTGCTCCCTCCCCGGGTGTGTGGTACCTTCCAAGGCTGCACGCCAACAGGCTCGCAGCATCTGCCTTGTTCACGGACTCTGGCTCCAAAGCTGCAGGTCACCTCAGGAGACACTTGACCGTCCTGAGGCCGCCATGCTGGAAGGAAGCCCAAACTACACAGAGGGTCTCCACTCAGCACATGGATCTGTGGGAGAAGCACATCCAGGTGACCCAAGCCCCAGCTATCCAGTCACCCCCATAGAGTGAGTCTTCCCACAGGCCCAGCCTGAAATCCTGACCTCCGAATCCATGGACAAAGTGAAGTGGAGCTTCTTTGGTGCCGCTAAGCATTGGGTAGATGGTGATTCAGCATCAGGTCGCTGGACCTGTGAGTGTCTGGTCTCCAGCAGACGCTCCATGGTGCATGGTGCATCGCGCACCACTCCATGCTCTCCACAGTTAAGCCTGAGTGCTTGGTACGTAAAGAACAGCCAGAATCGTGATTCTGCAACCCTCCCCTCAAGGAGGCCGCAGTCAAGAAGATGGGAAAGAAAAAAACCCTACAAATAACCTGTCACCCACCAGACCCCCAGCCCTGAGTGCAGGGAGAGATGCACACTCATTCCCACACTCCTGCAGCCCGCGGCCAGGGCAGGGCTCTGGGAACCTCGGCAGCCAGGTGAGGCCTTGGGCCAGTTAGTAAGCTCACCAGCCCAAATCCCAGGCCCAGGCCCGTGGTTGGTGTCCTGACACTGCTGAGATGGGGACAGAGATGCTGTTAGCCAGGAACTGGAGGCAGGCCCAGGGCAGCAGGGGGCAGTCTGAAAATGGGGGTGCCCTGGACTCTAGAACCAGAGCACAGTCACTCCCGGAGCTGCTGTAAACATTGTAAAGCAGGGGAGAATCTCTGTGAAGCTCAAACCGTGCCACCCAGGGAAATGGACGGTGGCCAATCTGCTCTTCATGGGGAAATCACGATGTCGTCTTCAGGCAGCTCGGCTCTTTGCAGGGTTTGTCCTGAGCTTTGTGCCCAGGCAGATTTTGGAGGCCAGGCAGCACTGTGGCCATGCAGCCTGGGGCAGGGGACCCAGGGGCTGCAGACACTCCCTCCTCCCACCGTCTCAGGCCAAGGGTGCACCTGAGCTCTGCTCTTTGATGTCCTGTCTCTGCAGACAAGCCCTCTCAGCTCTCAGGGAGACTGTTAGAAGTGATTCTTAATTTGCCTTTTATCAGAGACCAGAGGAAAGAGTTGAAAGCAGGAGTCGGGGGTTTTCAAAAGAACCTGCAAGACTGGGGAGGGGAGGCAAAGCAGCCTCAAGCCTTGAAAGGAAGCAGACAAACGTCTACAGTCTCCCCAGCTCTAGAGACCACGTGTTCCCTGGCCTATGATGTGGGAGTCGGGGGTCGTCAGAAAAGCTCAGCTTTGTGTTGGCACAGTGCTAGGGTGTTTCCTTTAGGGTTGGGTTGTGGTTTCATTTGGAGCCTATCCAAAATCTAATTATCAAAACTAAAGGGGCAGGTGCTCTTGGGCTGCATCAAATCACAGCGGGTGGAGCCGCCTACCACACTGAATCTTCTCACCCCCCAGACGTCCTGGCGTGTGCAACCTCCTGGGCATTTCAGGTGAGGCAGGGATGCCTCCAAATGAATGAAAATGCAAAATGAGGCAGAAAGCCAGGTGTAGAATAGCCCCCAGCGATCCTGGCCTCCCTAAACAAGCAGGGCCTGGGCTCCCACCTCAATGCCATTTCTCAGGTAGCAGCTGCCCCTCCAGACCAGAGAAGCCCCACACTCATGGGACCAGCTGCTTCTCCTGCGTTATTTGCCAGGAAGCTGCCTTTCTGTGCTGATTTGCTAAGAGGGAAGCATCTCGGCAGCCACTGGGATCATGGCAAAGCCCCTGGGCCAGCAGACAACCAGCCTCCTGAAGCTGACAAAATGTGAGGACGAAGCAGAGCTCTGTGGGTGGGTGAGCCATGGTTTGATACCCCCACTGTGGGCACCTGAGGCCAGGCGCCTGCCAGGTGCTGGGGAGATGTGACAATGACCTCATCTTGCCCTCAGGGAGCCATGACCCATGGGGGCTAAAGGACACCTATGCCAGCAGCCTAGATGCCTTCTTAAATTGTGATAAAACATGTATAACATAAAATTTACCATTTTAACCATTATCCACTGTACAGTTCAGTGGCACTATGTATATTCACGTTGTTGTGCAACCATCACCATCATCTATCTCCAGAGCTCTTTCATCTTCCCAAACTGAAGCTCCATCCCCATTAAGCACCAACTCTGCATTCTCCCCTCCCTTCAGCCCTTGGCAACCACCATTCTACTTTCTGTTTCTGTAAATCTGACTAGTCTTATATAAATGGACTCGCACAATATGTGTCATTTTGTGACTGGCTTATCTCACTAAGCAGAATGTCCTCAAGATTCAGCCATATTGTAGCATTGTCGGAATTTCCTTCCTTATCATGGTTGAATAATATTTCATTGTATGCTGTTTGAAATGTACCTGCTCAGGCGTGGTAAGACACACAGCCATGGAAATGATTGTCCTGAAGGAAGAAGTTTTTATACTCACAGATCCCTAGAAACAGGAGGCAGGGCATGCCATGCAGGGCCACACAGGGAAGCACCAGAGTCAGGGAGGAAGCAGAGGAGGACATGTGGTTTCTCTGGGAAGAAACAGGTGAGGCAGAGTGAGCAGGCTTAGCATTGGCTAGTTTGAATAATTTCAGCAGACTCTGGCGCAAAAGGCTGTCCTTAGTTACCTGCAATCTGGACCTGGTGTTATTAGGGCAGGTGGAAAATAACCTGAGTAAGAGAGCCAGATAGAGGAGGGGGTGGGTTGTGGGCTCTGGATGGGTTGGTTTGCATGTGAAAGGTGTGCTCACAAGTCAGTTACTATCTCTAGGCACTGGCCGGCCCTGGGAGGGACAGTCTCTCCAGGGTCAGCAAGATGTCAAAGCACAAGCATAACAAAAAATAAAAAAGCATGATTAATACACATGTATTTACCACATTTTATTTGTCCATTCATCCACCAATGGACACTGGGTTGTTTCCACCTTTTAGCTATTGTGAATAAAACTGCTGTGAACATTAGCAAACAAGTGTCTGTTTGAGTTCCAGGCAGCCTAGGTATTTTTAAAGTGCAGTTGGAACCTAAATTTCTTTTTCAGAAATGAGGAGAAAGGTAGCACCAAAATCAGGAGTTGGAACACAAAACAATCTCAACTAGATGAATATGTTTAGTGCTGAGTCCTCACCCCAGCCCACTTCTTCAGCATCCCTGGCCAAGAGAAGTATGAACATCTTTTTCTAGCCTGGTAGTCACCTGCCAGCTGTCTTCTTTTCCCTGCAGCAGAAAATGACCCAAGTCCGGTGGCACGGTTCCAACCAGTGGTCAGGTAAGTGCCCCAGAGCCCTTTGCCAACACATACAATTATTCAAAAACCCAAAACATTGAGAATCTGTGGCCTCAGAGTCCTGGACGGGTGCCTGGGTCACACTCACGGCTGCAGATCAGATTGGACATGCCACGGATTGGAAACATCATGGGAAAGCCCTCGCTCACATCCACTGTGAGTCTTTTCTTCACACTGCAGTCCTTGACTGCAAGAAGAATAACTAATTGGCCTTAGATCACGAAGCCCGCCATCTACCTTCACAGTTTCATGGGAACAATCCCAGACACCAGTGTCCCTTTTAGGGCCAGGTCTCTTCAAGACACCACTAAGCATTCACCTGCCCCCCTCCCCGCCCCCTGTGAAGACAATGTCAGACGCCAAAGGGAAGTGGGAGTCAGAGTGGTGGGGCCAACATGAGACTCTCTGCCCTCTGCCTCAGCCCACAGTTCGGGGCCTTCTGCAGCTCTATGCCCCTGTAGATTTGGGAAGCTGAGAAAGTGTTTCCCCAGCCAGAAGAAAGCCCTTTGCTATTCTCGCCTGACTTGTCCATCGTTTGTCTTCTGCGGACAGATGGTGACACAAAGAGGGCCTAGGGACACACAGCATCGGTCATCTGCTGACGTCAGACAGTTTGGGTTAACAGCCATCCTTTTAAGTAATTCAGCAACACATGGTTTAACTTGTTCTGAACATACTGGGGCAAAATCCACTGTGGTTCTCTCGGGGCACCTCTGGCTGAATAAGATCTGGTTAGAATACAGATTCCTGGACATTGTGAGTTGGGGTCTGGGAGGTTGTACTGCTCAGAGTGTCCAGCCGGACTGGGGAAAGCTCCAGGTTTGTTATAAAATGCATCTTCCTATTTGGGGGCATGTTAAGATCATTACAATGAACACCCAGAAATAATCGTGTAGAACATTTACTGCGAGCTCATTGTTTGCCAGGTCTGGGGCTGGGCATGATACCTGCCTGTGTCTTTTGAACTTGGAAGGATGCGCTAACCCTGACCAATTGTGAAAACATGTGTTTAAGGCCAGAGACTTTCCTGGCCTTAAGATGGAGTAAGAGAGACAAGCCTTAATGGCATGTGTCACAGGTTCTGCAAATATCGTTGAATTTAAAAATCTAGGTCACAAAGAATTTAACCAACAAATGACAGTGTAGGCAACCGGGGACCATGTTGCCATATAAAACACCTCCAGGGTTTCTGAGAGGAGTCACTTGGACATAGATTATTTCCTGAGCCACGTGATGACAGAACCTTTAAGCCACACACAACCAAAACGGGAAACTTGCTAATGCCCGGGTGCTTGTCAAATGGCGAGCGACAGTGGTCACAGCAGAACTAGGGGCACATTTCATGCAAAAGTACAATGAGGAAGAGCACAGGATGCACTGTGATGCATCTGTGGCCCCACAAGCTCATTTCTCAGGCCTCATCCTCTGGGGGCTGGAGGAGGGGCTGGAGGGAGTCCTCTGGACACTGGTCATGGAGAGCCAAGGCTGTGGAAATACACTGTGTGCGCAGGGGGGGTGCCCAAAGAGATAAGGAGCTCGCAAGGAACTTGGTGAGATTAACTTGGTGCTTGAAGTAAACAGTAGGAGAAATCACAGGAGTGTGGTCTGACCTTTTAGAGATGCTGCGGGAGTGGTAATCCACTGGGCCACAGGGGCAACCTCCTGTTTCAGGCAGCAAATGCTGGACAGACACAGTGCCCTGAATCATCAGGACAGGCATCGTGGCCTCGGGCCACTTTATGTCTCCCCATGCCAAGGAGGCCAGCTAGGGACAGCCCAGAACACCACAGTGGGGAGCAGCAGGGAAAGGGACCAGATGACAGGGACCCCCAGCGCCGCCACCACCAGGGCCCTCCGGAAGGGCATTCTGTGGCACACCATCCCACATCTCCCAGGCCCAGATCCTCTTAGGCGTCAAGCATCCCCTGGGCTAGGCAGCACCTCCAGCCCAAAGTACATTGAGCCCAGTGCCCACCTTATTCAGAGGTCACACTGACAGGAGGGGCTTGTGGGACACATCCACTTGTCCATTCTGCTCTGCTCAGACCTGGCCCACTTCCCCATCAAAGGCCCTCAGAGACTCTGGTTGGTGCCATGAACCTTGCAGGAGCCTGAAGGGGGTGAGCAGTGCTTCCATGCTGACAGTCACACATCCCCTGGCATCTGGCCAAAATGTAGATACTGGAGTGGGGGCTGGAGTGTGGCCTAAGACTCTGCATTTCTAACAGACGACGCCAGTGCTGCAGTCCAGGGACCCCACTTGAGTAGCTGGGCCCTGGGATTTGGTGAGGGGTCTGTGGGCTAGGGGCACATCTAAAAGCCCAGGTCTGTTTAGCACCCTGTGGCAGACCCCCCCGTCTGTACTCCTGCATCACTGCCCCACGAACACCAGCACCCAGCCTTCCTTTCTCTAAGGTGATCGCCAGCATCCCAGTGACCTTCTCCGGGCTTAAAGAGCCATTCATGTTGCTGCATCATCAGAAGCTAGAGTCCCAAGGGCATAAACAGCCACCAGGTTTCCAAGAAATGAAAATGCCATCTGAATAACTTTTATGATCAGTTTTTCAGATTGTACATTGCACTCTCAGATTGTTTAAAAAAAAAAAAAGAGCCAACACTCACAACTGTGCAATGATGACTGTCTGCTAAGCTGAAGAGGAAAGCCCCATCTGATTCAGAATCTGCACGCCAACTGACACACGCAAATCACTAGCAGTTCAGGGCAGAGGTCAGCAGGAAGCCCTTCCTCCCACCCCGCTCCTCAGACCGCTAACTGTGACTCGTGTGAACTTCTCAGGAGGCTCAGATAAAATGAAAAAGAGAAAGGATGTGGTCACTGCTTCGGAGATTAGAGAGGAAAACAAACTGAATGACAATTAAGCATTCAGGCTGTTTCCTCAAGGCCGGAAAAAAGGATCTCCTGAGTGGGCGCTGGACCAGAACTCGCAATCCCGCGCTGTTGGGCACTTCGGGATCCCCGGAGCCAGATGGCTTTCTCTTCTCTCTGGCATGTCTACATCCCTCCAGTAGTCCATTGAAATGCCCCTTTTTCTCCTTTCCCAGGGCTTGCCACCAAGCACAGAAAGCAGAGGAAGGGAGAACGCGCCTATTCAGAGAAATTGGACTCATCTGAGGGACTTGGGTCTTGGTACCGCTCTCAAGTATATTTCTAGCTCCTTGGTGTCAATCGCCTAATACTGGCATTGCAGAGCGAAACAACCTTGATTCATCTACCTGCTCAGCAAATATTTATTGAGCACCTACTATGGGCTAAACCCTGATCCAGGTGGTAAAGATTCACTGGTGACTAAGATAGAAAATGTCTCTTATCTCCTAGAGCTCACCTACCTGGAAACAGGAGCATGGCTGCATGATGGATTTCAGGGAGGGATGCATGCTTTGAAAAATAATAAAGGAGAAGGGACGTGGGAGAGGGGAAGCAGGAGCACCATGTGATGTAAGCAGCACTTTCCTGAGGGGCACCATCCACATGGGCATACAGGAGCTCCCAGGGTAGTCCTAAGCAGGATCCTGAACCAGGAAAGGGGCCAGGTGTGGGGAGAGCTTGCTGGGCAAAGGGAAGAGCAAGTGTGCTGGGAGGACACCACCCACAGGAGAGGGGCCAAGTGTCCAGGGTCGCAGACACCTACAGGGACCTGTGTCCTGCTGGGAGTCCCCACTGACTGAACCCTAAAATGAAGACAAAGGTAGGAGAGCAGTCTGACAGTTCCGTACACATCAGCCTCCAGGGCACAGTGCAGGGCAGAGTCGAGGAGCATGGTCCTGGAGAAACCAGGTCCCCAGCATAGCACAAAACAGTCTCAGGGATGAGCCCCCCAGAGACCGAAGGGCAGAGGCTGCAGGGGAGCCCTCACCAAGGAGCTGGCCAACCCCTCCATCCCCAGCACTGGCCCCTGCAAACACCAGGCTGCATGCTGGCCATGCCTAGAAGGACCCGGCCGGGAAGGGCAGGACCTGCTCACAGTCAAGAGGACAAAGTGAGCAGATTGAAGTATGAACACGGCCAAACCTCTCTCCGCCTGCACATAAGTTCAATACATTAAAGTATTTTGAAACAAGTAAACAGATATGAACTTGTGTGCATATATAGAGGGTTCCATATCTTTAAATCCAAAGCAATCTTTAAAAAAAGAAAAAGAAAGAAAGCTGCAGAGTTTGTTTCTTTTTATTCTCATGCAAAGTTCAAACTGAGAAAGACCTTTTGGAAAGGAGCAGTTGCATAAGTGTGGGATTGGCTGTACTTGATTATAGATAAATTAATTACAGTGAGTGGAGGAAACCTAGTGTATATTGAACACCTACCCCTGACCCCATCTTAAAGAATCAACTGAAGCCCTTTGTTATTTTTATTTAAACCTTCCTTGATTTTCCCTCACTTCCATCCCAGCATGGGTCCCCCACCCATGTGGCCGACAGTATTATCACCTGGGTCCCAATCTTCTGTTTTGATGTCTGGCTTCCCCCACACAACTGAGCTCTCACAGGTCTTCATCCTCAGAATCCGAGGCCCTGGCCAGGAGCAAGGCACAAATGGATGTTTGCTGAGCAAGTGAATGAATGACAGCACAGCATCAGTGAGTCCCCTGGGAGGTGAACTTCACAGCCACCCTGAACTCTGGCTCTTATTATCATCTCCATGTTTATGGAGGAATAAGCTGGGGCCCAGGGACCTCAGGTCACTTTGCCAGGGCCCAACATCTGGTTCATTAGTGACAAAAACAGGATTTAGACTCAGCTCTGCTAAATCCACAGTCTACGTCTTTGGATCAAATGACCACCTGTATCTTTGACAGAAACCTAGAGTGAATCTTATAAAGAACTCTAAGGTCCAGAAGGAATCTCGGGAAGTGGTTGTCTCATCATTTGGCGCTGACAAAATCTCTCTCTTTTACAGGTGACCAAGAGTCACAGATGCCGAAGTTTTTACTTGACTGGTAAACAGTGAGACCCAGATGTTATTCTGTCTCTGTCACTCACAACTCTGTGTCTTCATCTTCTTCATTCGGTCAACATTTACCAAGTGCCTGTCATAAACTATGTACTGGGGTTGCACAGATGAAAAGGTGTGGCTGCCTGTCTCCAAAAGCTCACTGGTCAGCCAGGAGATGTGCATACAAGCCAGCAATTATAATAAAGCCTGTAGGGGACCATAATGGAATTTTGTGCAACATCTATGCAAAGCACCAAGGATCACAGAGAAAAGGAGATGCATGTCTGTGGGAAGATCAGTGGGCAAAAAGCTTTGCAGAGGAGTGGGTCCTTGGGCTATTTAGCAAAACATTGTGCTCATGGCCTAAAATGTCCCTTCCAACACTGATGGAGGAGGAATTACAGTGCCATGGTAACACAAAAGGAAGCCTGGAGTGTAACCTCCCTGAGGCTTTGCGCTTCGAGGCCACAACCAACGGTCATCAGAGGGTGATGAAGCCAGCCCGTGGATTTCAAATCCCCAATCACTCCCCATGTGACCTGGGGAAGGAACCTCATCTTTCTACTCTCAAGCTTTTCCGTGTGTGGAATGGAGTCTCGGGGGCTGGGGCCCTCACTGCAAACAGTGAAACCAAGAACCAGCTCCTGAAACAGGAGGAGACCAATGAAGATGTCCACAATGGGGGTGGTCTCATGAGGACACAGTCCCTAGCCTGGCCACCTTGAACTCTGGCCATAGCATGCTGACCCCAGGGGTCACATGTTATTCCATCAGAGGCTGACCCACTAAGCCTGGCAGAGAGTAAGGGGTACAAGACACAGAGGGATCAGGCCTTCCACAAGGATGGGGCTGATGGAAAGGAGAGTCCTGCATCTGGTGGAGGGCCTGGCTTCACTGTAGCTCAGCCAACAGACGTGAGGTGGGGGACAGCAGACCCCCTAGAGACAAGCTGGAGATGGGTATCCATGTCCCCCTCACCTCTTCCAACCCCAATGCACAGGGAGCTGGTATCTTTCACCATGAGCCTGCACAGGCACCTAGGCTGGAGCTCAGAGAAGCCATCAGGGACCCTCGGGAGCTGAAGGTGAGCTGTACTCCACACCAACTGCAGGTGCAAGTGGCCCCAGCTTCGCTGCTGCTGTCCAATTACACATAGGAGACGGCAAAGGTGAAGCAAGCTTTCAGATGTTATTAAAGGATCAAAGATTTTTAAAAGTTAGTCATCCCAAAAGAGATGCTTCAGGGGGACCTGACTTAATCTAATGAAAGCCCTTGAGAGAAGGACTAGGACCCCACCCCCACCCCCGCTGAAGTGAGAGGCCCTCTCTTCACGCTGGCTTTGGAGAAGGGAGCCGGCCTGTTGTTCAAGGGGCTATGGAAGGGCCACAGGGTAAGGACCTGGGAGCACCATCGGGAGCTGAGAACAGCCCCTGCTGGGCGCCAGCAAGAACATGGGAACCTCCATCCTGTGGTCACATGGAATGAGCTCTGCCACCAACCTGAATGAGTCAGGAGCAGACTCCTCTCCAGTCCAGCCCCCAGATGAGACTGCAGCCCAGCCAACACCTTGAAACCCTGAGCAGAAGACCCAGATAAGTCCTTCCTGGACCTCTGACCCTCAGAGACTGTGAGGTAATGAATGGGTGTTGGTTTCTGCATCATTTGCTATGTGGGAATAGAAAGCTATGCACGGGGGCACAGTGGTCAGTGTAGTTCCAGCCTCGCTAAGTTGACCCAACTCCAGCACCACACCTGGGCCCTTCTGTCCTTGCAACTCTGGAAAGTCTTGGGTCCCAGCAGAGACCATCAGACCAGCACTCCCTCTGGAAGGTGCAGGGACTCAGGAGATGCCCTGGACACAACCTGCCCAGCCCACCCTTGGCCAGCCCTGCCATTTGACTGCTCCACAGTCACCTGGGTGGTCCCCGGCCTCGCCATGCCCTAGGAAGTAGAGAATCAGCACTGACATTCTTGCATCCCCCTGGCCTATCTGCATGTTACCACCACATCTGAGAGGGTGGCCAGGGCTCTGGGGGCAGAACTCCTCCCTGCTCTGGGTGAGTAAGGAACTGCCTGGTCTCATGGGTCTTCATGTCCCCTTCATCATAGTCACAAACGTCTCACTTACACAAAGTAAGGCAGACTATCTGCTAAACCACAGAAGTGCTAGTGGGTTTTTTCTGAACACAAACAAAATAAGATGTTGGCACTTTCAATTTCTCACCTTGAAGGTATTGACAACCCACAAATGCTGAGTTCACTCGTGGGATCTTGGCCAGGGAATATGGGCCTGATCATTGTCCTAGGTTGTCTGAGTAGATCACCAGTGACAACATCACCAATGAACATCACCCCAAAAGGGGCCATATCAGGAATTACTAAGCACTTCACCACCTTAAAAAAAATAGGCCCCCCCAAAAGAACTTTTAAGGCATATTTTGTACTAGAGTTTGTCTTTCTATATCCATCTACATTAACTTATCCTTACTGATGTAAGAAATTCACCTTTCCAGTTTTAGGCGATAAGAAAACTGCTTCAAAAGGCAATTTCATCTAAGTTAAAATTCCATGTACATTCCACACATGTAATTGTGTCATTATTCTGTACATGAATGAATAGGCATATAATTTGTACTAATAGTAAACAAGGGCCACCCCCCTCACTACAAACGCTGGTTGGGAAGGCACCAGAAGGCTCTTCTGCCAGGGCCCACACAGACTCAACTCTCCTCCTGTCCAAGAGTGCAACTTCCCACAGGGGTCCCAACAACTTCCATGCATGGATTCTTAGGGCAGTCTGGCAAGGTCTACGGACCCCCTTCATGGAATATTGTTTTTAAATTAATAAAATGCACAGGATTACAAAGGAAGCCAATTAGAGTGAACTAGAATTATTAAAAAAAATTTTAATTTGAAATGTTCTTCATGAAGACACTAAATAACGAATTAGTGTTTTGTCTATAAACTACAACCTGGAGGTATTGATAAGCATAAAGGGAATGTTAAGGTGTCTATAACAATTGTCCCAAAAGGACATGAGCTGGGATTCTGCCAGTGGGGGGTCAGAGGTCCTGTCAATACAGTGGACAGAAATGCTGAAGTGAGAGGCTAGTGAAACTAAAGACACAGTGTTTCTTCATTCATTTTCACAACCCTCTGAATGTTATCCATCAGCTGCCTAAAGGTCTGTGGACCCAGGATTAAGAAATCCCAGTGTGACCTTTTCAACTGCCAGGCCGTGTGACAAGTCTTTTTGACGGACCCAGCCATCACAGTAGTGTCAGAGGGAAAATTCACAAAGCTCCCATCTCAACCTAGGTCATAAAACAAGGACCAATATCCTGTCCCAAGTCTCTGACAGTCTCTCCGCAAGGCTGCCAGCTCATGACAATTAAAATCCTGGGTCCCTCTGTGAATCCACCTCCCAGCACCCCATCCTTTCTACATGGAACCAGAGAAAGAAAACATGGACAGAACGTGGCCCAGAGTCAGGTAAATCACTCTCCTTGTTTCAAAAGCCCCAAGGACAGCAGAATTGTCTGAAAACAAATTCCCATGAAAGGATTCAGTGGGGGTGGAGGGGCTTTTCCTGTGATTCTGCCTTCAACCTAAACTTTCTAGACAGGCACACAGAGCAGCCATGTAACATATACTTTCCCTGTAAATAATCGCTGTTTTCAAAAGAGAAGATCATTTTCCTGTTGCTGTGAGCACATCTGACAACCAACAAGGCAAGCTGTGCATTTGCCAGTACGGAGCACCTGTGCATTATTTTCTTGATATTGGAGCCCGGAATCCCGCTTATACAGGACCTTGGAGCTGCAGGACTTAGAGCTCCATTCCCTCCACATCTGTCTTCCCAGAAGGACAGACACAATGATTTTCGAGATCAGCAGTGATGTGGGTTATGATCTGCCATGGAAGGAAAGTCGGCCCACACTCTCTCCAAAGGCTAAACAGGAATGGAGAATAAAGAATTACAAGCTGCTTTTGCCACGTTTCCATAAGCAACACGGGATTTGTCAGCTTGAATGGTTGGAGCCTCTGGCCCAGGTCCCCTGAGTCATGCCTGGGGAGGACTATTTATAGAGCAGATGCTTTGTTTGTACACTTGCCTGTTTCCTGGGCCGAGGCCTTCCTCCACCTGCATGGTAAAATCTGCTCATCAAAACAGCAGAATCAATTCTTCCTTTCCAACTTTCCCTGAAAACACAAAGAAGAGGAAAGGGTGAACACAAAAGATGTTTTAACTGAAGGATTCTTTCCTCTCCAACAATAAAGTTATCCAAATGTTGCTTCCTTAAGCCCCAGAAGGAAAAAAAATTCTGGAGCCCTTTTGTATAATTATTAGGGACAAAGTGCTCAGACTCCACACCCTGCTGTCCCCAAGGCCTCTGGTTTCTCAAGCCTTCCTGGGGTGCTATGTGGGTTGTGAGAACTTACCAGAGTGCACCACTGCAGCTGAGAGGGCTCTGCCCTCATCTGCTGTGCACATTGGGTGTTTAAAGAGATACCTCTGCTGATACACAGGAGTTGAAAGTCACAGGATTACAGGGTCAAGGAGGCTCCCCCGAGCTCTCATATAAACACACTCTTCTCTCCCCTTCTCCTATATGCTGAAGCTGTGGCAGTGAGCAGTCTTCAGCCCTGGCTGCCCACAAGCAGGTATCAGCATCTGCGTGGGACCTAGAGGCGGAAGGAGACAAGGAAGACCTTCCAGTTCCTTCTTTAAAGAGTTGCAATCTCATGAGAGAGAGAGAGAGAGAGAGAGAGAGAGAGAGAGACAGCCCGGAAAGGAAGCAAGAGGAGGGAGACGGCTGTGAGGGTGTTGGGCAGCCGGCATAGCCACCACCTGGAAGACGGCTAAGGAGAAAACCTGCCGAGGGCAGGTCCAGGCAGCTGCCCCAGGGGACACCTCCATTGGGGACCCCTGGGGGACTGGATGTGCACAGGGAACAAGGCTGAGGGGGCACCAAAAGGCAAGAGCAGTATCAAACAGACAACCACAGACTGATGAAACGGGAGCCGGGAGCTGGGAGCCTGAATCACTAGGTTGAGGGACAATTGAGAAGCACTTCACATTTGAAATTACGACAACATGGTCTTAGGAAGATGAACTGGGAGAGCAGATGTGGAGAGGAAGTAGGTTGTTCCATTTATATCCAGTTAAGTAACAGTATATACAATACATAGATAGACAGAGGTACAGATATAGGTATGGACATATATCATAGATAGGTATCAAATCATATATCATATACCATCAGAAAAGAGGATCTCTCATAGGAAAGTCTTGAACTAGGACCCAAATGCAACAGACTCAGATATTTGCACAATAAAGATTAAATAAATTTCCAAGGACAAAAGTATTTAAAGTACCAACACTGGAACTTTCTCAGGTAAAAGAATTCAGCTATTAATATGTTGTTTTATAGATAACTAGCAATATTCTTCAAACCATCAACTTGGACTTTTTGGCAAAGCCAGAGAACAGAGCTGCATCAGGTGCTGGGCCTGGCAGCTGTCCGGGGCACCTGCCCTGAGAATGTTCGCTGCACTGGGAGCTCTGAAGACTTCCTGTAAACAGCTCCCGGACAAGAGACAAATGCTCCAGGGTTGCTCCAGGAGCCGGCAGGAGACAAATGCTCCAGGGTTGACAGAAAGGCAGGTCCTTTCTGTCTAAACAGTATCCTGCCCGCTGACACTCACCGGGCCTCCGACCACAGAGGGAGGGTGTGACCACCAGCCCCTGCTGCTTGACAAACTGCTCCCTGGACAAAAAGACTTGAGCTGGAGGCCACACTGCCCCAGCCTTCTCCCGAGACAGCAGGAAGGGGAGGCCCGAGTTTACCAAGATCCAGCATCCCACTGAACGTGGGGTTTATTTCTCTACAAGACTATCCAGACTGTTTTTTTTCCCCTACTTTTCAACCATATTTAGTATATAATCTGTGTATGCAAATTGACGTGGCTTAGCCCTGACCCAGGTTTTCAGGCAGTATGATTTCCAGAACTACTGTAGTGGGACCTCTGTAGCAAATGAAGATTCCTGCCTCGTCCCACTACACACACACACACACACACACACACACACACACACACACACACACCCCACATACACACATATCACATACACACATTCACATACACACACATATCACATACACATACCACACACACATACAATACATACATACACACACATACACACCACACACATCACATACACACATCACATACATATCACATACAGATATACACACATATCATATACACACACATATCACAAACATACACACAGGTACACACACACCACACACATACACACCACATACATACACACATATCATATACAAACACACACCACATACACAATACACACATACACACATAAACACACATATACACACACCACACACATACAGACACACACATATACACACACCACATACACACATGTATATCACATACACACATATACACACATCACACACATACACACATACACACACATATCACATAGACACACATACACACATACAGACACACCACATACACACACATACCGACACACCACTACACACACACCACTACACAGACAAACACACAAACATACACACACCACACATCCACACACACACCACTACAAACACACAAACATATACACACACCACACATATCCACACACATATCACATACACACACAGCACACACACACACCACATACACACATATCACATATACACACACACCACACACATACACACACACAACACATACATACACACATACACACACATATACACACACCACACACATCACATACACAGACTACACACATACACATACATAGCACATACACACACAGCACATACACACACATATCACATACACATATACACACATATACACACACCACACACATACACACATATCACAAACATACACACGTACACACACACCACACACATACACACCACATACCTACACACATATCACATATAAACACACGCCACATACACAAATACACACACATACACACACATAAACACACCACATACATACACACACATATCACATAGACACAAACCGCACACATACACACACATATCACACACATATCACATACACACACCACTACACACACATATCACATACACACACCACACACATACAGACACACCACATACATACACACGCATCACATACACACACACCTAGACACACACCACACAAATACACACACATATCACATACACGCATATACACACACCACACACATACACACACCACATAAATACACACATCACATACACACACCACATAAATACACACATCACATACACACACCACATACTCACACATCACATACACACACATATACACACATCGCATACACACACATCACGTACACACACATACACATACACCAAACACATACACACATATCACATACACACACCATATACACACATCACATATATACATACACACACCGCATACATATACACATACCTACACATATCACATACACCTACACACCACATACACACTTATACATACATACACATATATCCACACACCACACACATACACACACCACATACATACACACATATATCGCATACACACATGCACACATATATACACATACACCACACACATACACACCACATACACATACATATCTCATACATACACACACCACAGATATACACACACATTTCACATACATACACACACATATCACATACACACAGACACCACACACATACACACACTACATACTTACACACACCACATACATACAGACACTCCACATACATACACAATACATATAACACACATACACACATAACATACATACACACATATCACATGCACACACATCACATACACACATACATATACACACACCATGCACACACACATATCACATACATACACACACCACACACATATACACACACCACATACATACACGCATAAACATCACACATACACACACACCACATTCATACACACACCACACACATGCAGACACACCACACACATACACACATGCAGACACACCACATACATACACACGGATATCACATACACACCGCATACATACACATATACACACACATATCACATACACACACCACTACACACACATATCACATACACACACCACACACATACAGACACACCACATACATACACACGCATCACATACACACACACCTAGACACACACCACACACATACACACACATATCACATACACGCATATACACACACCACACACATACACACACCACATAAATACACACATCACATACACACACCACATAAATACACACATCACATACACACACCACATACTCACACATCACATACACATACATATACACACATCGCATACACACACATCACGTACACACACATACACATACACAAAACACATACACACATATCACATACACACACCATATACACACATCACATATATACATACACACACCGCATACATATACACATACCTACACATATCACATACACCTACACACCACATACACACTTATACATACATACACATATATCCACACACCACACACATCCACACACCACACACATACACACATATATCGCATACACACATGCACACATATATACACATACACCACACACATACACACCACATGCACATACATATCTCATACATACACACACCACAGATATACACACACATTTCACATACATACACACACATATCACATACACACAGACACCACACACATACACACACTACATACTTACACACACCACATACATACAGACACTCCACATACATACACAATACATATAACACACATACACACGACATACATACACACATATCACATGCACACACATCACATACACACATACATATACACACACCATGCACACACACATATCACATACATACACACACCACACACATATACACACACCACATACATACACGCATAAACATCACACATACACACACACCACATTCATACACACACCACACACATGCAGACACACCACACACATACACACATGCAGACACACCACATACATACACACGGATATCACATACACACCGCATACATACACATATACACACACATATCTCATACACACATCACACACATATACACATACACACACCACATACGTTCACACCTACACACACATATCACATACACACTGCATACATACACACATACACACATATCTCATATACACACATCACACACATATGCACATACAGACATACCACATACATAGACACATACACACACATATCACATACACACACCATACACATACAAACACCACACATACACACACACACACACCACACATTCACACCACACACATATACATACCACATATATACACACACAACACTTACACACACAATACATTGAGCACCAGCGAAGGCTCTGCAGGCCTTGGGACAGCCCCAGGCAGCCCCACCAGGCCCTGCACTGACCCCTTCTCACAGGACAAAAACCCAAGTCAAGGGAGAGGCTGATAGTGTGGGTGATGTGAAAACTCCCCAAGACAAGACTCTCCCTCCACCTGACCCCTCAAAAGGTTCATTCATCACATGGGTGTCTCAGAAGGATGGACCAGTTCTCCCCTCTGGGGATTGAGCTGGTAGTCACCCACCCTGTGGAAGTGCAGGGGCTCCCCTCATCTTCAGGTAAGAATGGGATGCAGAGGGGGACCCAAGGAGGCAAGCAGCAGCCATCTCTGCCCTGGTCCAGGAGCTGGGGTTGGGGTGGGGTGGCAACGTGTCCAGTTTCCCCAGAGCACTGCCAACAGGTGCACCCTCCTGCTATTCTGGAAGGAAACTACAGCTTTCTTCTGAGAGGAACTCCACAGCTACAAGGCAACCTCCCGGAGGCAGCTTATTCCACCCACAAATAGGGCACATGTCTCACCTTGTCCAAGTCTTCTTTTAGATCTTTCAGTAAATGTTCTTAGCATTCTACATATAGGTGAGATAGTGTGCCAGGGCTGTCATAACAAGGTACCACAGCTTAGGTGGCTTAATTAACAGAAATGTATTGTCTCCCAGTTCTGGAGACCAGAAGCCCAAAATCAAGGTGTCAGCAGACTTGGTTCCGTCTGATGCCATGATGGGGGGGATCTGTTCCAGGCCTGTCTCCCAGCTTCTGGTGGTTTGCTGGTGACCTTTGGTGTTCTTTGGCTTGTAGAAGCATCACCCTGATCTCAGTCTTCATCTGCACATGGCGTCCTCCATGTGTGTGTCTGTCTCCAAATTTCCTTTTTTTATATGGTTACCAGTCATGTTGGAGTAGGGGCCACCCTACTCCAACATAATTACAACTGTAATAACTGTACTTCCAAATAAGGTCACATTCTGAGGTACTGGGGGTTAGGACTTCAACATCTGGATTTGGGGACGGGACCACAATTCAATTCATAACAATGTGTATCTTTTTATGTATATTACACAATATTGTCAGTTTTCAATAATGATATGAATAGAACACTTCCTTAAAAATTACATTATCCTTTTGCTGGCTTTTGGAAAATGAATTAGGTTTTGTAAAGTTATCTTGGGTCCAACTACTCAATTAAATTATATGAGTTCAAATTAGTGTGATTTACTATCTTGGATTTTTTATATGCAAATAATTACAATTGTGTCTCTCTCTTTTAAATATTTCTACTTATTTTTTCCCTGTTTTTGCTGAGATCTTATAAACAGTGTTGAATATCTGTATTTGTGGTAGCCATACAAGTATTTTTTCTGACAATAATGGAAATGCTTCCAGAACATCATCATTAAACATTATATCATTAAATTTATGATACTTCATCATTAAATATATGTCTAATTTACACACATTTTTATTCTGTTCAACTTGACTCTCAAGTGTGTTTCCACCTTTGTAGAATAGCATACAAAACTTTTTTAATCCCATGAAAAAATATGTTAAATAATGTGGGAATGGGCCTTCCCTTTAAGGCTGCATGAGTCTTAAAACCTGTGAAAGGACAGTGCCTTTCATAGAGGCAGAACTTTTGACTATATTTTCCATTTATTCTATCATTTTTGGTACATTCAGAATTCCTCTGATTCAGTTTGATAGAATTTGTTTTCTGAAAGTCATCAATCCTATCTGGATTTCCAAATTTATTGATATAAAATTGATATTTTAGCCTCTCATATTTGAGCTCTCTCTACCTCTAGCGCTACGTCAGCTCTCTTTCCTCCCTAATCATATTTGCAAGAGCTTTCTGTGCCTGTGTAAGTGTTGGGGAGAACAAACAGGTCTCGGATTTCATGGATCTTACCTACTGGGTGTGTTTCTCACTTATTTACTGTTTCAAATATGACTGCATTTGTTTTTCTTCCTTCTTTCCTTTTGTTTAGGTTTGTGTTGCTGGCCTTTTTCTAGATTCTTGGGTTAGTACTTGGTTAAAATTCTTTCAATCATATGTTTCTTATCCCATAATTGTAGTTTCTAAATTTCCCTCCAAGTGCCACTCTGACTCTATACACTCAGCTCTGCTATATGGTTCTCCCCTTTCTGTTCACTTCTAGATACACTGAATTTAGCTTTGCTTTCCTCTGCTGTACAAATCCAACTCTCTGGGGGATAACTAAGCCAGGACTGCAGCTCCTGTGGTCATCCTTCTCTTGCTTAGATAAGTTTCAATTCAAACCGATACTCACAGAAGACGAAATCATGACCACAAAGAGTGTTCAGGATGGGACCAGAGCTTGGCCATTGTCTAGGGTGTTCACCCAGCTTTGAGACACACGGGGCAGAGCCCAGCAGTCCTTGCAGCAGCTCCAGCCCTCAGCGTATAGCCGGATGGGCATCTGTCAGGCTGCCGTGGGGCAAACAGTTTAAAGCCCCAACAAGAGCCATGCAGGTAGAGCAGGAGATGGTGAGAGCTAGGTATGGGGTCAGCTTCCCCCTGCTTGCTCAGCCTCTCCTCTCTGAGGGCTGGTGAGAGCTGAAGGGAAACTACAGCTGGTTTTCTGGCCTGGTTTTCTGGCCCCAGGGAATGCCCTCTGGTCCTGATAGCATTGTTATTATCTCTGAGCTGTTCGGTGTTGTTTAGGGCTGCCGGTCAGTTTACAGAGCACTGCCCATAATCTGATATTCAGAAGTGTATTACAAACGCATACAATGTGAGATTGATTTAGGAGCTAAACCATATTCTATGGGAAATGCAATCAGACGCTTCTCGCTTCCCCACTGCTCTTTGCATTCTAACACCTCCTAAACTCCACAATTTATGACCCTTTCTCCTTCATCTCTCTCGTTTATCATAGCAGTCAGCCTGCAGTCTTTACTTTTGCTCTGCGAAAGAGATCCTGGGTGGCTATCGTATGTCTTAATGCCCAGACTACCCTGTAGGTCTGAGAGCCACCCAGAGCATAACCTTTGGGCCCAGTTCCCTCACCCACCCCAGCCCATCTGTCTTGCAAGCCCCAGCAGCCTATCAAATTTTACAGCCAGGTTTTCACTCTGCTTAGTATCTGTTGGCTCACGTTGCTGAACGATTTTACACAGCTGTACAGCCAGACTAGAAGGCCACAGCTTCATATCTATTTGCAATAAATTTGGCTTCTTTAAGTGTTCTCTTGTGTTGCTCCATCAGGATTTCTCAAACTGCCTGGGTCTGCCTACAAATTCAGCAGACAATCTTAATGGAAGGCCCAGAGCCATAGGCCCTACAACTGTATTTGCAAACACTGGTGCTGGAAATGCTTAAGCCAACCTGGCCAAAGAAACTTGAGACTTCTTTGTTGCAACAGGTGGGATGACACCCATAGCTGTCAGAAAACTAGTTATGGATAATTCATGGGCTGGGTCTGGTGGCACCTGGACCTCTTAAATGTAAGGACATCTGGCAGCTGCTGGAGCCAGTTTTTGCCCAGGTTGCTGCAGCACACCCTTCAAGGAAGGTCAGACCCCACACTCCCCTACCCTGTCAGGAAGCTGGCAGAGCAGGCCAAACCCTGGACCTCATGAACAGCCAACTGCTGGAGGTCCAAGGTACCCTGAATCTGCCCAGGAGGAAAGGGCCGCTACCCAAGGCACACAGAGAAATGCATTGCATTTGCACACCCATGTTCATAGCATCATTGTTCACGACAGCCAAGAGGTGGAAGCAACCCAAGTGTCCACCAATGGATGAATGGGTAGACGAAATGTGGTATGTAGAGAGAGTGGAGTACTAATCAGCCTTTAGAAAGGAAGGAAATTCTGGCACATGCTCCAACATGGATGAAACTTCAGGACATTCTGTTAAGTGATTCTATCACAAATACTATGTAATTCCACTTATATGAGGTCCCTAGAAGAGTCAAAGTCATAGAAAAGTAGAATGGGGTGCCAGGGCCTGGGGAGAGGGTATAATGGGGAGTTGGTGTTTAATAGGGGCAGTTTCAGTTTGGGAAGATGAATAAGTTCTGGAGATCTGCTTCACAACAATGTGAACGTACTGAACACTACTGAACCATGCACTTAAAGATGGCTAAGATGGTAAAATTTATGTTATGTTTTTCACTACAATTTTTTTAATTTATTTTGGCTGCGTGAGGTCTTAGTTGCAGGCACACAGCATCTTCATTGAGGCATGCAGGATCTTTTCGTTGCAGCACTCCGGCTTCTCTCTAGTTGTGGCGTGTGGGTTTTTCTCCCCTCTAGTTGAGGCGTGCGAGCTCAGTAGCTGTGGCGCACGGGCTTAGTTTCCCTGCGGCATGTGGGATCTTAGTTCCCCGACCAGGGATCGAACCCGAGCCCCCTGCATTGGAAGGTGGATTCTTTACCACTGGATCACCAGGGAAGTCCCTACAATTTTTTTTTAAAATAGGAAAAATGCAGGGGACTTCCCTCGCAGTCCAGTGGTTAAGACTTTGCCTTCCAGTGCAGGGGGCGCAGGTTCGATCCCTGGTTGGGGAGCTAAGATCCCACATGCCTCGTGGCCAAAAAGCAAAAATGTAAAACAAAAGTAATATTGTAACAAATTCGATAAAGACTTTAGAAAATGGTCCACATCAAAAAAAAAATCGTTTAAAAAAGGAAAAATGCATTACAAATTCATCGCGTATGTAAGATCTGCCTTCAACAGTGCTTGGGGTTCCCCGGGTCTTGGAATGAAAACTGCATATTCCAAGAACCTCATCTTGGTAAAAACAGGTACAGTGTGGAATTTAGCACCCCAAACACGCCTCAGTTGCTGTGTTAAACTGTCTGTCCTTAAATTTCCAGTTGGTGGTGGTCCCACAGTGCTGGCCACGGGGTTCAGGTGTGGACTTTGCCTCTGACGGGCTGTGGGGTTGAGGCTTTCAGTGCAGGTCTCTGCAGCTGTCCCCCCAAACGATGGGGCTAGAACAGTGAATCACAAGCTGCATCTCAGCCCCATCTCTCATGGGCACATGATGATGAAAATACTTGTAAGAAGCTCGAGGCTTCTGATGAGGGGCACCAAAATCGGGGGAGACAACACCGTCTTTCAGGTGCAGGCATTCATCCTAGTGGCCCTGAGAGGTGGTGAGCGCCCTTGGTTACCTCCTTTCCTCTAAACAAACAGCTCCAGTGGCTGGCAGGGGTCTGTCAGGGAACCAGAGTCACAGTGACTGCATAGAAAGCATGAGAAATAGCAGTGTTAGCAGGGCAGGCCTCATCACCAATGGCTGTTGTGGCTCTGGTGTTATGAGGGTGACCAGATCAAAACTGGCAGCAGACCTAGACCAAGGGGCATGGTCAGCTTCCTCTTTTTATTTTGCATCTTGGGAGGGTCCCTAGAGACACAGAGACCTGGGTTTGAATCTCAGTCCTGGCCTTTGGTTATCTATTGCTGGGCAACAAACCACCCCAAAATGTAGTGTCTTAAACAACCACCACATTTATTTTGCTCGCAAATCTGAAACTTGGGCAGCATTCAGCAGAAATAGCTTGGTGTGGCCTAGAGGCCTCTGAAGGACCTCTGAAGGACTACTCACTTAACAGTGAGCAGTGGATGCTGGCTGTCACGAAGCTGGGACCTCTGGAATTGTGGCCTTTCCTGTGGCAGCTGGGCCTCCTCCCAACATGGCAGCTGGCATCCAAGAATAGGGATCCTGAGAGAGAGTCAAGAAGAAGCTGCATTGCCTTTTCTGATCTAGCCTTAAAGCCACACACCATCCTTTCCACCACTGAATACAGTCCACATTCAGAATAAGGAGCTTGAATCCACCTCTGGATGGCAAGAGTGTCCCAGAATTTGCCACTACTCTTGGAGAATGACTCATTGCTGACTGTAGTCTAGTCTGCCTGTGCCTTAGTTTACCTGTTGTGAGGATTATACAGTCAGTGTAGATGAATCTCCTAGCACAATGCTTTTCCATCAGTGGATGTTTATTATCAATCATGCAACTCCACAGACAAAGGGTTAAATAACATTATCATTTTGCAAAATGCAGAGTCCTTAAGTACATTAAGCTAATTAGGGAAAAGCATAAAACTAGAAAATCATCCCTTAACCCAGTTTAAGGAGTCTCCTTGACTTCTCTGAAGGCAGACAAAGGCTTTTGTTGTTTCTGTTGAGAGAACTATTGCCAAGAGGAATCCCAGAAAAGAGTTGCAGGAGGATCGCTGCGAGCTAGAGAGAGAGGGTCCTGACGCCAGAGCTGAGGGAGGGAGGAAGTCAGCTGGAAGATATTGGGAAATGCAGATGGAGCTAATGAAAGTGCTCAGGAATCAATAACATTTTGCAACCCAGCGCATTTTGTTAATGATTTGCACACCAGACAATGGCCCCAATGCCCATGAGAATTTGGGGAGGGCCAGACAGTGAGATACAGCCCTTAATTTACAGACCAGGAATCTAGGACAGAAGCAGCATCTGGTCTGGGCACTTCAGCTCAGGCCCCACCGGCTCTGTCTGCCCGTTCTTGTCTCACAATGCCCATCGTTCCTTCTCACAGGCCAGTGGGAGAGCTTTTCTGGGGACCACCCAGAAAGAGCAGGCTTCCTGCCTGCTAGAATCTGCAAACTTGCAGCATGGCCCTGGAAAAACACCTAGAGACAGTACAGAACCATGTTCCAGACACACCAGATGGGGAATTTCTGCCCCGTGCTCCCGGGGGTCCACCTTCCGAAGGGGTGCAGCCTTGCCACCTCTGGATACAGAGAAGGACCCAGGAGGCCGGGGTTTCCTGGTGATGGCACCACCCAGTGACTCATCCCCCGTGTCCTGGTGTCCCCTGAGGGCACCTCTGCTTTTGTCAGCCACCGCTCAGTCACCATGGCTGAAGGCCGGTCTTGGAGGGGAGCCAGCCACTTGCACCGAAGTGGAGCGAGCCTGGCCAGAGTGTGACCAAGTCCTTCTGACTTGGCTGTGTGAAAAGTCTCAGGTGTCCCCAGAAGCATTCCCATGGCATTTCCCTGGGCAGGGTCTCCTGCCCTTGGAGGCCTCGTGAGTCCAAGTCTCCAGCCCATCCTGTAGGCTGTGCGTGTTCTCTCTGGGAGGGACAATAATAAATTAACAGCTCCCTTTTGTGATAGGTTTAAACCATCTGATTGGCTAGTGGGAAAGAGTGTATTTTCACAGAGGGTCATTACACTGTCCCATCCCAGATGCTCTTCTTACAGTGATCTCACCACCCACCCATCCAGGGGGGAGCCCACATCCAGCCCCCAGACCCGGGCAGACCTCCAGGATGGCCTCCATCCATAGAGTTCAGCAAACAGGACCATGTGTGCTTTCTGAGGCTTTCTCCTGGCTCACTCTCAGATGCTTGCTCTGCAAAGCCAGCGGCCTTGCTGTGAGGAAGCACAGGACACACAGAGGGACATGGAAGGGATTCCTGGGCCCTGACGATGGCCAAGTGTCTGGTTCAGACCAGCACCAACTTGCTGGCTATGGGTGTGCCATCTCGGAGCTGAAGCCCCCCAGCTGCTGCTGCAGAACCAGAGAAAGCTCCGTTCTCTGAGAAAACAGAGGCCAAAGGAGCAGAGGTTTCCTGCCCCAGAAACTCCAGGGGAAGGGGCCCAGAGGCACCTCCTCATGGCTTGGTCCTTGTGCTAAGCAGCTTCTGGAATGGCCCCCAGTGATTCCTACACCCTAGGATTCCTACCCCCTCCCCGTGTGTGTGTACATATGTATATGTGTATCTGTATGCAAGTATGCCTGTGTGTTGTGTGCAAGCATGTGTGTGTGGGTTTTGAGTGTGTGTTTACATGGAAGTATATGTGTATGTGTGTATGTCTTAGTGTGTGTGCAGGTATGTACTGTGGGTTTTGAATATACGTGCATGCACATGTGTGTGAGTGTGCAAGTATTTGGGAAGTTGAGCGTGTACATGTATGTGTGTGCATATGTGTTTTAAAATGTGTGTGTGTGTGAGTATGCATGTGTGTTTACACATATGTGATTGTATGTGTATTGTGTTGCCGTGTGTGTGTGTGTGTGTGTACGTGGGGATATGTGTGCCAGCTGGACCTAGTGCTCTACTTCTAATGAATGGAATATGACAAATATGACAGAACGCCATTTCCAAGTTTAACCTACCAAGGCCTTTGACTTCAGCCTTGCTCTCTACCCCCTCTGGCCCTCCCAGTTTACTGCTTTGATGAAGCAAGCTGTCACAAATGAGAGGCCCCGTGTGGCAAGGAACTGAGACCACAGCCTGCGAGGAACCAGATCCTGCCAACAACCATGTGAGTGATATTGGAGGACGGTCCTTCCCTAGTTAAGACTTGGGATGATCAGAGCCCCAGCAACACCTGTGTTGCAGCCTGTGAGACCCTGAAGCAGGGCCCCAGGTAAGCTGTGTCTAGATTCCAGACCAACAGAAACTGAGATAGTAACTGTTATTGTTTTAAGACACAAAGTTTTGGATTAATGTATTATATGGCAATAGATAATCAAGACAGATTTTAGTACCAGTATTGTGCTGCTGCAACCAACACCTAAAAATGTGAAAGTGGGTTCAGAAACTGGGCAGTGGGTGAAAGCTGGAGGGATTTTGAGAAAAATGATGGAGAAAGCCTAAACTGCTTTGAACAGACTGTTAACACATATCTGGGCTTTGAAGACACTTCCAGTGAGAGCTCCAAAGGACAGGGACACACTATAGGAAATTGTGGGGAATGGGGAATCCTTGCTACGCAACAACAGAAAGCTTAGCAACACTGTCACCTGCAGTTATATGGAAGGTGGAACTTGTACCTAATGAACTGTGTGGTCTAGCTCAGGAGATTTCCAAGCAAAATGTTAAACATGTTTCCTGGTTTCTTCTTGCTTCTTATAGTAAAATATGAGAGGAGAGAGATAAATTGGGAGAAAAATTATTAAACCAAAAGGAACCAAGACTTGATGATTTTGAAAATTCTCAGCTTCTTTTGGTGGTAAAAGATGCTAAAATTAAGAAAAGCTTTCTGAGCAATCTTCAAAAGTGATCTAGAAATAAAGTCAATAGTGAGACTGTACAATCTTTTTGTTAAGACCTCAGAATGATCAAAGCATCAGAGTACTACTGAGAATCACAAAGGACCCTTTCAAGAGACTGTGTATCTCACATTTCCTCTCAACTGAACAATAGGGTCTCTAGAAAGTTGGAAGCATTGACCCTCATCTCTTTCAGCAGAAGCCCAAGGCAGAGAAGGGCTTATCTTAAAGAGATTTGGTGGTGGCTTTTGTCTAATGGAGATTGCCCCAATGAGATTCACAAAAGACCCAAAAAGTGTTTGAGAAAATTACATCAGCAAAAACACTTTCAGCTTGAACTAAAAGGGACAGAGATGGTACAAAATGAAAAGAGGATTTGGGGCCCCCCAACCCCAATTATACTGGTAGGAAGCAGCCTGAGAGATGCTCAGAGGCAAACACCCTTCATCTTTGATGAAAAAGTAAGAATGACTAAGAGGACAGAACCAAGAGCAAAGAGAGTGCTGCCAAGAGCACAGAGAATTTTTCCCCAGGCCTTGAGACCTAATCAAGGAACTTCTCACCTTTGCCCAGATGGATTTCAGAATTGCTATAGACAAGTGCCTCCCATTTTCCCCCTTTTGGAACAAAAATGTCTATACCACTTGCCCTATGCCTGTCCCTCCAATGTGCACAGCGTGTGTAGGGGCAGATAACTTGTCTTTTTAGTTCATGGGTCTGCAGATCCAGAGGAGCTGGACTTAAACAACAACACTGGAGGAACCTCACCCACACCTGAACCTCACTTAGATGATGAGGTTCTTGACTTTGAGCTATGTGATGAGACTTTTGAGGACCTTGGAGGAGAAACATGAATCATTGTGGTCCAGAGGGCAGATTGGAGTAGGCAGCTTCTGAAATGGTTCCTTGGTGATCCCCACATCCTGGTATTCACACTCTTGAATAATCCTCTCCCAATGTGTGGGGACTGGACCGGGTGAGTTGCTTCCAATGAACAGAATACAGGATGCCACCTCCAAGATTGGGCCATAAAAGACTGTGACTTCTATCTTGCTTGAACTCACTCCCCTTGGCTTGCTTGGTTTAATGAAGCAAGCTGTTGTGTTGGAGAAATCCTCATGGCAGGAAATCAATCCTCTGACTAACAGATCAAAATGAATTGAATCCTGCCTGCAAAGACAAAGATCCTCTCAACTTCAAGCTTTACAATGACTACAGTTCAGCCAACACCTTAAGAGTCTCTGAAGCAGGGGCTCAGCTACATCTTCCCCACCATCATTGGTGCCAGATCCTTGACCTACAGAAACCATGCAGTAATAAATGTTGCTGCTACAAACCACTGCATTTGGGGTAATTAGTTAAGCAGTCATAGGTGATTATGATATCTTCCTTGTCAGGGAACAGGGAAATAATGAGTGTGAGGGAAGACCATGGACCAATGTCATCTGTGGCCCTCAGGAATCAGCATCACTATGAAGACTTTTATTTATTTATTTTTTTTTTTGTGGTACGCGGGCCTCTCACTGTTGTGGCCTCTCCCGTTGCGGAGCACAGGCTCCGGACGCGCAGGCTCAGCAGCCATGGGTCACAGGCCTACTCACTCCACGGCATGTGGGATCTTCCTGGAACGGGGTACAAACCCATGTCCCCTGCATCGGCAGGTGGACTCTCAACCACTGAGCCACCAGGGAAGCCCGACTTTTTTTTTAATTACTGAAATATATTTGACATATAACATTGTATAAATTTAAGGTGCAGAACATGTTGATACATTTATAGATTGAAATGTGATTGCTGTAGCAATAATTAGCACCTCTACCACAGCACATAATTATCCTTTCTTTTCAATAGTTGGAATCATTGAGCTCTAGTCTCTTGGCAAGTTTGATGATTATGGTACAATACCATTATCTATATTCACTATAAAGTTCATTAGCTCTCTAGAGCTTATTTACTACTCTTTGCAAATTTGTACCCTTAAACAGAATCTGTCCTATTACCCCCACCCCCATCCACAGGTAACCACCATTTTACTCTCTATTTTTATGAGTTTGGCTTTTTTAGATTCCAAATATAAGTGATATCATATAGTACTTGTCTTTCTCTGTCTGACTTATCTCTCTTAGCGTAATGTTCTAAAGTTCCATCCATGTTGCTGCAAATGGAAAGATCTCCTTCTTTCTCATGGCTGAATAAAATTCCATTGTGTGTATATAACACGTCTTCTTCAGCCACTCACCTGTTGATGGGCACTTAGGTTGTTTCCACATCTTGGCTATTGTGAATAATGCTGTAATAAACATGGGAGTGCATATATCTATTCAATATCTTGTTTTCATTTCCTTTGGGTGTATAATCACAAGCAGAATTGCTGGATCATATGAAAGGTCTATCTTTAATCTTTAAGGAACCTCCATATTGTTTTAGGAACCTCCATATTGTTTTAGGAAGGCTTATTTAAAATGAAGATCAAGGGCCAACCCAGACCTACCCAGCCAGAATTTCCAGGATGGACCCAGGTAATTCTCATGCATATTCATACTTGAGAATGAGAGTATGAGTAATGACTTCTTATTCCCCCATAGCTCCCTAAAGAGTTCCCTTAATGTGACACCTCTGATCCATGCCTGTATTTTCAGGTCCCCCAAACTGCCACCACCATCACTACAGATCTGGGGCCCCATGGCAGCGAAGTGTCACCTGCCTACACACTGGCTTCTTGACCAGACTGAACTTGTGGCTCTAGCTCCCCAGCAGGACTGTAGAGGCTGATGCTGGACCAGGGGTGTGTAGGGAGTAGTTGCGTCTTAGAGAGAAAAGAGGCAGAGAATCCTCTCCCTCTCCTGTCCCATGACTGCAGACCATTCTGAATGGCCCTGTTTTTGGTCCTCGAGAGGGAGCAGGCAGTGGTGCTAGTGGTGACGCTGTGGCTGGTGTGGCTGGCGCCCCGGTGTTTGCTCTCAGTCATAGCTGTCTCCAGCCCCTTCCCTCGTCCTGCTTCCTGGCTTGCACTCCCTGCAAAGTGCTCTCACAGAACTTTGGCCGCAGGCTGTGTTTTCCAGATTAAGACAGCACCTTAAAAAAGGTGAGTTGAGGTTTGGGGGCTGACCAGGCCCACACACTGGGGAACCAACATTTATCTGGGGTGGGGAGAAAGGCTGCCGAAGGGTCTCCACCCACTCCAGACCTCCAGAAATGGCCCCAACAGGAGCCAAGGCCCTTTGTTCCCTAGATGCGGTTGAAGCAACTTTCTAAGAGCATGGTTGGTCCTCAAGCAACAGGCAGACATGGATGGCTACACATGGGGGACACACAAAGGGGGAGCCCCCATAACCAGAGGCAGAGGAGCAGTGGGGCACACCCAGGGAGCTCTCGCTGTTCCCCAAGGGCCAGCTTGTCTGCCCTCCACGCAGTGTGGCCTCCCAGGAGATGAGCACCGCAGGACCTCTGTCACATGTGAGCTCAGACGGGCAGCTCTGATGGATTGAGAAGGTCCAGGGCTCGATGACTCTGTTTACTTAACACTGGACATTTCCTTAAAAGAACAGTGTGGACACTTGCCAGTATTAATTGAGCCTATGTGCAAGCATTTTTGCACGTGTGTGTGTGTGTGTATAGATACAAATGCATGTATGCATGTGTACATGTGCATATATGTGCATAAGTGTGTGTGTACACACGTGTATGTGTTCTGTGTGGATCAGACCATTGAATCTTTACACACAAGACTCCCAATTTATGGATGAGGTATTCTGTGGAGGTAAGCCTCCTCACCCAAGGCCATGGGGATGGTGATGCAGTTTGGGGGTGACCCAGTTCTGGGTTCGGATCCCTGGTCTGCCACTGCCCGACCACATGGCTTGGTGAAGTCACTTCCCAGCTCCATCTGTCCCTTGTCCCTCTTCTGTAATGTGCGGCTATACTGCTCACTTCGAAGGTCCTGTGGCAAATCCCTGGGCTCTCCTGTGGGATGAGGCAGGGAGGACTGGCCTCAGTGTCCAGCAGAGAACAAGTGTACAGAGAAAGTGGGGCTCCCCTTCCCTCTTGAATGCATGGGCTTTTCATCCATGCCTACTCTATGCCCAGCATTACATTGCTGCCCAAGTCTGGCTTCCTGAAGCAGAGCTGAAGTGCAGGCACATGCGCATGTGATTTCTTAAGGATGTGCTCTGAGGGGAGCGGGAAGGCAGGGAGCACAGGGGGGAAGGAGGCCAAGCCAGGGACAAGTTCAGGCAAAGCTCCAGCCTCAGCCTGCTCCATCTCACAGAGCTCTGGAGCATTAGTTGCACCCAAGATTTCGCTGTGTGGCAGGCAGCTGGGCTTGCAGAGTCATGAACCTGCCAGTCCTGGGCTGCAGGTCACCTAGGGGATGGAATCCTGCAGTCAGTTCCATCTGTCTGCAAAGGGACATGGGTGTGATTGCATGGTGTGGACCTCGAGGGGAGCCCAACAGCCTGTTTTAGGAAGCCATCCAGGGGACACTGAGGCCGGCTCCCTGTTGAGAAATGTTTCCTTAGGAGAAGACAGGTAAAGACCAAAGGAATCTGGAATCCCAGGTGACCCCAAGGAGCAAACTTCCCTGTTGACCCATGTTGCTGCCTCTGCACTGCCCCACATGAGGGAAGGAAAGCTGTACTAGTCTAGTGGGGGTTCCTTTTTTTACAGCAGCTCAGTCTGTATCCTGATACACGTGGTGAGGAAGTTTTTATTAGTAGTGTGGCTAGAGGAAAGGGAAGGGACAGAGTAGAGGAGAAAAACTTTAAACAACCGCTGTGATATGTTGTGTTCCTCCAAAATGATTTGTTAATGCTCTAACCCCAGGACCTGTGAATTGATCTCATTTGGAAATAGGGTCTTTGAAGATGAGCAAGTGAAGATGAGGTCATTAGGGTGGGCCCTAATCCAGTATGACCGTGTCCTTATGAAAAAAGGGAACATTCGGACACAGTGACAGACCCCCATACAGGGAGATGTCATGTGAATGTGAAGGAAGAGATCAGGAGGATGCATCTACAAGCCAAGGATCACAGAAGATCATCAACAAACCCCCAGAGTTGGAACAGATTTCTCCCTCACAGCCCAGGAGGAACGAGCCCTGCTGCCACCGTGACCCAGACTTCCAGCCTCCAGAACTGAGACAGTAAGTTTCTCCTGTTTAAGCTGTCCAGAGTGTGGTATGTTGTTACAGCAGCTGCAGGACACTCACACACCCAACAAGTAATGAATATGCTTCAAGAAGCAGCAGCTAAGCCCTCACATTTGTGCATAGGCCCAGGGCCCCCAGAGAACAGTGGGGAGGCATTGCCTCACACCCCTCCCACGCTGGCTCCCTCTCAGTCTGGCACTCCATCTCCACAGGAAGGAGTGTGGGGAAATAACTTGTCTACACTGGGGACAACCCACTTCCAAAAGTCTCCTATCCAACACTTTTCCCCTTGATTTTTCACCCCTGGATCATTTTATAGGAAATATAATCCACATGACATTGAGTCACTGGGCCTGAGCTCAGCACAAAGTTGTTTGCAAGAAATATTTTATGTCCACCACGGGCCTCTTTTTTCAGAAAAAAGAAGTCATTTTCAGCCAAGAATAAACAAACTTGGCACCATGCAGGTTAGTTCTGTACAAATCCCTTGACAGCCTGCTAGCTTCATAGTCCTGGGCCAGACTTCATTTCCAGACTCTTTCCTATTGAGACAAGATGAACTTGCCTTGGACCACCTACCCACAGGACCCTGCCAGCCACCCTCTGGGCCCTGCTCACTTCCCTCCTCCCTGCCTTGTTGATTTGGCATACACGGCCTGGAGCAGTATCCTAGGACATGAAACCCAGGCACACTCGTTTAATTATGCAGGATGATGGGGCCCATTCATACAATTATACAGAGTGATGGGGGCCCATCTTACAATCATACAACCATACGGAGTGATGGGGCCCAATCATACAAACATACAGAGTGATGGGGGCCCAATCATACAACCATACAGGGTGATGTGGGTCCAATCATATAATCATACAGGGTGATGAGGGCCCATCATACAAGCATACATGGTGATGGGGCCCAATCATACAATTATACAGGGTGACGGAGCCCAATCACAAAACAGGGTGAAGAACATGAGCTGTAGAAACTTGGGGGTGCCACTTAGTCTCTTTAAACCTGAGTCCACATTTGTAAAGTGGGACTGCTGCTGCCCCCAATACAGTTGTTGTAAGAATTCCACAACGCACGGCATGGAGCACAGGTTCAATAACAGATAAGTAACATTACTACCATGAGATCGCAAGGAAATACACCAATGAGAGCACAAGAGGTGTGGCTTCTACATGTTTTTCAGTCCCTAGAACCTAGTGCTGCTTCTGGCATGGAAATCTCACTTCCTATCTTTTGAATTTAAAAAGCAAAGAATGAATGGATGAGAGTACAGGAGCACCAGCCCCTAAATATTAAGCAACAATCCCAGTTACTTATGCTTGTACTACCTCTGTTAAAATGTTATTCCTTTGACATTAATCAGATAGAGTTTTATCTTCCTGTCAAAATGCAACAGGGAATTTTTCATTTTCTTTCATTTTAACATGAATGTCCAGGTGTGGGGACCCTGCTTTCCAGGAGCTTCCAACCACTGGGATGGGCAAGAAAATAAATAAATGAAAACAGTGATTTCAGGTGAGTCTACAGTGGCAGGTTTTATTTTCCAAAGATGGCTCACCACCAAACACCATCTTTCTACAGTATGGCCTGTGGGCCCCTAGCTGGGGGTCTAATCCTCCTCACTGGCACCTGGGCTGGCCTTGTGACAGGCTGGGACCTGGGACCCTTTGCTGCAATTCTTGCACCTGAACAAACGTCTCCTCCAGCAACAAAATACAAAGAAACTATAAGGGACTAAAAATAAGTGGGTGCATAATCAGCTGGGGCAAATTCTGGACAACAATGTACAAAAAGACCAAAAAAAAAAAAAAATCCCAACCGCCACTTCTGAAGAGCTGGGAGCAAAAGCAAAGTACTGCACATGCCCCCAGCACTCAGCACCACCAAAGGGGTGGGCAAACCACCTAAGCCAGCCGTCCTGCCCGACCCCTGGACACCCCCTACGCTCACCCCATAAAAAGAACCAGCTCACTTTCCCCCACCAAGGGAGCAAGTGAGCAAGGGAACCTGTAACTTGTTCTGGCTCCCCCCTGCTGCAGCAGGGCCCCCAATAAATCCTTGCCTGAATTTCTTGTCTGGCCTCTAGTCAATTTCTATTGATTGGGGAAGGTCTAGAACCCTGGTTGGTATCAGCCTCAGTGACCTGCTCATCCAGTAGAAGCTCTGAATCTTCCAAGGCGAGGTCATAAGAAGGCTTGCCACTGCCCAGGACTTGGGATGCTGGCTCTTGGGACCCGGCCGCAATGTTGTGAGAAGCCAAAGCCACGTGGAGAGGCCACGTGTGGGAGCTCCAACCAAGAGCACCTGGGAGCTGACAGCTGACCGCCAACACCTTCCCCAGGCTCGTGGTCAAAGGCACCATCCCGACATCCCCTCCATGGAGCCCTCAGGTGACTCCAGGTCTGGTCATCATTTGATTACAATCGCATCAAAAACTCCAAACAAAGGCTGCTGGGCCAGTCAGCCCACAGCAGCGTGGGAGAGAGTAACCATTTGCTGTTGTAAGCCATCAAACTTGTGGGTGCATTTTTAGGTAGCAGTGAAGGCAAGAAATAGGTAGTGAAGAAGGCAACCAACAGCAGAAAGAGACAGAGAGGTGCAACAGGACTCAGACCTGGTGGGAGGAGGGAAGGGCCCCTAAAAAGGCAAACTGTGAGCTTGGATGAGAGTGACAGAAAGCTAGGCACGCAGAGGGTGGGGGAAGAGTGTGGAACTGGTAGCAGGAGCCTGGCCCTGGCCTGCCCTATGGTGGAGAGTGGACAGAACAGAGGGGCCGGGATGGGGGTTTACTGGGAAGGCACCTAAGTGCAATGTGTGAAGCGGGAAGTGGCATGGCCCTGACTCTGTCCAGAGCATTGTCCACTCCAGCTGGGCTGTCTGGTGTGCAAAGGATCGTCAGGGAGGTGAGGAAGGAACATGGACATGTAGGGGCCAGACTGGGGAGTGTCTAGGCCTCTTCCCCTGGCTGACATGTATTCCTCGAATTGGCTGCTCTCGAGCCCACGCCTCCCAGAAACAGCCTCTGGGTGGGGGCAGTGTGCACCAGAACCCCACAGCCTGGGGACGGAGGCCTGCGGGCTGGGTGGCTTCACCCCTGGGTGCCCTTCACCGATCCTTGACAAATGCGTCCTGGGAGGAAAGACAGAAATTGTGCTCCTACAGTAACATCCCAGAATATAGTTCCAGCTTCTTTAAGAGAAATGGAATCACTCTCCGGTGAAACTCTTCCACAGATCATGAAAGGTATAAACATTTCAGGAACATTCAGCTGGAGCCCTCACTGCAGACCTGCAAAACTGCTCCTGGCTGACTCCAGAACCTTGTAGCTTGAGGAGGTTTCTCACATTTGCGCTCAAGAGGAGCTTATCTCCTTAAATAAAATGCTCGGAGGCCTGTTTCTAGAATAGCAGCTTTCAGACTTCTCTCTGACACTGGAGAGAGATGCGTGTGACCTGACAGCCCATGCACACTGACAGATGAGCCCCACCAAGGGACAGATGAGCCCCACCGAGGGTCAGACAACCCATGCAGAAGACTCCCTCTGCTCTGCTCTTCACCCATGAGAAAACAAAAATGTAAACGATGGTTACAAACCATTCGGGTCTCTCAAGCTAAATTTTAGAAGCCCTGGTCCAGAAGCCCCCCAGGATATAGACTGAGAAAGGAGCCCTCCTGCCTTCAGCATGACAGCCCCGACCTCGTCCCAGATGCTGAGCCCTGGCCTTCTCGTCACTGTCTGAGGGGACGAGGGTCCCCTTTGTTTGGACCCGGGCAGAATAAGAAGATGGAGATGTTCCTCTTCCAGTGCACAAGCTAGTGCCGTCCAACAGAAGAGTGGATTTCCCACTGCCGGTGCCACCTCACAGGCAGGACCCCACTTGGACCCTGGGCCACCTTCATCCCCCCAAACAAGCCATGTTACTCCTAATTCTGCCTTTCATGATTCAACCCTTCCCTGGGGAGTTTTGCCATGTGAAAATGAGCATTTCACCCAACACTACCCACTTAGAAATTACAGAGGAATGCCAAAGACACGTTTCCAATGTGGAAATGAGGGCTAAATTTTTCCACAAAAGCTAACTACATCCTTGATTTATAGGCAGTGCTTTCCCACAGAATCTTCCCTGGGGACAATTCAGCAAATGCATGTCAGCTGAATGTTTTCCAGATCTTCTTCTGCAATATTCAATGTTCTGTTGCTCCCAAGATGTCTTTGAAAAATAGTCAAAAAGCAATGGACGTCCTTGCCACCAAAACATATACAAGAATGATTTTTTAATTTCAAAAAAAAATATCTCTCTGAAAATTCTGTTTCATTTGGCAAAGAGGGAAGAATCTTTTTAGCTACAGAATACACACATGCATGTTAAATTTCTCAAATACTTCTTTCCCAATTGTTTGGCTTACATATTTTCTTTTACAAAACTGACCTACTTTCACAATTATTAGCATAATAAGGTTTCAATTCACTAATGGCTGTAGACTTTCATTTCACCAAGTTTAATGTAGACATTAAAGAAAAATGAGCCCAGAGAATCAAGACATTTGAGATTACCGGAAATCTATTAAAGAGCATAAACACTGAGCCCAGGTCCTCTGCCCCAGCAGGGATAAAATGAAGAGTCATTGAATGAATCTGCTGTTTCCCACATTGTTCCTCTGAAGAGTCGGCACCTAAGAAGGGGAGATGCAGACCATGCAGGTGGAGAACTCAGGGAGGTCAGGAGACAGGGAGGTGAGGGTAGACCAAGGGATGCGCTGCAGCCCTGAGATGCTCGCCTCAACCACAGTGGGACCATTCTCCTCTTCAAACACAGCAACTCCCATGCAAACGGTAGCTAAAACTTATGTAAACTGTAAAGTCCATTGTGCAATGAAGGGGACCAGCCTGCCCCTCTCAAGAGCAGAGTCGCCACATTCAACCACTGTTCATGGTATGAGTTAGGAATTGTCATAGCCTATACCAGAAGCAAGTTCTCACCAACGCTTTTGATCCAGAAAGACTTGGCAGAAAAAGCCTCGCCTGCAAGCCACTGCTGACGAAAGCTCGTGGCAGGGTTCCCAGAGGGAGCTCTTTCCCAGTCCCGGAGAGCCTGACAAGATCTACAGTCCCTGCCTCTGTCCTTCCCGTGAAGTTCTCATGAAGTCAGCAACAGCCACACAGCCTCTTCTCACCCTTTCCAGTCCTGTCCTCAACCCAAAAGGGCAGAGACATGGAAAGCTGCTGTCCTGTGTTTGCTAGATCAGTGAGCTCCTTGTCCTGCCCAAGGCACCGGCAAAAGAGGGAGCCTGGTGGGGGCCACAGAGCCATCCATCCTGAGCCTGGAAACAGAGCCTAATCATGCAGCCTGGGGTTCACTAATGAGAAAACAGTCTCCAGAAAATAAATCAAAAAGGTAAAATGAATAGTAAAGGTGAAAAATCATCTAAATGTACAGTAAGAGAGTGGTTGGGTTAATTACGGTACATCAATCTAATGACATAATAACAATTGTAAGGTGCCACAATTCAAAATAAGCAGGAAGACCATGAACTTGGAAAAGCATGTAGAATATTGCAAGTAGAAAATAATACAAAATGATATTATTCTATGATTATAAATTCTATTTTAATTTTCTTTATATTTCAACAGGTGATTGATACATGGTAGTTCAAAATGCAAAAGATGTACAAGGATACATGGAATAGGCAGAGAGCTTCCCCTGTTGCCTTGGCAACTGTTTGTGCCCATACACTATGAGCATCCTGCCTGGTGGTACATACCAATCAATGATGAGGATGAACCATGGAGTAGGTAGTCACCATACAGGGACATTTGAATTATTTCCAGTGTTTCGCTTTCCATACATTGATGTCATTTTGCACAAGTCTCTCTGCAGTAACTAGAGGTAGAATTGCATTTGTTATTTTGATAGAGAATGTCAATTTCACTTCTCAGATGGTGCACCAATTTAAACTCCCACCAGCCCTATATGAGAACGTCATATTTCCCCACACCAAGGTTATCACATTTTTTTTTTATCTCTGGAACTTCAGTGTAGTTCAATGTTTTAATGTTACCGTTTCATTGAACTTTGTATTGAGGCATAACACACATGCTGAAGACTGAAGAAAGTGAATGTACAGAATCTAACATACTTGCTTCTTTCCAAGTACTACCCACATCCCACCCAGCCCAAGTTGACCCACTCACATGGTATCAGTGCTTCTGAAATGTTCTAGAACCATGTCATTGGCTACCATGTGGACCTTCCATGACTTGAATGAAGATAAGCCCCAAGACCCTTCACTTGCCCAGGCCACCCACATATTCAAAGTAATTTGACAATGGAGAAACGTCATGTTTTCTCTTAAATTTGACAAAGTAAGGCTCTAAGTTTACACCTGCTGACTCTTCACATCCTTCCTCCCGCCTAGTATGTGTCATCAGCTTTTTGTGTTGTAACTTTATAGACTTTTACGCAGTGGCCCCCAAATCATATAAACATCAGGCCTGCAAAACCTGGACTCACCCATTTCTCCTATCCAGGAAGCACAAACTAGCATTCTGTATGGATACCAAACTCACAATAATCCACATACATGTCACAGTTTGTAGATGTCCACTAGGTCAGCCCAGAACCAAAATCACTCCTCAGCATGCAACAAAATCAGGGAAAGGAAGTCTGTGGGAAAACAGGGCCAATTCTAGCCTGTATTTAGTCATCCAAGACTTAGGCAATGAGCAGAGTGGCCATCCACAGGGGTAAACCCATGCAGTCTCACTGAAAGCCCTCACTAGTCTCCACTGCCCACCAGCTCTGAGGGCAGGGCGAGGGGGAGGGGCAGGACGAACCAGACCTCCAATCTGGTTAATCCAGGTGGTGGCCTCACCTCCAGTACACAGACAATCAGGCCTGGAGCCTGCACAAGCGGCGACCCCACGCTTGCCCACACCTGGCACCTGGGCAGCCACCATTGCCATGGGGACCTCAGGGCAGAGCTCCCCTCCAGCCAGCCAGCTTGCTCAGTCCCATGGGACTGTCCCAACACCAAAGCATGGCCTAAGAGCAATGACATTTTCAGGGTTTTCCCAAGAAAGTCTAGTCAGCCTCGCCTGGGGAAATTACAGAGCCATCCCTGGGATGCACTGAGTACAAACAGCTTTGCATTTTCTGCCCCTGATCGCTGACCACACACATTTTACCACTTCCTGCTCCCTCCAGCATCACAGTAAGAGCCTCTTTCATTTCAGTGACAATAAAGGAAGTTAGAAACAGGGCAGAGGGGCAGCCCAGCACTCTCAACACTCTCAGATTCCATTTCCAACCTTCACACCTGAAAAATGCTAGAGAACTTTTCATGTGCAGCTTAGAGCATGGAACAGTCAACCATCAGAATATTCATGGCCTTTAGCCCAAGGCCCAGAGCTATGGGGAGATAGAAATATACTCAGCGTCTCCTAAGGGGGTTACTGAAGAATTTCTAGAATTCTAAGACTTCTGATTCCCTTTCAAATGACATGAAACCATTGCACCATTGGAGACGCTCTAAAGTTAGCAAATGTGAAGAGTCAGTGTAAAATGCAAATGATGAATATTGTCTCTCAGTTTGTCCCCAGTGGAAAGATTGCTTTCTAAAGGTCAGATTTCTGACAAGGAGTAGCTCTTTGTTTTCTAACCAGAGACGTATCCAATGAATTCAATTTGTTTTTTTTAAGTTTCCAAGTCCATTTAATGTGTAAATGTTACAGAGCAACTGTGGTCCATTGTAAATTGTACTGTAGGAGTCAAAATGGATTATTTCTGAAGTTGAGAATATTTGTAAATGACGAGCAGCCAGGTGGATATGTGTGGAGAAGGAGCCAGAGATGGATACTTACAACCTCTATGGCAACTCCCCCGGCACTCTGAGGGTCACTCCTGAGACTCTGGAGAGTGACATGGGCATATCAGGGACCTTCCAGCTGAGAAAGAAAGTGGTGAAAAGAAATGTGCATGAACAAACAAATGTGAGAGAAAAGTGGGAGGTCCTTGCATCCAGCTCTGAGTGAAGAAGGAAGACAGGAGTCCACAGGGAAGGGAGTGAAGGTCTCGACCCCAGAGCCTGTGGTTTACCTGGAAAGGATGCACAGACCTAGTGAGGCTTGGGTGGAATTTGAAGAAGGGTTGGAAAGGATGGTGCTGGAGGATGTTACGTAACAAGGCAACTTGTATCCAAAGCTCCACATATGGGGACACATGAATCTTGTGGATAAGACAGTGATTCCGGTCATTTAAAGTGGGCAGAGTGGAGCCAATTACATCTTAGAGCACAAGAAGGGTAGGGCCATATCAAATGCAGTGAAGGGCAACTCCTATCTCAACCCAGTTCCCAATGGCCGAGCAGACACCACCCTACAGGGTCGGTATTGTCCACTGTCACTGGAGGGTGGAAATGGGAGGGAAAGTGTGGGTTTGAGAACATGACTATTGACTTCCATCGGGAGTGTGTGGGATGAGGGGGTGATATGGAGGGTGTCTAAGACATGTTTAGAACCTGAGGGTAGGAGGATGGGCCTGAGAAACACAAGTTATTAACACACTCAGCTACAGATGTTCCAAGAATCCAGAGCATATCCCTGGGAGCCAGCTGGCAGTTTCTTTGTAGACCCACACAAAAGCAGTTAATTGCCCGGTTTACCAAACGTAAAACCCATGGTGATGACTGTGTTTAGGGGGACATCCTCGACCTTGTCCATTCAATTGGTCATTAATTAAGAACACATCGACTTTTTTGACAGGCACTGCTACACATGTACAACACAGCCCATAACATTAAAGAGTCTCCCATTAGAAGATAAAAATCATGCAAATGGAAGTCAGTAGACAGTAAGGAATTTTCCCTATTCCAATTTGCATCCACAATTCGAAAGCTGGCTTTTCTCTTTACCAGGAGTGTCCATCTAGACCAGAGCACCGTGGCTCAGTGTGGTCTGTAGAGGAGTAGTACTGGGAGCCTGTGAGACATGCAAACCCTTGGGCCCCACCCCGACCTGCTGAGTCAGCATCCTCATTCCTGCAAGATCCCCATTAGTCATGAAAGATGCTTGTCCCACGGAGACACCCATGCTTCCCCTGCCTGGAAGAGAACAGGAAGCTAGCTGGGGTGCTTCAGTCCCAGGTGCCCCCTTTCCCAGGTCCCTGACAGCAAGGCATGAGCAGAGACCTGCTCCCAAGTCCAGTCCAGCTCTTGCCACCACAGGACCCTCACGCTGAGCTCCAAGCGGGGCCACAGCTGCCCACCTAGGCTGTTGCTGGTCATCCAGGCACCTCACAGGATGGCAAGGAAAGTTCTCCTTTCAGAACCTTCTCTGGAGCTTTTCCCCAACAATGGGCTCCATTAGCCCACCCTTGGGTCAAAGTAGCTAATGAGCTTTCCCCATGCATCTCCTGACAGGCCTCTCCTGAGCCCCAAGACCCCCACTCGCCCAGGCTCCAAAGGGCAGCTGTGCTCCGGCTCAGCAGCCTGCTTCTGGGTGCCCTTTTGCATTTGCTGTGGGAGCAGAGACGACTAGTAATGCAAACTGATGACCCGTCTCTAAGCAATGGGCATCTGGCAGTCACAGGCAGCTGAGTGGTTACCCGCAGGTGTGCTGAGCTCCTGGGCATCACCTGGGCAAACAGGAAAGAGGAGATCACCAGCTAAGTTCCATGGGGGCCCAGATCCAAGTGATGGGCACTGCATGGCGTGCAGCATGCACAGTTCACGTCCCGTGGCTGGGGTGCTGTAGACGGCTCCCAGGGCTCTGCTGAATTTGAAGAAGGCAACTTAAAGTAAAACATGTCACCTCAAAATAATTTTCTCCAAATTTGGGCCTTTGACCATAGCTCCCCATCCCCAAAGAGACCAAGGATTCAGATTAAGCTCTTCGATTTCCCCTCACTTTCCTCAATAATACAGTCCAGTATTGTTTAAATTAGTGATGATTTTTGACCAGGGCTTTAAAATGCACTCAATTATTCTAAAGTGCCAAATGTAAAACTTTCAAGTCTTTGGAGTCAAATTAAACTTTATTCACCTTAATTACAAGACTGTGAGCCATCCGTGTGCATTTGGAGGTGGGGGGATGAGAACATTTCAGAGCTGCTCATGCACTGTGTTCTGGAAACTAAGCAAACCAGCAAACTCTGCAGGTGCCTCCTTGTCCGTGTGGATTTTGTTCCCAAATGTTGAGATCCATGATGAGCTGTGTTGTAGCTAAGTAGGGACTTTATAAGCCTGATTTGGGTGGGCCCGAGGATACCAGGGTCTTCTCTCATAGTCCCACTGCAGTCACCAATCCTGGTGCAGATGAATTTAGGGACACCTACCAGTTGCATCGCACCATCACCTACATCAGTGGTTCCCAAAGTGTGTTCCCTGGGCAACAGCATCATTTGGGGACATGTAGAAATGCAAATTCCTGAGCCCCTACTCAGATCTGCTGAATCAGGGTCTCCTGGACTAAGGTCCAGATATCTGAGTTTTAACAAACTTCCAAATAGTTGCAAGCCTTGCTAAAGTGTAAAGACCACCAGCCTCCATCATCCCATTTCATCCTCCATATACTTTTGTAATTCAGGTGTCTTTTACCCCAGAGAGAATAAAATGAGGCTTAGAGTCAGGGTTCTCCAGAGAAACAGAGTCAACAGGGCATGTATAGAGAGAAAAAGAGACTTATTATAAGGAATTAGTCCACAGGATGGTGGAGGCTGGTGAGTCCAAACTGTGCAGGGCAAGGCAGCAGGCTGGAGACCCAGGAAGAGCCAATGGTTCCAGCAGGCTGGAGACCCAGGAAGAGCCAATGGTGCAGAAGAAATCCAAAGGCCATCTGCTAGAGAATTCTCTCTTGCTTCAGGGAGACTGGTCTTTTTATTCTTCGACTGATTGGATGAGGCCCACCCACATTGGGGAGGGCAATCTGCTTTATTCAGTCCACTGATTTAAATGTTTGTCTCATTCAAAACCCTCTCACAGAAACCCTAGGTTAATGTTTGCTCGAGTATCTAGGCACCCCATCACCCAGCTGGGTTGACACTCAAAATTAACCATCACAGCTGTCCATGTACCCAGCCAGTGTGGGAGCCAGGATTGGATTCTGGGAAAGGTGGCTTGGCAGCTACTGCCCATGACATCTCTAGCTGTTCAAGCGGTCCCCTTTCTTCTTGGGGTAACAAAAAAGGCACAGCTTTGTACAAAGGTCCCGAGCTGTGCTGGAGGACAAATCAAACCACAGCCCTCTCTGCCATGTGCCAAATGTAGGGTCCTGCTCTCTTCAGCCCCAGAATCCCATCCTGAGGAAGGGGAGAACACAGGGGTCCAGACTGGAGCCAGGGGCTGATTTGCCTCTTATTTGCATAAATTTTCATGTCACCTCCCAGTGCGTCCACCCTAGTTGAAGTAAAGAACCCTGAAATGCAGCTTAAGATTAGACTGGAGGCCCTGCCTGAGGCCTGGGTTGAGCAGGTTGATTACATCACTCCTCGGGAGGAAGGCCAGGGGCCAACGTTCCACTGGATGGCCGCCTGTGCACAGATCACCCCTCACTCTCCGTAACCACAATAAAGGGGTTCTGGGCACCCCTTTCTTCTCCAGAGCTCACACATGAGACAGCAAAGAAAGTCTGAGGTTCGTCACTAGAGGCTGTCACTTGGTTACCCCCACCAAACAAAGTGCATCCAGCCAGCAGCCCCGTGCCCTGATAAGGGTGGGCAGTGGCCGGAGCACAGGCTGCCATGAGCCCTGAGCACTCCAGACCTGCATACACTCCCACGAAGGCATCCCTCCTGCCTGGCAACAGAGTCCCCTCCTCAAGTCCTTTCCCACACCCTCTCTGCACACAGACTTTCCTCCCTGGGTAAACAGCACACCCAGCCCTGTCACAGGAGGCAGAAGAATGATGGTAGGGAATTCTCTCCCTAGTGACAACTCTCTCTCCTAGTGACAACTCACCTTCTTCCCTGCCAAGAACCAAAAAGGAAATGGAAATCGGTGCATCTACAGTTATTTCTAATGGTTAATTTTCTACCCTAAACTCATACCAGATCTGCGCCCAGATGTCCCTTGCACTCCAGCTCATGCAGCTTTCATCTCCCACCCCCTGGATCCTCGCAGGTGTCCTGTCTGCTTGCACAATCCTGTTTGGTGTGTTTTTTGGGCTGGCTGCCTGGAAGCAGGGGGCAGGTGGCGATAAGAACATTAAGCCCGCCTCTCAGAGTTGAGTGCCCACTCCTTTCTCTCTCCACATCATCCCCATCCCATCCAAATTCTCCAACCCCCCTCCAAAGCTTTGTTCTTGGGCTTTCACTCCCTTAATTCTCTGAATCAAAAAGAAGTTTGCCCATTTTCATCTTTCACCCATATTTCATACCATTTTATCCTCTTCATCTCATCCATGCTCTCATCTATTCAGTTTTCTGCTTGTCCTTCCTTTTTTTTTAAAAAAAAAAAAAGGCTCACCCACTCAGCCATAAAAAGAAACAAAATTGAATTATTTGTAGCGAGGTGGATGGACCTAGAGTCTGTCATACAGAGTGAAGTAAGTCAGAAAGAGAAAAACAAATACCGTATGTTAACACATATATATGGAATCTAAAAAAAAAAAAAAAAATTGTTCTGAAGAACCTAGGGACAGGACAGGAATAAAGATGCAGACATAGAGAATGGACTTGAGGACACAGGCAGGGGGAAGGGTAAGCTGAGACGAAGTGAGAGAGTGGCATGGACATATATACACTACCAAATGTAAAATTGATAGCTAGTGAGAAGCAGCCACATAGCACAGAGAGATCAACTCAGTGCCTTGTGACCACCTAGAGGGGTGGGATAGAGAGGGTGGGAGGGAGACACAAGAGGGAGGAGATATGGAGATATATGTATATGTAAGGCTGATTCACTTTGTTATACAGCAGAAACTAACACACCATTGTAGAGGAATTATACTCCAATAAAGATGTTAAAAAAGAAAACATCCAACCACCCTTCTCTTACTTACTCACTCCCTTAGTTTTTCAACATAGTTTCTCTCTCCGTTAAATCAGGCCACCACCTGTACCATCATCCACTGATACAACTATTTTCCTTTTTTTTGACCATTTTGACTATAAATTTCTGCTCGAGAAACTGACCAAAGATCACCTCCAACTCCATCTGACTATGGCCCTGTAGACCTCCTTGACTATTTTTCTAGTGTTGTTCTCATGTACAGCACTGACCAATTAACTCTGTCAGACCCCAACTCTGACATCCCAGTCTCCCTTGTTTTAATGATCAATATGACTGCCTTAATAGCATCTGCTGGGATGAGAATTAATCATCTTTCAGTCAGTATTCTGTGACAGGTATTATATCTCTATCTTTCCACTTGGAGTCTAAGAGAGGAGTAAATCTCTTTCTAGTTTTAGACACAAATTTCATTTTATTCTTCAACTCAAAATCCCCAGTGATGCCCATTTGACCCCAGGATAGAGTTCCAAACTCCCAGGGCTCAGATCTGCTGGCCACTTCATCCTAAGTGTGGCCCACTACTCTCCAACATGAATGTTGACTAAGTACTAACCTATTGTCATTCATTTGTATTTTTAGCCTCTTTCATAAGTGCATCTTGTCACCTCAATGAGCTTGAAGATCCTAGTGTCCAGAGCCGTATTCTCATTTACAGCATATGCTGCACAGTGTGGAGCACACAGGGAAATCTCAGTGTGCCCTGTTGAGTGAGATACTGGATTTATAAATATTTGATAAGCCTGGGCTGACTTCAGAGGATGACACAAGAGGATTCATAAAATACTGCCATTCATTATGGCTGTATTCTCCCGAAATATTTGATTTGATTGATAGAACCACAAGACCAAAGAGAAATTAATGATCCAGAAGAACCATCAAGAGTGTAGATGCTCCCTTCTCTGGACAGGAAAGAAGCCATCTCAGTAAAGCTGTTGCCTAGGCAAAAGAGAAGTCAAAACCAGAAAAGTATTTAACAGTAACCACAGTTTAAGGTCAGTCCTCCCTCCTTGTACTTTATCAAATTCTGCCCTGCCCAGTGACAGGAAACTTCTGGAGAGCTTTGAATTCTTTACAAAAGCCTTAAAAATGGATTTGGTCTTCTTAAACTCCTAGGATCCGAATTTTATCCTTTTTCATTTTCTGCTTTCTTCACTGTAGATAAAAATATCTAATTTTTTAGGAGAATGTTTCTTAGACTTCCCACAAACACTGCCTGTGTGCTGGATTATTTGAGATATGTTTTCTGCAGCTGCTTTTGATGGTTAAATGTCATATAGGTCTTCAGTCCCATAGTATTTTGTAGTGAAAAATCTATGACCTTTTGAGATACTGAAAGAGATTTGGTGCTGTAGTAATTTGAAGAAGCTTACAAAAATCTTGGTAGGATGGATGGATGGATGGATACATGGAAAGATGAGAGGGAGGATCTGTAGATGGGGGTGGGTGGATTGATGGTGGCTGGAAGGAGGAATAGGTAGATGTATGACTAGGTGGGTGGGTGGATGGATGGATGGATGGATAGGTGAATGGATGGATGAATTGATGGATGAGTGGATGAGCAGATGGATAGATAAAATGTAGGATGAGTAGATGAATGGGTGGATGAATGGATGAATAGATGAGGAAGGCAGAAAAAAGACAAGGAGTGATGGGGGAAGGAAAGAGGAGAGGAGAGGAAAGGAGAAGAAGTCAGATAAGCTGGTCACATTCACAGTTAATCTTGGTCTATCTTGGTTGATCAGCCCATCCCAACCAGTACAGTCTCCATGCAGTCAGCAATATTTCTCTCCTGCTATCAGCACAATTGAGTCAGCCTTGACTCAGTTCTTAGAGTTGCTATTTTGAGAACTCATTAGCGGTTTGAATTTACAAATCCTGTGGTTTTACACCTAGCTACAGAGGTCAATATTTATAGCATGGTAACAATGTCACACACTCATGGAATTTCTCTCAGCCAAACTTCAAATCCCAGATAAATATGTGACTAACATTGAATACATTCTGCAGGTTCAAACAATACAAATGAAGACAAAGTGTAGACCAGTAGGTCTCCAGTCGAAAAAAAAATTAAGTAGAATCTTACTTGAAAGCAATTTTGCAACATAGCGTTTTTAAAATGTTTATATATATTGACCTTGTAATCCCCTTTCTAGGAATATATCCTAAGGAAATCATCAGGAATACTAAGATTTATATTGTAAAAAAATGTTCACCTCAGAATTTGTCATAGTAACGTATATTGGAAACAATCCAAATATCCAATGTTAGGAGAATTATTATATAAATTATGGCACATAAAATAATGAAGTATAATACAGTTATAGTCTATTTACAAAGGAATCTGATGTCATCAGTAGGTGCTTACAATACAATCTAGCATTTAAAAGAGAAAACATCAAAAAATATATACATAGTAATTATATAAGAGAAATTACCATATTGAAATTTGAAAAATGCCAACAATAAGAATCTTAACTGGTTATATCTCAGTAGAATTGTGAATACTTTTTACTACTTTTCCTTTTTCTATATTTTCCAGTTTTCTACAAAGACAGATTTTTTATTATTATTTTTATGAAGTTCACAGTACATCACTTAATAAAAGAAGAGCTTATGATGAAAAGGCAAGAGTCTTGCACCCCATACCCGCCCTCCTCCCAGAGGAGAACCATGGAAGAGTTCTGGTTTTCAGTCATCTGTGATTGCCTGTGGCTTATGCATCTGTTTTCATAAGTCATCAGCTTTGGGTAATGCGGGTTGGGTTTCCAGTTGAACAATGAGGTTTGTAACTTATACTACCTTTAACTATTCTGCCTCTACTATTGCTAACTTATACTACCCTCTTGGCCCAATGTCTGGTACTTACACTTAGTATTTTAGTTATTTTATTTGTTGCCTCTGGAACCCAAAGACTATTCCTAAATACGTATTTCTATTTCCATCAGAGCTTCCAAAAGCAACTCCTGGCATCTTACTTTATAAGATGAGAATAACAACTCTCCCACCCTCTTTTCCATCCTTCTTTTTTCACTACTTTTTACTTGGACATTGTCCATGTTATTAACATTTACCATTTTACTTTAGTGAAAAACAAGTAACCACTTCGGTATTTATTATTTCTAACAATTAAAAACCAACCAAGTGTTGTCTGTATTATTGTAACTATAAAACATTGTGCAGTTCTGCGCCAAGCAGTGCCAACTTCGGATGGACGTCCTTCTCTGCAGAACCCATTTCACACACTGCAGGCTGGGGACAATATTCCTAGCATTGAGGTCAAGTTCTCATTTCTTATAGCTCTTTATGGCTTCATCTCATGCCATTTTTTTGCTTATCTCATATTTGTACCACAACTTTCTCTGGGAGCCTCCTGTTTTTCTCCTTGTGATAACTGCCTTAATTATTGTCGCAAAATTGTTCCAGGTTCAGAATCACAATGTCTCATCTATTGGACCCTTTTTTTCCTGGACATCTCTTTCCAAGGCCTTGTCATTCAGGGATCCTTCAACTAATCTTTGCTCAGGAGGTGTGCGCAGCTGGGGCTGTGCCCTGGGTGGAAAGGCGGCTCCTCTCAGAGGAGCTCTGCAGAGGGCAGGGGGCCTAGGGTATTCTCATTCTACAAATGGGGAGGAATGCTTGTTCCCCAGGACATTTTGGGCTCCAGGAGCACTCACCTTCCTTTGCTCCCAAGGCCCTTCTCAGCGTCTTCCCAGGAAGCACAGAGGGCTGAGACCAAGGTCATGTGAGCTCACACTTGACCTCTCTCTCTACCTGGCACATCCAGCAAAGTCAGCAGGACCCAGGAGTATCCAGCAGCCCCGCTCCTGTCAGGCTTTGCACCCGTGTCTCCACTGGTCACCACCTGAGGCCACCTGGAAGGGGATGGCCTTGGGCAGGGCAGCAACAGTAGCAGAGGTGATGCTGTGGTCATGACAGCTGAAGGCCCTCTGCTGACCACCTTTCCTGCAGCTGGGACAACAAGTCCTTCCCTGAAGGGAGCCTAGGAGCACATCCCAGGGTCACCACAGCTTCCAGTACCTGTCACATCATCACAGTCACAGTAAAGTCTTCCAGGCTATCTTCATTCATCACTTTATTTACCAAGTGAGAATAGGCCTGAAGAAACATCGTCGCCCAAAGAGCAACTTTGTCGTGGGCCTCAAAGAGAGATATGAGGAAATGCCCCTGCAGTGGAATCGCTTTGGGAAGTGTATGGGTCCCAGGTCTAAACCACAGTCCCAGCAGTCCCAGCTCTAACCTGCCAGGCATCCACTCTGTGGAGGCGGCAGCACAGGGGCCCCTGGAGCAGACAGGGCAGGAGGGCCAAGGGCTCCCCAAAGGGAATCCTTTGTTCAGAAGGCACACGGCCCTCAGAGGTGGCACAAATCAGAATTCAAACTTGAATCAGTCCATGCAGAGTAAGGGCGAGACCACAGAAGATTCCGCGTCTGCTCTACCTGGGATAAATTTCCACTGTGGCCAGGTCCCTTCGTGGGGAGAGAGGGAGGTGGCGGGGAAAGGCTGCCAGCTCCCTGGGGGTGAGCTCCTGCCCAGGAAGGCACCTCCACCAGGGGTGGCAGGAGGGGATGTCACAGTGTCTGTCTGGGTGTTCTGTAAGAGGCTGAGCAGAGCCAGCTCGGTGTGAATTAATGGAATCGCATGGAGTTAGAAGTAGGAGGAAGCAGCATTTTATCATCCTGTCAAAAAATAATAATGTTCTTGAAGCTTCTGTGAGTCTTGGTGAACAGAAAAGCATACATCCTCCTTTTCTCTACAGAGCGACAGCTAGATCCAGCACACCAGGTAGGTGGGGAATTCCATCTCAGGAGTCACCGGTCTCCCCCTATCCTGCCCCAGAGTTTGCCTGAGTCTCTGAGTTTCATCCAGGGCCAATCCGTGGAGAAGCCCATCAGAGGTCACCGGTAGCCATGTCCCGACATATGTGGGCCCCCAGGCCCTCTTGCCGGGTCCACTGCTCTGCCGGGCTGGACAACCCCTCTATGGACCTGGAGGCCTAAGGTGGAGCACCCATGCCCACCAGATCCCCAGGCATCACCAAGGGACAGGGCACAGGCCTCCTGACCAGGGACACACAGACAACCCTCCCTGATGTCCAGTGTCAAGGAGAGACCCCCGAGTGCCGCCCCCCTGCCTGTCTGTGAGTATAAGCAAGTGTGTAGGAGGAAGGAAATCACAAAGGCAGAAGTATGCTTAACTCCGTCATGAAATCCCCAGGTCAGGTCAGATAAAAAAGATTTATTTTTGATGCAGGGAAATAATGCATAAAGGCATTCATACCATGTGTGTCTGCCTTTTGTGCGGAATGAACGCATTATCCCCATGACTGGGACCACAGAGCCATTCTTCGGTGCCTGAGAAGGGAAGCCTGGCCCAGCTCCTGTGGAAGGACAGCAGTCCGAGCCATCCCTTAGGCCCGCAGATCCAGGGGCCCCTGGAGGGCCCCAGCCTGGGTCTTGGTTCACGTGCATGGATCAGTGGGGCCAGCTGACCATTCAAGACGAGCTCATACTCTAGAGAGGTCAGCTCAAGAAACTCTTCTAAGGGAGAAGCAGACACTGACCAGCAGCCCCCAGGGACTCCTCTCTCCCCTGGCTCTCAGCCTGAGCCAGAGCTCCTACAGAACTTTTAGAACAGAATGTCAGCATTTCACTTTGTCTAGAGGGCTCTAAAGCACCAGGATCTGGCCTTAATCAAACAGCACAGAAGATCCACCCCTGGCATTCTCCGGACACCATCCTGTTCCTGCCAAAAGCACAGTGAGAAGCCTGCCCTCATCCCCCACCGTCCGGTGGGTTCTGTCCCCCAGGCTTCCTGGGCCCCGTCCAGCTGCCAACAGATAGACTATACCCAGAAGAGGACAAACCGTCTCACCCAAAGATTTATTATGCAATGACAGTAAAATTTACTACATGCAAAAGACTTTTCTTAAAAAACAAGTATCGTGGGAAACACTGAATATTATGTTACTGCCTATGCTGTATGTTCAAATACTTAATTCTCCTGGACATAAGTGCCAGGAAAGTAAGTAACTTGTCTCTCCTGAAGAACTGCTCTGCCATTTTTTTCTTAAATTCAAAACTGGCACTTTTAAAAACTTCTCACTGCTGAGAAATTGGAGTTAAATATTAACTCAGTTCCAGTATCTACTTTATCTCAGGTTCCTGATGTATTCATTTCACTTCCTCACTTTTCTACTAAAGTTACCCAATTTCCTTGATTTTATTTTAACCTCTTGTGTGAGCTGCCAAGGCACATGCCATCCCTTTGAAAGCAGGAGAGAAATTAAAAGTAAATAAGCGAAGAGGCACTTGCAAATAAGCAAGCACAGGGCATGGCATTTGTGTCCCATCGTATAAGCAGGCCTAGTGGACAGCCAATATCAGGAGATACAGAAGAACTCCTGGGCCATCTAGTCTAAGTGTCCACTAGCCGTCCAGGGAAGCATTTGGTTTCCGGATCTGGGAGTGGAAGCAGTTAATAGTAGGGAATACCAAGTATTCTGACTATCGCTCTGTAAAAACCACCCCAAATCTAGTGTCTTAAAACAACCACAGTCATTTTCTGATTTCTCAGTTTGGGAGGGATCAGCTGAGCAGCTCTGGCATAGGCCCTCAGCAGCTGTAGCCAGGCGGGGGCTAGAGTGTCTGGGGGCTGGCCAGGCCCTCATCATGTGGTCTCAGGCCTCCACCTGTGCTCACTCCCACCGACTGTGTTGTGTTTCCTTACAACATGGCGGCACAAGATGGTAGGATTTCCTGCATGTTGGCTCAGGGCTCCAGTCCTCAAAATGAGCCTGGATTCAAGGGGAGGGGATGGAGACTTCACCCCTCGATGGGAGGGGTGCCACAGAACAGATGGACATATCTTAAAACTGCCACACCCACACCCTGGCATGCAAAGTTCTGCTGGCCCCAACTGGAGCCATTTCATCTCTCCTGCTGCCCAGGGAGCATCTGCTGCCCAGGGAATGTGCCTCTATGGAAAGGCAGAGCCGGAGAAGAAAAATGTGCCTCACAGAGCCCTCTCAGAGCCCTGCCAGCCCCTCGCCCTCAGGCCAAGCATATGCCAGGCTGCTGGCTGGAATCTCTGTGCCAGAGAGAAAGGGGCTGCCCATGGCACCGCTGCCCCCTCCTTTGCCAGGAGCATGTTTAGCTTTTGCTTTCCTGAGAACAATGGAAAACTAGAGTCTAATTAGCCTCTGGCTCTGAGGCTAAGAGGACAGCACAATATGTGCTTTCTCATTGGAAAAAAAAAAAGCACAGGAGCCAATTTTCTACTCTCAGACTCATGCCTTTTGCTGCACATGCTGGAAATAATACCCTCAGAAGCTATGCTGGTTTGTGAGGACCTTGACACTGTGGGCTGGATGAAAGTGAATGAAGGGATTTGGGTACCCTGTGGGCCACAGAGTGGACACCATACCGAAGAAACGAGTGCACACCTCCTTGGGGGCATGGCTGAGCAGTTGCAAGAAGGTCCGCGCCTTCTTTGAGTGTTGCCAAGGCTTCTGTTCTGGGCTCTGTCTATGCCGGACATCCCCGGGGCCTCTCTCTCGGCCTCCCAGGCCCTGTGCCCCAGACAGCCCAGGTCCAGTTACACTCATCCCATGCTGGAGCCAGCTTGCCTGCCCACACAGGCCACTCCCAGCATGTCCCAACGCTGAGGCCTGAAGCAAAGGTCTCAGCTTCTGCAGCTCAGAATCCCACAGCCAATGGAAAACGCAGGAGCAATGCAAGGAGGGAGGCGACACTTCCGCACCTCCCAGCCATCTCTGCCACCTCTGGGGGACACCACGTGCTGATACAACTGCCATGTCCACTCTCTAAGACCTCCCAGGAAGTTTGGAGGGAGGAGAACACAGGAGATTTGGGCCACGAGCCTTAAGCCACACTCGAGCCAACTGCAGCTGCGCCCTGGGTCGCAGGGCGGATGGTGAACGTGTGCTATGACGGGCTGCCTCCTTCACTCTGCTTTTCTTAGGGTTCCTCTGCGCAGGCACTGCACACACAGAGCCCACGCACACGCGAACCACGTGCAGCTCCCGCTGTGTCGCCATGTGGTGCCGAGGACCATTTCTGAGTAGAGTTTCTTTCTTTCGGGTCCTTCTCTTATGCCGCACAGGGATGACAGTACTCAGCCTCTGGGAGCCACGCGTGGTTCCAGGCACTGAGCAGGCAGCCCGTGAGATCATGGCCCCTGCAGAGCAATGGGCTATTCCTGTCCCCAGCCCATGGATGAGGAGACTGAACAGAGAAGTAACTCCAGGCCTTCGAGTCAGCCGACGCCTGCCCTGCCACCAGCCCGGCTGGCTGCAGGACCATGGCTGAATTCTGTCTTCGTGGGATGTGGCTGTTACTTTTTATTGAGCACACAGACTCTCTCCAGGGCTATCAGCACAGCAAAGCAGAGCTTTCAGGGGGCACAAACGTCACAGGACAGAGAAGGTTTGGATTCAGACGGACAAGGATGTGCACAGAGTCCGCCTAAGGGAGCTTTGCCATGTTTACCGTGCTGAAGAGTACAATACTGCTGCATCTGAATGGAGGGGTGTGTCCCCACACACATCCTTCAGGACATCTGGGCTGGAGGCAGGGCTCTGTCCCGGACCCCTACACTGCGGCTCCCTGTGGATCCCTGGTGGCGGGCAAGCAGGGGTCAGCCGGCCTCACCTGCCACCCAGGATGCCAGAAGCCAGTGCCTCGCAAATAAGCCCTCACTCCAGCCAACGTTGTCACCAGCAGCTGGTGCCTTTGTGCCAGAGTTCCCTGGTGTCCTGTGACCCACAAAAATCCCTGACACCCTGCATCCCTCCCTCAGCCTCTGAGAAGGGTGCCCGTGCTGAGGTAGCAAGAACACCACTGCACAGAAGTGGCCAAGCTGCCCACCAGCCCTACACAAACCTGCTTATCACTCAAGCCACCCCATTCCCAGAGGCAGAATGAAGGACAGGGAAGGAGCTTTCTTTGCTGGCCTTTCCTTTTCCTTAAAATTTCCAGGGACACACAGCCCTTTCCAGTGGTGTAGGCAACGCCTCAGCAGGAAAGGTCTGCATGCAAACCCAATGTATTCTGTGACATTACAAGCTGAGGGTTTGAAGTCTCTCAGAGGAATTGAAAATGACTTATCAAAGTAGCAGAACAACGTTTTCCTTGTTGATAACTTTTCTTTATTTCTTTTTCAATTTGGTAAACTACAGTCCCACTAACTGCCCTATACTTAAAATTCAACCCTACTTGCCTCCATAGACCATTTTCAAATATATTTCATATACATGAGATTAAGTTTTGCATGAGATGCCATTAGGAATGCACCGAGCAAGCACCCCTTCATCATCTGGACTGATGTGGACTGAATGTTTGTGTCCCCCCAAAATCCATATGTTGAAGCCCTAACTGCCAGTGGGATGATGTTTTGGAGGTGGGGCCTTTGGGAAGTGATTAGAGTTATATGAGGCCATGAGGGTGGGGCCCCCATGTTGGGATTAGTGTCCTTATAGGAAGAGAAAGAGACCAGAGCTTGCTCTCTCTGCTACATGAAGACACAGTGAGAAGCTGGCTGTCTGTAAGCCAGGAAGAGGGCTCTCTCCCAAACCCAAACATTCTGGCACTCTCTTCTTGGACATCCAGCCTCCAGAACTGTGAGAAATGAATGTTTGTTGTGTAAGTCTACAATGAAGACTAAGACAGGACTTGAGGCCCAATCAAGGGACCGCATCCTATCATTCATTGTGCTCCCCCCAGCAATGCCTCGATTGCCTTCCTGTGGGGACAGTGCATATTTCCATGGTTTCAGAGCAGGCAGACAGTCTACGCAGATGCCTTCAGAAGCGTTCATTTCTAAAGAGTTCACTTTGATACAGTACCCTTACGGCTCCTCCAGATACTCCTGGACGTCTCCTCCACTCTCCAAGGAGCTGGGCGGGTACACATCTCATGGTCACTAACCCAGGCAGAATAATTGGTGGACCAGCTAAATTCACCTGTGTGGAAACATTCCTGCTGCATCTGACATTGTGTAAAAACACATACAGGAAATGACAGTTTTATACTGCCCTACACATTCTGAACAGAAAGCAAAAATAATGCCTGTATGTCCCAGAAACCCTACAAGGAAGAAGTGATTAAAATTCCATCACTAAAATCAATTGAGAGGAAAGGGTCTGAGAAGCCTTCTTGCAGGGCTCGTGCTCTGCACCAGCGCTAACACCGGGCCCTGCTCAGTGAGGTTTAGGGGGAAACCTCTGGGTTCTGTATCGCCAAGACCCATCCATGCATGACAAAGATGCCCTGTCTCCTTAACCATTAGCAACTGAGAGCATGTGCTTTCACACCGTGTCCCTTGCAATACACACTTCATTGTTGCCACGTGTGCCTTGGCGCTAAGCAAGGGTTGGGATGGGGGATTTAAAGGACACAAGGCTCTCAACATCAGCCTTTGTGTGATGAAGTTTCAAGCCAGCATGGCCCCACGCCTGACCCTGCCCTCAGGACCACTCCAGGCACGGTGAGTGCAGGTGTTACATCCCTGCTCTTTTTGTTTGTTTGTTTGTTTTTTGTTTTTTGTTTTTTGTTTTTTGCGTACGCGGGCCCCTTACTGTTGTGGCCTCTCCCGTTGCGGAGCATAGGCTCCGGACGCACAGGCTCAGCAGCCTTGGCTCACAGGCCCAGCTGCTCCGCGGCATGTGGGATCTTCCCGGACCGGGCCCCTGCATCGGCAGGCGGACTCTCAACCACTGCGCCACCAGGGAAGCCCCCTGCTCTTTTTAAGAACATAGCCAGGTCTCTGAGACCAACCTTCCAGGACCCCTTTGCAACACAGAGTGCACATTCAAAACCGCTAAAATAACTTTTTAAAGCACAAGGTTGCCAGCTTCCCGCTCACCCACCCTCAATGATTCTGATGTAGGTGTTCTGGGATGGGGCCTGGGCATTTCTTAATAACCTCACCAGGTGATACAAATGTATAGGCAGAAGTGAGAAGCAAAACAGCAAAAGTAGTTAAGCTTAGCTTAAACTTAGTAGGAGGGGCAGTTAATTGAATTTGATAACGTGATAATGACTCAAAGGATGAAGGGAAAAATGTACCTCAGATGCACCTCAGAGACAGCACCTCAGCTGTAGCTCTCACATGGGGTGCACAGGGACACCCCTGGGACGGGTTTCCTCCCTCTGACTCCCCGGGGAACCCCACTCACACCTATGTCTACATTTGCCAGCCGGAGGCCTCCGTCCTCCGCCCCCGGGAGACCTTCCCACCCAGTGACCTGCCAGCATCCCACGGCCACAGTCACCCGTGCTGAGAGGCCCCAGGACTGTGGACTTCCAGTGCACCTGGGCGGGTGCGAGAGAGACCCCTCAATCTCTGTGTCCCTATTGCCCGTCTTTCCATCTTAACATCTGTATCTGGGCAGAATCTCAGATTAGAGGAAATTGGCAATAGTATAAAGAGCTACCATAGCACCTTCAAGCGGGTTTCCCAGATGTGAGAGCTACCACTCTATCCTTCCTTCCTCCTCTCTCCCTCCCTTCTTCCCCCTCTTTACCCTCTCTCCTTCTCTCCCTGTCTCTCCATCTCTCTGTCTCTGTCATTCTCCCTCACTCTCTCCCTCCATAACACACACACACACACACACACAATTATTTTTATGAATCATGAGAGTCAGTTGTAGGGGTGATGCCCTTTGCCCCTATATACTGTGTATTTCCTTAAAAGGCAGGGGTAACCACAGTACAATCACAAAACTCTGGAAATTAACCCGATGCAATGTTAAGTATCTAATCTGCAGACCTCACTCAGATTTTGCCAGTTGTTTCAACAATGCCGTTTATAGCAAAGAACAAAGCAGAGTGTGGGTTGCACTCAGCGGGCAATCTCTCTGGCATGTCCTCAGAATTTCTGCCTTAGGATGACTTGAGAAATACGGCCAGGCTTTCTGTAAACTGTCCTCAGTGCGGTTTGTCTGTTTCCTCATGGTGAGCTAGAGTAAGCTATGCCTTTGGGGCAGGAAGATTTCAGAAGTGAGGCTGGAGTGCAAACCCAAGGACCCTACCCTTGCACCGCCACCACACCCCGAGGCTTCAAGGCACGTGGGAAGCCCTGAGGTCATTCCTGCTGCATCTTTCTTTCCGTGGTGCCCGTGGCCGAGCCTTTCCCAAGACTTTGGGGATAGGCCGTGTGCTCTCTCATGGTTAAACCCTTCGCATCATGCAGGGAGGACCACGCACCCCTCCAACGCGCTGTTTTGTCCATCCATCACCAGTCAGCAAGAGGAAACAGCCATCGGGGAGTGTGGGACGTCCCGCCTCGGGGGTGAGCCACAGTGCCCACCGTCCGCGGGCCTGCTTGCCTCCCCAGCAGTCATCTGTGGCTTCTTGGCTATGAAGTGTATTTAATTTAGCCTGGTACATAAATTAACATCCACACAGCCTGCAGCAAAGGCCTCCCGTCGTGGGCTCCGGCTGGAACTGCATCAGCCCAAGTCGGGGGAGGCGGGTGTGTGCCGAGCTGGACACTTAAGGGGCCGGGGCTTCTGCACCCGCCGGGCTGGGCCCACGATTGTTATGTAAACACAGAGCCCAGCGCGGGGTGGCTGGCCCATCTGCTCCGAGGCACACTTCGTGCTGCCGCGTGCACTAATCATTTTCCATCCTCTTAGGTGAAAACTTGGACAATGTAAGGGCTCTCAATCTCCCTTTCATTTGCAAACGAGTCATTTCAGCTAAGCGTGGCCCCCTATTCTTCTCCCACATTTGTGTTTGTGAAAAGAACCGTCTCAAATTTCTGCAGCAGGAGCAGCTGCTGCGAGGCCTCTTTTCACTCAGCCAGGTCCCCCACCCAGCCCTCTGCCCCCTCCCCCCTCAGCCCTTTTGTCTCTGGCAGAGCCAGCTCCCCCTCTGACCCCTGGCCAACTCGGAGCCTCCTCCTTTGTCAGCCTCCCCAGACAAGTTTCACCCTAAATCAAGCATTGTTTGGGCTCCTGAGGCCAGCACGTGCCCGTATCCCCTAATCTTTTAATTTCACCCCAGGAAACAGCAGCTGTTAGTGATACCCAGCTGTCGCGGGGCCTGCCGCCGGCCCTGGAACAATGACGGAGGAGGAGGGAGGCTGCAGCCTGCAGTAATATGTACATCTCCCCCCCTTTCTTCTTAGGGGTGGTGTTTTTTCTTTTTGCAACAGTTGGCAGCACGTGCTGTGAAATGCCAGGAAAGCCCCCCTCCCGGCACCGTTTTTGTCTAAACCCGTTCACTGCCGCACTCTTTGGTTTGCACTTGGGCTCTGGAGGACCAAACCTTCTGTGTCAGAGATCCCCGGCGTGTGCCATGGTCCCTTTGCTGCAAAAAATGATCATCTGATAAATTACAGGGCAAGACCCAGAGGGGGAGACAGAGGCTGCACCCTCACAGCGCATGAGCCACGCTGGCATCCTCGGCAGGCGTTGGGGGGCGGCAGCTCAGTTGCATTAATGCTTTTCAGGAGTCACGGCAATAAGTCTGATGTGGGGCAAGTGTTCCCCACACACATGTGACCGGAAGACACGATGGTTCCCTGGAAATATATACCACTGAGGCCGACCAAAGCGAGCCCAGGACTCTGAAGGCAGGGCGGTGAGGGTGTCCAAAAAGGCATTTCTGGGGCACCCCATCTCTGCACACTTGATTTTGTGGAGGCCTTTCTCTGGACACATCTGCACCCCAGGAGCCTGAGCACTGAGGAATGAGGATTCAGGAGACCAGCCACTGCCCTGAGCTACCAGGTCACCTCCCTGGTGCCCAGCTTGTGAAAGTGGGCGTCAGAGGGACTCTCCACAGCAGCACTGCCCCATCAAACTTCCTGCGACCACAAAAATGTTCTCTCTCGGCACGGTCCAAGACAGCCATTGAACACGGAGAAGCTGAATTTTCAATTTATTTCAAGTAACTTCAGTGTGAGTGTCCACGTGTGGCTGGTTGTTGCTGTGTGGGGCAGCAGAGCTCTGAACTGTGGGTTCTCAAACACTCTGTTGCGTCATGTGAGCAACAGAGCGTACAGATGCCTGGTCCTATTTCCTGGGTGTTCAATCTCATTCTCAAGGGTGCAGCCTAAGTACGGGGATCTTTAAAGCTCCCCAGGGGGATAAGAGAGGGAACAAAGTGGGAGGCCCCCGCCTTAGACCGTCTTGCAGCCAGAGTCTGGGCTCTGCAGAGGACGGTGCATTTGGAAGGCACCTGCCTAATTTAGCCATAAACAGAGCTCTCTGAAATACAGAGGGTTTTACAAAGAATTACCCAATTTGTAGGCTCCTCACAGTAGGCTGCAGCTCCCCATCTCCCTGGTCACTGACTTCTGACCTTGCTCTACCTGCCATGGTCGAGGTTTCAGGGCTGTCCCCGCTCCAAAGTTTCAAACAAACCTGTCAGTGCAGAGCAAACAAATGCCCAGAGGTGACTAGTGCAACCACAGGCTGGTGTGGGCCCCTTCCACCCACTGGATCTCACCTGGTAGGGAATTGAAAGACGCCGGCAGAAACCCGACCCTGGCCAGAGCATATGGTGAGCTGCACACCTGCCTAACGTGGCACCTGCTGGGCCTCCCAGGGCTGTGGGGCAGCGGGCTCAGGTGCCCCAGGCCACCGGCAAGCGTCCGACTCATTTGCATACTCGACGTGGCCACATGCCTGGATGCCAGGCAGCTCTGGCACAGCATGCCACTGCTTTTAAGTCTGGAGAAAGCCATGCACTCAAACCACAAAGCCAGCCGGCAGCCGTGCACGTGCTCCCATTTCACCACGAGAACCTCTGCCCACAAAGTGAATGTCATGGATTAGGACGCTGTAGAGGTCGGAACTTGGCCATTGAAAGGGCAGTGGCCGGTGAGTCATCTCCTCAACTTTTGTCCTGCAGCCCCCCTACGGTGGAGGCCGAATCTCCCCTGGGAGAGCTGGGCACAGCCAACGTTCGTGTAACTCGGGACGGGGTCCCAGTAGCTTCTGTTCTCTGATATCTCCTTTTCAGATAAGAAACCCCTCTATTTTGGATCCATCTGTACAGCTAAGCCAAAGGGACAATAGCCACATGTTGGTAAATTATTACCTGACACTTGTTCCTGAGGGCGGTGATTGCACACCCCGCAGAAGAAGTGAGCTCTCTTGCTGCCATGTGAGCCCTTCTTGCCCTTTTGTGCCCTCAACTGCACCAGCAGATAATAAGAAGGCCAAGTGGAAAGGGCCATTTCTGATGGCTCTTCTTCCTGTAGGACCTGGCCCTCAACCCAGAAAGAGTTAAAAGTCAATGTAGCCTGGGGGCACTCAAGTCATCCGGGCACCTTGCCCTGCCGCCTCTCCTCTCAGGAACTGAGGGCCAAGCCTCTAACCCACCTCAGGCACCCGGGCCATCTGTCACAGGCACGAAGACAACCATGTGCTTGATTGAGGTGGGGCTTGAAAAGACACAGAAGCCAGGATGTGTGGCAACCCGGCCGGGTCCCCAGTGGAAGGGGGAGGTGCCCCATAAAATATTTCGCCAGACCAGTGGCTGCAGTGAAGTCTGGGAGGGGTGACCTGCCACCTCCGCCGGCTCTTCAAGTCAGAGAGATTGAGGCTTTCCTCCTCGGCCCTCCGCCAGCAGGGGAGGAAAGGTAACAGGCAGGCACGTTGTAAGGCCATTAGCAAAGAACAATGGGAAGCTGAAAGGGTAACCTAGTGAATAGAAGAATGAAAGTTGGCTTGTGCCAGCAGCAGCGGGGTGAGCTCATTATTCCAGACAGCAGATGGAGGGTGGCCCGGTTGCAGGGCAGAACTCCCGGCTGCCGGGCGAAGGAGGCAGGAGCTGACAGTGGGCGCCCAGGACCCCTCCCATCATCGCTCCCAGAGCACAAGTGGTGAAGGAGAAAGCTGTATTCTCATCATGTTGGTTTCAAGGCAACCCCCTGCACACCCTCGCCTGCCCCGAGAGCCTTCACTGACCCTGGGCATCTTCACTCAGCTAAGACTGCCTGACACCAGCCAGCAGGCCACCCCCGCCCTGAGCAATCTAACCACGGGGGAGGAAGTGCCCAAGGAAAGGCAGTCTCACATCCTTCAGCCCAAAGTTTTGTTTTCAGCTTTACACAGGTGGCTTTCACTCAAACAAGTAATTTTTACGTACAGATGGGTGCTGAGCCTGCTGAGACCCCAGGGGGAGATATTGTCTAAGGAACATGACATGGTGGTATGCACACGAGGATGTGCACACAAGGGACGAGCACGCTGGCTGCGTACTTTCATTCCCGGTGACATCTGCAGAACTACGGAAGGGGCACCTAGTGGCCCTGGATCTCCCTTCCACAGAAACGTGCACCTTAAACCTGGCCACATGGAAAGGCTGCCTTGGTTTTGGATGGTAGATAGTCCAAAGGAGGAGCCTGAGATGTCCTCTCCTCCTTGCTTGCCTGTTCTCAAATCTCAATCCTCCTTTTAGCTCCTGCTACCGGATGGCCCAGAGGAATCGTTTGCTTCTTAGAATTTCAGTGCTCAGGTTTGCACCACTGAGTTTCCACTCTGCTAATAGCCTCTTTAGCCAAAATTGAGCACAGACCTGGGGTCAGCTCTCTACTACGTCTGGACAACCAAAATCCTTTTCGGGGTGGGGTTTGCACTTCAGCTCCTGAGCAGGCAAGACTCCAGATGTTGGATCAGCTTCCTCAGTCTCTGTGCTGGATAAATATCATTTCAAGAAAACATTTCTGTGAACTTTCCCATCTTAATTCAGCCTATTGCTTAAAAAGCAGTCATCCTGAATAAACGTGCGTACTAAACACACACCAAGGGCTGCATAAAGAATGCAAGTACAATTGACAGTTTTTCTAGATTAAGGGTTAACGACTACGACTTTTTCCAGGGGGATCCTCGTAACCCATCCATCCAATAAAGCTTGTCATGTGCCACATGGCAATACACCCACAAATGTTGGTGGCAGCTTCCTGACAAACGCAATGCTGGCATCATCTTGCTGCTGTTCCCTCAATGTCTTAATTCCTCCAGCAAAGCAACACGGAGCAGTGTCCTCTGTGCACCTTACGTCTGTATTACGGTGACTTCAAGAGCTGCTGTAGACAGCAGGCAGAATCTATGTGAATTCTGCAATGCTGGTTACCCATCAAATTCTGCCCAAAATGGTTTCATCTAGATTTCTCCTTCTTAACACTGAGTATTAAAGTAGCACAGATTCTTTGAAAAAAAATTAACAGCCGTAGAAGAATATTTTTTAAAAAAAAAATCAATCTCCTGAAGATGATAAGAACCTTTCCAATTTGGAGAAATTCTCTTTTACATCACCTGTGTAAGTTTCCTAGTGTTGCGGTTACAAAGTACCTCACACTGTGTGGCTTACACAAGAGAAATGTATTTTCTCAAAGTTCAGGAGGCTGGAAGTCAAGACCAAGGTGTTGGCACGATTGATTTCTTCTGAAGCTGTAAGGGAGTTCCAGGCTGTTCCCCCAGCTCCTGGTACTTTGCCAGCAATCCTTGTCATTCCTTGGCCTGTAGATTCATCACCCCAATATCTGCCTCCATCTTCACATGGTATCTCCTTGTGTGCATGTCCAAATTCCCCTTTTCTAATAAAGATACGAGTCATATTAGGTTGGGGGCCACCCTAATAACCTCATTTTATCTTGATGGCCTCTATAAAGACCCTCTGTCTAAGTGAGATCCCATTCTAGGTACTGGGGGTCAGGACTCCAACATATGAATTTAGGAGGGACACAAATTGACCCCCATCAGTCTGTCCCTGTGGTTGTGTCTAGATAAGGGGTGAAGCGGTCAATTCAAACAGGAATACTTCTTGTCTGAAGGCATACCCTCAAAGCCAAAGAGTTCTGGGTGAGTCTGGCCTCCAGGTGCTATCCTGGGAGCTGCCTCCCCCCACCAAGGGCAGAGGAGGTGGGGACCAAATGCTGGGTCGTCCCCCCACCACCCACTCTCTACCATGGGGGAGAGTATGGCTCACACCTCCCAGACCCAGGAGCCACTGGAGACTCTGATTCTTGCATACCTGCACACCTGCACACCACCTTCTGCCTCACCTGCAGCCTCTCCCGGCTGCTCCGCTCTCTCTCCCAGGGATCTCCCTTTGGGTTTCCTGAGCACTCCAAGCTTTCTCCTCCCAGAGGCTCCACAGTCATTTCTCGGCCCCGGCACATCCCAAGACGGTGCCCTCTCATTTTTTCAGGGAAGCTGACAGCAGGTTTTCCCTGGCCTCTAACAGCCAGCACGCATCCCCCATCCCTCACCCTGCATTACTTACCCCAGTGTATCTGTCATCTCACCTTACATTGTTCCCTGACCAGCTTCCTGAGGGCAGAGGATGTAGGCACCTTGGTACTGTTACCTCCGGGGTCTAGGGTGATGCCCAGCACAGGCTAACAAGCCAGACTGAAGGAAGGGACCCATGGGATTGTTGCCCCACCCCTCCCCCTACACTTCTTTTCTGTTGGTAAATGTCATTGGATGAGATACTTTTAATCATTCTGACTTCTCCTCATGAACTTATAAAGGCCCTAAGCAGTCCTACCAGATGGCCGGTCCCTTTCCAAGCACATGTCTCCTTGGGACCCCACCCCCAGTTTCAAAAGACCTCTGACTTCAGGCTCTAGCTCCAAGTGTCCCACAGGGCCTCTTCCTGCAACCTTTCCTTGGCTGAGTTGCTACTTCGATGTTCTTTGTCTACACAGGTGATGCTGTTGGTGTCCCAGGCATGGGTCTCTGCACACATTGCTCTACAGCACACCAAGAGCACCTGGCTGCAAGCTCCTGGAAGTCTCCACCCAGGCTCTCCTTAAGCCTCAGCTCAGTTCAGCTAAGGATGCCAAGAAGGTAAAGCCTTGCTCAGAGTAGCACTGGGGCGAGACAAGATGCTCGGAAGAGGAAAGGGATGGGAAAGGAGTTATGAGCTAATTATTGCTCACAGAAGGAAACCAATAAAGGGTTTCAGTAAAAGAGGAGACTAAAGTATTATATAAAGGGATTCTCTTTTGCACATGTGTCCAAGCAGTTGTCATACAATCCCCTCCAGACCACCATCCCCACCACCATCACCATCATCATCACCACCGTCATCATTATCACATCATCATGACCACCGTCATCACTACCACCATTATCATCATTGTCACCACCACCATCATCATCACCATCACCACCACCATCGCTATGACCATCACCACCACCGCCACCATCACTGTCACCATCATCATCACCACTATCCTTACCACCAATCTCATCGTATCTTATCCTTAAAATGACCATGCCAGGCGTCATTTTAAGTGCTTTATCTAAATTAGCTCACCTAATCCTCCTTACAGCTTTCCAATGCACATACTAGTATCTGCATTTTACAGGTATGGAATCTGGAGCACAGAGGGTACATTGACTTATTCAAGGTCACACTAGCGGGAACTGGCAGCCAGGATTTGAACCAAAGCAGTCACACTCTGGGATCTGTGCCTTTAAGGGATATTCAGATGGACATTGCTTTCAATAGCAAAAGCCTGAAAACAATCCAAATAATTCCTACAATGGAATACTATGCAGCAGTGGAAATGATTGGGCGACAGGTCTATGCCTCAACGTGCATGAGCAGAGAAAAGCAAATCACAGGATTTATACAATATGATTTTATTTGTAAAAGTTTCAAAAACTGGCAAAATTTAGCAATCTATTGCTGAGCAAGACTTCCATAAACAGTAAAACTTTAAACAAAATGAGATAACGATTAACAGAATTCAGGTCAGTGGTTTCTGAAGCTAAAGTGAGAAAAGGAGTGTGCATCACATTCTACCATTAGTCTGGGCCCCCCCCCCAGGCGTATGGTGTTTTTCATTATTGTTCTTTCTAGTGTACATATAAATTAGACTCGTATGTATAGTATATTTCAGATTTATTGTACACTTCTTAATCTCCAACTTGAAAAAAGAAAGTATGATGAGGAGTTTCTAGACCCTTGATTCCGGCCATGGAATCTTTCCAGTAGGAAACCCCCTACTCAAAATGTCTTCTGTGCTCACAAGGGTGTCACAAACCCAGAGCTTTTCCCTCAAGTCAGCCCCTGAGATGACTCTCCAACCCCAGATGCCTCTGGTAAAATGTCTGTAAGCTGATGCTCAACCATGGACCTCAGATATCACTTCTCATTATTTTTGTTTAAATTAGCTTAAAGGTAACTCTAGGCCCCGTCTGTCTGAGGGTGTAGGAAACCCAATCTCAGACTCATTGGGCCTCAGACAAGCCCAAGACCTGGGTGACCCCTTCCACCAGGACCATGGATTGTCACAGGTAATGGCAGACACCCTGCAGCCCCCGCTCAAGATGCAGGGCCAGTCAGCATCCTCCCTGGTGACGTCACACAGCCCTGCCTCCGGGCCCCGCATAGAGGGCAGCTTCTCCCTCGAGGATGCCCTGTCACTGAGCGCGGCTTCCACGAAAGCCCGAGAAGGTTGGTCTGGGCCCCAGAGCTCTGCTGAGAGGGGAAAGCAGTATGGGGACCTCAGAGAGACAAGCACAGCTTGACATTGTGACAAATGAGCCACCCCTTCTCTGACCCCATACACTTCTGGCTCCCATGCAGACGTTCTAAGAGCTCAGTGGCAGCACCTATCCCAAAGTTGGCACGTAGGTGGGCGATGTTTCTGCTAAATGCATCAGGTGCAGAGTCACCTCTAACCCATGCCCTTCCCCGTCCTTGCTGCCCTTGCAGGCGCACTCACCCTCCTCCACCCTCCCTCCAGATCATCGAGGGGATGATCCACCTGCCCCACTGGCCCCGGGGCTCTCCAAGCTCTCCTTCCCTGAGAGTAGCCACAGCCTGTCCCCGGGTCCCCCTCACCTCCCACCTGAGGTGCCTCCCCCTCTGAGTCCACTATCAGCAGCTACTGACCGTTTCAGGAGCTCTTGGCTGAGAGGAATGATGGGGGAGGGGGGTGCGCTGGCAGCCTGAGCGCTGAGAGCTCAGCCCTAGCCTCCCTGCCCCCAACCTGCCTGCCCCAGGCAAGGGGCCATCTGCTGCTGCAGCCGTGGAGTGGCAGCTGGGCCGCTTTCAGCAGAGGCCCTGAGGAGGGGGCTAATCTAGGGGTGACTTTTGACCTCACCACCATCCTAAGGCCTGGAGAGAGTACACACTCACACACGCACATGCACACACACACACACACACACACACACACACACACACACACACACACAGACTGTGTGCCGGCAAAACCCAGGTCTGGCTTTCAAGTCTAGTTATGTCAACTGGGTCTGTTTATTTTTGCAGCTCTGTAATTCTTTACCAGTCATTTGAAATCCAAAAAGCTCTGAGAACTGAAAATTGCTTTGTAACTCATTTGCAGACAAAGTTCAACCTGAGCCGGTGGATGTGAGGCTTGATTGCCCTGCTGGGTTTCACTACAACGTATTAAGGCATTTGCTCTTAGGATGCTGCCAGCACTTCACTGGGGTGGTATGTAGTTCATGGCATGTGCACAGCTGAAAAGCTGGTTCCGAATCCCAGCCCACATGCGCAGGGAAGGGGGCCAGCATCCAGGAAGGCCAGGGTCGCAGTGCAGCCTCACTGCCTTGCCAACTTGCTGGGCGTGCTTGTCACTGGTCAGGCGAGGGGAGCAGAAAACCCACCTAGGAACTGGGACCCAGGTACAAGTCAAGTCATATTTGCTCCAACCTGTCTTTCAAACAAGAGAAGGGGATGTACCCACAGGCTGGACAGAAGACCCTAGAAGACACAGATGGAGGCCTCCAAATGCCGCTGGGTCTTGTGAATCCTGCTGACTCGTTGCATGGCTGCCAAGGGCCCCTGGGGGCCTGAATTCCTCGTCCCAGCCCTTTGATGACCCTCCAGATGCACGCACACAAACACACATATACATGCACATGCATACAATCATACACGCCAACACGCGTGCACACTCCCACACATGGGTCCACACCTTTACATGCTCATGCACACACACGCACATGCACAGAGGCACACACACATATCTTTCATATCAGATTTCCCCAGGACAGCCGTCTGCTGGATTCCGCAGTAACCAGTGGTAGCCTGCACTCAGATTGCTCAACTTAGAATCCTCCGGAAAATGGACATGACGAGACTGTAAATGAACAAGGTTTCCCAATTGTTCACCAAACCTGCCAGAATTTATACAACCAAGGGAAGATATTCGGCAAAGGGGTCTCCTGGGAGGGCCCTGTGCTTACTTCCGAGATTCTTTCCCAAACGGTGTTGGAACCCTCTCCTGGAACTGTTCTCAAACCTGGTTGTGGAGTCAGCAAAGAAACCCAGCTCCTCCCATACCTGCTATGAGGAGACTGAAGCAGTCACCAAGGTTGGGTGATTGTTTAAGACCAGCCTGCTCCTTATGGCACATGAAGGCCCTCACCTCTAAGAGAGGGACCCCGGACCAAACAGGAGGTGCTCTGGGTGTTCTTATGTTTTCCTTCTGAAGCATTGGAAAGAACCCAAGGGTTCAACAGGCCTCTGGGTGCTCACTGGACGGTGCCAGCTCACCTTTCCCATTTCCCGTCCTGCCATCTTACCTCCCTGTGTCAACACACATTCCAAACACCACTGAAAAGTCCCAGGGAACCACATGTGTCGGCCCTGGCTTGGGGTCTGCCCCCCTCAGAGCCCAGGGGCCCACAAGCCCCCCTTAGATTCAGCAATAAGCCTTCCATGCAAACCCCTGATGTGGCTGGGCAAGCCACAGTCAGAGCTGGCCTGGACGTCGGGTCAGGGCCCCTGCAGGGCAGGGCAAGCAAGGTCAGAGCAGGCCTGCTGCAGGTGCAGGCTGCCTTTCCAGCAGGGAGGCTCGCCAGAGGGAGGCTGGGCTGCACGTCCATTTCCAGCATCGGTTTGCGTGTGGATGATCTGATCAATCTGCTCCTTTCATAACAAGTATTTGTAATAATCCCTTTACTCTTCTGAAGTTAAATAACTGGATAATATAATGTATCTACAACAACATAAGCGATAGATGATAGAGAGATAGAATATAAAATGACAATGTCAATATAAAAGAAAACTGAAGAAAAGTAATGTATAATCTATTTCAATAGTAAATGTTTAGGCACAGCTGCCTGAGATAACATGATCAAGTCCTCCAATACTTGCGTCAAATATAAAATTTCTGGGCTGCAGCAGGTGCGATGCAGCCTGACAGCGGATGTTGCTTCAGTGATTCAGCCCCCTGGATGGTGGCATCGCCATTGGTGCCGTGGTTTTCTGAAATTATAAACAAAGATTAACAAAGCTCTGAGAGACATGGAGTCGAGGTCTTTCCTGAATGTATATGGTAGCTGCATTTCCGGGAAGTTTGGGCCCTGCCCACAAAACACCAGTAGTCCCAAGGATCGTTTCAACCAAACACACCCCTTGGAGACCCACTGCAGATTCTTCCTCCTGGTGAGTACCGACACCAGAGAGAACAATCAGCCTGAGGCAAGGGGGTTGTGCAAAGCCCAGCCCTTGCACGGTGTGCATCCCCCGGTGATGGATAAGGCTCTGTCCTCCAAGGCATCAAAGCCTGAGTGGCTAAGGGAGGGCCTTCTGTGGACGCTCTGAGTTGCCTTTGTCAGCACCTGGATCTGTGTGGCAAGAAGACCCATCCACAAGATGTCAGCCCTGCTAGGTGTGTGGGGTGTCCTGAAATCACCTGGTAGCCTCTGCCTCTGACACACTGGCCCTGCCACAGCCAGCTCTGTGGGCCCACACCAGCTCAGGTTCACAGGGAGGTCCCTCATACATTAGCAAAGAATCTGTAAATTACCCACCAGTCCCAGGTCCACATATTCTACAGGTTTGCACTTTAGCTGACAGGGCTCTGAATCTGGAAGTCTCCTCCTCCCCCTGAGAGCCTGAGTCTCCCCCTGACCCGCAGACTTCACATCCCTCCTGGACATCTCTTTATACCTTACACCAGAACTGGGGGGGTGGGGGGTGGGGCGCACAAAGCAGCCATCCAAACCAGCCTGCAGGTGACGGGACACTCCTGTCTTTGCCAGGTCATGGGACGTGGACCACTTTTCCAACCTCCGTGAGACATACCTCCCTGGTGGGAAATGGAGCGGAGACAATCCCCAGCTCACAGGGCTGCTGTGACGACGGAACGCAGCAAGGCCTGGGGAGCACTCACAGCCTTCAACACATAGGAGCTGATGACACCTCCATTCACAGGCGATGGCCAGGCTGAGCAGAGCCGGGTGACCAAGCCCAGATCTGGCAAATGGCAGTCAGTCTAGTTGGGGTCAGATGGAAGTCTCTGCCTCCGGCTCGTCGTGTTCCCTTGAGCCGCGACTTCCAAAGTCCATCCATGTCCCGCAGGCTGCACTGGACCTATGCATGTGGGCAGACATGTCAGAGGGGCGGCACCCTTCCCAGCCCTTCCCCATCAGCCACCCTTGAACTGAGGACGTCCTGAAGCAGCACAATGGACAAGAACCGAGATTTCTGCTTGACCATCCTCTAGCTCTTGTCCATGGACCTCATCCATCCATCTCATCCGTGACAGTCAGACCACAACGACAGAGTCACCTCCCCCAGGGACTGCTAACCAGATGCCCCTGACTATCCTCACGTGCCTGCCCACGTGACTCAGCAGTGAGCATCTTCCTTTTAGGAGCACCTTCAAGTTCCCAAATTTAATCATGTAGACCCGACAAGGTCTTCCCACCCCACTGAGAAGAAACCAATTCACGTGTGCCAATGGCCTCTGCAGTGTGGCACAACCAACCACAGAGAAACAAGAAGCACTGTCTGGTCCTCATGTCCAGCAAGTGAAGATGGTCGACGTAAGGATGGAGGCACACCTCCAGCACCTGTATCCTGTGAGAAGTCAGTGTCTTTGAGAGTCAGCATTCAAAACTGGACTTACTGGCATCTCTAACCTTATCTAAATCACTTCCCTGCTCTGTGATCAGTATGTGGACAGACACACCACATTCCGGGCATAACACGGGTTTCCTACCAAACAGAAGATAAGCTAATGAACCAGAGAGATCGTCCACCCTCGACCTGCTGGTGACTTTAGTATTTGCAGCAGAAACATTAGGCTTAGTGGAGACTACAGATGCACATTTAAATCCAACAAAGTGAATCAGAACTGGTTATAAAACTTCTCTTGGAGTGTCTTCTGGTCTACTGGCTGAAGCGCCTGGCCAGGGCTTGCTGGTTCGGACAGCTGGTCCAATCCCTGCGGACAGCAGTCCTGAACTTGAGCAAGCAAATCCACCTCCCTCTGCCTTTAAAGGAGTCTAAGAATGTCACACACACTCATGATTGGGGGGAAGGGAAGCGGGCTGTGAAGGGGAGGTGCCAGGTGACCCAGCTGACGGGAAGCTCAGGCCTCCGTGGGCCTCCTCAAGCTGGAAGGCTACCACCACATCACAGATGCCGCTTAAGGGCTCACCTGAGCTCACCTGTGGAGGGCGGGCCTTTCCCAGGTCTCCACAGCAGGGAGCCAGTGCTGGCAGAGGAGGGGGCGGTCCTGCCGCAGCTCCTTCTGGCTCCTGTCCTGGGCGAGAGTGGGCAAACAGGTTCTGCAGGTGGCAGCTGAGCACGTGCAAGCTGGAACACATCGTCCCTCCAGTGTCCTGGACGGCTGCCTTCACCTCCAGCTCGGTGTGTGATCAGAAGCTGACAAATGTGTACGTGGGTGTCAAATCCTTCATGCGTCCCCAAGCGTGACCTGGAGTATACCGGGGGAGGAGGAAAGTCAGCCTCTGTGGAGGTTAAACTCAGCTGAGTTTTCAGAGCAAAATGAGGAGAGGCTCGGAGAGAAAGGCCAGAGGCTTTGTGTGGTTCTTGGGACAGCAACATCTGGGAACCCGTAACTTGGCCCCGCAAAGAAGGGGTCTGAGCAGGTTGGACATGGCACCTGCCAGCAGGGCCCCCAATAATTAGATTTTGGAGAGAAGACCACCTTGCCCAGTTCTTCTCCATAGTTTTCTATGGCAGTGGTTCCAACTCTAGGAAAGTATTTTAATGCAGATGCCCCAGCCCTGGCCCAACCAGAATCTCTATAGAGAGACCCCAGGAATCTGTGTTTATCAGAGGTTCCCTGGGTGATTCTGAAGCCACAGAGCCCCAGAGTTCCAGCCCACCCACTCCACGGCACTGGCATAACAAAGCCTGAGGAGTCCTTAAAAATCCCAGTCATCTGGTGAATTTTATCCCTGGTCATTTACCCTTAACATTCAACCGAGTCCTGGAGCAGAACTCAGTGAAGGCAGATTTACCATTGCTTCCTGGCGCCCATTCCATCACCCTTTATTGCGTGTTTATAACCTTTATGATGCCCCTGCACGGGCTGGCCCTGCATGCACCCGTCTCATGCACTCACTTGTGCAGGATTCCCAGGCCCTATCAGTGGAGCCAACACCAGCAAGCCACTCACACTTGGACACAGGGCTCAATGGGGGGCCCTCTTGAATTCAACTGTGTGTCACCCCCCACCCCATCTGGAGAGCAGGTTTCTGGGGAAAGGGCTTAGTCTCCACGTGCACAGCGCAGCATCCTGGGCCCTGCGGCATCTTGTTCTTGTTCTTTGCCCCTTCTCAGGCTACCGTCGGATGCTGCAGCAGCCCCACCCTCCGACAGAGCCCTGGGACAAAGCCTGCAACTCTTCTCCAGTGGACTGCTCCTAAAAGCCACTTTCACCTCTCTCCCTCCTTCAGCAGGGAAGATAGGAACTAACAGTGGTTGAAATTCACTGCGCTCAGGCTTGCACATACATTCTCCCATTTGTGTCTCAGAACATCCTATGAAGGAGGTGATGTTATCATCTCAATGATATGCTGGTTTGCCCAAGGTCACCCAGCTAGTGGCAGCAGAGTGCAGATCCAGGCTCCAGGCTGCCTGATGCTTTAACCAGAGGGCCATGGACTTGGGCGGGGCGGTGCGGGGGGCGGGGAGATGCTCTTGTCTGGGAAACTGACATCTCCCCAGGGCCATGTGCCATGGGCAGGCACCAAGGCTACCCACCACACTTATGGAGGCCGGGGTGGGGCCGGGCCAAGCCAGCCATCTCCCAGGAAGATGAAGTTCACACAGAGCCCAACCCCCATCAGCCCTGGAGCCCCAAGGAAGCCTGCTCACCTTACTCCCCCTCTGCCTCCACCCTGCCTACCAGTAGGTCAGAACATTCTGGGGGCAGTGATGGGGACCCCAAGACATACCAGAGCTGCCCAGATGGCCTGTGGAAGCCCCAGGAGGGTGAGTGGAGAGTGTGGCATCAAAGCCCCATTGTTCTGGGGATTCTTGGGCCCGTTTTCTTTATGCACTTGGAGTGGGGGGAGTCCCTGGGCCCTTTGTCTTGACATCCCAGCTGATCTCAGGCCCTTTCATAAGTGTCCTTTCGCCTCGAGAATCCTGTCCACATTCTGTTGCTCTTCCCGAGCCCTCAGGGTTCAAACCTGTGGCAGTTCTGCAGGTGACATCTGTACTTTAACAGATGTAGCATCCCAAGGTCAAGCCATGGCCTCCCACCAGGCTCTGTGAGTACCACCCCCAGAGCTAAAGGTGTTGGTGGTTTGCTGTGCGGGGACAGCCCGGTATCACAACCTTAGACAGCTTCACAAGCGGCCTGGCGGGAGAGAACCGGGGGGAGGGCCTCCGCTGGCCGCTTCCCTCCGACAAGCCGTGTGGCCGCAGGATCAGGCAAAGGACAGAGGACTTGCCTGTCCAGCCAGCCTGGAACAGCTCTGGATCAAACCTGGTCCTAATAGCCCCCCACATACTACCCACTTAGCCCACAGAGCAGCAACACTGCTCCCCACCTGCCTTGTTACAACCTGGCCACGGGTCGCAGCAGGCCACAAGCACGGGGGCACCACCCAGCTGTTCTCCCACCTGTGAGATGGGTCACACTCACACCAAGCAGGCCTGGTAGAGCACATGTGGACTGCACCCCATGCACCCCGGCAGGTGGGGAAACAGGCTGTGAGTGATGTCAGTGCCCAGGCAGCACCTCCAAGGCTGGTTTATGTGCAGTGAGCGATTGATTGGCTCTGGGGGAGGCTTACAGGTGGCCTGCCCACCCAGCGTCAGCGGACGGTCTTCCAGGGGCCGTCAGCGCAGGGGACAGATGACCCTGCTGCGTTGTGCAACACATGTGCTCCTGGCCTCCCTCTCAGGATGGCCGTGTGCTGCCCGGAATCCCTTCTGAAGCTGACAACAGCCTGTGACCATTTGTCCATAAACACGGTGAAGAGCCCGCAGAGGCGCTGATGGCACAGGAGTCGCATTTCACAACAGTGTCTTCTGCGTTTCCAATTAACTGAGGAGGTGGCTGCCCATGGGAAGGGGGTGGAGCAGAGGAGATGCTGTTTTTCCCCCTGTTCTCGGTGTTGTTTGTCAGCACTTGGTCCTGGGAAGAAGCCACTTCTCGGGCAGGCACGGTCCCTCCTCCGAGATCTCATTTCATCTCGGCTGCTCTCCCCAACCTCAAATCTCAGCCTTCCAGGCCCCCGCCCGGCCCTGCCCCGGGCAGGAGTCCAGAGGCACTCAAGGGTTGTCCCCAAGCCCAGCAGAGATGCCCTGCTGCTGAGCCGGCTTCTCAGATGTGCCAAAGGATTTGAGACCCTGTGCCAGGTGATCAGCCTCAGTCTCGGCGCAAGGAGGTGGTAACTAGGGATCACGACAGGGAGAGGCCCCTCCAGGACTGCGGGTTGTTACATGATGTGCAGCCAGCCAGAGCAGGGGATGGGCAGAGACTTCTTGTCCCCCAGCTGAGCCAAGAGAGGCAGAGGGACCCGGAGCAGCCACACCCTCCCTCTGCTCAGGCGAGGGAACCACACCAAAAAGTAGGAACACTTTACTCGGTGCCGCGCACACATCCCAGAGAGGTGGTCTGTGCTCTGTGCTCACACGTTTGCACATGACCGCTCGCTGCAGGGCTCTGTCAATCACATGTCCACCTGGGGTGTGTTCCCATTCCCGGTTCTGATTTTCTATCTGTGGAATGACGCGTACAGAGCTTCCTGGGCACCAAGGGTGTGGCCTCACCACAGTGGCAGCTGCTTGCAGACCACAAAATGCACGCAAGATCTTTCCTCTGCAGCTGGAAGGCCGGGGTTTGGGCCCTGAGAAACCAGCCTTCCTCCTGCGGCCACCTCGGTGCCTCGGCAGGGCACACTGGTCCCGCTAAGGGAGAAAAGTACCACCCCTTAGACATCTCCCTTAGAACACACTTTACTTAACGGTGTACTTCAAACCCAAATATACTTAATGCTGTATACTAAATGCTGCAGGGAGCTTTAAAAGGCAATACAGAGAGAGGCTGTCTCCTGCTCTGCCACTTCCTCCTGGGCTGAATTTCTGACACTTGAAAGTTCCTGTCTGCAGGAACTGCAATAGTACCTCTCTGCAAGGTGAGAATGGAAGGTACTGGGGCTTGATCTCCAACACAAAAGAAATTGTGTTTATAAAGAAGACAAGACTTTGCAGATGCACAATGCAACCTAATGGATATTCCTTTAGCGGGGATAATTCCATTAAAGAATAACCCGACGTGATTTGCCTAAAGTCCGTGAGATACGTAAAGGAGTTAAGGGGGCTCACAGGCGTCTTTGTGAAGGGAAATGTAACTGCATTAAAATTCTGTGACTTTCACCCTCAGCTTCTTCTCCTTGAGAAGTTTCTCCTTGCCTTCACAACACCTGGAGTTCACCCAGCTGCGGTGACACAGAGCAACCTTCTTTCATCTCCCAGTGCAAGCCTGTCTCAGTATGGAGGGCCAGGGAGGGCAGGGAAGGAGAGGGGCTGTACCCCACATCCCATCCCCTGCTGTGAGGATCCCAGAGGGTTTGAAAGAGGAGTTGCTGGTGGGAGTGAGTGAGGGCACCATGCCAACAGGACAAGGAACTCAGCCGGGAGCCTGCTAGGACCCTTCAGGAGGGAGAGGATGGCAGCCCATAGAGGGACTCCTGTCCTCAGGAGGTTGCCACATACATGGGACTGCAGGTCACAGTTGGGGGAGCCCTGTGTAAGCACACAGCGCCCCCCTGCACCCAGCCTGTGGGAAGCCCTGGCTCACATCTAGCCCAGCCCAAGGTCTGGGCCAAGGTCAGGGTAACTATATGACAAAGGCCAAGCCTTCTCCACAGCATTTTCATGGAGCTGGACCAAGTTCCACATGGGCACAGGGCCAGGGGTCCTGGGAAACTCCAGAGTGAGCAGTGGGGCTTTGACTGTCAGATATTTGGAGAAGTGGAGACAGACCTACTAAGACAAGCACAAAAGACTCAGATGCCACAGCCTGAAGGGAGGAGACTCACGTGGACACAGCAAGACCAGCCAGGGTTACCTCAGCCCCTTGGTCAAGTGGCCTTGGCACAGAGCACTCCCAGGAGAAGGTGATCCTCCAGGTAGACCAGAGCCTGGACTGGCTCCAAGGCACAGTGTCAATTCATTCAATTCACCTAATTCCAAGAAGGACGCGCCTAACTGTTCTAGAAGGAAGTGGTTCTTCATCTGCCGCCACTGCACGGAAGCTTTCCTGCTCCTGAGCTCCTTAATTAGAACCTGGCTGCCGGGCCCTGGTCCCTCCCTGCATCTCCAGACGTGGGCTGACTGGGTCACCAGATGTCAGCATCAGTAGTTCAGGGAGAGGCTTGGTACGGACGCTGATGAAGTTGAGTCTGAGGTCATCGTGGTCTGTGCAGCGTGAGGCAGCCTTGGCTGGGCTATGGAACCCGTGGGGAAGGCGTCTGCGGGTGGTGGTCCACCGGGGCACAGGAGGCTCATGCTGCGGAGGGAAGAAGCTCAGGGTATGAAGTTCACTCCCTCTTTCTTGAAAATGTCCCTAGCAGATGTTTGACCTCGACCCCCAGGTTTCCCCATTTTCCGAGATCCTCCCCAGCCTGCATCCACCAGCATCTCGGCGTTACCGGGATTGGCAGGAGGGAGGTGGTGGCGAGGGGTGTGGTGGGCTGGGCCTGCTGAGCACTGAGGGCCTCCAGACGAGCCGCAGGGCTTTGGGCCAGAAGCTTCACAACAGTGTCTCAGCTGCCACGGCGGCAAACCTGCGGCACAGACAACCACGTGGCCCCACACACGTTGCTGAGGGTCAAATCAGAAAGGGCAGTGTGGCCACCTGGGGTCGTCGTGCCCCAGCCCACCCTCATGCCCTCTCCTAATGTGGGGCTCAGATCCTGCCCTTGTCTTAAGGAGGGACAAGTTTCAGGCCCCACAAAACCTGATGAGAAGCCACTGCCCGTCGGCCACACCCAGGGCCACAGCTGCAAAGATAAAGGGAAAGCACAACAAGCGGCCCGAGATTTGTGAGACAGAGTAGCCGCCCGTATACAGCCTGGTGACCTCTTAAACACTCCCCTGAAAAGGGAAATCTCACAAGTTATTTGTTAGCATTTGTTGTTTTATTTCTCACAGTTCATAAAAATGTTGTCATGTTCTTTTACTATGAAAATATGATCAAATTAATTATTTTTAAATGTGCCTTACGGGTCAGGCACCTGTCGGGAAACACATGGCAACGTAAAGGGCTGAGGAGAGAGGGGCTGATGAAGGGACACGTGCAGAGCGGAGCTGGTGAGCAGCCAGCAGGGAGGGTGCAGTGTGCACCCTCCAAACAGCAGGAATGACAGGAGAGTAGAGGACAGGAGGGACTGGAGGACAAGGGGTAAGGGACTGGGGGTGGGGAGGGAATGGGGAGAGAAACAAGCTACTGTTAAACCCCAAAGGGGCAAGGAGATGACGGGGAGGATAAATTCCTGGCCCCTGTCTCCTTTCTATGGAGGAGGCCCCAGGCAATGCTGCTCAGAGCACCAGCCTCTCCTGGCACAGAGAAGGGCAAGGAGCGATTCTGATTCTGACCCGCCAGACCCCTCTGCAGCGCTAGGTCTCACGCTTCCGCGCTGCACACTCACTGCGCTGCACTCCGGGTGGCTCAACGTGGGCTGTGGAGCATGAAGGATGGCCGCAAAGTCTTCACGCTCCTCCCAGTGGGAAGGGCAGCCGATTTCCCCTCCCTGGGATCCGAGGTGGCTCCCATGACTTGCTCCTCAAGGGGTTGCAGCCAAAGAGACCCTCTGGTACATCTGGGACTAGATCGCAGGGCTTGCAGCTTCCACCTCCTCTCTTGAAACCTTCTCACTCTGGTAAAGTCCATGGAGGAAGTCCAAGGACCCTGCAAGGACCACATGGGGGCGCTCTGGTCAGGCACCCCCATCAAGGCCCTGGGCATGTGAGAGATGCAGTCTTGGATGCCCCAGACCAGCCCACCCACCAGATGGGTATCACAGAGTGACCTCTATCAGCCCTGGGAGGAGCAGGGGGCTGGATAAGCCACACCCTGCCCCGATTCCTGACCCACAACATCAGGACATACAATGAAAATGATTGTTGTTCTAAACCTCCAAATGCAGGGTAGCGGGTATGTGGCAATAGATCACCAGGACAGAAACCTCTATCTCACTTTCAACCACCTCCACAAACTTGTCCCCATCCACCAGCCACACCAAGCATAGTCAGGGAAGCGACAGCGACACCATCCATGCATAGGGCCAGTGCTCACCCGTGCTGTACCCAGGGACATGTGGCCTTTTGAAAGCAAAGCTACCTACTGCCGTGACAAGTCAGGTGTGCAGATGCATGTCTTACACATCCATATGCACCCAAGACTCCAGTCAGGCCAATTTGCTTGAGCACAGAGGCATTATTAACAAAGACATAAATGTAACTAATTTCAGTTGAATTGCAGCAAACACCTAGAGAGATTTTAACAGGTCCCAGGTGCTGCTTCTTCTTTGCCTGTGGGGACCCATTTCTCACTGTAGCAAGATGCTCTGTCTTCATCACTGTGCACTGTGAGGATGATCAAAACCTCGCCAGCCTCAGCCTTGGTCCTGAGAGCATGAGGTTCTTTCTAACAAGCAGAAATGCCCCAAAGGTGATAAAGCAAATTCAAAGGAACAAAAGAGTGACACTCGGGGGCGTCCCTGGTGGCGCAGTGGTTGAGAGTCCGCCTGCCCATGCAGGGGACCCGGGTTCGTACCCCGGTCCGGGAAGATCCCACATGCCGCGGAGTGGCTGGGCCCGTGAGCCGTGGCCGCTGAGCCTGCGTGTCTGGAGCCTTTGTTCCGCAACGGGAGAGGCCACAGCAGTGAGAGGCCCGCCTACCGCAAAAAAAAAAAAAAAAAAGAGTGACACTCAGCACACTTAGAGAGGTTCTCATGGAAAGGAACAGGCGAGCTGGCCCTTGCCTGGCTCTGATTTGCCAACCAGGGATCTGGACAAGCTGCTTGGCCTCAGTATCTTCACCTGGAAAACAGGTTCAAGGACCAGGGCAGAAACTGCACCAGCGCACGTGCTGTGCTCTGAGCTTGGCTCTGCCCTCAGGGAAATGCAGGGCTGCGTCAGGGCAAAAGAGCCCCTCACCGCCACACTCATCAGTCTGTGACGTCAATTTCATACTCCACCTCCAAGAGGGAACCCCCAAATGCAGCATTCCGAAATGGGGCCTGTGCTCCCCACGTCTCCTATAGGGTGCGCTTGAAGGCACACCAGTCATCCCACAATCACCCTCTCTGGGCTCTACCCCCTTGCCTGTGGAACAAGAGAAGTGAACCAGGAGCCCCTGCTGTAGCCCCGCCCAGTGCTGTCTGTGACTGTCATTGTGGACACAGGCCGGTGTTCACACTAGAACCACGAATGGTCGCCTCACAGGACATCTCCTGACTGACCCAGTTGCACAGATGGTCTACAATGTTCATCTGGAATGGCAGCTCTCAGCAAGTGTTGAGAAGGATTCTGAGCGTACGTTCAGATACCACCATGATTACTTAGTGGCATCTGCCAAGGAGGAGGAAGGAAGTGGTGGTGGCTGTGTGTTGGCACTTTGCCACCCCAGGTTTATAGAAAGTCAGGGTGGAGCAAGGCTTACAGACAGACAGACAGAGCCATTACAGAAAAAGTCCCACCGAGGGAAGCAGTGCCTCCGTCGTGGTGCTGGCCAGTGTCTGAGCCTGAAACACAGCTGGTCCTCTTAGTTACTCTGCACCAAGAGGACAAAGGACCACGGTGACCCTGCCTGCACCAGACCTGCGCCTCTAACCAGGCCAGAGCGTGTGCTTCGAGCAGCCAGCTCTCCAGTCACTCCCCACGCTCAGAGGACCAGGAAATCAAAACCTCATGCTGAAGGAGACGGAGCCACAGCACCATGTTCATTCCAGGGCTTAGGGAGAGCATACAAACTGTGCATGTGTGTCAGATCCAACCCAGAGACGTCAGCCCTGAGACATGGAGCCATTGTTCCTCCCTGTGAGAGGTGCTGGGCAGCCCAATCGTGGCACAGCAGTTCTGGGAGCCTGCATTTTTTCAGGGTTGCACAAGGCTTTCGGATCTGGAAGAACAAAATGCATCCTTTTACAAAGAATCTGCATGTAGTCCAGGCAGGGCATCCAGCCACGGAGCCTCCTGGTTGAATCCCTTCAGCTGCACTGTTAAGGGCTGTAACGGGGCAGCCTGACCTCCCCCAGCCGCAGCCTGACTCCCAGTAGGAAGGCCAGCCACTGGCTAGAGGCCCTGGCTGACAGCACCGCCTCAGGCAGCTAGCCTCCCTCGGTGCCAGATTCTTACCATTGCTGGCACAGTACCTGTCCTCCTCACCTCCCAGGGACCGTATGTGCTCTCATCAAGGCCCTGCCCGTGTGAGGTTCCAGCACCAGGGCCTGGGAACCGGAGGATTTGGGCTCCAGCCTCATAAACGAGAGACAGGGAATGGGCGTCACGGAAGAAGAGGACCAGGTCTGGGGTACACAGGCTCTAACGCAGACAGAGAGGACGGTTCAGTGTTCAGGCAGCTCAGGGAATGGAGCAAGGGAGTGGAGTTGGTCTGGGTTCTCAGGGAAACGTGGGCTTTGTCAGACAGACTAGAGGAAAGAGATTCAAGGCAGAAGGAATGGCCCTGCAAAGGCCCAGAGGTATGAAAGCTCAGACTGAGGAAGGGTGGGGACTTCTGCGGGTCCAGCGGGGAGAGATAGGGACAGAAGCTGGAAGTTCACACTCAGCAAGGTCAGGATCCACGGGACTTGCAGTGACAGCAGATGGAGGAGAAGCAGAAATGACCCTGGGGTCTCTCAGGGATACAGAAGAGACAGGCGTGGGGGAGGTAAGGTCTGTGGGGAGCAGGCAAGAGGAAGAAAGATGGAGGGGGACCCCGGCGCTCCAGGGGGAGGGTGTCCCAAGCCAGTTGGAAGGGGGGGGCAGTGCCCAGGCCAAGGAGCCACGGGAGGACTCTGGGGTGGGGCAGCCAGGGAAGAAGGAGAGAACCCATCCCATTGCTGGAGCCCAGGGAGTTGTGAGGAAGGAGTGGGGACACAGCCAGACACCTAGTGGGGGAAGCAAGATGAGACTGAAAACGTTCCTTGGATGGGAAGCCAGGTGTCCTCACCATGAGTGGGTTGAGCGGAGTGGAAACATCCTCAGCTGAAACCCAAGTTCCTCGCAACACACATCAAAATAAATGCCAGTTGGATTAAGTATATAAGTATGCTTTTAAAATATGAATTGAATAGATAATGTGGGAGGAAATATTTATAAGCTTGGCATGGGGAAGACCTTCCTAAGCAAAACATGAAACAGACTGTAAATAGTAACACCTGAGGGAGGAAGATGCACATGGTAAGTAAATGGGTGAATTGGGACTTTCTCTTTGATTAATGTTTTCTGTGTTGTATTATGTTTATTATTTTAAAATAAGGAAATGAATAAAAAGGAAGTTGAGAAAATGGAATGCATGGGGACTGTTGGGATGAGAAAGAGGAGGCAGAATGAGTCCATGGATCCAACAGAAGTTAGAACCGTTCATGTACCCAGGTATCCCCCTCTTTTCAAAAGTTCACCTTGCACCACTTCACTTTTATGAAAGACCTGCATTAGTACCTGTTTTCGCTCACCAAAAGATATCCAAAGAGGATTTGCACTTTGATGAAAAAAGGCAAAAAGTGAAAATAGCGTTCGGCATTTGTTTTGCAGTGGCCGTTTCAGAGGCACTGTGTACCCCGAGCAGCGACAGTGGCCCCTCCAAGCTTCTTCCCAGGAACCACACTCAGCATCTCAGCATCAAGCTGCCATAGCTTTGAACTGTGTCTGCGAGCATCTGTGCTTTTTCTCAGTTGATTTTGTGCATCTGTTGGCAAAATGTGTCCTAAGATGACAGATTCCTCACTTTACAACATTTCTGCTTGTGAAAGATTTCATAGGAACACTCTACTTTCAGATATCGGGAGAAACCCACACTACATTTTCAAGTTTGACCCTAAAGAAAAGCAGAGATGGGAGAAGCCTGAAGGGCAGGGTATGTCAAGGAGGTAAGAATAAACCCCAGGATAAATACTACACCAAGTGTAGCTATATAGTTCCTTCCTGAAAGATTCCACATAAATCTAAACCAAAGAAAATATGAGCATTTTCACATGCAATCAGTCAAGTTTCCTAGCAGCAAATTTACTATTTGAGTTATGCACCTGCCTGGTAGTTTGGCTGGGTATAGGATTTCAGGATGCACATCACCTCCCCTGCCAGTGTGGAAGGCATCTCTCCACTGACTCTCATTGCTGCTGTGAGGAGGCTTATGGCATGCTCAATGCAAATCCTTTGTATATGACCTTATTTTTCTCTCTCTGGAAGCTTTTTAGTATCTTCTCCTTATCCCTGGTGTCCTGAGTTTCATGATAATATGCATTGATGGGGGTCTTTTCGTAGACTGTTGTGCTAAGCACTTGGTGGCTCTTTCAGTCTGGAAACTCCTATTCTTCCATTTTGGTTACTGTCTCTGATCATTTCCTCTCCTTTTTCTTTGTCTGGAGCTCCTATTTGTCAGATGTTGTACCTTGTTGATTAATCCTTTAATGTTTCTCTTGGCACTATCTTTGTCTTTCTCTTCTACTTCCTGGGAGATATCCTCAATACTATTTTCCAAAATTCTATTGATTTTTTTTTTACTTCTGCTACATAATTTTAACTTCTAAGAGCTCTTTCACATATTCTAAATGTTCTTTTTAATATCACATTATAGGTTCATGGATATGTCTTTATTTTCTGCATTGTCTCTCTTTCCTTGAGTTTCTTCTTCCTATCCTTTGTTGTTATTGTTTATCTCTGTCATTCCCACTAGAAGCTTTCCTCAAATGCTCAGGTGTCTGGAGTCGTCTCTCCCCTATTTAAGGTCCTAGCTGGCAGGTTGGAAGCTCAGTGTGGCTGAGCTTGCCATCTGGTCATTTCACTATCAGGTGGGTGCTGGGCTGTTTCATTGAGCTACCCACTGATGTCAATCCCACAGGTCTTTTCTCTTTGCATTCTCAGTCTCACCAGAGAAGAATCTGTCAGCATTCTGCCTGCAGGGTGGCAACATACCTAAGTTGAGTGGGGAAAGAGGACTGAGTGGGAGGGGATCTGACTATTCGGAAAACAGGTTTTTAGATTTTTACTTGATTCATCTGTTTTCAGTCTGGGTTCTCCATTCTCAGCTCTGACTGGGGCTTCAAAGTTCAGAGCTTCACTAAGTCAGTCTCTCCAAAGAGTAGCCCTTCTGCCTCCTGCAGGGTGGTTATGCCCTCACTCTGGCCTTCAGAGTATCTGATGCTTATGATTTCAAGTCCCCTGGGTTTCTGCATGGCTCCAAAATTCTCTGACACCCTCACATTGAGAGGTGAGTGTCTATGGACCTTTCTTTCCTACCGGCAGTCTCATGACTGCTTCAACAACAGATTACGTCCAAAGCGAGGCTGTGTAACTCTTGAAGGTAGGTCACATAAAGCCAAGCGGCCTCCATCTGGCTGTCCTGGAATGCTCCTTTGAGAACTCAGACACCATGCTGTGAGGAAGCCCAAGCCACATGAAGGGCCATGTGAGGTGCTCTGGTCCACCAGCCTTTGGGTCTCCCCAGCTAAGGCTCCAGACATGGAGGAACAGAGATAAGCCAGTCCCACTCTTCCCTGTCTGAATTCCTGAGCACTGAATCCAGAAGGATATTATACGCCTGTCACTATGGGTTGGTTTGTTGTGCACCAACAGTAACTGGAACAACCTTAAATTTCCTTATTATTATCCCATTACCCATCTCCCACACACACATGCACACACACCACACACATGTGCACACCCACACTTGCTGGCACGTCGTGTGCAGTTGATGTATTCCATTAAACCATGTACTTCCCATTTTCCAAAATTTTGTTAACATGTCCAGTCTGCTGTTGTCACATCCCTCGGATTTATAGCTTTCTGTATTCATTTACTATAATTTTATGATGATTCAGAGAGAACAAAGAAAAACACACATAATTAATCTGCCAGTTTCAAGAGAGGTTGCAGCAAACCTTCTGTAGTGATTCTGAATAACTAAACCCAGAGCCAAATTAAAATGCTCCAAATTTAAATCATCTCAGGTAAACTGAGGCCAAACTTTGGGAAACAGGTGTGTCCCAGAGTTTCATCAGCCTCTGGAAACACTGCTGTGTCTCTGATAGGCATTCTGAGTCCAGTGGCACCTCACCCACCTTGCCTCGTGTATATATGTTATCAGAACAGAGAGCTCAGGATGGAATGATGAGGTGAGCATGGGTCAGCTGCAGCCACTAGGTGTGCAGCCACCATGCACACCCAGTGAGCTTCCCAGGAATGATGAATCTGACTCAGTGGAGTTCAACAGGAACCCACGCTAGGAACCGCTTGGTCTCAGGTTGCATAACTACCTAGACCAGGGACTTCAGACGAAGAAGAGCCTTTCCAGTGTCACTGGCTGCATCCGTACACCTGGTCAGCCCTGTCAAATGCTGCTCTGCTGTGTCTCAGTCCACAAAACCTGTCACAGCTCCTGGAGAAACAGTTCCGAGCACATCTGCTGGTGGCACTGTGACCTGGGTAAGAGAGAAAAGACATTAACAGTGGGTTTCAGTAGCTTAAATGGTACCTGGTGCAAAGAATTGCTACCCTGAATGACTGACTGCCTCGGCCTTTGAGAGTCTTAGGAGAAGCAAGGGAATAAAGAAAGAGCCCCAGCCAAGGACTCAAAACCCCTTGGCTCTAGATTACTGTGGCCACCTGAACGCTGTGTGCCGTCTCTGGGGTGAATTGCTTTCTCTAGGCTTCCCTCATGTCAAATGAGGGGTAAACCAGTGCTTGTCAACCTGGGGTGGTGATACCCCACTCCGAGGCTCTCTAGGGATGTGTTGGGCCTTGGGTTTGTCTCAACGATGAGGGATACTAGGAGTCAAGTTCTGGGACCACAGCTTCTAACTGTCCTTCAAGATGCCACCTGGGCCTCCACAGCAGCTCTTTGCTTCCAGGAACACGCATCACGGGGCCTTCAAGCCCGGGTAGGTGGCCCTGTCTCCACTACAGTATTCTGAATATGTGATCAGGACAGGACGAAGAAATGAGTGGGTGATCCTAAGGGACCTCGCAGCCCAAGAACCCCCAACATGTTATTGTGAACATTTCTAATAGAGAGAAAATTTGAAATAATCGCTTAGTGAACCCCAGTGCCTAGATGTCACTGTGAACATTTGCTGCTCTTGTTTTCTGTCAATTTCAACCATCACTGCAACATATTTTTTGCTCATTTCAAGGTAAGTGACAGACATCGATGCACTTCACCCCAAGCATGTCTGCACAAGTATCATTTACTTGGCTCAGAGTTTTGGATGAATTGGGGGTTTTCTGGTGAAAAGTGCATAGAGCATCAGAAGCATGGCATGATTTGGTTACTTCCAGAGCATCTGCTCAGCCCTTCCTGGCACAGTGAGAAGGTGGGCTCCTGTCCTCCACTGTATCTGAGGAACTCTCAGAGGTGGTGCTGAGATTCAACAGCCATGTGGTCTGGGGAAGGAAGGATGCCAAGCACCCACGAGCAGGGGCCAGGCCTGGTTACATACAAGATCATGTGAGCCAGGGAAGCCCCGCCAACTCCTAGGCCTCTGTTTCCTCATCTTTAAGACAGAGGTGATGATGTCTGCCTGCTCTGGCCATGCAGTCATGGGCGGCTGAGACCTGGTGAGCCAGCACATGAGATAGAGCTTTACGCTGTGCAGTGTCATAAAAATGGCATGTACTGAGACAGGAAACTGGTTTATTAACTGGCCAGGGCCAAAGAATGACTCTCACATGGCCTGTGTCGGGCCCAATGCCAACCTCAGGCCTGTTCCCAAGGCTGCTAGTGGTTGTGGTCTGATTGGTGGTCTGATTGGCATAGGCTGGGGAGAAGGGAGAAGGGGTGTTTGAAGGCAGCAGTTCCTTCTCCAAAGCAAGAGCTGCCTCCTGGATGGGCCCACACAGAGCTGCACTGGCCCTGCTGACAGCTGACATCCTGTAACTCCATCGCAGGTCTGGGCTGTCACCAGGGAGGCTGGGATTCCTCACTGGGAAACAGAGAAAGACCTGCGGGCTATTGTGGCGGGTGATGGGGCAGGTCTCTTTTCAAAAGAATGTTCCTAACTCCTTGCTATGAATCCTGTGACCTCACCACCAGCCAGAATGTCTGAGTCCTGGCCCCAGGGGTTCCCACAAGACCTCTCTACAGACCGCTCTCTCACAGCCCTGCAGGAAGCCAGGCTGTGCTGAGTCCTCCTCGAGCGGCCAGGGCGGATGCCTGGCCTTACCACAGACTTGTAATTCTCAGCCAAAGCCTCCAGGAGTGGCCTCAGCCAATGGGTGTGGAATGAGGGGAGGGATACAGCAGCTGGACCACACCAGGAAGGCCTGAGGCATTCCCCAGCATCCAGCCCAGGTGCCCAAAGCAGCACCTGGGAGCTCAGTTTGCAACAAGGCACCCCTTTTATGGTTCCACTTCCCCTCCCCGTCTCCCTGCTCCCTTCCCTGAGCAGGACTGTCTGCAGTCACCTCCCAAATAAACCATTTGTATCAACTTCTTGTCTCCATCCTGCTTCCAGGAGGCCTCACCCTAGGCACACACACACTGATCAGCCTGGGGAAGCATCTTCCCCTCAATTTTGCTGTGAAATTAAAACTTGTCTAAAAAGAAGTACAGTCTTAATTTAAAAAAAAAAAAAGTAGATACAGATGGAGGCTGGCACAGACGGTGGAACTGGGCACCTTCCTTTTTCTCAGAGGACAGCAACGCCGCACCCCTGCTGCCTCCTGTTGGTTCACAGCCTGAAACAGCAGCATCGGCTCTGGACTCGTGTCACAAACAAGGAGCCACAGGTAAGTGCTGAGCAAGGGGCACATGCCAGGGCCACCATCCCACGGTAAGGCTGAGTGTGTGCGATGGCGCAGCTATGCTTCCTACAAACACGCACTGGAGCAAGGCAGGGATGTCCACGATTCCTGGGACAAAGATGCCAACTGGGCCTTGTGGGGTGGCCTCATTCCTCCCTCCATGGCATTCTCCTCCTTCCCCCATCTAAGAACTGCCCCAACCCTCATGCCCCTGACAATGAACCTCAGCTCTCCCAGGACAGGGCTTCACCACCAGCGACCGGGCTCCCGGGCTCTGAGCCTTGGCTGTCGTGAGCAGCAGATGGTGAGCAGCTGTAAAGGGCTTGGAGGACGGTTGCCCTTGGAAATTGTCACACTCGTGTTTGCTGTTGTCCTTGTTATCCCGGCCTCAGTCCTTACACCCAGCAAGAAGGGAGACCTACCTGGGTCCTGGATGTTCCTTACTATGTGACAGGCCACCCCACCTTAAAACAGCAGCCATGCTCTTGGTGCTGTGTGTGAGAATTCAGTCAGGGTACAGCTCTGCTGCCCAGTGTCTGCATCCCCAGCTGAGGTCACCAGAAGTGCTGGAGCCCCCAGCAGCCGCAGCCCACTGAAGCTGGAGCCTGGGGTGGGATGGCATAGGCTGGGACTGCCTTGAATCTGTACATTGCTTTGGGTAGTATAGTCATTTTCATAATGTTGATTCTTCCAATCCAAGAACATGGTATATCTCTCCATCTGTTTGTACTGTCTTTAATTTCTTTTATCAGTGTCTTATAGTTTTCTGCAGACAGGTCTTTTGTCTCCTTAGGTAGGTTTATTCCTAGGTATTTTATTCTTTTTGTTGCAGTGGTAAATGGGAATGTTTCTTAATTTCTCTTTCAGATTTTTCATCATTAGTGTATAGGATTGCATCATTAGTGTGTAGGCTGGGGGCCACGTGGTCTCTCCACGTGATTTGGACTTCCTCACAGTGTATTGCCGGGTTGAGAAGAAACATCCTGAGACTGATGTCCCAAAAGGATGAGGCAGAGTTGCTGGGCCTCCAAGGTCACCTACTTTCCCTCCCACCTCACTAGGCTATTGGGTGAAACACTCACCAACCCACCCAGAATAGAGGGAGGGAGTCAGAGACCCCACTTCTCACTTGGAGAAGTATCAAAGAATTTGGGGTCCCTGAAACCACAATGCATGTGGCTGCCCATCCCAGGGTTACCTCAGCCCTCTGCTCCTTGTCATCATGGCCTTGGCTGTGAAGTTTGCATTCATACTCAGTTTAACTGAGGTCTTATGACTCCCCAGTCTTGGGGAGTGGGGAGATTTGGGGCAATGCAACCTCCCCGGCATCATCACCGCTACCCCTGCCTCCCAAAGCTTGAGAAAAACAAGTCTATCTGCTGAAAAGAGCAAAACATTACTCCACTTGAGCCCAATCATCCTCATTAATGCAGCCACGGCTCTGAAAGGGATTTGTCTCCCACAGGAGGAGTTAGCAAATATGATCATAAACTTGGAATCCACCGGTCAGAGGATTTTGAAGAAACCCTTAACTCCTGTGAGACACATTAAAATCTAATCTCTGAAACATTCAGCATTGAAATGTGACTTGCTATGGCTAGGATCGTGCCCTGCTCTTTGCAGACGCAAGCATTCTTGGCACAGTGCTTGTGTCATAAAAACTTCAAATCATACCCTGTACACTGAAAAGATAGAAGGGTATGCCCAAGATCATTCTTGCAGCTCAAAATAAAGGTACACAGAAAGCTTTTGGATGCTATCTGTAGGAGATTGCTGCCCCATCTTTTAAAAGCTCCTAATATACTTTTGAAAATTGAGCATTTCTAGCCACTAATTCCAGTAAAATTTGTATGAGTATAGACCAGTACAAATACACTAACCACAGCACACAGCCAGACCTGAAATTAAGCAAATTTCATGTGGGATAGTTGTACCTCTCCACGTCTCCATTTAAAATTTCCCCTTTGAACCCTCCTACACTGTTGGTGGGAATATAAGTTGGTACAGCCACTACGGAAAAGAGTATGGAAGTTCCTCAGAAAACTAAAAATAGAACTACCATACAATCCAGCAATCCCATTCCTGGGAATATATCCAGACAAAACTATAAATCAAAAAGATACATCCACCCCTATGTTCATAGCAGCACTATTCACAATAGCCAAGACATGGAAACAACCTAAATGTCCATCAACAGATGAGTGGATAAAGACGATGTGGTACACACCGACAATGGAATATTGCTCAGCCATAAAAAAGAATGAAATAATGCCATTTACAGCAACATGGATGCAACAAGAGATTGTCATACTGAGTGAAGTAAGTCAGAAAGAGAAAGATAAATACCACATGATATCACTTATATGTGAAATCTAAAATATGGCACAAATGAACCTATCTACAAAACAGAAACAGACTCAAAGACATAGAGAACAGATTTGTGGTTGCCAAGGGGGAGCAGGGGAGAGAGAGGGATGGACTGGGAGTTTGGGGTGAGTAGATGCAAACTATTACATTTAGAATGGATAAACAACAGTGTCATACTGTATAGCACAGGGAACTATATCCAGTCTCCTGGGATAAACCATGATAAACCATGATTCTTATAAAATAAGAATGCATGTATGTGTATAACTGAGTCACTTTGCCGTACAGCAGAAATTAGCACAACACTGTAAATCAACTCTACTTCAATAACATTTTTTTTACTTTTTTAAATAAAAAAGTAAAAAAATTCCACTTTGACATGAACATGCACTATAAAAATCATTTAAGATGTTGGAAATCTAATTGTTCTAACTCCAAATACACCAGCTCCAAAAAACAGATTTCCATCATAGTTTACCACTTGGCATTTTGCACGTTCCTTTTCCAGCTGAAACAGGGTGATTGATGGCTGTTTATGAATGTCAGCTCTGATGTACTGGAGTTGACTATGGTGGGTGCTTGTGGGCAATCTGATTCTGGACAGGCTTGTGAGGCCCATAGGTGCATGTACCTAGAATGACATTTTTACACACAGGGGAGAGGGACAAGTTAGTACCTTTATGGATGGGTATGTAAACACATGCAGAAAATATTCAATAATACACTTGTCTGCACTTCAAGTTTGCATACATAATGCTAATAGAGAAACCCATTTGACCTTGGTCCTTTCCAGGGGTGCCTTGATTTTTGTCTACAGTTGCAAACAACCAGATTTCCTAAAGAAATCTTTATAGTCAAGGAAGGGACTCATATTATATAAAACATCCTCACTCACTTATTTTGCTACTGCCAGTTGTGGTTACTGACGAAAACAGTTCAGTCTAAGTAATGCTGCCTGACCAAGACACAGTGCAAAATAGGTTGAAAGAAAGGTAAACACTTGGAAATACATCCTGTTCTGCCTGCCCGCCCACGCAAAAGGCTGACCCGCTTCCATAACTCTTAGGAGCGCTCTTCTGCCATAAACGAGGGACAAGACGCAAGGAGCTTGGAGGGTTCCACTTTCCCATTCAGTGTTTTATCTCAGCCCTTTCCTCCTCCTTCCTCAGAGACACTGAGCACTTGCTATCCGAAGTGAAGTCACACTTCTCTTCCACTCACTTATTCTGTGAACATCACCAACTAGACTCTGCAAAGACCAGGACAACTCAGAAACGCACCTGTCCTCCAGGCGTGTCTGCAGGTAGGCTAGCCAAGGCGAGTTGTAACAGGATAAGAGTTTGCTTTCCCCCCTCCCCAGTCCAATGCAGGTAGGGTAGGGTGCCTGTTCCACAGTCATCTGGGAATCGGGCTTCTCTCCAGAGGCCCTGTCACCATCCAAGCCCCCCACTTCCCTCCAGTACAAGGGAGGGGAGAACACAAAGGAAGACGTGTTCCACCCAGTCCCATCTGCAGAACCCGGTCCCAAGGCCATATCTCCCTGCGGTGGGAACTGGTGCTCAATATGGAGAGGGGGGCACACACACTGCCCCTCACAAAAGTCGAGCTGGCCCCACCCAGGGAACAGTAGAAACTTTCCACTGGAAGCTGCTCCAAGTGACAACGCTGCTCTTAGCAGGGGCTGATGGGATACGGGCACACAGCTGGACGTTCAGAGCCAGTGCCTAGAACTGCAAAGCCAAGGGCATCCTTCCATTTCAACCACTTGGCAACTTGCTTTTGTGAGTACAAGTTTTTGTTTGTATGTTTTTTTCCAAACACATTTAAGCAGAACAGAGCAAAGTTTCAAGCAGGCCTATAAAGTGCTTTCCCGACAGGGAACAGTTTTTTTACTCTAGTGGATCACCTAATAATTGAAGTTTTCCGTGGCAAATGTATAAGCTCCTGCAGATCACATATGAATATTTAAAATTATTTTCTAAATGTCCAGGCAAACAGGTAGGTCAGCAGTCTCTTTCTTCTTATTTCCAGTGGTTTCTGGTTGGAAAAGGAGAAAAATAAACTAGGAGCCCAGGTACTAATATGTGCTGTGCATGGGTGAGGTGGCAGGGGGACCCAGCAGAAGGGTATGCATCTCAGTTTTGCTTTCAGTTTTATCAAAGACAAGATAGCCACATCCAAAAGCCTTAGAAATCGATACCTAAATGGTCAGTGGGTGCAACAGATATTTTATTCATAAAGTGAAGCATATGGTCCGGATTTTTGGAAGAAGCTTCATTGAGCTAGGAAGTCTCAGCCTGCCTGCAATCTGAGATTCAGTAATGCAAGAACGGTCTCCTTTCATTGCTGGGGACCTGCTCGGGGTGCAATGGCTAAGTAACAAAACTCAAAATGTAGTGTCTGGACATGACAGCAATCTCTATTATCTCTCCCGATTTCCCTGGGGCAGGAATTTAGACACCGCTCACCTGGGTTTTTCCAGCTCAGGGTCCCAGGAGGGTCAGTCAGGGGACAGTGGAGGCTGCAGTCACTCCCGGGGGGCAAGTTGGATGATCCTCGAGCTACTTGAATGTCCTCACAGCAGGTCAGCTGGCTTCCCCCAGAGCAAGCGAAACCAGAGGGGCAGCCGGGCAACGTCTGTGACGCCTGATGGCCTCAGAGCCTCACAGCGAGACCTCCAGCACAGTTCACTGGGGCGACAATTTCCAGAAAGGTGTAGGAATATCAAAGTCACACTGTCAGAGAGCTAGTGGGTGGGATGGATGCTGGTGTGATCCCTTTGGAAGGTATAGTTTGCCCCAGGGCCTAGCATGCAAATCTTTAGGTAAGCCTAAAAGATGCCACCTGGCTAAGCTCACACAGGGAAGGGGTAGGGGGATAGTCTCCCCGGGACACAGGTGGTCTGGCTCCGAAGCCTCACCCCCAGCATTCTGCTAGAAAGTTCCACTCAGGAGGAGTTGTTTCTTAACACAACTCTCTCAGTGAGCACTGGGTTGTCAGCCCTAACTGAACAGGAGGCACCAACTCAGAGGGACAAGAAACGGGTAAACTCTGAAAGTCTGTATTATCAGCACCAGTGAGCGATAAGCACTGGCCAGGCCCGCAGCGCCTGGTCCCTTTCTTCTCCTCTCCCAGACCCATCACACACCTTCGGTTCAGATTCTCACCATGATCAAAGGCCTGAGGCAGCAAGCTGGGTGCCTTTAAAGAAGAGAAAAGATTAACCTTGGAGACTGTTAGACGGAGGCTGCCAGAGTGGCCGCGCAGGCTGGCTGGAGGAAGGTATGAATTCCAGTGGCCCTGCCAACAGCACTGCGGTCGCGGGCCTTGCTGCTCGGTGACTTGGCACTTGCCCTCTGCCCTCTCAGCCCCCAGGTGCTTCCTCTGCAGGTGACACTGCCTTGGGCTGGGGGGGGGGGGGGTCGGGGAATGGGAATGATGCTGGAAATAGACCTCTGACCTCAGGCCTCCAGGGACCTTAGTATAGAAACACTAACACGTGGGGTTCAAGGAATGCAAAGGCCAGGACCCCACCCCAGCCTTGCCCTGGAAAGCAGGACTCAGCTCTGGCTGTAAGAACTCCACAGAGCCTTTCTGGGGTCTTGAAAGACCGCATTCTCTCTCCCCCAGCCCCCTACTCCACTGGACTTCGGGAATAATTAGGGATGGGGCCACTGGGTAGAGGGTAACTCAAGAAGATTATAGGAGTGGACAGAGGCCTCGCCATCTGACCGTCACCCCACAGTGAGATACGCAAGTTGCATCTGGGTTGGGAGGGAGGGGCCCTTGTCCTGATAAATGCACATTGAACAGGGAGACACTGAGAAAGACTTGTTTACCATCTCCTCTAGATGCCAGTCCCGGAGGCCCCGGCCCCTCTGGGCAGCTCTTGTTTCCTTTCGCAGCTTGTTCCAATAACTGGGCCTGTTGACCGACTGGGGGAGGCACCCCCTGTGCTGGGGGACAGGCAGCTCCCCTCGAGCTCCGACGCCTTGTCAGGAGCAGTGTGGGTGGGACCTTGAGCATGCAAGGGTGGGGTGTGGTGTTCCTAGGGGAGGGTCCCGATACCCAGCAGCCAGTCACCACTTCTCCTTACTGCCCTGCAGAAACTCCCTCCTGGGTCTGAAGTCAGGGTCCACTTGCAGCTGCAGATGCCCCTTCTCCTGATCAAGGGCAGCCCCACCTGGAAATCCAATCACCTGCATGTCCTATCATCGCCTGGCTCAGGGCAGCTGGGTCTCGGAGGAGGCTGAACAACAGAAACAGAAAGGGAGGTCACCCACCCTCAGGACAGCAGATTCCATGCCTTCTAGAAAGAAGGCAGCTGACCAAGCCCCCTCTGTTATTTCTGGGGCCCACAACAGGCCTTCAGCCCCTCCCAGGAGCCCTGGGTGGTGGTGATTTGTAGAGCTACCCAGGAGTCTATGCGAAAGGCCAAAGGCGCCACTAAGCCCTCCTCAGCACTTCTCCCAGGCCCTACAGCCCTCCTCCATCCTTTCCTCCCGCTCCAGCCATAACGACCTCTGCTTTGGGACACCGAAAGGAGAGAGAGGAATTTTACCGCAGGGGCTATGGGCGAGAGTGCTGGCCTTCAGGATGGAAAGGTCTCTGCTCCTCCCTGGGAGTTTGGGACTGCCTGTTGGCTGTGTTTTTCCTGCTACCGGCACTCTTGTCATCAGCCTGGAGAAGTGAAAGTCTGATGTTCCTCATACCCACAGACTGCAGCGATGGGGGAGCCTGCCTGCCAGTAAAAGCCAACCGATGGGTTCTTGGATGCAAGAAGGGCAGACTGGAGAGCATCCAACCCATGTGTCCTGGGAGACCCAAGCCCCTCCCCAGAGAGCCTGCAGACTGAGCATCTCCTGGACTGGCTTGTTCTTGTGACTTGATCTGTGACTTGGGGTAGGGGTGGGATTTCTGCAGCCTGTGTTGGGGGGCAGGGAGACCTGCAGCCTGGGTCTCTTCCCTCCTCCAGAGCCAGGACGGGGATCAAGAAAGGCAGAAGAGGAGGGATGCGGAAGTCAGGGAGGAGGAAGGAAAGACCAGGTGGTAGAGACCCAGACCAGCAGCCACAGCTGCTCTTTGGATGGAGCCCTGAAAGAAAGCTTGTCAGGCAGCCGGATGGAATGTCAGTGAAACTAGGAGCTCAGAAGCAACTCGCTTTCCTGTTACACAGTTCCCACTGGTGACCCTGCACAGGCCAGGTCGTCTCAGAACATTTGCTACAAATGCCGGACTGCCCGCTCGTCCCTAAAAAAACTCTCTCTGATGGCACCAGGGCTGCTTAGAAAGCAACTCCCTGGAAAAGGAACAGAGTCCTACCTACACTTGGGAGAAAAAAGCTGGCCGGAAGCAAGACCTGCTTCCGTGGGGCCAGGGGAGGACATGCCATACAGGAAGTGGGAGGTGATGGCCAGTGTGACAGCAGCCAGAAAGCTACTGGAGTGGGGCCCCAGAGGATGCTGGGACAGAGAGCTGCAGGAAGACATTCCAGGTTGAGTGAGCCTCACCACAGTCATTTCCACGGCCGTTTCTTCTGAAATCCACATCCTCCTCTCACTGCAGTGTTGACCCCACCTGGTCCCAGCATGGGTCCTGGGGCTGCATAGCGTGTTAGTATGTGGGATGCAGTCCCAACACTTGGAGGAAAGAAGCAGTGCCCTGGAGCCTCAGTACAGTGACTAGTCCATTAGCAGCAGCAAGTTTACAGGGCTGAGGAGGAAGGAATTCTGAATGGGAGGAAGGGAAAGAGCAGAACAGATTCCTTGGCACCACTGATATGTCCTTGAGTGGACAGGCTGCTGCAGGATAAACCAGTGAGCTTCCCGGTGGGCGTGGGTGCAGGGCTAGTAAATGACAGAGAAAGGGTTGTAGACACTCCAAAAAGAAAACCTATTAACTGAAGACTCCCTGCTGTGTTGCCCTCTATGCACTGAGAAAGCGCCTGTGAGATGCTTGCAGGTCCCTCCAAGGATGTATGCACTTGTGTATCATTCCTTCTTCCCACACTGTTTACTGAACACTGTAACAAGAACATTTACTGCTCTTATTAATGCAACAGTGAACATCTACTGCGTCCCTCCTAAAGGGCCAGCATTGTCCTAAGAACTTCCCTCACAGTTTCCTCTTTAAACCACACAGTAATCTTAGGAGGTAAGCACTGCTCTTATTATCCCCACTGTGCAGATGGGAAAACTGAGGTACGGAGAAGTGGCATAGCTTGCTCCAGGCCAAGTACCTGGTGATGGAGGCCAGGCTCGAGAACCTCTGCCCAGTGCCCCGTACATGCTACACAGGGGTGGCTGGTCAGAGCCTTCGACACACGCTCACCTGCTCATTCATTCAGTGCCTGGAGGGCTGCCCACAGGCCTCCACCCCATCTGCAGTGGGAAGCTGAGAAGGACAAGGGGATGGGGAATTCATAGTTGGGAATGGTGAGCCACTGGAAGGTCCCTGAGTGGACCCCAGGCCACCCACTCCACCTCTGCCAGGGCTATCCTGTCATCTCCAGCAAGTCAGTGGGCTCTCGGGGCCTGGGTTTCACACCCTGAGGATGGAACGCTGGGCGAGGTGCACCAGGCTCCCGCAGCTTCAACCTGCGTTTGATTCAATCACCAGATATTTACCCCAGAACTGCATTCTGCTCAGAACACGGCATTTGTTCTGAACAAGACAAGATTCTGCCCTCAGGGTCTGCATTCTAGCAGAGGGGGAACCCATCATAAACAGAAAACACTGAAGAAGCAAGTCCTGTAGAATGCAGACAGCAACAAGCTGCCAGGAAAGGGAAAGCAGGGGGTCCAGGGACGGGCAGCCGGTCTCGTGGGAGCTCATGTTACTGAGCAGGTGAGATGTGAGCTAAAATGGGAAGGCCCTATGGGATCTGGCCACGTGGACAGAGGGGGGAGGAGGAAGGAAGCAGAGCAGAGGGTCTGGGCATCCATCAGGCAGTGCCTGGAGATCTGCCCTCTGCTCACATGCTCTCTGACGTCATTGCAGCCCTCAGCCAGTGAGTCACCCAAGGAGTGCTTATTGGAAAGGGAGGTCAGACAGCGAAGCATAGTCCGCAGACTGAAAAGACACAAAGAGAAGCTGCACCTGAGTGCTGGGACCTATGTGAACCGGGCCTCTTGTCCCCGCCTCCCAGAAGCAGCCCCGGTGCCTACCCCGTGGGCCATGGTCCCTAACTGGCTTGAAATCATGACATTCATGCCAGTTCAGAGTTAGAAGGTGACACTTCCCAATGCCTTTGGTGGCTGCACAAAATGCCCAGGTTTACAATAAGGAGGGGTGGGGAGCATGGAAAACTGAAGACTGCTTACCCCTCTGAAGGCACCGCACTGAACATGCTCGAAATGCAGGAGCGGATGTTGAAGCTGTCTGGGAACTGAGCCACGTCCCCCATCCCCTGAGGCTTCCAGCTTAGTGGAGGAGCAATCTCGATCTACCTCAACCCTCCTGAGTAGCCTGAGAGAGGCAGTGGCAGGCCGGGGCTAAGGACTGCACAGCCCCATGGCTGCAGGTTCACGTGGAGGGAGGCTCCCCAGGAGGGCTCATCTGGGCAAGGACAGGGCCGACTCAGGGCTCTGGGTCAGGGGACGGTCACGCCCATGGCCGCCTTGGGAATCTGGAGAGGAGAGCCTTGGCACTCTCAGATCAGCATACAGATAATGCATTCAGGGTCGTGTTTGGATAGTCATGCTGCTGACAGCTTGAGGATTGCACCACCCAGCATCCTGCAGGACAAATGGCTCAACTTCCCAGGCCTCTCCTTGGACTGAAGAACCCAGGTCACAGACACTGGTCTCACACCAGCAAGGGCACCCAAACACACTGCCCGCTACAGCCAGGCTCATCACTCACAGGAAAGGAAGGAAGCCCCCGGTCAGCTCTCAGAGACCACCATCTGGTGAGAGCCATTAAAAGGCCTGGGTTCCCCGGTCCACTTAATAAGGAGGATCAGCCACAAGGTACAACAGAGCCCAAAAAAGAGAGGAACAAGTGTCTGCAAATGCAGAACCACCTTCAAGTTTCTCAGTTCTCGACTAAAGTATTTTTAATGTATTTTTAAATATTAGAGGAAAGATCCTCATTTCCCTTGATGAATGGTATCTAGCACAACCCAGGGATTAAAAAAATCAATCTCAGGAATTTACTAGATGAAGGGAGCTAATCAGTGGAAAACTGGCAGCCAGATAGCTGACTGGAAGGGGCAGAAAGCCTGTAACTCAGTAAAAAATCCACTGATTCCGTGAGCCCCACGGCTGCATGCTGCATCCACCATCAGTTAGGGTTAATGTTAGGTTAGGGTTAGGTCTCTCCCCAAGGAGTCAGGAGCCCTCCTCAGCCTCCAAAAGGAGGTTCTCTCTCCAGGGCAGGGCTAAGCCCTCAGCCCTTGGCACAGGGAAGATTTTGCACACATCTGCAGGTTGAGAGAAAGGCCATTGGGGTTTCCACACTGGCAAAGCCACTGGCAGAAGTGGAACCATTCCCATAAGGTCCAGCACAAGTTTTCCAGATCCAGGGTGGTATTGGGGTTCCATGAAGCAATGAGTGCTTGCCGAGAACTGAGAGGAGTTGGAAGGAAGCTATCAGCACCCTGTTGCTTGTATTTCTTTAATTTTAATTCTAAAATCTATGTCGATTGTTATCTATGGTCATCAGAAGTTAATTCATTGTTGATTTTAAAGGAAGCTCACAGGAGAACAGGGAGGCATGGTGCTTTCTCCAATTTGATGAGTCAGATCAAAGAAAATCTGCATGGATCCCAGCCACACATCTACGAGAGTATGACATCTTTGGGCAGCTTGTGCCCATTTCAATAGATCGTCACAGCTACTAGGAGAACAGTCCATGCCGAGCACAGACCTAAGTCTAAAAATTGATGGTGACTGGCATGGTTAAAGAATCGCCCTGGTTCATCCTCAGAAGAGCTGGTACCCTCTTCAGAGCCTTCCAACAGAGAATGGTGGTTTGGCCAACATTAGCACCCAAGCCATAACCGGCCTTCAGAACTTCTCTGGGCACACTGGTCAGTGCCTCCAATGGCACCGTGGAGGGATGACAGCCATGGCCTGGACCCTGAAATACTTGGCACTGATCAAAATCCCAGAACTTTCCTTATTGTGGTTTTTAAAGACGCTGCCCACAAAGACTAATCCCTCCAACCACCAGGAGGTCTGTTGGCCTAACTGCTCTTCATATGGCTCCTCTAAGCTGACTGGAGAGGAAAAGCAAAGCCTAGACCCTCTGGCCTCCCATGGACAGTCTCGGTCTGGTATGAGCCACCTGCAGTTTATGGGGCATCTTACCCCTAAATGGCAGGTGTACCAGATGTCCAGGCAAGACCCACACTATGAGGGGGCTGTGTCTATGTTGGCCTGTTCAGGGCCACTTGGATTATCTCTCCCCAGCCAGCCCAGAACTAGCTCCATCCCTCCTACTCCTGCGAAGAGCTCCGGGTGGCTCCAGTCCTACTTCTCCAGGCAGAGCCAATCTGAGAGGGCCACACTGGGGTTGTTTTCTGAAGAGGCTGTGTGATGGTTAATTCTATATGTCAACTTGACCAGTGAAACTATTTACCAGATACCCGGTAAAACATTATTTCTGGGCACATCTGTGAGGTGTTTCAAAAGAGATTAGTATTTGATTCCATGGACTGAGTAAAGATCACCCTTGCCAGTCTGCTGAGGACCTGAAAGGAACAAAAAGGCAGAGGAAGGGCAGATTCCCTCTCTCCTCTTAAGGTGGGACCTACTCCTGCCCTCAGACATGGAGCGCCTGGTTCCCAGGCCTTGGGACTCAGACTGAATTCTACCAGTCTTTCCTGCTCTCAAGCTTGCAGACAGCAGATGGTGGCACTTCTCAGCCTCCATAAATGTGTGAGCCAGTTCCTGTAATAAATCTCCTCTTACATCCATCTATCCATCTATCTGCCTGTCTTATTGGTTCTGTTTCTTTGGGGAACGCTTACAGATAAAAGTTGTATGTTTTCAATATGGTGACACATAGATGCTGCCTCAGAGTCATCCATGTGGGGGTCAGGATTTATCCGCCAACACCCAGCTCCCACTGATTGCAGGCTGCTCTCCCTCATAGAGGGAGCCTATGGGCTGCAGGTGCATGCCCAGAAGCCACAGGCAGGAACTGTGGCTGAAGGAGGGCTTGCCTGAGTCATGTGCACCCACATCATCCTGCAGCCTGGTCTTGTTCCACCTTGTGATGGGCTTTGCGCTGCCCCTCACTGTGCTCCCCGGTGCCCCGAGGGCTCATCTGCGGCCTGAGTGGGCTTGCACGGAGTCTGCACACCTCCATCTGACCAACCCTACTGCTCTCTGCTCCCTTCTATGGTGTTAATCCCAAGAGCACCCCAGGAATCTCCTCCTGGAAGCAGGTTTCCCTGGAATGTGACCTGTGTTTTGTCTTCCATGCCAGAGTATTTTGCAAGCATTTTACTTCTCATGATCTCTGATAAGACTGACCCTTGAACCCACCCGCCTTCCCCCCAGCCCTTTCTGAGGCAGAAGTTTACAAAAACCTTTAATCAAACATCACACAGGATCAACATGGGCTAAATTCTCTCAACCTTTGCTGGTGTTCTGCCCGCCAGTCCTGGAAATCTCCTGCAGAAAACATTCCATTTTCTTGTAAAACAGAAAAATTTCCCTTTCGACAAGTTGCTGATAAGTACATGCAGCAGTGGAGGTTAGCCAGTTGAGCGCAGGCAAACAGTCGAGCATGCTGTGAAGCCTCCACCGAGCTGGAGCCTTGGAAACTCTGCACACTCTGCATGGTTTCCAAGCTTGGCCTCGTAAAGACCTTATAAGCAAATGCCAACACTGTCGGTTATAAACCAGATCTCACATTCTGAACGAACAAGGAGTCCAGAGTGTCTGAGGCCCACATTAGACTCTCTCATTTTTGGACTCCTGGGTGCCTTTCAAGGACGAGGACGTGCTGGGGAGACATCCTGAGGGCTCAGAAAGTCCCCAAGCTACTGGCTGCCTGGCCTGGCAGCCTCTGATAAGCACTGCAAGGTTCTGGCACATTAACTGTGCCCCAGCCTCCTCAGGAGGGCAGTGACCGAGGGGTCCACTCAGGCCAAGGTGCAAAGCCTTCGTCTGTACCGGTCGAAGCCTGCGGTGTCAGATGGAGTGTGGCCAACAGCAGCTCAGAGAAAGGGAATTGCGTTCCCTTCCTGCAAGCACCTCTGCGGGGTCCATACCAAACCTTCCCTGTGAGTTCCAGGTTTGATATCCTGCTTATTTTGAAAGGAAGAGAGAAGGAGCATGCAGAATGGGTCCAGTCATGATAGAAACAGCCCCCTCCCCTGGGCTATAATTTTGTAATTCTTATTCATCCAGTTTGGGCTGAGTGTTCCAAAACCTTGCAAAGATGTTAACATTTACAGATAGTTAGAGGGGAAGGGCAGCTACAAGGGACTGTTCATATGACCCATCGAGTGCTTGGACACCAATAAAGCCCATACCTAGAATGGCATCACCCAGAGGCCCAGCACTACAGCTCACATACGAAAACCAGGAGACACTCGGGGCTGCCACTGCGCAGACGCTCCCGTGGAGGCCCAGGCCCATGGCGGAGGGCACGCACCACGCAAGGCTGGTGGCTGGCCCTCTCAGGTTAGCTCAGGAGGGCAGCGGGGCCCTACTGGACCAGAGCAATGTTGTCCCCAAGATCCAGAGAGCTGGGTGAGGTTCCCTCCACAGGACACTCTCAGAGCAGCATTTTTGTCCAGTGTGGAGCTTGCCAGTACTTCAGAGATCCTCTCATCTCCAGCAAGACACTGTGCCTATAACTGGGGCAGTGCCACCAAGCAAAGAGCCATTTCTGCAGACTGGGTGCAGGAACCAGCAAGCTAGAGCTTCAAAGGGCCACACACAACCTGGCCACCCAAGGATGTTCTGGGCATGCCAAGGATAAACAAAATAGCAATACCCATGTAAATGCCTCCAAGTCACCAAGGGACAATGCCACGCCTTCCTCACTAAGCGCCAATTGTTTCAACCACTTCCCAGCCTGACCCTGGTGTTTGTCTTGCCTCAGGAAAGCATTCACCCTGAATCTTTTCTACCACATTAAACTTTACCTGCCTGTAGCTTGTTACCATATGCTATGTGGTTTTCCTACACCAAGCAGTTCTCAGCAGACACTGACTGGGTGCCCTACAATTTCATTTCATTCTGACACTCTCTACCTGGAGGTAGTGTCACATCCCACAGATTAAGGGGTCATTCTCACTAGACCGCCCTCCATTCAGATGCCAATTGCAAGTTCAGGTGGTCACTTGTGCTTCTGACCAACCAGCCATAGGTCAGGGGTTCCCATTAACCTTGCGTCCCATTAACTTGCTAGAGAGGCTCACAGAACTCAGGAAACCCATTTACTCACTAAATCACCTGTTAGGGCAAGGTCCCAAACAAAGGAGCTTCTGTCCCTGTGAGTTTGGGGTCCGGTCCAGTGGCACATGGAAACATTCTGATTCACCAACCCAGAAGCTCTCTGAACCCCGTTCTTTTGGGGTTTTGTGGAGGCTACATTACACAGTTACAATTGATTAAATCATTGGCCATTGGTGATTGATTCAATGTCCTCCCCTGTCCCTGGAAATCAGGGCATGGGGCTGAAAGTTCCAACCCTCTATTCGTGGTTGATTCCCCTCGCAACAAGCCCCCCATCCTTAGGTGTGGTCCAAAAGTCACCTCATTAACATAAATTCAGGCATGGTGGAAAAGGGCATCCATTTCACCTTTACGGCTCTGAAGCAATTTCAGAAACTGAGGACAAGGGACAAAGCCTTATAAGAAAAGATGCTTCCACTAATTGCTCAGAAATTCTAAGGGTTTTGGGAGCCATGAGCCAGGAAACTGGGCAAAGCCCAAACTATATATTTATCATAAATCATAATATCACACTCATCAAGGGGAAAGTGGGAATCTGTGCCTCGGGACTCCCCTTCTCAGCTCAGAGCCCCAGGCCCACGAATACCAGGCCAAAACCGGGGCTTGTCAGCAGGAACGGCTGCCTCGAAATACTGTAGACACTGTTAAAGGAGAAAGGGACGGCCGCAAACGTGAGAGAGGACGAGCTTCCTTCACCGATGAGGAAAGAACTCCTGCTACACAGGCTGGCTTTGAAGAGTGTTGTTATTAAAGCCAAAAAAGGGGGATTCAAGGAATAAATTTCATATTGGCTGCCTCTAAGGGGCATGCGGCTTCCAAATGGGCAGGGAGCTTGTCTTTTACGAACTGACTTCAAAAGATGGCTTTCTGGGACGATACCTTTTGTATTTACTAGATGGTCAGGGGTTTCTCTAGAGCTGGGAGCACGAAGGGCACAAAACAGAAATGGAGCCACACATAGTGGGGCGAGGAGGCTATTGTGAGGGGTCATTTCTGGAAGATAAAAGAGTCAACAGTAAGAAAATCAGTTGGCTGCCAGCACAGAGCCTGGAACTCCAATTCTGGAAGCAGACTGTTTGGGCGCCTACAGTGGGTGCTGGCGTTCCCTCTTCCCTAGTCTTAATGATAAGCAGTGAAATCTGTGCTCCAGGAACACTCCATGTGGGTCCAACGAGTCCCAGGGATGCCTCTTATTACTGGAAAATTTCTGTTTTCCAGAAAGAAACTGCCTGAAAGGAACAAACTAGACCTGGGAATGTTCCGCCCCCAAGATCTTTTGGGGTTTCCATGTGGGGACGGGAATGGATTGGCATGTGGGAACCTGGGACCACCACCTGGCCCAGGCCAGCCCCACCCCAGGCTCCTAGGGACCCCAAGGACAACTTAGCTCTGTCGGGGGCCAGGGATGGTCAACGGTGGAAGGAAGGGCAGAGAGGAGGCTTATGGGGGCAGACTTTGCTCTGTGCCATGTCTGCGTGACAGAGACCACGGGTTCAGCTCACAATAGTTAGACCAACGGGACCCAGATCTCCATTGCACAAAGGAGAAAGCAAGATTAGTGAGCTCACCCTGCTGGTGATCAGGGCGATGGAGAATCCCCAAGTTTCCCCCGACACCGAAGGCCTGGCGCCCTCCCAACGCCCTCACCCCCTGGACCTAGAGCCTCCCTCGGCTTCCCCCTCCCCGACACTCTCAGGGGCAGTAAGCTCTCCAGGCCACAGAGGAGGATGAGAGGAGAAACCTGAGGCTGCAGGTGTGGGAAGCTCTGGGCTGGGCCCAGGAAAGTTCGGGGCAGAAGCAGGACAGGGCTGGAGACCAGGCCCTCCTCAAGGCAGTGCAGCCAAAGGACAGGGAGGCTGCCGAGGACCAGGGCTGCAAGAGGATGAGTAGAGAGGGGCCTCCTGGAGCGAGGCCAACCAGCAAGCAGGCTGCAGAGAGAGGCACAGCCCGTGGGTCCCCAGGCTGCCGCCAGCCCTCCCTTCAGTGTTGTTGGCTGGTTGAGGGACTCAGGAATTAAGGGACACCTTCTCAAGAGGCGGTTGTGATAAAGCAAGGGGACCATGCCTGACCCATGTAGGTGCTCAGGGAATGGCACTTCCACTCCCTTTTTAACAAAAAAGGACAGCAAAAATGTCCCACCCCCCCCCCTCTTCTAATCCCAGAGTCCCCCCCAGTCAATAGCGATTAGCCCTTTAGGAATGTTGGGAAGATGCAGCCTCCCTCCTGTGGGGGAAAAGACCCTCTACCCCTGTCTTACCCCTGCCCCCAGGCTGCCCGTGACTGGTGTGACCCACTCGTATGGTATGTTTGACATCTGCCAGGTCCATACCATGATGTCGATAAGACCACAGCTTCACTCTCTTGCAGGATGCTGTTTGTGGGGTACCAGGGGCTGCCCGGTTCCTTCCCCCTATGCTCTCTTCTTCTTTGCCTTGCCGCCTATGTGTGTGCACGCACACACACACACACACACACACACACACACACACCCTGGAAAAGCAAGTAGTTTCATGGACCCTTTATTTAAAGTAAATTCCTCTTGGTGGCACCACAACAGCACGAGGCTATTTCCGCCCCCCTGCTCCCCGTCAGTCCCTTGAACAGGCCAAGAGTCTCCTGCCCCAGGGCCTTTGCACATGCTGTCCCTTCTATCTGGGATAATCTTGCACACACACACATCACCTACATCCCTCCCACTGGTCCTTCAGCTCTCAGCATAGTGTTCCCTCCTTAGCATGTGCCTTTACGGACTTGTGACACTTTGTAATCGTGTGCTTACTTCTGTCATCACCTGACACGTGTGATTCTTTGCCCCACATGTCCATCCCTCCCAGGGCAGGATCTGCCCCTCACCTGTGTGTCTGCTGCTTCTAAAACAGCACCTGGCATGCACTAAGTGTGTAAAATGCATTGGGTGAGTAACAGAATTCAGGGGCTCCTTAACTGAAGCCCCAAACCTGCACTATCACCCCTCCACTCCCAGACCCTCCCCATTCTCTGTTTACACTACAGGACCATACATCACTGAAGGCCAGGCCCTGCAGCATCCAGCACCTGTGGGATTTCCTGTCCTCTCCAAGAGGCAATGGGAAGGAGGACAGTTTCCCTTTCAGGATTCCGAGCTCTGCGGCTGACCTTGTCAAACTCTATTTCCCTCTGACATCATGCAGGCTGATATCAGACCATGAGCCAGAGCTGCAATAGAAGGACCACTTCTCCCACTTCTCAGAATGGTTCTGTTGGCCAGTAAGTCATGTCCTACAGGCTTTTTCACACCCGCCTGAGTGCCGAGCGTTCCCTGATTTTCAGAAGAAATGTGAGCAAGCTCAGACCTTGACTTTGGTAGCCCCGATTAACATTGATCCATAGAGTTTTGTGTGAATTTTGGGCCATTCTGCCCACTGGTGAGCCTCCAGCCCCATCAGTTGGGCTGCAGGAACTACCCATGCAAGACAGGAGCCCTGAGGAAAAGCAAAAATGCCCAAGCAGGTGGACACTGAAGAACAAACCGTGTTGCAGGCATAAATGATGTGACTTCAGGAGGGTGCAGCCTCTGGGGTCCCCTTGCGCTATGGGACTCTATCTCAGGGCTGCACAGAGAGCCACCCAGAGGCCACGTCCCTTCCTCCAAGGCCAACAGGCAGAGTGGGATTTTCAGTCAACATTTGCCGTCTGCGGGAGGTGAAACCTGCCAAGGGCAACAGAGAGTTGGGTTGGTCCTGCCCTTCAAGGAACCACATAGACATGACACGGACAGAGAGCCCAGGAGAAATCAGACATGCCAGGGAGAGTCCAATGTGGAGGCCAGTTGGGCAGTGGGGCCTTTCAGGACCGGCCCAGGGGCTTGGTCAGCACCAGAGAGACCCACGCAAGGCCAGCCCCAGATATAATGGGAAGACCACTCCAGGAGCAGAGTCCCATCCAGACTAAGGAGATACCTCTACCAACTGCATGGACCCTGGAAGGCGGTACAGTGCCCAGCACATCTCCATGTGGCCATGGGCAAACCAGACCTGCTCACAGGGAGACCTCAGGCCCCCCACATGCACACACAGGATCCAGTGTCAAATGAGAGTGAGGGGGGCTTCCCTGGTGGCACAGTGGTTAAGAATACTCCTGCCAATGCAGGGGACACGGGTTCAAGCCCTGGTCTGGGAAGATGCCACATGCCACAGAGCAACTAAGCCCGTGTGCCACAACTACTGAGCCTGCGCTCTAGAACCCGCGAACCACAACTACTGAGCCTGCACTCTAGAGCTCACGAGCCACAACTACTGAGCCTGCGCTCTAGAACCCACGTGCCACAACTACTGAGCCCATGTGCCACAACTACTGAAGCCCATGCACCTAGAGCCTGTGCTCCACAACAAGAGAAGCCACCGCAATGAGAAGCCGCGCACCGCAACAAAGTGTAGCCCCCGCTAGACGCAACTAAAGAAAGCCCACATGCAGCAACGAAGACCCACTACAGCCAATAATTAATTAATTAATTGTTTTTTTAAAAAAAATGAGAGTGAGGGGCCCTGCTCAAGGATGTTCAGAACTGCAGGGCAGTGACAACAGAGCATCAAGCCAAGCACAGGGTCAGAGTGACTGCATAGGTTGCAGGCTGGTCTTGGACCTCAGTTTCTCCCCATCTTCCTCACTTTCAGTTCTTCACTCTAGAGAATCTGAATTTAGAAAAGAAAAAGAAATCTGTCCCCTGATTTAAGCTGCCCTGTATGTGGCACTGAGATGAATTGTGATGGACCTAAAAAGAAACTTTCGGAAGCACGGAACTGGCTGGCTTTGCAGCTATATTTACTTCACTGAGCTGGTGGACAGCATCACGGCTCAGCAGGGGCACAGCCAGAGAGCCTGGCGGTGGGCGATGCTTATGACTTATGACGGAGCAATCGTGGTGGCAAAGGGCAGCCCAGTGGCCCCTGCTCGGAGGTATGGGGCCACACACAGCATGTCGTCAGCTGGGTCCCTCACACTGAACTGAGCTGCAGCCGAACAGTTAAGAGGTGCACACTAGCAAAAAGCCTTGTACTGCCTAACGGTGAATAAGAAAACCTGTGACTGAGCCAAAGGAGTAGACAGAAAAGTTAATGTTTTGTTTTAAGCTAAAACAACGTTAATTATTGACAACCCTTAAAAAGGTCAATTTATTATCCCATTGCTATGTGCCGCATTTCAACAACACCGAAAATGCCCAGTGAAGGGACAAAACCACCTAAAATGCATGGTGCTCAGGGTTCCACTGACTGGCAAGGCCAGCATCATCCCAGGAAGCACCGAGTCAACCCAGGCACAAGGGTGGAGGCCCCGTCTCCCTGACGCCCCTCAGTCCCGCTCCCACAGCCTGGGCGACCCATGGCCACCTCATGCACAGGGCTCCTTTACCTGCAGGCTTGGCTGCTGTCGTGGTCACTTGGCCTTCTCAGAGCAATGACCAAGGTGTTGATTATGAAGTAAGCTATCGCTGTCCGATTTGAAGGGGCCCATCTCTGCACACCTGGATGTCTGGTGGAGGTGGCCACCTGCCTGCTGATCCTGCAGCATCCACAGTGCTGTTCCCAGCTGGTCCAAGATCATCCCCTCCCCCACAAACCACAGCTGCTGGTGGACAAGACAGACCCTCAGCTCCCCGAGGGTAGGAAGTAGCTGACAACCTCAGAGCCCCACACTGCCCAGCCCAGTCTGTCGCCTAGAAGGGGAGCTCCCAAAACATCTGCAGGGTGACCACACCCACCTCTGCCCCTGTCAGGGATCCCCAGGAGAGAAGTCTGTGTTGTCCTTGAGAGAAAACAAGCCCCAAGGAGAGCTGCAGCGAAGCCAGGGAACCTCATCTCTTCACTCCAAAACATTCCACGGGAGCTAAGGGGAAACAAGCTCTCCATGCAGGGGCTTTGACCTAACCACTGTAAGCGTGCGCACTGGCCCAGCAGAACCTCCGGGAAACAGGTCCCATCCATGCCATCTCTCCCTTTCATAGCCCTCCTTCCAACTCCTCTTAAATTCTTCCATCAAATATACCAGGGGGGGTGGCCTCAGATTCATCCCTTTTCAGCCTGTGAAACATCCCAGAATGGTCCATGAAACAAAAAGATAGAATGAGATTTCTGCACTGTCTACTTGGGTTTTGTCATAGTTAGTAGTTTGTCTCCAGAACTACCTGAGGTCAGCGCATCCATGCTGGGCTCTGCATGAGCCGCCACAGAGAACGCACAGCTCCTGTCCATGGGGTTCACAACCCTGGTCAAAGACATGCTGAGGGGGGCCATCTAGAACCACATTATAACACCCACTGGCGGGTGTGGGGCTCACCCTCTCTTTAAGCACCCGTGGAAATCATGGAAAATCAGAGATGAGCCGCAGAGGCGCTGGAGACGTGGATCCTAGGCTGGTAGAGATTAGGACTAAGGGAGCTCTGAGCTTCCCTCCAAATCCCAAATCCCGCTTCCCAGGAGCCCCACCCCTGGAGCTGCCCCCTCTCACCTGTTGTGCGTTGAGCTTCAGTTCTCTTGAGCGAGGCACCCAGGGACAAACTGAGTCCCACAGCTTTTCTTCAGGCTGCTGAGCTGGCCTCCAAGGCAGGTCAAAAGGAGGCCCTCTGAGCATCCCCCTGGCACGTCAGCTTCTCCCATTGGCCTCCCGAACAAGCAAATGCCCTCTGGTAACTCACGGCCCTGGCAGGGTGGTGGCCACCAGACCAAGCAGCCCGCCAAGCAACCGCCACCTGCTGGGGGCGCCCTCTCCCCCGTCTTTGGAGGGTGGCAGGGTGCTGGTTGGCAGGGCTGCCCTTAAAGCTGTCACAGGCTGCAAGGCACACTTTGTTCAGAAGTAATAACAGCTCTTAGGCTGCATAATTGACCCAAAGAGGCAAGTCATCGCTGCGAGAGACAAAGGATGCTCAGTACCGCCTGGCTGCAAACCAGCTGGCCGTGGGGTGCCGAGGGCCTCTCACATGGGCAGCAGTTTCCCTGGCCCACGAGGTGGGGGGTGGTTGTTTCTGATCCTTTCCTCCTGGACGGCCTGTGCATGGAACACGCGCATATGACCCAGGACTGAGCAAACTGACCAGGCAGGGCCCTGGCGAGCCACTCTGAAGGGACATAGCCTGACAGCGGCTGGGAGCCTACAGGGCCCACCTGCTTTTCCTGCACTTTCTCAGCACAGTCCACTGCTGGAGGGGGATCCTGCTGGCAACCTCCTGCCCTCCTCTTGCTACCCCAGGCCTGCCAGAAAGATTGGAAAGGCAGGCAGGTGTGTGTCTTCAGTGCCAAGAAAGAAGGCAGGAAGGGAAGATGGCAAGCTGTGTTGATGGGGAACCAGAAAAATAAAGGTAAAGTACCACTTAACACAGAGATAAAGATATCAGCAGTACACGAGGTCCTGCCAGCAGAAGGCTACAGGGCAGTGTGAGGACAAGGGCAGGTCATCCCAAGTCACCGAGAGAGTTGGCTCCGGTTCCCCCCTCCTTCTCACTCAGATTATTTCCCTCCCTCTCATCTGGCTCCTTGATTCCAGCAGATATCCAAGAAGTCCAGTTGTGATACACAATTCCTGGCATAGTGTTAAGCCTGGCCTCGTAAACAATTCCTGGACCAGCTTGAGAAGGGCCACAAAGCTGAGCCCCGGGAATCTTGCTTCGATGATCTTTCAACAACAGCAAATATGGACGTATGTGTAATTTCAGTTGCTCTCTGGCTTATGACACAGTAGCTCTGCAAGGCCGCTGGGAACTGCAGAGCCGTTCCATCCCCATGTCTGGTGGCCTTCACTCTCTGCCAGAAAGATGGTGTGACACACCAAGGCTACCGGGAGACCCTCTCTCCTTTCGTTTTCCAATAAAACAGAAATGCCACCTCACCATGTACCACAAGTACTTTAATCCCTTTCATGTTCAGCTGGGCTGCCCGTGGCCCAGCTTCCTCACCCTCCAGAGTACGTGTCTTTCCTGGTGGCTTCTCTGTCTCCTGAGTTCATTTGCTGTTGTCCCCAGCAACCCCAGTAGATCCTCCTTCCACGAAACCTCCCATGGTGGCCGTGTTGAGAAATACACATTTCCCTGATGGTGAATGACGAGACACAGACAGTCCTACTGAACAGCTTCCCAGAGCCCCCGTGCGTTCCCTGAGAAGTGAGCCCTGGGGTGGCCAGGATGCGTTAATGGGAAAGGTTGACCAAGGCGAGGCTGCCCCCCTGGGGGTCAGCCTGATGGCCATGCAGACATAATTACCCCAGGGTCAGGTTGTGGGGTGGGGAGTCCCTAGGTGAAGCTACAGCCTCACGTTCAACGTGCGGTAGAAAATCAGCATTGCTCACGTTCCAGGTAGGAGAGAGGCATCCAACCTTTACAGGGCGTCCACTATGGACGGGGTCACACGGGGCACCTTCACGTCTTTACTCAGTCGGCTTCAGCAGTGGCCCCACGAGAGACGTCTGAGTGGGCTCAATGGGCGGAAGAGGAGACGGAGAGGCTGGGGGCCAGGATCAGTTAGTGGGGCCAGCCCTGGGCAGGGGCAGCTTCACTTGCTAGGGATCTGCCTTCCCGCAGGTTTGACCTGGAGCAGACCCCAGCCCGAGAGTTTTCTTCCTGCCCCGCCCACCAGAAAGCTTTATCTGGGGAGCCTCTGCTCCCTGAAGGTATGCAAACGGCAGCTTCCATCTTGCTGAGGTGAGCTTGTCAGCCAGGCACACAAGCAGCACAAGCAGTGCAGGCAGGGCCGGCTCTGGAATCCACTCTCTGTGCCAGAACCTGGCCCCGGGCAAAGGAGACAGGCTCCCAGAGAACCCTGAGAGCTCAAGTTCTCCTCACTGACTGCTAACCTGTGCAAGGCCAAGCACGAGAATGAAAGCCACCAACTTGCAGCTCAGAACAGAACATTCTGTGCACCGGCTGTCTATCTATCACCTTACCCTGGTATTCCAGAAGTCGCAATGTTCCCATAGTTTAATCATTTAGTGGAAACCAAGCGTTCCAGCCATTATTTTTTACGTACTAGCTTGTTTATTTGAAGTAATTTGCAGCCCTGAGAAAAACAATAATAAGGCAAGTGCTGTGGACAGAGAATGCTTGTAGGAAAGAGTTGGGATGAATAGTTACCCTGTGGGAAAGGCAGAGACCTTTTGGATCCTTCAGCTCTGAAATAGGGTTGCCTCCCTGCATTTTTTGAGACAGATGTCAGCCTCCACGGATAGGAGCAAAAGCAAGGAAAAAGGGCTGCAAGCACTGAGATTTTGTGCAGCTCGTGGCTTGGTGACAGTTAGAGGAAGACAAGAGTGAGAGAGTACATCTCAGAAAGTGCAGCCTGGGAGAGGGAAATAAAATCCAGAGAAGCACTGTCTGTTGTTTTCCAGTGCTCACAATTTTAAAAACAAACTGCCAGGCATGTTTGAAAGGCTCTCGCAGGACATGGCCATGCCATTGAGCCTGGGGTTCTTGTCTTTCTCAGGGCATCTTCACCCTCTGAAAGGGAGCTTCCTTTTTATTCATGCATCCTTGGCCGTCTGAAGTCGGTAGAGCAAAGCCTGCTGACTTCATTTCATAGCTGCACGTCCAGCAAGGTTGAGAGATTGGGCCTCACAACAGAGGACTATGGGAATGTGTGTGTGTGTGTGTGTGTGTGTGTGTGTATGAGTGAGTGTGTGGGTGTGTTGGAGGAAGCTGCTAATAGAACAGATGTTTGTGGGACCGTAGAAAGTTGGAATCTTATAACTGTGAGACTTGAAGAGCTCATGGACTTTAATGCTTTGTTTAAGAGCAAAAAGGCCTCTAGCCTGTTCCTAGAAGCACTGAGTGACTGAGGCAGGGACTGACAACAACCCAACCAGACCTCAGGTCCGGAATCAATAGGTGCATTAGGTACCTCTGAGCCCACAGGTACTGTGCGAGGTCAGAGTTCTTGAAAATATGGACATCAACACTCAGAGAGGTTCCGAGAGTCCTGAGGTCACAGCTGGAAAGTGGTCCATGGTCAGGAATTCAAATGCAGGCCCCCAACTCCCCCACTCTCCAGGCTCCTAACACAGAGCCTGGCCTCATGCCTAATAGGGGCAGGGGCCTGGGACCAGCTCCTGCCTCATCAGGTGGCTGGCACCTCTCCTTTTTCTCCATGGCTACCTCTACAGGGTCCAATCCACAGGGTGGAGCAGACCCCTTTCCTGCCAGGGGTCAGCCAGAACTAGCACGCTGTGGGCCGTCGTGTGTTAAATGAAAGCAGAAACTCCCATTCAGGGTAACTTTAGGGTTAGCCCCCCCGACCCTAAGGGGTGCAGGGGGGAGCCTCTGTGCCCTCAGAGCTCACAGCATGATCCAGGGACCTGCAGCTACAACACTGCCTCGGACTTGATGGGAAGGAGAAGTCTCCAGGGCCCCAGACGCTGTACAAAACCCCAGGAGATGGGCAGACGCATGCGGGCTGCTCTCCCCAGGGCCAAGAAGAGCCACCGGACAGAATCTGGTGGAAGCCGGCAAGAGTGGCCCCTGGGACCCTGCTCGGGGTCCCTGGCCTTCCTCTCAGGCACATTTCTCCCCAGCCCCCAAAGGCAGCCCTGGAAGATCCCCTGCCCCCTCTGCCTCACTGGCCACGGCCTGTCCCTCGCCACACCTGAGTAAAGAGGCCTGTGTCACAGTGGACAGCAGGATCTGGAGCCACGCCTGCAGATGGCCTGAGCCTTGGGGCTGAGCGACTTTTTGAGCTTGTCATTTAGTGCCCAACTGTCCTCCTGTCAGCAGAGAAAAGTGCATAGGAGGGCTGCACAATGTCTCCAGTTCTGTTGCTGTGTAAAAATGGGGGAACTCCCTAGTCCTTAAAACCACCAAACAAGCTGAGGTGGCTCTGGCCATGTCCTCTGCAGGCCTCGTCCTGCAGGCTTGCTTCCAGGCCCTTTGCATGCATTTGCCCCTCTGCATCCTCACACCACCTGATGAGGCAGGTCCTGCCTTTCAGATGGAATACCTTGACCCAGCCAGTAAGCAGGGGCATTCCTCCCCAGACCCTAGAGGCTGACACAGGGCCTCAGTTCAAGTGACTGACGGGATGCTTTTGGGAGAGGGGTCATGAGGAGGCTGGAGAGCACTGGGGGGCCTCTGCCTGACTCCCTCCCGAGAGCACCACGTGAGTCCCACATGGATGCCATGGAGTGGCCTTTCGCACCTCCTTTGTCTGAGGTCTTCGGCTGAATCTGTGGAGAGGCAGCCTGCCCTGGCTGAAGGCACCCTGTGGCCAAGGGCGATTCTGCAGAGCAAGAGTGGCTGGTGCACCTGCTGGCAAAGGGGGTCCGAGTGGATGCCACCGATAGTCAGGCCTCAGCGTGGGCCCTTCCGTGCAGGCACGTGTCGGGTGCGCTGCTCTCTGATTTAGGCACAGTCGCAGACCTTGCTTTGGCCAATGACAGGGGAGAGGAGGGTCAGGTATGCTGGGCTCAAGGCCAGGTGTTCTCAGGGGAGGTGGTCAGCCCAGAGCACATGGGGAGGGGCTTCTGACATAGGTGCGATGCAGGGGGTGGGGCACTGCCAGGGACAGGGCTCCAAAGCAGGAGGGAGAGGGAAGAAACACTGACCTCTCCCCCTGACCCTCCGGTTGCCCAAGTCCAAGGAGAAGCCCTGGGGCAGAGCCTGGGCAATGCCTTCCTCCAGGCACCGACCAGAGGGGGCCCAGGGAGCCTGTGCTGGAGAGTGTCAAGCACAACTGCACCTCGACTCAATTCCAGATTTTAGCATATTGTACTAGTTGATAGTTTTAGTACTCAAACCTAAATCATTGTATGAAATTACCTTATTTTTTCCCACCAAAAAGGGAAGAGCGGTGAGTTAACAGAGGTCTGGATTAGAACTGAAACCCCTTCCTCACTGCACCCGGAGGCGCACCTCCAGCCCCGGCTGACTCCCAGTGCGTGAGGGTCTCTCAGCCCCCGCTGAACGGCTCCTCTTTGCACAATCTGGTGGCCTCCCCATCACTGAACCCACTCACTGTCTAACAGATGCTCAGACCACCCAGATGTTTCAGATAAAGGATCCACCTTTCAGAAATGTGAAGCCATACTCTCCATGGGGGAACATCTGAGGGGACCTGGGTCAGGGTGGAGGTACAGGGAAGTCAAGTCCTGGGGCTTTGCTTGGGGGGTGTGGCAGGGTCTGGCCGGGGAAGGCTATGGGGGGAGGCGGGGCTGATACCATATCTGCAAGGCTGGAGGGCGCAAAGCCTGGCACCCTCGGGTACCAGTAAATTGTCCATGTGGATCACAACACACCCTCATGCCAACTTGCTGAATAATCATGCACTGAGCTGAGGAGGGGATGTGTCTTCTGTGGAATTTATCTAAGCAATTTTTAGTGTTTGTAAACATCCTTTAAAGAAGACTTTTCTTAGCAAAGAGCAGCAGCGCACACCAACTAAAAGTTTACGGATGATTACATTTTGTACTTTGATGTTGTTCTTCCCTCAGAGTGGGTTATATCATTTAAATACACCTCCGAGGGACTCACTAGCTCAAACCTGACTCAGAAACAGGACTCCAAGCTACTCTCCAAGAGGGCACCCCGGGACCACCGTCCCAGGAATCACACTCCCGTACTTAATGCAGGCCTGTGGCTCCAGTGAACCAACAGAATCCAGCAGGGATGGCACCACGCCTATGTAGGATGCTCAGGGGGAGGCCGCATGGGGAGGGAGAGCCGCTCAGACATCCTGGCAACTTGCCCAAGTTCAGTCTTCCACCAGGCCCTCCAGGTACCATCTCAGGCAGCTCCAGGTGGAGCAAAAGGACTGCAGAGCCCAAGCGAGCCAATCATGAGAGACAGTTTGGGGATGGTTTGTTCTGCAGGGAAACTGAGACAATTGCCAAAGTCCTCAAGCTGCTGAGGGACCCCTGGGCCTACCTTCACTTCAACACTTGCTGCTGCCAGGTCTCCCCAGGCCCTAGGAGTATCAGACACACTGGAACCTTCAGAAGCCATCCTGTCCCCCCAGGAACACCCCACACCCAGGTCAGTCCTCAGTGGCTGACTGCTGTTCCCATCCCCATGAGGCCCCATCCTGCTTCTATGCAGGATGCGCTACGGTTTCCTGCTTTCTGAAGAAGAGAGCCAAGACCCTCCCACTGTGTAGTCCGTGTTCACAATTTCACTGCCTGCTCCCTGCTCTTCCTCTTGCATCCTTCTTGAAGTGAGTGCTTTTCACTCTTTGTCTTCCTATTGATTTTTTAAAAATTGGTGTTGCTTCTTGTAAAGTTTAACATCTTCAAATTGTCTAGGATCTATATTCCGATATCAGAGGGGCACTCGGCAAACATGCTTGGTGATGACGGTGACCATGGTGATCAAATGATGACGATGATGATGAAAGATCAAATCCTACCCCAGCTCCTATGACAGACACCAAACCAACATTCCTGCTTACATGGTTCTACTTCTCCCTCTCTCATTAAGCATTCAAAGTGCAGTTGTTATAGACTACACGGCAGGATGTAAGGATGATGTGTGTCCATCCTCCAAAGAACACAGCTTCCTTCCACCCAGTGAGACCGTAAAGTGAGCCTGTCCCAAGTACCATGATGGAGTCAAGGTATTTCAGGGGAAACACTCTCCCTCTCTGTGAGGAACACTCAGGCTTGTAAACAGATCTCCACAATACGTAAGAGGAGACTTGAGAGGGTAGAGGAGGAGGCCCGTGAAGAAGTGGGAGGAGATGCGCCTGATGTTTGGAGCAGGGCAGGGCAATGAAGCAACAGGAATCTGTTGGTCCCAGTAGTCTCCAGGGAAAGGGGGTAACACGATGACACCGGTGTCATGAGAAGGTAATTGACTACCAGCAATGTGGGAGGTGAGGATGACAACAGGGGGGCAGACAGGCAGCTCAAGACCAGCACAGAGGGGCTGCAGGGTCTAGATCTGAGAAGAGGAGACCCTGCACCAAAGGTGCGGAGGAGAGAGACAGGTATGGAGGAGAGGGACAGGTGGGGAGGAGAGGGGACAGGTGTGGAGGGGAGGGACAGGTGGGGAGGGAGGAAAAGGTGGGGAGGGAGGGACAGGTGGGGAGGGAGGCACAGGTAGGGAGATAAAGAGATGTTTCTGCAGCAGGGAGGGCAGGTCCAACTACAGGGGCACTGCTGGCGGCTGGTGACCAGAGAGGGAGCGAACAAGGTCTAGCCCAGGCCTTGGCCCATCGGCCAGGCTGTCATGGGGGCTGAGAGGTACAATAGTCCCATTGTCCTGGAATAGGCTGCCGGAATTGGGTGGACAGCTCTTCTCCAACAGCATAATCAGGATTGGTGCAGGACAAGGGCTTCTGCTTGGGCAGAGGAGTCCCTGATGGCCAAGGCTGGGTGGCCCAGCAAAGGCACAGGGCTTCACCCCCGGCCCACATTTCCCTCTGGCTTCCTCAGTTGCCCCTGGGTGGGTAGTGGTTTCTCCGCAGTGTTTTCTGTGCTTTTGGAGAACCTGGGGGCCCAGGGGCCTGGACACCACAGGGAGGGAGAGTGCCTGGTAGTCCTGGCCCTGACTGCACGGGGAATGGGAGCATGGGCTCTGAGGCTGCCCAGTAGGACCCCAAACCCCCGGCTAGCCAAGCTGAGCATGTGGTGACTATGGGCCAACCAACCCATCCGTGGGCTTTATCTCATCATTGTTTTGGGCCCACAGAATCAGAACTTGAGTGATTTGCAGAAATCCAAGGACAGAAAATGAATGCACAATGGTTTTTAATGGGTCTCCCGATAGCGGTGCCTAATCCACCATCAGTGTCCTCCTTCCTGGAATTTTAGCATCGAATTCCTCTCCATGCAAAGAGTTCCAGGAATCACTTTGCTGCTGTGAATCACTCTACAGAACTTTGATCTTGCTGAGAAAGAGGATGCTTTCTCCAGTCTGTTTCTTTTCTTTCCATTTTGCTATTTATTGCTATATTAATGTTGCTGCTTACAATTCTATTCACCTGTACTTTATCATAATAAAAATCCAACAAATTTGAAATCATCCTCCAGAATTACTCCCACTCAGGAAAGACATGATGTAAGTGAATGTCATCTAGGCCACCATCACAAAGTTGGGGGATAACTGCAGAGACCACAAAAAAAGCTGAATCACTTCAACCACCAAACTGCATAACCAAAGAGCTTGCAAACTTCAACCCAAAGCAAACCCCAAACACTGAAGAAAAAGAATCATGAAAACCGTCAGCAAATCCCACCTCCCCTTGAGGTGATAAAGTAAAACCACATCAGTCACTTGGTATGAGATACAGAAATGCTCAGCGGTTATAGGATTAGAGCCCGTCTGGAGGGAAAAAAGCTCCTAGGTCTTTTGAACAATGTTCCCATGACTGATTTTACTGTCTCCACTGAGGTTTTCAGACCACAAGAAACATGCTTGCTTTCCTGTATTTCACTGATCTGCAGTCCCCACATCCAGAAGCTAGAGAGAGACAAATGTATCTATTCTGTGCAACAGGAAGCCACAGCAGCAATAAGAAAGAGAACTTGGCTTTGACCAAAATATTACATTACCAGACAATTAGGCCAGGTTCCAAACGTCACGGGCAGGTAGACCCCACGTTCTGATCACATACTCCCAGCCGCCCTGGAAGCAGACCCAAGGTGCCAGACAGCCCTTGGCCAGCCTTGAAAACAAGGGTCCAATGGGTGTGGGACACAGCTGGACGCCCCCCTCCCCTACCCAAACACTCACCTGCAACAAGCCACTCAGGCCCGCAAGAACCCGTCAGGAGTCCACACCTAGAACTGTGCTCCAAACAGTAATTGCCAACTGAATGAATGAAGGAACCAATGGACGAATGAATGAGGGAATGAATGAATGAGTAGCCCATCTCCCACCCCCAAACCCAGTAGCCAAGGGCCGTGCCCACCTCCCCACCATGAGGTAGAGAAGCAGCAGTCCCTCCCAGGCCCAGCTCACAGAGGCTCTAAAGGTCTTTGCTGCCTGTTGGGCTGGAATCATGCAGCCCTGGGGGTGTTTCCAGCAACTTCCAGCAGGAAATCCACCTCCTGGAATCCAGACTCTTGCAAGCAGCCCTCACCCCTCACAGATGACTGCTGGCCACACCCTCTTCGCCACCTGGAAGAGAGAACATAAATCAGGAGCTCTTCATGTGCACACCTTATTTGCCAAGAGAAGAGAAATATCTCCTGGAAGATAAAGAACGAAAGTTTGAGCTAGATTTAAACACAAGGCTGCTTCCAAAGACCAAGTATAACTTTGCCCTACAACAGAAATCGAAGGCTCCTCTTGGGTCCAGGCATACCCCCGTCCCCAGCTGGTCTCTCGGTACAGGATCACACCTCACTGCCCCAGTTAGGCTGTCAAGTGTCTTCTCAGTGGCTGGGGAAGGACAGTTTCCTTTTGACCTCTGGGGGGACACACCCCATGAGGAGTGTACGGGCTGATAGCTTGGAGAAACCAACAGAAAAGCTCAAGAACTCCGAAAAGAAGCGAAAATAAATATCTGCTCCCTGAACTGACCTCACAGCCTTGCTTTGTTTGCCGACATCCTTGCTTTGCTTCCAAAAAACTCTACCGCTGTTTTTAAATGGCTCTCTGTGAGCCTCGAGAGCAATACCCGTTGTGCCACTGAGGCTAATGTTTTCATTAAATGTATAATACCTGGAATGACAGCCTTTAAAATTAAAACAAATCTTGGCAATCATTTTGTCCTCTTGTCTTACCAAAGAGAATGGAAGCCCCAGCTCCTTGTGTGTACGAGGGTTGCCTGACCCCCAGAGCTGCTCCCTCTTTCATTTCTGTATTCGTTTCATCTTTACAACAACGTTTCTGCCAGTGCAATTTTTTATAGCCATGATCAGATGCAAACAATTTTGTCTGAACTAAAAGATGAGCGTGATTGACACTCATTGCCCTGGGGTGGGCACAGCCTTGCTTCGGGCCTACAAACAGCTGGCATCTGTCTTGCTTGGTGAGGCCTGTGGGGTACACAGGGCTCCCTAACCAGTGTGCGCTGTCACTCCTGTGCTGGAGCCTACTGCAGCGCTGAAGACCCTGACCTCCAAGGTCACTGAGTGACATGGGGGCATGCAACAGAATGTCAAGGAAAAGAAGCAGGAGACAACCAAATGCAAGGGAAGATGAGCTTCTCAAAAAATGTAGCACGTGGTTTTGTATATTGCATGGTACGTACCCCTCAGAGATGTAGAAAAGGCGAGAAGGAAATACACCAAAATGTGGAGATGGCCCATTACAGCACTTTTTTCTTTCCTGTTTTTGTGTTTTACAAGTTTTCTGCAATGAATACATAAAACTTTTATAAACGTATAAAGTTATGAAAGTAAGTCTTCCTTCCCAGATGTGTGGCACAGCAAGTAGTGTTGGGCCCTGGAACCAGACAGCCTGGTCCAAATCCACCAGTCCACTTGATTTCTAGGATCTTTAACAAACTCCTTCATCATAAATACAGTATTACTGTCATTAACATTCATCCAGTGCTTTCTAGATGCAGGGCATCGTGCTAAACAGTCTGCATGGATCATCTCACCGTGCATGCGATAATTAGTTTATCTAAGCATTATCACTTAGAGCTGTTGGAAGTATAAATACGATAATGTGTTTATAAGCACCGTGCATTTTATTACCTATCCTATCCTATTACCTATTCATTTTAATAGCATTAAATGCTTGTTCACACCTCCCACAAAAAAATTAAGCACAAGCTTTGGGGCTGGCACTATGTCCAAGCATGCATTTTTTTTTCCCTGTAAATTTTCCTAGCCCCTGGGGCTCCAACAGGTGCCCCTACTGTAAATTCTAGTCCAAGAAAGCCAAGTTTCTTAAGGTCTGCCAAGTTACTATTCTACAAGTTTCAGTGGGCCAGCAGGAGGGTCTGCCGCCTGCTCTATGCAATGCTCCGCTACATTTACTCATTGAAGGGTACATTTTAAAGTAATTATGCCCCATTTGTGTTTACTATAGCATGCTGTGGCAAATGGTCATTAGGCCAGAATGCAGACTGCTGTAGAGACCCACCCTGCAAGGCTCCACTTCAACCAGGAAAACTCAAGGTTTTGAGCAGCCGAAGGTGAAATAGGAATGAAACTTGGGCACAAACACAGCTGAATTATTTCACTGGGCCTCTGTCAAGGGGGATTTTAAGAGCTGATGAATGTGAAACAAGACGTTTTCCTTACAGTAGAAATAATTAAGTTTGTACAGTCCTGTTCTGTTAATTCTTTCACGATTTGGAGAGAACTTAAAAAGTGGCACCCAATCAGCTACCTGGGACTGCTGAAAAATCGGTAGAATTTTCTTCTTAGAAAAACAGCACACTACCCCTCCTTTGCCTAGAAGGCTCAATGGACCCCTGGGCAGCTTGCTAACAGCAATCTAGCCCCGTGTATATTTCCCCTGCCAAAAGCAGTGTAGTCAGGCACCAGCGTGAAATCAAAACGTTGGTCTAATAAAAAAGATTGATTCGCTCAGTACATTCCCCCCTACATCCTCCTTAGGAAAGTCTTTGCCAAAACAGATTCCAATTATTTTTCTCCTGTAAGTCTTTCAAAGCTGCTGTGAATAGCAGCCGTCCTCACAACTCTGATGTGGGCAGAGAACACTCAAAATAGTAGATAGCAGATGCCAGCCCCACTCAGAATTGCTCACACCTATTTGTGTAGATGCTGCCTTCCCATTTTTGCTCAGATCTTCTAAGTTCTATCACAGCCATGACAAAATGATGACTCACACTTAAATGCAGTCATCATGTCATATGCGATATTAATACCTTGGTGACATTGCTGTAAGTGCCATTCCTTTAAGAGGAAAAGGTTCCTGAGAGCAGTCTGCCACCATCCTCAGGGACCACAAAGGGCAGCGCCTGCAGAAGGCAAAGCTCATTGTGCAGGAAGGCGCTGGCTGCATCCTGCAAGCTGTTCTGATAAGCAGCTGTTGGAAAGGAGGGGGCAGAGAAGAGAGAGGGGCAGGGGAGGGAAAGGCCTCTGTTATCAGGTTGGATGGCCAGCTGCTGCACTGATGTCTTATCCCAAGTATGCTCCTGTCTTGAGAGTTTAAAATTTTTCCTAAAGGGAGAGAAATAGGAGCAGGGCTCAAGTTCTGCCCTAACACTCAGCTGGCGTCCCCTCCCCCACTTCCAGCACCCCAGGAGCCTGTAATTCAGCCCCAACAGGAAGATGGAACAAGTGCCATCGAGTTCGTGAATTTCAGAAGTCAACAGCCCTGCAAACCACCTCCCCGCAGACAAAGATCCCCTGCCTTCAATAAAGAGAATAAGTTTGTTTCAGTACGTTTATTGTAAAACTCAAAGCTGCAGCAGCATAATCCTTTAGAAAATGAAGCATCACCCGTGTCCGTTTTGAAACAGCAGTGCATACTGCTAAATCCGTCAGAGCTCCTGTAACTGTTGTACAAGTCCAGGCCGCCTGGCCTTGCCTTTCTCCTTTCTGCCGGGAGTACAGGCTGCTGAGTCACTCCTGCCCGGCCAGTCCGTCCTTCTCGGCCGCGCGGCCAAGGTCCCGCCTCCGGCCTTCCTGGGCGAGCAGCCGCTCCCCACACTTGTAGAGTCCTGGGCTGGGGCCAGCCTGCCCCTGCCGCCGCCGGGCCCCTCCTCGGGAGGGAGCCGCACCTCCTCGCCGCTCTCCACGCGCCCCCGCCTGCCAGTCTCCACGCCGCACTCCGGCGCCCTCGGAGGGCGCATCCACAGAGCCAGCCCCGCGCTAGGCGCCCCGGGGCGTCACCACGTCGATCAGACCAAGGATACCCGCGGGGCTGTCACTCGGGGAGGGTGATATTGGGCACCCAGTCGTTGACGCTGCGACTCTCCTCGCAGAACAGGCTGAGTTTCTCCAAGGCGGGGTCCTTCCATGCGTCCTCGTTGGGGTTCTGCGGGGAGAGCGCAGAGGTCAGCCTGGCTGGCCACTGGCCGATGACGGGGGCGGGGACGACATCGGGACGAAGGCGACACTCACCGAAATGAGGATGCAGTGCAGGTCCCCCGGCGCACCCGCCTCGTCGCCGGTACCCACGATCGCCGCCAGCCTCTGCACGTCGCCCACGCGCACGATGTCTATGTCGTTCTCACAGCAGAACGCCTGGATCAAAGTGAAGTGGATCTGCAGCGCAATGTCGCCCTCGTCCTCCTCGTCGGCAGCCAGCACGCAGAAAGTCACGTTGTCGGGGTCCCTGCGCGGGCGAGCAGGAGGTGGTTGAGGTCGGGTCGGGGAGCCCGGGGTGTCCCTCGCCGCCATCTCCCCGGTCTCCCTGCCGCTCCTCCCGCCCCGCTCGCCTTGCCCGAGCCGCGTCTATACTCACACGTTCAGAACTTTGGCGGACTCGTAGACGCCGGCGGTGAGGCAACCCTGGCGTTGCGCAGACAGCAGCAGCTCGTGCAGCGCTTTCCCGGCGCCCTGCATCCTGCGGACGAGCCAGCGCCGTGAGCGGGGACTAGCAGGAGGGTGCGCCGGGATCCTCAGGCCCGGGGACGCACCCCCAGCGCCCAAGTCCGGCGCGCCAGTTCAGTGCCGTACCCCCGGCCCAGCCGGCACACTCTCGCCCGGCTTCCACCCAGCGGGTTCCCACCCCAGCGGGCCCGAAGACTGACGCCCAACCAGCCGCGACCAGGGCAGGATCAGGATCCCCGAGCCCAAAGACCTCCGACGCTCGGCGCCGAGCTACCTGGCCGTGCTTTCGGGAACCGTGTCCTGGCCGCGAACTTCTTCCAGAGTCATGTTGCGATTGGCGAGCAGCAAATTATCCACAAGAGGAGAGGGCGGAGCGGACGCGAGCGAAGACAAGAAGGTCTACTGCCCACACCGGCGCGCCTACCACCAGCTAGTTAGACTCGGCGCCGCCGCGCGCCCTTATATAGGCTGGGCCCTTGGCACAGCCAGCTGGCGCGAGCCTGCGCGCCCATTGGCCCGCGCCCGCTTTCTGATGCAAATGAGGCGGCGGCCGGAGGCTCGTGCCAGAAGGCCACGTGGGGAGGGGTGCGGGGGATGACAATGCCTCAAATCTGCCGCTTTTGTCGGGGTGTTACCAGGCAGACTGGAGCCTGCAGATTTCATCTCGCCTTTTTGTTTTTCTTAAGTCCTTAAAAGGAAAAAGTTTTAAAAAAAGAAAAAAAAAACCTTGCTGACTAATAGTACGCTGCAATTTGTAAAACGCACCTTTGGGGAATCTAATGAATTTTTTTTGCATTTATTTTTGTTGCTACCTTTCTATTTTTTCTTTACTTTAAATTTGGAGTCTATGAGACCATTGCTTTTAAACCGGAACCTAAAGTAAAAACACGCAGCGCTGGCTTTAAGCTTGCAAAAGGCCTGAGTGCAGCCCCCTCCAGCTGACACTACGGCCCAGAGCGCGAGGTTCTCCTAGCACAAACAAGGCCCCTACCCGGGCGAGCTGAAAGGTCCTAGCCAACCTCCCCGCCCGCTGCAGAGCGCTGCGGGGCGCCCGGGCGCGCGAGCAGATTGCGGCCGGCGCACGCGGCTCGTTTGCATTTCTATGGAGGGTGCATAATAGCGGAGATCTGGCGTGTGGCGGTTTGTAGGAGGGACAATCGAGGCTTTCTCTTCATAGCGACACTGTCCACCTGCCGCTGGGTGGGGTAGGAAGGGCCCGCCGCGCGTGGAGGTCGCCAGGCTGCTCGGCGCGTGGGGGTCGCGGCCGCGTGCCGCTCCTGTGCCCCTCGATGCGCGCCCTCTACACGGGCCCTGCTGAACGTTTGCATGTAATGCCGCCCACCCAGTTCTAGCACAAGTGCGGAGCAGCAGTGGGAGTTGGAAGGAACACCTGGCTGCTGCACCGTCTTCACAGCCGGGTGCGCTCCGCCCGGACCTCTAGGCTCCAGGCCCCAAGAGCTTGGGGAACGCGGCTCGGAATCCCTTTCCCGGGGCGCCATCTACAGGCCGGCCGGAAAGACCCTGACCATCTCCCTCCTCCACACTTTCATTGAACTCTAGGGACTTGGCCTCCGGCCCTCGGGTCAAGAAACGGCCCTGGTAGGGTCGGCTGAGCCCGGTCCAAGCTGCACATTAATGAAGGCAGAGTAAGGACTGCAAAACTCACCCAGGGAGGAGGTGGGGACGAAAGGAGACCCCAACCCAGTACTGACAGAGGAAGAGCCCATAATTCTTAGTCTATTTCGAAATGTTTTATTGACTTAAATATGCATATATTAAAAGCTCGTATTCCAGCAATAGAAGAATAAAACTAAACGACAGCTTGAGAGCGTTTAATAGACATTGCTTGGCTGTGACCATTAAGGACCTATAAGCCTGCACCTTCAGACGGTTCACTCACTGAGCTTACCACTTTTGGTGTCTGCATCTCTCTGCGCTACACTGAAATGCGCGGTGGGGTGCATTCCATTGCACCTCCCCCCTTTTCTAGATGAGGCCTTTGAGACTGGACAGGACAGTTGGCGGACGGAGCGGGTTGATTCGCTGGGAGCCCAGACTGCTTCAAGACAGAGGAAATAACAGGTAAGAACAACCGAGTGTGCTGGCATCTTGCGCCCCCCGGTGACCAGCTGGCAGAGGACAACCGCAAAAGCAGGCCTCTTCCTAGATGCCAAGAATTGGGTGTTTGCTCACCTAACATCCCTGAAATCCGAGGTGTCTTTTTTTTGGGGGGGGGGAATATAGCTGATTTACAATGTTGTGTTACTTTCTGCTGTACAGCACAGTGAATCAGTTATACATATACATACATCCACTATTTTTTAGACTCTTTTCCCATACAGGTCATTACAGAGTATTGAGTTCCCTGTGCGATATATACAGTAGGTCCTTATTAGTTATCTATTTTATAAATATGTAGTAGTGTGTATATGTCCATCCCAATCTCCAGTTTATCCCTCCCCCCCTTTCCCCTGGTAACCATAAGATTGTTTTCTAGTCACAGGAGCCAGGCAGCACCATGTGGCATTTATTTGCTACCGTTTCCTTTCTTTCTTTGTTGGTGGTATATAAAATAATGGTGTGCCTTGATTGGATAAAATGTATTTATTTTTAAATGATTGAGACTTAGGTATTGCTCTTTTTAAAGTATTAAACATTTCTTAAAATGCGTTACTTCCAGATCCATGGGAAATGTTGCAAAAATGAGACTTATCTGATATCTTAGTGCTTACCCTCCCCCCCCCCCATTTAAACACTAGAAATCTCCCCACACACCAGCCTCAGCCCCTTCTCCCAGAGGAAGGCCACTGAGGAGCGCGGACAGGAGACAGCATTTCCAGTTGGCACTGAGCCAACCTGGAGGAAGAGGGCTGATTGACAACCCCCTGAGGCTATTCAACTTCACTCACATTTTTAAGGTATTCAGTTTCAGGAAAACTGCCTTTCTGACACAGGATATGGCTTCACATGGGTTTATCAGGTCAGTCTGAATGGCCCGAAAGCCCTCATCTCAATTAGGAAGGAAACATTTTGTCTGGAGGCTAAGTTGGTCCTCCACCAGACCCCCACCCCACTCCTGCAGTTTAGACAAGTACAGAGGCTGTTGGGTCTGGGACAGCCCATATCCAGTTTGCTGGTCGGACTATAGGAGAGGGGTGGGCAAAGCTGGCACCCCAGTCCAGGTACCTTCAGAAACCCTCCTGGCCCACCCTGAGATAGAAGACAATTGATGATAGCAAATGCCCACCTGTCCCCCTCTGTTGCCACCATGCCCCCAAACTGCATTCAACGCATGTGTCAGCCTGCTGCAGGCCCCAGCCCTAGGAGCCTGTGATGTCACCCAAGCACCCCTAAATCTTCCTCTGAACCTTAATCGTGAAGGTGATGGTGACTTCATTAACAGGACATCCTCAGAGATGCTCTGTTTTAAAAGTCCTTTGGAAATGTTTAGATTTAGCTGTTTTTATGAACCCGTCTCGGTCACTCTCATGGCCTGGCTAAAATGTTGGTGGAGATCACCGTTCATTTGGGTATGGAAAGTAGTGGGTTTTAAGTAAGCAGTAAACTTATGAGACAGTCCCTCTTGCAATTTCTGAAATTATTTGCTTTTGGAACATGCGCAAGCCCTGTCATTAAATTGCAGGTTCGTTCCCTTTATGAGGACCGGCCCCACAGAGGCTGCAGGGCACAGATGGGTTGCTCAGAGCTCCGTGCTGCCTGCAGGTAAGGTTCCTTTAGCCTATAGGATGTCTTAGGAAATGTCCAAGTCATTGCCCCCTTTCAAAAACCAGCAACTCTCATGTAAAATCTGGATGTCCAGCTTCTCTTGGAAAAGATGAAGACTTGGCCACTGTGTGCCTGCAGCCAACACCCCCACCACCACCACCCCGGTAACCACAAGGTGGAGGGGGGCACTGGGACCCCCAGACTGAGCACTGCTGTTCAGTTCAGCAGAGGCCCCCCCATGCCCCTGCAAAGACACCCAGATGTTTTGTTCATGTATGTTACCTGCTCATCCCCTTTGCATTTGCAATCTCTGAGAAGAAACTGAAGTTTGAACAGCAAAATATAGGGGCCAGGCTCTTAAAAGATGAGCTCAAATGGAGTGTGCACTGTTTGTGTCCCAGATTCTGCAGGCCGTGTCTCCGATGTTGGCCCAGGGCCGTTGGAGCGATCTGCATTGGCCCCTTTCCATGTGGTCCAGACTTTGCTCTCACTCCCCCGACCCCCACCCCATCCAACCCCTTCTCTAGGGCTTCTTGAGTTTTAAGAAGAGTGTTAGGTTTTTTTTCCCAAAAACTCATGGACGGTGGGGTGAACAGCAATAACTCAGTGACAATACTACATTAACTCAGCGAAGAAAGCAAATCTTGGTGCAAGACACAAACCTATTGCTTAAAAACCCAACAGCGTCATGGCAAATGCATCCCAAAATCTAACAGGAAAGGTACGGTGCCGCCACCCCTGTGCCCACCCACTGCCACGCCCTGGTAGCGGTGCAGACCCCCCCAACCCCAGGTGAAATTTGAGGGCTGTAGATGTGGAGGCTTCAGATGACAGCTGGGACAGCAAGCAGGAAACGGAAAAAGGGAAATCCCCACATAGCACAAGCCGGACCTCTGTGGTCAGTCCCCGTGTGGAGAGGGCTTTCTGGAAGGAGCAGTTATTCTTGGGTGAGCAATTGCATAGCGTGCGCGAGAGTCACATTAGCTCAGTGAAATCCCTGAAATAACTGGGAGAGGGGCGATCGTTCATAGATTTGGTACTTTGTCTATCATGAGTAGGAAATGATCTGCGATACATGTCACAGCCATAGTCAGCGACACTAGCTGAGAGCCCTGACAAGCCACGTATGTGCTGTCCTTCCAGGATTAGCCATGTGCCCAAGTCTTCTGAACCTCAGTTTCGCCCCCTATGAAATGAAGATCTGCCCTTTGCCCTTCGTGAACCTCAAAGGGTGTTTCTAAAGGTCACAACTGGTCACCATTTGGCTCACATTCGGGTTTTGTTTGGTGGGCAGTGTTCTAAAACGACTCACAAATTCAGGTCTGACTTGTTTGTTTGTGTAGGTGGGAGTGGATGACATGCACTTTCCATATCACTCTAGACATCTCCCAAATATCGCATTAGGCCTGCTGACACATTTAGTCCCTGCCTGGCTCCAGTAGGCATTTGAGTTTGGGGTAAACTTTCACCAGCTAGCTGGAATGCTGTGGTCATCTTTCTGAAAACATTAACATACAGCCTATTATAGATTACTAGAGCCACCGAACTTCCTAACTGAAAGCCCTCCTTTATGTTCTGAAAGACAATTTAAAGTGCCTAAATACCCAGAAAGGACAGTAAGATGTTGGAGGCTGCAGTTAGCAGAACAGAACTCGAAGCCAGTTTTTGCTGCTTACTTTACTTTACTTTGACCTTAAGCAAAAAGTTAGTGAATGGTTTAAAGTGTTCATGCTTGTCAACTCATTACATCTACTTTTCTTAAGTTCTCCTAAAGAATTGCATTCAAAAGTGTCTATTAGGGACTTCCCTGGTGGTCCAGTGGTAAAGAATCCGCCTTCCGATGCAAGGGACGTGGGTTCAATCCCTAGTCAGAGAACTAAGATCGCACATGCTGAGGGGCAACTAGCCCCTTGTGCCACAACTACTGAGCTTGCACGCCTCAACTAGAGAGCCCACGGGTGGCAAACTACAGAGCCCACACGCTCTGGAGCCCACGCGCCACAACTAGAGAAGAGAAAACCCGCACGCCACAACTAGAGAGAAACCCAAGTGCCACAACGAAGAGCCCCTGTGCCACAATGAAAAGATTCCGCATGCCTCAATGAAGATCCTGTGTGCCTGCAACTAAGACCCGACGCAACCAAAATAAATAAATAAATAAATAATTTTCTTAGAAAATGTTTATTACAAGGAAATGTTTATTGCAGTATTTCTTTTAATGCTGCAACTCAGGAGCCACAATAGAGGCTGAGTGTTAATTCATGGTGTAGGCGTAGAGGAAACATTACAAGACCATAAATAAATTTTTTTGTTTGTTTTTTTTTGTGGTACGCAGGCCTCTCATTGTTGCGGCCTCTCCCGTTGCGGAGCACAGGCTCCAGACGAGCAGGCTCAGCGGCCACGGCTCACGGGCCCAGCATGATCCCACGGCATGTGGGATCTTCCCGGACCGGGGCACGAACCTGGGTCCCCTGCATCGTCAGGCGGACTCTCAACCATTGCGCCACCAGGGAAGCTCTAAATAAATGTTTTGAAGAGTATTTCATGGCATGATAAAGCCTCAGATGGAACTGGGAAAAGCAAGATTCAGATCTGTGTGTTTCTGATTGTGCAAAAACATTTAGTGCACATGACTATCATTGTACAAAGAAATCAAAATAGAAATGGTGGTTATATCTCAAAGTAGTGATATTATAGATCATTTTTTTTCCCTCATGATGGTTTTCTGCAATTAGATATTCTGCAATTCAGTTTTATATAATACAAATTGAAACTTCTCACAGATAATAACCTCATCAACCCAATTCTTGCTTCGGGCATTATTCTGAGCGATTTTTGACCATATGGTAACAGATCAAGAAGCCAGCCGTCTGCGGGGCTGTGCTTCTAGGGAGGGAGAGGCAAGAGCAAGACATTTGACTCCTGAGCTACTCATCTTGCCGTTTGATGCAGGTCTGTTCCCAGCTGAGTGAAAATGGTGATATTGCACTCAGAGGTTAACTCTGGAATGACTGGGATGGAGTTTCAGGCCACACACCGGAGGCACGCAGGAGGGCCCAGCAGGCAAATACCTGGGCAGGTGCCTTTCTGCAGACAAGCTGTTCACCAAGGTGTGCGTCTTAGCAAGTAGCAATGGATAAAGTTCTTTCACTCCTTCTTTGGCAAAAAATTCTACTTTCCAGAAAGGAATTACAACAATAAATTAGGAAAATATTGTTTACATAATATATCAGGAATTCCAGAAGTTCAAAATATTTAAGTATTCTCAACCTATTTGGGACTCTTGTAGGTACAATTTGATTATTCGGTGTTGAATGTCATTTATTTGAAAAGAGTGGGGCAACACTTGAGTGTGTTCTTAGTAGTACTATTGATATTAAAGTTTTATTTACCAGACTTTTATAGGACTTGCTATGAGCCAGGCACTATTCCAAGCACTTTGAAAACATCATTTAAAACTCACTGTGACCCTCTTAGGGAGGTACTTTTGTCACTATTGTTGGATGAAGAATACAGTGAGGTTGAGCCAGGAAGTGACAAAGACGGACTGCAAACCCAGAGGGGCTGGCTATGGAGTTCCTGCCCGTCACCAAAAGGGGTGAGACAAAATTCTCTGTAAAACCTTTTCTAGAGCCTTTGGGGAAAACCACTTGGTCCACGAAGGATAAGGATATCATCTAATGAAAAGATTTCAAAAAAATATTTGGCTCGCCTTAGGCGCCACTATCTGACGGTGCCTGTGGTGGATTTCATGATTGCAGGGTGCCATCTTGTGGTCAAGGAGAATATAGCTGGATGCCCTGAAAAGTAGCCTCTTTACACCTTGATCTAAAGCCTTTGTTTCTAGGGAGCCTGCAGACTCTGGTCACACACTTCTGTTAATTTGCAGAAGCAGCGGCCTCATCAATGTGCAGCCTCTGAGAAGTCAGGCAGGTCTAGAGGACGCTCCTGTAGGTTTTTCCACCAGTAGAGATGCAGGGCGTGAACATACAGAGACACACCAACAAAAGGGAAATCAGAGCCAACCACTGGGAACATTGTGTCAGCTGTAATACTCCTGCCCACTTTACAGATGGTAAAACTGAGTTTCAGGGAGACTAATGGCATGCCCAAGATCATACAGCTAATCACAGAGCTGGGATTCTGACTGCCCGCTGCCAGACCTCATGCAAACCTCCTGTTTATGCCACTGCACTGTGGGTAGAACCTGGGCTCACCGCTAGACAGCTCCTCTGAGACACAGCCCATATAGCATATAACACTTAGCCATGCAGGGGGGGAAGCCCAGTGACTCATATACCTGTTTTCCGTTCAAATTAAAAATGCTCTGAATCTCCCCAGGTCCTTTGGTGTTCTGAACTCCCCTCATCAGCCACATGAAGTGAAATATATGGATTATTTTTTTTCTTACCAACTCATAGGCAAATTTAAACTGGAAGGGACCTACAAGGTACCTTTCTCCAAAATAGTGCCAAGTTTGAGCACAGACAGAACCCCTCAAGACGTCCACCTCAGAAAAGGGTAGCTCCACGGGCTGGTGTGCTCCTGACTCATCCGCCTCCATCTGTGATCATACTCTTGGCAGTAATAGCAGTGCCAGCTCCTTCATCTCCAAAGGACTCAGCTCCAACCCAGACCTGCAGCATCAGCTTCCCCCAGGAGCTTGTCAGCAGTGCAGAGCCTCAGGCTGTGCCCAGCCCTCCAAACTGAGAATCCTCATCTTAGTAAGATCAGGGTGATGCCTGTGGCATGCAGGTGTGTGATGCGCTGCTGGAGCCACTGGCCAAGGGTGATGGACGTGAACCAGGCCAAGAGACGGGGTGGGAGAGGGGACTTACCTGCCTTCCAAGTGGCAGGAACACCAGGAGGGCACTGTAAAGTGGACAGTGCAGCACAGGCTGAGGACAGAAAGGACAGCTAAAATCAAGGAGCCATTCCGGACTATAATAGGTTTGGGATATTTGAGGCACCCAGCAGAGGCCACAGTGGAGCAGTGGAGGACGTGGGACATCTGAACTGGATGCACAGCCTTGAGACTCATCAAAGCCATGGCCATTTGCCAAATGACCTCTGAATTGGAGAAAGGGGAAGGTGGCGAGCAGCTAGTCCCCCCTCCCAAGTCCACTCCCCCTTATTGCATGGAATAAAGTTCCGCCTTTGCAGGGGGTCTCCCGGGTGGACGTTGCATTCCCGATCTCCCTTGTCACCAGACCCTGCTCTGGCCAACGGAGTATGAACTTGCATGTCACTTGCTCAAACAGGAATTGCTTTCTATCAACGGAGAGAGGGGAGAGGGCAGCATAAGGACAGTCCTGGGTCCCCACCTGACCATGTAGACCCAGACTGTCATTGTGGAGAGAGACATAAGCTGTGTTCGGTCGCTGTGTTTTGGAGATCTTTTTAAACTTTTTAAATTTTGATGAAACTTCAGACACAGCAAAGTTGCAAGCATAGCACAACAAAGCATTCCTGTGTATCCTTCAGCCAGTTCCCCCATGTCACTACATTTGTTTCATTCTTTTCTCTCTTCCTCAAATATACATATTTTTCTGAACCACTTGAGGGTAAGCCTCGGGCACGCTGCCTCTTCACCACTGTATATGTCAATATTTCCTACAAACAAGGATATTCTCCTGATTCCATAAACCATAGCAAAATAATCAAAACCAGAAAACTAACGTTGGCAGAGTTGAAGCTACCATCTAGTATACAGACCACAGTGCGATTTTGTCGATTGTCCCAGTGATGTCCTTTACAGCCCAGGAAGCCCAGGATCACAGCACCGTCCATTGTCATGTCTCTTCAGTCTCCTTTAGTCTGAAATAGCTCCTTAGTCTGTTTCATGACATGGATCTTATTTGATATCAAAGTCTTAAGAGTTCAGCCCCTGATGTTGCAGACTGTCCCAGGACTTGGGTTTGTCTGCTGTTCCCTCATGATTTGATTCAGGGGATGCAGGTGGCAATGTCTTGTCCTCCTCCGGACAAGTATCATTATGTGCTTTCATCAGTCTGTTCTTATTCATGGTCCCATATTGGTGGTCGTTTGATCAAGGTGGAGTCTTCCATATTTCTCCAACATAAAGTCACCATTTTACCCTTTCCAATTCATGAGTACTCTGCAGGGAGATGTAGGGGGTCATTCAGCAGTTTAGACAGCACAGTAACTACTGCAAATGCAGAGACTCTGCTGACTCAGCAGCAAATCCAGGCTCCTTGGTCTGAGGATAGTTATTAGGAATCTTATACATTCACATCCCTCCCTTGGTATTTTGGATAGGCAGGAAATTTTTCCTAGTTTCCCTGGACTCCCATTAAACTTTAATATTAATTTTTTAATAGCCCAGAAGGGAGCCTGGGTGGTGTATTTCCATTTTGCCAGAGAAGTCCACAGCAGGACAGGCATAGTTTCTGGACAAGAGGACTGAGAGCTGCTCTATCCCTTAGGATGCTTCCAGCCTCCACAACAGGTGATGCAACCCCGAGGGACTGAACGGGGCTGCCCTGCCCAGCTGCTCCCTTTGTCCTGAAACCCCATAGGGACTGACCCCTCTTTTCCAACAGTCCCACCTGGAGACTCAGCCCCAGTGGGAGCAACGTTCATGCTGGCCCAGGAAGCGAGGACAAACGAGGAAGAGGCCGGCAATGTTACCGTATCAGGTGGCTAAAGACCAAACGCTGGCTCAGGGCCCAGGCTTCAGCCCCTGCTCCCCCACCATCCCCTCCCCACTCAGCTCCAGCAGCCTCTGCTGTTCCCCAACTCTCAGCACATTTTGAGGTCACCTCTGCTCCTGCTGTCCCCACCTCTCCCCTCCCACACCTCTCAGTGAGGCCTGGCACAGGCCAAGTCAGGACACTCTGCCCCAGGGGGTGGGGGTGTCCTGGCCTCTCTCCTTCCCTGATGGTAATGCCTCCATCATGACGATGATGTGCTTGGCCTTTGACCTTCACATGTCCCTGGATCACATCCCACACCTAGGCATCTCCTCCTGCAAAGCACACCTAGGCATCTCCTCCTGCAAAGCCATCCAGCCCAAGTCCTGGCTAGAAGGGAAAATCTAGTGTTCTGATCACCCTGGGGCACCCACACACACATGTCTTCCAGGGCACAACACCAGCCTGCGTGACCATGTGTGCCCGACATGACTGTGTGTGTGTGTGTGTGTGTGTGTGTGTGTGTGTGTGTGTGTGTGAGAGAGAGAGAGAGAGAGAGAGAGAGAGAGAAAGAGAGAGACAGAGACAGAGACAGAGAGACAGAGATGATGCTTGCAACACAAAGCACATCAGCCCACCAGGAGGCTAGGCCACCCGCACTCAGTGCTCCGCCAAGCAGTCTGCAGGACACTGTTGTCTTCTGAAGTGCAGCCCCATTTGCAACCCCCAATAACCCAGAAACCCTGGGGGTGGGTGCAGAGAAGGCCCCGTCCAGCAGCTGGGTGAGAGCAAGCCTCTGAGAAAGTTCGACTGTCCACCACATGGCTGCTGCCCTCCCCAGTGCTCAGAAGCCAATGTGGTCCAGGGCGCTGGTCAGTTCAGAGCCCGGAGGCCCTCGCTGTTTCCAGGGCGGGGGAGCACGGGCCCCTGAGTCCCACTGCCGACAGAGTCTCCACGGGCTGAACTCTGCAGGGTCAGAAAGCATTTCCTAAGGAAGATCCATGTGTCCCAGAACAATCCTTACTGGTCCTCCCCAGAGGCCAGCTCTGCTTTAACCCAGAGGACAGGAGCAGGCAGGCAGTCCTGCCCATCTTGGCCATAATCATTAGTTGAGCACGTACTACGCTCAAGGCAGTGAGCTGGGGCTGGGGTTGGGCAGGACACGGGCTCTGACTGCAGGAAGTCCACGTCCAGCACCCCGATCCCTGCTGATCATCACCGCCTCCCTCTTCTTGCAACCCCTGACAGGAGCTCCCCAAAAGTCAAGGAGGCAGGCATGCAAGGGGGTAAGGAAGAGGCTGAAAGAGGCACAGGTGTCAGGTGAGGGACAGTCCACACTGCTCTCGCAAGCACAAACTCACAAAGTTGGATTCAACCTGGCAAGTCAAGGAGGGGACATGTGAACGGGGCGGGGGGTGGGGTGGGGGGAGGGGTTCTGCCACACCCAGGGGAAAGATAAAGCTCTGGATCAACTTCTCAAACTAATGCCTGATGGAACCCTCCCCGGGTAGAAGGGATGGTGGCAAGAGACACGCTCCATTTTTTTTTTTTTTTTTTTTGAGGTACGCAGGCCTCTCTCTGTTGTGGCCTCTCTGATTGTGGAGCACAGGCTCCGGACGCGCAGGCTCAGCGGCCATGGCTCATGGGCCCAGCCGCTCCGCGGCATGTGGGATCCTCCCGGACCGGGGCACGAACCCGTGTCCCCTGCATCGGCAGGCAGACTCTCAACCACTGCGCCACCAGGGAAGCCCACATGCTCCATTTTTAAATAGGTTTGGGAAATGTGGGGTTAAAGGAAACCCGGTGCTGCCCTGCAGGATTTATCAAAGCTGTTACCCTATCACAGTGTATCTGGAACCTCCGAGAGAGAGGTGAGGGCCTGCCACAATGCCAGACTTACTTGACCGCAAACCCTTTGTCGTGGATCATACAACCAGGGTTCCATGGGGCACAGCATGGGGGTACAGGTCCCCAGTGTCTCCCAGCCCTGACACTGTGAGGCGTTTGTCCCCGAGCATCCCCATCAGCTGGGAACTTGCTAGAAATGCAAATTCTCAGCCCCACCTGAACCTCCTGAATCGGAAGCTCTGGACGTGGGATGGGCAATCTGTTACAGCAAACCCTCCAGGGGATTCTGATGCCGCTCCAGGCTGTGACACCCTCCTCAAGGAAGCTGGGATCTGGAAGATGGGGAGGAGTTCTCCAAAAACAATAACAAGGAGTAAATGAATTTTAGGGGCCTTTCCCTTGAGCTGATAGTAGGTGGGTGAGGGGCCATGCCGCCAAGCACAGGGCCACTCTGCGGGGTGATGCACTGCCCACCCCCTGGCGCTGGGTGCCTATGGCCACTTTCCTCCCTCATGCAACCAGTCACCACCAGGACCAGGAAAGCCTGGTAGGGGCACTGTGCACACTGGACATCATGCAGGGATGGAGACCTTCCCTCCGCCAGGGTCAGGACTGCAGACCTCCGTTCACATGGGCTCAACCAGCCGGGAGCCCAGCCTGAGCCCCAGCTTCTGTCTGTGGCGTGAGGCTTGGGCAGAGAATGTGCCCAGTGAGAGGGGGAGCAGAGCCGACCTCACCCGGGCTCCCAGACACAGATGTCACCACCCCCGTCACCCCACGCAAAGTGCACGCTCTGATGGAACTTTTATTGCTGATAATTGGGCCAAGCTAAGCAGAAGTAACATGGTGATCCCTGGCAGGCTGCTTCTGTGGCAGCTGCTCAGGTGACATCCAGGGGACAATCTGAGGCTAAGGCCAGCTGTCCACTCCCCACCCCCACGCCTCTCCCCCAGGCCAGGCAGGGGCTGGCTGCATGATCACACCACAACTCAACTAGCAAGGGCAGGGGGACATTTTGCAGACTTCATGGATGTTAAAAACAAAGACCACTCTAGCACCTTCTTGATCACTTCTTAAATCCCAGAAGGTTCCAACAAGGGTTCCCTCCACCCTCAATCGTATGACTTATTTAGAAATTCTCCCCTTAACACAAGGGGTCTGATATTTGGAAAGCGTTTCTCATGATTTTGGTCTAAATATACACACATACAATTTCAAACAGTAGCATTCACTCAAATTTTTAGGAGCATGTTGGGAAGTACAATTTATACCCTGATGCCCACAGACATTTTTTTGTTTTGTTTTTTTGTGGTACACGGGCTTCTTGCTGTTGTGGCCTCTCCCGTTGCGGAGCACAGGCTCCGGACGCGCAGGCTTAGCGACCATGGCTCATGGGCCCAGCTGCTCCGCGGCACGTGGGATCTTCCCGGACCGGGGCATGAACCCGTGTCCCCTGCATCGGCAGGCAGACTCTCAACCACTGCGCCACCAGGGAAGCCCCCACAGACATATTTGAACTCACCAAGGCAGGGACAGAAATAAAGGCAGGGGGAACACAGTGGGCCCAGCCACAACCTGCCCAGAGACCTCCATGACCACCGCCTTCAGCTTAGACCGGGTGGCTCCAAGCCTCAAGTCCAGCTAGCACATGGAGCCTCCCAGGTGGTGACACTGCCACCCAAGCAGGACTTAGGATGCAGAAACCGAACAGCCTAGATGTCTGGGAATGGCAGAAAAGATAAATTTAAAATTGCACATTCCAGGTCATTTTTGTGAAAGCAGGGCAGCGCTCCAGAAACAGGTGGGCAGTTCTCACCACGAGTGAACCTCGCATTCAAGGCTCTGGCCTCTGTGTGTGCTTAATTCGAGACCCTGCCCCAGTAGCAAGGTCCTCTGGCCCCTGAGGGGCCAGCCAGGGGCACAGCCTCCATTCCACCTGTGAACCATGGGCAGAACGGGTGGGTTGGCAGCAGGGTCCCCAGACCCCCCCTCCCCTGTAGGGGAACACCTGGACCTTGGATTTTGTCCGCTGTGAATGGCATCACAGAATGTGTGCAACTGGACTAATTCCTGTAAAGTGACAATGTTGATAGCATTCACATCACATCCTCTTAAACGTTTGCAGTTGTTCACCTGAATCCAACTGGAATAGACTCTCCCTGAGTCAAGAAGGTCCTTCTGTGATGATATTTCCTTTCTTTATGTCATTCACAGCAGCAATAATAGAAATAATGATGTCAGTTGAGCACTTACATATCAGGTGCCGTGCTGACCGTTTTACATTCATACTCTCACTTAATATTGATAACAGTCCAGTAAGGTAGCACTCCAATCGTTACCATGCCAATCAATGGGGAAACTGAGGCTCATGGTGTTATGTAATGTGCCCAGGGCCCCAGCAAGTAGTCAGGACTGAGCCCTGGCTTCTGACCCCAGAGCCCACCTCCCTTCTTCTTTTTTTTAAATTGAAGTATAATCGACATATAACACTGTGTAAATTTGAGGTGTACAATGTGTTGGTTTGATACATTTGTATGTTGCGATATGATTACTATAGTATCATTGGTTACCACCTCCATCTTGTCACATAATTATCATCTTCTTTTGTGTGTTGAGAACAGTCGGGATCTGGTCTCTTAGCAACTTTGATGTTTAAAAAAAAAAAAAAAAAGCCCACACTCCTACTTATCTTGGAGTATTGCCAGACTCTTAAAGTTGGAAGAACTCTTGTTTGAACGCATAATCAGAAGTCAGAGAAGCTGGGTGATCATTTGTTCATTCATCAAATAGTGTGAGAAGCTGGTTAGACATGTGTCAGTAAGAGGAAGGGCCACGGTGCTGTCATGAGCAGATCTAACACCACGGCGCTTGGGGATGGGGAGTTCATTTCTCTCTCAGATGACTTCTGAGGCGAGCAGGCCAGGGGGACCAGGTTAGTCCTGGGTCATTTTCCACCATCCCCTGCAGCAGTAGTATCCAAAGTGGCTGGTCTGAAACTAGATAAGAAACTTGCACCAGACATGAATCGACATGGTGCTTCCTTCATTGAGAAAGTCCTGTTTACAGAGAAAGCATTACCTGAACTAAACAATGTACTTGGCAATGCAGTTGCTCTGCATTCTTGCACTAGCTCCATCTCTCCTCGTGGGTGTAGCAGTTACAGACTAGTCCAAGGAGCATACTTTGTGTGGACCCCACGGCACCCCTGTCCACCTGGGATTGCCACACCCTCTGCCCAAGCTCACAGGTCACTTCTGCTCCTGCATTCTGTGGCTGCAAACTTAGACATGTGTCACAGCTCACTGCAAGGCTGTGAAAGATGAGCCATGTGTTGGATCAAAAGAGGTCACCTGGCCCAATGGACCTGTGTCCAGGAGGAGAAATGTCCTGAGGATCCCCGTGTCTCTTACCTGTTCCTTTCTGCATGTTGGCGTGTGGCTCCCCACTGCAGATGGGTGTGGAGGACATTTCTGTTCTACTTTCCTTCTAGTCACCTAGGAAGATCACACTTCCTGCTACCTTGAAGTTAGGACCCTAAATCCAATGACTGGTGTCCTTGGAAGAAGAGGGCACTTTGGACACGGCCGCACAGAGGAAGAGCCCACATAAAAACAGAGGAGAGATTGGAGTGATGCAAGCCAAGGAACACCAAGGCCTGCGGGAGCACCAGAGCCTGGAAGAGATTCCGTGCTGAGCCCCTAGAAGGAAGCAGACCCACCAACACCCTGATTTCAGACTCTGGCCTCTGGAACCTGAGAGAATAGATTCTTGTTGTTTAAGCAGCCCAGTCCGTGGTCCTTTGTTACAGCAGCCCCAGTAAACTCGTACAATCCCTAAAGGACCTTGTGGTGGTTTTAAAACATGTCCAAAAATTCTAGACATGACTTCCAACAAAAGATGGAGCCCATTCCCCTCAGCTCAAACATGTGACTTGCATCTGAGGAGCAGGACATGGTAGAAGAGATGCCACGTGTCTTCTGAGGTCAGGGCATAATAGGTGTCCCTAGGGCCCCAGCCACCGTGCTCTGAGGAGGCCCACACCACAAGGGGAGGCCACACGTCCTGGCCAACAGTGCCAGCAGAAGTCCTAGCCAAAAGCCAGCGTCAGCCTCCAGATGTGGGAGTAGGGAATCAGAGATGACCAAGCCACAGTGGCCGTCACCCCCTGAGGAGCCCTGAGAGGACGCACCCACTCGGCCAAGGAGCCCCAGCCCACAGGGGTTGCTGTTGCTCCACAGCACTCGGCTTGGGGATATTTGTTATACGGCAGTGAAGAACTGAAGCAAGGGACGCACCACGGAGAAGAGAACAGGAAAGACCATAGAATTATGGTCTTTATCGTAACAGGTGCACGGGGGAAATTACAGGACATGCGGAAGAGCCCTGACTGGAGAGGAGAGGAGGCTGCCAGCCAACATCCAGTGTGCAGAAACACAATCCAAAGACAGATCCCAATTCTCAGAAACCCTACCACCTAAATCCAAGGGAAGGAAATGCTCTCCTAGTGGCCCCAGTAACATGGATGCCTCCTCTCTCACAAGGAGCCAGGAGTAAGAAAGAGCCTCCCAGGTGTCTCCACCTCCATCATGCCAAGGCCAGACTGGCCGAGGAGACAAGGCGTGTCTGCCCCACAAAGCATGTATCAGGTGTGCGCTATGTGCTTCCAGAGCAGAATGAGGGCGTCCAGGCACAAAGCACAGCACAGTGTGCTGGGTGATTTGTAGCCCAACCGTCCTGGTGGCTAACTCCTCCATGGACAGAATATCCTATGAAGGTCTGCAGCTGGCCTGGGGCCCAGGGACATTTAAGCATAGACAGTAAAAGACTGAGACACATACACTTATTTATTTGTCTCTGGAAATACTTTGTGGCAGCTTACAAATAAACACACAATTCTGTGCTGCAAGATGAAACATAACTACAGTGAGAAATTTGAGGCAAAAGAAAGCAAAGAAAGACTGGTAGGTGGCGGCAGTGGCAGCCCAGTGCCAAAGGACAGAAACAGGCCCAGAGAAAGATCCAGGTAGCATCTCCTGTATGCTTAAGTGCCAAACATGACATCTCACCAGAAACACAGAGACAGAGAGACAGTGAGAGAAAGAACAACACAGACAGACTCTCCAAGAAAACCAGCCCTAAACCTCGACCAACCTATTTCCCCAGGATCTCAGAAATCCATTCAAGGTAAGTCCTACTGAACAGGGATTGTCCCCCTGAGACAGGCCAGCTTGAAAGATGGATTTGATTCCACCTGGATTCCAGAGTGTTAGGGAGACTTTAGCAACATGTCTCAGCCTTGCTACACTCTTTTAAGTGAGATGAATTTCTCGTAACTTTTTCCAGAAAATGAGTCAACATGGAGTCCTGATTTTCAGGCAGTGTGGTATGGAATCCAAAATGCTTAAAGTAAATGTCATACAAAAAATAGTTTAATGGAGAAGCAAAACGACAGCCATACTTCTTACCACCCTGAGCTGGAGGTGTCCCTTAAAACAGTGTTCCCCAAACCTTTCTGGCACCAGAGACTGGTTTCGTGGAAGACAATTTTTCCACGGACCCGGGGGTAGGGGGATGATTTCAGGATGATTCAAGTGCATTACATTTATTATGCACTTTATTTCTATTATTATTACATTGTAATATATAATGAAATAATTATACAACTCACCATAATGCTGACAGGAAGCGGAGCTCAGGCAGTAATGCAAGCAATGGGGAGCGACTGCAAATACAGATGAAGCTTGGCTCACTCACCCACCACTTACCTCCTGCTGTGCAGCCCGGTTCCGGTACCGGTCCATGGCCAGGGGTTGGGGACCCCTGCCTAAAAACATCCTTCGGTTCTCAAGTAACAATCACCAGGATTAATGTTAAATGGGTCCAGATCCATCTTATTCCAGATCGAATTCATGTCAGGTGTCCAGGAAATGTCCATGATTTCAATTGTTATTGTAAAGAGCATTATTTAAAAATCAATGTACTCCATTTAAAAAGCATCTTCTGTCCACTCTCACCACTTTTCTTCAACATTGGAGGTTGTTCAATTTTCTGGGGCTGCTGTAACAAATTACAGCAAACTCAGTGCCTTGAAACCACATATATATTTTTTAATATTTATATATTTATTTTTTATTTATTTATTTTGCCTGCGCCAGATCTTAGTTGAGGCATGCGGACTCTTAGTTGCGGGATGCATGAGGGATCTAGTTCCCTGAACAGGGATCGAACACGGGCACCCTGCATTAGGAGAGTGGAATCTTACCCACATTTAGTTTTTAACTTTTTATTTTATATTGGAGTATAGTTGATTAACAATGTTGTGATAGTTTCAGGTGTACAGCAAAGTGATTCAGTTATACATATACATGTATCTATTCTTTTTCAAATTCTTTCCCCATTTAGGTCATTACATAATATTGAGCAGAGTTCCCTGTGCTATACAGTAGGTCCTCCTTGTTGGTTATCCATTTTATTTTATATTTTTTAATATTTATTTATTTATTTATTTGGCTGTGCTGAGTCTTAGTTACGGCATGCTGGATCTTTAGTTGCAGTACATGGGATCTTTAGTTGTGGCACATGGGATCTTTAGTTGTGGCATGTGGGATCTGTTCCCTGACCGGGGATTGAACCCAGGCCCCCTGCATTGAGAGTGCAGAGTCTTAATCATTGGACCACCAGGGAAGTCCCTGGTTATCCACTCTAAATACAGCAGTGTGTACATGTCAATCCAAAACTCCCTAACTATCGCTTCCCCTGACCCTTCCCCCCTGCTGGTAACCATAAGTTCATTCTCTAAGTCTGTGAGTCTGTTTCTGTTTTATAAATAAGTTAATTTTTATCATTTCTTTTTAGATCCCACATACAAGCCATATCATACAATATTTCTCTTTCTCTGTCTGACTTACTTCACTCAGTATGACAATCTCTAGGTCCATCTATGTTGCTGCAAATGGCATTATTTCATTCTTTTAATATTTATTATCTTACAGTTCTGTAGAGTAGAAGTCTGACACAGATCTCACTGGGCTGAAATCAAGGTGTGGGCAGGGCTGGCTCCTTCTGGAGACTCTTGGGGAGAATCATTTCCTTGCCTTTTCCATCTTCTAGAAGCTGCCCACATTCCTCAGCTCACCGCCCCTTCCTCCATCTTCAAAGCCAGCAACTGTGGCCCAGTCCCTCTCACCCCATCACTCTGACCTCCTCCTTGCCAATTTCTTCCCTTATCAGGACGCTTGTGGTTACACTGGGTCCACCTGTATAATCCAGAATAATCTTTTGAAGTCACTGGTTAGCAACCTCAATTCCATCCACAAACTTAATTGCCCTAGGTCATGTCAGCTAATTCATTCACAGATTTAAGGATTAGAACGTGGACATTCTAATGCCATGATTCTGCCTACCACAGAAGTCCTTGAGAGAAAACTAAATAAAAGCCATATAGATTGGAAAGGAAGAAATAAAACCAGCTTTGTCCACAAAGACATGAGACTCTGTGTAGAGAAATCTAAGGAATCTACAAAAAAGCTGCTAAAACTAACGCATGAGTGTAATGAGGTTGTAGGATACCAGGTCAATATACAAAAATCCATTGTATTCATATATACTAGAAGTACAATGTATTGGAAATTTTTGTATGCTAGAAATACAATGAAAAATTGGAAATTAAAAAATTTTAAATCCCATTTACAATGATATCAAAGAATATGAAATACTTATTTCATATAAGTGTTTATATAAATTTATTTAAGTTTATTATTAAATTAAAAGATGCACAAACTATAAAACAAATCTGAGAAAAATTAAAGAAAATTCAAATAAATGGAGAGATATATCATGCTCATGACTTGCTATTGTTATGCTGTCAAGTCTCCCCAAATTGATGGATAGATTTGGTGCAATCCCAAGCAAAATCTCAGGAGCCTTTTTTGTAGAAATTGAGCTAATTATAAAATGTATGTGAAAATGAGAAGGACCTAGAATGGCCAACCCAATTTTGAAAAAGAAGAGCAGGGTTTAGGACTCACACTCTTGATTGTAAGATGTACTAGAAATGAACAATTACCCAGACAGCATGGTAATAAGGTCTACGGGAAATAAACATATAGATCAATAGAAAAAAAAATAGTTCAGAAATGGACCCACTCATACAAGGTCAATTAATTTTTGGCAAAGGTGCCAAGGCAATTCAATGGAAAAACTATAATCTTTTCAACAAAAGGTGCTACAACAATTGGCTATCCCCGTGTAAAAACAAAACAAAACAATTAAACTCAACCCCTACTTCACACTATATAGAAAGACTAATTTGAAATGACTCATAGATCTAAATGTAAAAGCTAAAACTATGAAACTTTTAGAAGAAAACAGAAGAAAATCTTGGTCTCCTGGGTTTAGGCAAAGATTTCTTAAATTGGACCCCTGAAGCATGAACCATATATTTTAAAACTTCGTAAAATAGACTTCAAAATTGAGAATGTTTGCTCTTCAAAAGATACCATTAAGCTAAATGAAAAGGCAAACCATAGACTATGAGAAAATATTTACAAAATATATAAAAGATTTCTACCCAGAATATATGAAAAACTGTTACAATTCAATAATAAGGAGATAACCCACTTTTTTAAAAGGGCCCAAACAATTTGGACAGTTCACCTAAGAGTATCAGATGGCCAAGAAGCCCATGAAAAGATGATCAACAACCTTAGACATTAGGGAAATGTGAAGTAAAACCACAATGAAATATAACTATACACCCAGCAGAATTTTAAAGACTGATGATGCCAAGTGTTGGTGAAGATGTGGAGAGAGAGACTGGAACTCTCATGCACTGCTGGGGGGAATGTAAAATGGTACAGCCACTTTGGAAAAACCATTTGGAAGCAGCATCTTATCAAATTAAACATATATGAATTATCTGACTCAGCAATTCCTCTGCTATGTATTCATTAGAGAAAGGTGAAAGTATATGTCAACACAAAGACTTGTACGTGAAAGTTTATAGCCGTTTTATTCATAATATCCAAAAGCTAAAAACAACCCAAATGCTCATCAAAGGGTGAATGGATAAATAAATTGTCATATATCCGTACAATGAAATGCTATTCTCCAATATAAAGGAACAAATTACAGAATCACTTGACAACATGGATGAACCCTAAAAGCACGATGCTACAGAAAAGAGACCAGACACAACAGATCACACATTGCGTGCGTGAAACTACAGAAAAGGCAACCACTGACAAAAGCAGATCAGTGGTTTCCAGGGGCTGGTCAAGGAAGAGGGCTGTCTACAAAAACGTATGAGGGAACTTATCAGGGTAATGGAAATGTTCTAAATATCAACTGTGGGGTGGTTACAAGACTCTATGTATTTGTTAGAACTCTGGATTGTGGACTGGATTGTAGACTGGATTGTGTGTAAATTATACCTCCTATAAAACTGACCAAATAAAGAGGGGGGGAAAGGTTTAAAAAATATTCTTAATTTAGGGTCAGTTTGGAGAAAGTTGAAAGGACACTCATTTGAGAATCATATTAAATTCAAAGGTTTAAACTTTTAACAACAAATCAATAATGTTAGAGCATCAGAAAAATTGGGGGCACAGCACCATCTAATGGTAGAATTGTGCATTTAAAATATAATCTGTTGAAAGATGTTAATGTTATACATTGACATGAAAAGGTTCTAATTTAAAATGTTTCACTTAATGCCCCAAAGTAAATTTAATACCATTTAACATCTACTAGTAGTAAAAAGTTGAGAAATCTAAAAATCTAATTTTGAGCGGCAACCGGTAACATACTTCAAAGACATTCTCATTTTAGTTAGAAGCAAAACAAAATTGCCTGTTATCACTATTATTTAACATTTTTCTGGAAGTTTCAGCCGATGCAGAAGATTAAAAAATAAAACAGGAACAAGACATACAATTATTTAAAAGGAGAAAATAAAAGTATTACAATTAGAAGATAATGGAGTAATGTACTGAAAACTAAGAGAATCATCTTAAAATTCTTATAATGTATGAAGTGATAATATATAAGAATAAAGAGTAAAAAATTAATATCTTTTCTATAACACAACAATCACAGAATATAATTTATAATGGAGAAAGATTCCATTAATAGTAGCAGAAGTAACAGCAACAAAAATAGAGAAAATACCTATAGATAATCCTAAAAGAAGTGTATAGTGCCTAAGGAAGAAAACTATCAATATTTACAGAATAGAATACAAAAACTGTTTGTATGGTGAGACATATATTATTTCTTGATGGAGAAACTTAGTAGAATATATATGTCCCTTCTCTTCAATTTATCTTATATGTTTTATAGGACTTCAGTCTAAATCATCACCATATTGTTTTTGGAACTTGTTCACATAGTTAAAGTTAATCCAAATACTACATATATACATATCCACAAACAACGGACCACAGTGTATTGCATGTTTTTTTTCTTTGCATATTTGGCATCATATGGAATGCAACTTTTTGCAACTTGCTGTCCTGAGCACGTAATTACCACTTTGAGATACATTTATGTCATTGTATGTGGTGTTCTATCACAGGAATGTACCCCAGTTTATTCATGCTCCTGTGGGTGGACATTTATATTTACATGCACATGTGCACACATCTGAGAGCAGATTTGCCAGGTCACAGGCATGTGCCCATTTAGCCTCAGAGAGATGAGGAACTGCTCTCCGAAGGGGTAGTGTCCTCCCACCCCCAGCCATAGAATTATCTCCTCTTTAAAGTCTAGATATGCTCTATGGACTGAATTGTGTCTCCCAAAATTCATATGTTTGAAGCCCAATGGGATGGTTTTGTAGGTGGAGCCTTTTGGAGGTGATTAGGTTTAGGTGATGTAATGAGGATGGAGTCCCATGATGGGATTAGTGTCCTTATAAGAAGAAACACCAGACAGCTTGCTTCCTCTCTCCTTTCCATGTGAGGACACAGCGAGAAGGCAACCATCTGCAGCCTGGGAGAGGGCTCTCACCAAGAACTGAATCTGCCAACACCTTGATCTCAGACTTCCAGCATCCAGGACTGTAAGACAGTTAGTTTCTGTTGTTTAAGCCACTCAGTATTTCTTTATGGCAGCCTGAGAAGACTAATACAATATATCTCAGCTATGTAACTATGCATTTTGTTGGTAATGACTAAAATATTACTGCTTTAATTAATAAATTTTCCCAAAAATTGTTTTCTTATTTCAGTCAGATACATAGTTTGCAAAATGTTGATTCCATAAATTTTAGATTGCAATGACATACCCATATCAATATTATTATTTTTTAAATTCCATTAACTATATCATGTCTGAAAATGTTCAATTATTTTTAACTATGCAGTCAAAAATATTGCAGATTTTTAGGACAGGAATAAAGACGCAGACGTAGAGAATGGACTTGAGGACACGAGGAGGGGGAGGGGTAAGCTGGGACGAAGTGAGAGAGTGGCATGGACATATATACACTACCAAATGTAAAATAGATAGCTAGTGGGAAGCAGCTGAATTGCACAGGGAGATCAGCTCGGTGCTTTGTGACCACCTAGAGGGGTGAGATAGGGAGGGTGGGAGGGAGACGCAAGAGGGAGGAGATATGGGGATATATGTATATGTATAGCTGATTCACTTTGTCATAAAGCAGAAATTAACACACCATTGTAAAGCAATTATACTCCACTAAAGATGTTAAAAGAAATATTGCAGATTTTTTGTAAGATTTACTAAATATTTTTCATTTGCATCATCAATATCCTTCCATAATTTTTGTCCTCGAGTATATGTCAAATGTTTTATTGTATGTAACCAATTCATAATGTGCCTTTATGTTTTTGCATTGATGACTACAAATTTTCTTTCTTTGAACCATGAACTTACCAGTACATTACTGCCAATTCTGATAAAAATGTGTTTGATAATTTCAACTTTGGTGACTTTCAAGCAACAGATGCAGCCAACATTTATGACATTAAAAACAAAAATAAGCCACTCATTTTTTTAAAATTAGCAAGCATTTCATGCCACAAAAAGATATTGTTTGTTTCACTGTAAGGTATTGCAGGCTATTACATTTTTTGTACCAATTACAAATTTATTCCAAAACCCTTCACCAGAAATATGAATCTCTTCTCAATGCATTCAGAAACATCAAGTATTCCACCAGCTGCATTTTTTTTTCTTGGAAGGAGTCTTTCTAGGACCTTCCTCCTGCTGCTGCTCCCTCAGGGTGCTCACTCTGCAGCCTTGGTCCACAAGACCCTCAGGGCACCTCAGGTAACAGGTCATTGTGAACATTCCTTTACCTCTCTCTTACTTCCTGGACCTCCTGTTTTTCTCTTTCTTGACTTGTTCCCTCATTTTGCTGGAGCATATTCTCTAGTAGCTTCCTGAGAAAGGGTATCTGCAGAGCAAGTTCCTCAAGAACTTACAGGACTGAAATGTCATTTTTCCATCCTCCTCCTGACTGCTTGCCCTTCTGGGTCTAGGGTCTCTGCTGGACATCATTTCCCTGCAATCTCTGGAAGGCACTCCTTCACTGCCTGTGAGCCCCCGCCATATTGTTGGGCTTGGGTCACATTCCTCCCCCTCACTGTAAGGTGTTAGGATTGTTCTTGATCTCAGTGTTTGCGTTTTGACATTCCAAGTTTTGTGCTTTGAGGAGAGTCTTTTTTCTTCCATTTTGCAGGGCACTCAGTGAATCCTTTCAAACTGGAAACCCAAGTCCTTCTGTTCTAGGAACTTTAAGTGATTTCTTTGATAAATTCCTCTCTCTTTTCTCTCACCTCCACTAGTGGGGTTCCTTTGTTCAGATGTCAGATCTCCTGGAGTACTCTTCTAATATTCTTCATTTTTCTCTCCCATCGTCTTCCTAATTTTCTTTTCAAGTCTATTTTCTTGGAGATATCCCCTAGTCTCCTTCCATCACCTCCACTAAAACTCTTCGTTTCTCTGTTCATATTTTTTTAGTTTCCAAGACCTGTTTTTATGCTATGAACATTCCTTTTTGGTTTTTAACCTGCTTTGATTTCTTAGGAGCAATATCTTCCTTTATTTCTTTAAGAATACAAATCATAGTTCTCAGGAAATTTTATTTTTACATTGTTTGTCTTTTCTCCCAATTTTTCCAGCCCCCACCAACACCCCCCTGTGCTCTTTCTATTTACTTTGGTTTCTGTTTCTTTTGTTGGAAACTTTCTGTCTTCAAATGTCTGATTCATGGCCCTCTGACCTTAGAACAAGGTACAAATACACTCACTGCAAAATCAGGAGTAGGTGCAGGGACACTTACTCGGCTGGTGGGCTTTTTGTGACTTTCAGTCACCTGGGCTATTTCATCATCTTTTTTCTGGGGCTGGTGGATTTTTCTGGAGAAGGTCATGGGGTCTCCTGCCTGAAGGGTATACCTCTGGCTGCCAACGTTCTTGTACTCTTGTGGAGAAAGGGGGCAGGTGAGATGACATTTCAGTATCAACCCCCCTCAGCGATGCTTGCATCTGAGTCCAGCCTCCCTCACCTGGTCCTCTGCAGGGAGCAAACTTTCAGACATTTCCAGAGCCAGGGAGGGCGATCAAGGAGCAGCAGGGCAGGAGAACAGGACTAGAGGATTTAAATGGCTCCCCATGCAAACTTTCTAACAACCCTGCTTCCCACTGCACCCACTTCCCCATGTCAGCGGGGTCTGATGCCTCTGATTCCTAGTCCTTTCTGCATTCCAGTGTATGAATTAGACCCATTTCTCAGCTGGCTCCACATTGCTGAGCAAGAATTCAGCTTTCTCTGCACTTCAGTTACCCCTTGTCCATCTTATCACCAGCATCCAAGATGCAGTAACTGCCATTTGCTTGCTTGTCTCTGTGTCCCTCAGGGTTATGCCTTCTGTCTAACCCTTTACAGTCTTTTCTTTTGGTCACGCCGTGCAGCTATGGGATCCTATTTCCCTGACCAGGGATTGAACCCATGCCCTCAGCAGTGAAAGCGCAGAGTCCTAACCGCTGGACTGCCAGGGAATTCCCCTTTACAGTCTTTCTTAATTCTGGGGAGAAAACAGAGATAAAAGTAAGTCCATCATCTTGTTTTCATACTTTGGATAACTTGCAGTACCTTGTCATGAAATACTTTGTTTTTCCTGAAATGAAAAGATATAGCTTGCTAATTTCAAGAAAAACAAGTGGCTTACTTTTGTTGTTGTGATACAGTTGTTGGATGAAATGTTACTCAAAAGTTATATGGTTAAAGGTGGAAAGTGTTAAACATTTACTTTATCAGAATGGGCAGTGAGAAATCTCCCAGTTCAGAGAGACAATTTGCAACCATCGATGAGAAAACATGTAATAACATTATAAGTTACATATAATAAAGCATTTGGGGAAAAGCTAATCAAATAATATTCATAAATCATATTAACCTTTAACAACCACCATCACAATTTAAAAGTTTTGCTGTGTAGTTAAAAAATAATTTGGCATTTTTAGACACAATACATTTAATAAGACAAAAGATCATATTGATATGGGCATATCACTGCAATCTAAATTTATGGAATCAATTTGCTGCAGAATATATATCTGACTGAAAAAAGAAAACAATTTGGGGGAAAATATATAAATCAAAACTGTAAAATTTCAATTATAACCAATAAAACTTCAACCTTTTGACAAAAAAAGTCATTTTAATAATTTACTTAAAATGTAAAATCTAAGATTTTCATGGTAAATAAATGGTTTTGTGACACTGTAAGATATCTGAAACAATATATCAAACTTTATTGTCAGTGCTCATAAAATATGGTCTCAGAGTGAAGTATTTACATCCATGTCTATTTGATCCTTTCTAGGCGGTGGAGTGCAGTATTGCAGGAAAAATATGGAGTTCCAAACAGCAGATAGAAAATACTAGGATAGTTTGATCTGACATCAGCCATAATGCTGCATTCATCTCTGAAAAATAAAATTTAAAAATACTATAAATCAACTAATTGGCTTTAACTTTTCTCAATAAGCTTTATATTTACTACCATATAGCAAGGTAACCTTGCTATATGAGGATTAAATAACATATGTAGAAAAAGGGAGTTAAAATAATGGGAAATGGAAAACAATGTTGGGGTCTCCAGACCGACACTGCAAAGATAGTTTGGTGGCCCTTTCCAGCCTTTTGGATTCCCTCCTGCAGGAATTGTGAAGTTGCAGTCATTAACCATCGGAACAGGAAATCTTTTCTAGAGATGTGGCTGTAATGGAAGAAGTTCCAGTTGTTAGAACAAATGGATCAATCTGAGGAATGCTCAATGTGATCAAACATACAAAGCAAAATATATTCGTGAAAACACAGCACAATCTATCAGAGCACTGAAGGACCATGATATTCCAATCAAAACAAAGCAAAATGAAATATCATTTCAAAGAGAAAAACCATCTGGTGGTCTGAATACATTACACAAAAATGTATGTATTGTGTTATAACAGAAGTGAAAAGTACACTGAACCAAAAGTTCTTCCAAGTTATTGAGTCATAAGAGGTGGCCAAATGACAGACTGTGGGCTGAGGGTGAAGGAAAATTGATAAAATTAAGCCAACTAAATAAACCTTTCATTCCAATAAGCAATTCTCACTGATGTATTTGGTCGTTTCTAAAGAGCAGTATTAGAGCTAAGCCTTATTGAATGTCACCGCAGTTAATTCAGCAGAATTTGAGCAAAGTCCTATCCCAGGATCAATGCTGTCATGTCAGAAGATTCTCGGTGAGTGTGCCCTCGGGTACCCAAATGACTGTGAAGGTAGGTGATGGTCCTTAGAAGACTGTGCAGCTCATCAATCCAACAAGGCGCAGACGTGGGACAGGTAGTGACAGCCAGGGAAAGCCAAAGACGGCACCAGTCATTTCAAAACTTCATTGGATAATGTGAACATAATTAGAATCTTTTGCTAAATGCTTTGCACTACTGATTTTATCACTCCATAAACAATACATATATTGTTTAACCTTTATAGAGTTCAGTTTATTTAAAAGGTTAAAGACAGAATATTTTTAATTTTGAGTGTCTACCTTGATTTATCCATCCTTCTGCATTGCCGTGTCAGACATCATGAACACCTGACTTCTCCAGCCCTGAGTCCGCCAGCTCCCTTTTCAGGTTGTTCCGGCCACCTGGACTTGTCTCCTCTCTTCACAACATGTGCTCTCCCTGGCCCTTGGGCTCTGCGGTGCTGATTCCTCTCTCTGGCACACTACTGATTCTCACTCAACTGCCAGGTGTGATTTAGAAATCCGTCCCCTGCTGAGTCTTCCCTGACCCCGGGTCTGGGGCAGACTGAGAGTTCACACCATGCTCTTCTATCAGAGCTCAGTTGTGCTGGGTTTTCTTCCATATTGTCCATCTCTCCATCTGTTTGTCCTGGTTATGAATGAGTCACCTGGATGGCCAGGTGGGAGCTCAATAAAGATTAACCAGTGTCTGTAGGTCTGTGCTGCTCAGTCAAGACACTGCCAGCCTGGGCATGGGACTAGCTGTAGAGCGACCCCTCTCCCTCCGCCAGGTCCCTGAAATCTTTCTGAACAAGCTCCATCCCATCCAGAATCCTGGAAATGGTGCCAACTCTACCTCCAAGGACAGCTTCCTTCATCCTTCCAACTCAGGGAGACTGCCCTCTCATATCCCTTTTTTCCCTCTAGATACCCAAGCCTGACTTAGGGGTTCTTCTAGAAACTCCCATCTTCCTCACTGACCAGCTATGTTTGACTACCCAAGTCCAGTATGTGTCACTGCCCACATCTCTCCTGTCCCTCTGTCTTAATCTGCTCAGGCTATTCTAACAACATATCACAGACTGGGTGGCTTAAACAACAGAAATATATTTCTCACCATCCTGGAGTTTGTAAGTTTGAGATCAGGGGGAAGAGGGGGTGAGAAAACTCCCTGGGGTCTCTTTTCTAAGGGCACTAATCCCATTCATGAGGGCTCCATCCTCATGACCTAATCACCTCCCAAAGGCCCCACCTCCTAATAGCATTGCACTGGGCATTAAGTTTCAACATATGAATTCGGGGGGACACAAAGTTTGAGACCATAGCACCCTCCCTTTCTGCTATCCTTCCTCACTTCTCGGGGATGTGTGTAATTCCCATGGGCACCTTCTGCCTCTCCCAACTTGCTGCAGGATTCACTCTGGTGCTGAGTTATCTCCAAATGCTGCAACTCTGGTCAGGTCATGTGCTTGATTGTACTCTAGCTGACTAGGTCAGGCTGGGAGTGGTGTCCCCAGCATTCCCTTCCTTGTGGTTGCAGGCTAGTGTTCTTCACTGACTCCCTGAAAATCTGTGTGATCAGATAAGGTAATGAAGAGACTTGGAAGTAACAGAAAGTTCCAGCTTGCCCTCCCTCTCCTCTGTTGCTGCTGATCACCAGACGCTTCACGGCAAACCCACGTAGGAGCCACAGAGAGACAGTGGCATTGCATCTTCCTCTGTGGGCTCCTCTTCGAGGTCCCACTTTGGAATTGCCTGCAAGCTCCAACGTGTCTACCCATGCACACCCTCCAGCAACCCCAGACTGTGTAAGGTCTCATTCCCTGTTCCATAACTTGCATAGTGGGTTTGCATTCCTGACTCATTCTTGGCTAACACAGGTCATTCTCCTAACCACATGACAGCCAGACCAGAATACTTGAGGTTCCCTGAAGCACTTGTGCTTATAAGTATGCTTTCCTAGCTAACTGGAATTCTCAACCCCACCCCCTTGTAACTGACTAACTCTTGCTTACCTCCAAAACCCATCTTGAGAGCCATTGTCTCCTTGATATTTCCTCTGGGAGAAAATACTGTTGACCAAGAAGAGAATATCAATATGGCCCGTTGGTTGCAAGCAACAGAAATTGAATCCAACGTACTTAAAACAAACCAAAACTATTGGAAGACCATTTGGCAGATCATAGTCATGGAAAAGCTGGGCAGCCAGGACTTGGGAAGCCTGGGGTGGTCAGTAGAAGCCACATAAGCCAGCTCTTTGGGACATTCTACAGGACGGCTCAGCTCTAATGGTTCCCCACTGTGTGTCAGCTCAAGATGCAAACTTCTGAGAGGGAATCTGACTGGCTCTCTTGGGTCCTGTGTTCACCCCGTAATTAGGAGGATCAGTGTGTCTGCCCCTGTGGAGGGGACAGGGTACTTCCCCTGCCCAAGGAAGGGTGGAAGAGATCATCAAATGTTTACCATAAAGAGAATGGCTTTGGAGGAGCTTCCTGAATTGATATTCCAACTCTGCCACATCTACCCCAAGAGAGCTTAGGTGAGCCCTTTTGCATTTCTGAGTTTCCTTTTCTGTTTAATACGTGTGCAATGCCTGCCATGCGGAGTTAATGAGAGAAGCAGAGGACGGCATTACTTCTGCTTCTTGTGGTGGCCAGTGTGGTGCTCCATGGGCTGCAGCACAAGCTTGCCTTCCCAGGGATGACTAATTAAGACAGCACTGCAGATGGGACTTCCCAGGTGGCCCAGTGGTAAAGAATCAGCCTTCCAATGCAGGGGACGCGGGTTTGATCCCTGGTCGGGGAACAAAGATCTCACATGCCACAGGGAAATTAAGCCCACACGCGCCACAACTATTGAGCTCTTGCGACACAACTGCAGAGCCCACACAACCTGGAGCCCCTGCACCACAACTAGAGAGAGAAAACCCACACGTCGCAACAACAACAACATCAAAAGATCCCACATGCCTCAACGAAGATCCTGCAGTGCCGCAAATAAGACCCGATGCAGCCAAAAAACAACAATTTTTTTTTAAAGAAAAAAATGACAGCACTGCAGAAAACTCAACCAGTAAAGAGAAGACTTGAGATTCATTTCCATATGCAAGAGAAGAGCTGGGGAAACATGAGAAAATGGGTGGATATGAAAATAATGGTTTTTATGTCAACCATTAATTAATTATAATTTGCTTAGCAATGTTATATGGTGTAAGAGATTTGATTTTATTGTATTGAATGGCTTGTCTCAGAATTATTTAGTAATCTGTTCTCACCACTGCTATGCAATGTCTCTTGTTCCATCGGAGATGTTTTTAGCCACGTGTAACAGAAAACCAGAGCCAATGGGCCTAAACTAAGAGCAAGAACACACTGCTTCTCTGCACACAAAAGCCCAGGGCAGAGAGGCTTCAGGCCCGTGTGACGGGAGCTCTGCCCCACCTCCCTGGGACATCGTGGCCCTGCCTCTCTCCATGGGTTACCTTCCTTCTCCAGATGCTGCCTCATTGGAGCAAAAAATATGGCAGTTCTGTTACCAGAGTCACAGCCTCACATCAACCATCCAGAAGAAACAGGTCTGTGTCACAGAATTTCCAAAACTCCCTGAGCTCTACGCAGGGAACAGGGACCATGTCCAATTGTGAACAGTCACTGTGGTCCCTGGCACAAGATGAAATATTGACCTTGCCAAGAAGCAAGATGATAGTGGAATTAGCTTCCCCAGAATCACATGGATTGATGGTGGAAGGAGGGAGGGATGAATAGATGCTAAGGAAACAAGAAGTAGGTGTTCACAAACACTCGGCTTCTCAGGTGAAATCTTGGAACCAGTAGCCATGACCTCACCTGGGAGCTTGTTAAAATGTACTCCAGACCTGCTGACTCATAATCTGCATTTGACAGGATGCCCAGACAGTGAGAGTGCAGCCCGGCCCTCGAGGGGACAGGAAGGTGCAGAGGTAGACCAGTTGATTGACATGAGAGTAGAAAGTCAGTCTTAACAGTACTAATTTGCAACAGGGGTGAAGGCAAGGTCATCAACCAAGAGAGATGTAAAGAAAAAAGAGTAGGACCCTGGAGGAAAGTAGAATGGCTTAGAAAGCACTGCAGGAGCAGGACAGACAGCTGGCCAGGGCCACAGACGTGGAAGACTCATCTGTACTAAGGACACACGGCAGTGAGGACTGTGATTTTGTCCCCAATCCATGAAGCTGGAGATTTTATCAAGCAGTGCACACCATCTTAATTCCAGAAGTAGAAGCGGGGTTATTGGATGCAAGTTTGGGAAGGTTGCAGAGGAAAGGCAACACAGGCCTTAATTATGCTGGCAAAACCGTGGTTAAAATTATGCATCAATTCTGCAGGGAAAGAACTCACCAAGAACTCACAAACTAGAAGGGCCATTAGACCAAAGGGCTCAGCTATGTCAAGTGAAGATCTTCTAGATCCAAGGAAATGAGAGTGCTAGAACAGCAGGGGTAACACAAGACAGGATGCATTGGATCTCACAGCTCAGAGAGGAAGCAGCTGTAGGCGATGAGGTTCAGCAGTTCAAGGGTATTGTTGGGGTGAATAAAGGTTTTCAGAATTAGGGAAGCCAAGGAACATTGAGGCCTGGGACTGGTCCTCAGCATCAGAGATGCAAAAACATCAGAGGAGACGCACTTTCGGGGATGGGCCTCCATTGACCAAGACTGAATATTTCAGATGCTGGATGCAAAGTGGTGACCATGACAGCCCAGGTCCCTGACTTTGAGCAAGTCACTCAGCTTATGACCGGTAGCCTGGGTGGTACAGGTAGTGACCTGATCTAGGGTTTATCTTTCATGGTGGAAAAGCTGTCCGCTTTTCCATGAGTTCTCACATCATGGGACAATGCCACGAGAATGGCCCATTCAGGGCTCACATTTTGCGCAGGTGTGTGTGTGTGTTTTGTGTGTGTTGTGTGTGTGTGCTAGCACACATACTTAAGCATGTGTGTGTATAAAAGAAAGAGAATGAGTGAGCACGGGTGTGTTATGGGTGGGTAGGGGACGAGGTACTGCCACTGGGATAGGCCATCCCACCTGTCTACAAAGTTTGCTCCTAACTTCGCCTTCTGCATCGAGACGTAATATGGCATACATTAAATCAGGGCTGAACAATATCAGAAGAAAACAAGTCCACTAGTGGAAAACAAGAAAGTGCACTGGTTGGGGGAGATGATGCCAGCCTGGGCATCGGTGCCCCTGGGGCCCACCCGCCTCCCTCCCTTCCCACGGTTTAGCTCTGGGGACCGCAAATCTGTCTTGTGCCTACGCTCATGCCTGTGGGGTTCCAACACTCCCAACCAAATGGGCATGACTTCTACACAAGTTACAAGAACAATAAACTGTCCCCTGCCTTATTTCACCATTGGGTAACATTGTGTCAGCCGTGGATCTGATGTTAAATAGAATCTGATGTTAAATAAGGGAGCTCTCTGTACATTGTTTTGGTTTTGGTTTTGGGTTTTGCTGCTAAATGTTGCTTCTCATTTAATGGTATGCCTTTCCAGAATCATGCTGTGTTATCTATGCCAATTTTGATATAGTATTTGTAAGAGGTTAATATAAATACAATCACCCACACAAAGCTCAATAGAAAATGTTTCAGACTCGTTCTGATTTGAAAACTGTGGTCAGTGTGAAGGTATCCAAGAGAAATAACTGCCCCCAAATTAAACGACAACATGTTGTTTCCTATAATTTTCCTGAATTTTGTGTATTGTAAGAGACAGCTAAGTATTCTTAAAATTAAGTTTATCAAAGAAAAACTTAAACTGCCCATATTCCCATCTTGACACCAATGGTGTTTTCCTTAGGTTTTATACATCAGTTCTTCATGCGTGTAATCACAGTGTGCTTATCGTTTCACTGGAGCTATGAGGGCATTTTCCATGTTTGCCATGTTTTCATGGCCTTTGAAACTACCCTCTTTATTGTTCTCCAATACACTTGGGCTGCCCCCATTGTTGACCTTGCCAGCCAATTGAAATTGTTCCCCTGTCATAGAGAACGCCACAAAGAGTGTCTTCCTGCAGTTATTTTTTTCTTTCAGTTGTTTCCTTGGGATAACTTCCCAGGCACCACATTACTGGGTCAAACACTGTGAATGATTTCCATGGTCTAGATAAGAGGCTTTCAAGCTGCCATGCCAACCGTGGCCCAGCCAAGCGTGAGAATGAGAAATTGGAGGTGAATCAAGTTGCCCACAATGGAGAAGCAGCCAGATGAAATCTGGCAAAGCCACACCCAGACCCCAATGAAACTCCTGAAAGAACACTGGAGTGGACTCTCTCAATAAGTGCAGGTGTGCCCACTAGCAAGTCAAGGTTCTTATTTTGTTTTGTCTTTTTTTAAGAGCATCAAATGGGACTCCTACACCTGATTACAACTGTGTGAGTGAGGATGATGGTGTGTAAGCCCATTGACAGCACTGAATAGGAATCCAGGGAATAGAAAGAAAGTTTGGATTTTACAAGGCACTTTTTTTTTTTTTTTTTTTTTTTTGCGGTACATGGGTCTCTCACTGCTGTGGCCTCTCCCGTTGCGGAGCACAGGCTCCGGATGCGCAGGCTCAGCGGCCATGGCTCACAGGTCCAGCCGCTCCGCGGCATGTGGGATCTTCCCGGACCGGGGAACGAACCCGTGTGCCTGCATCGGCAGGTGCACTCTCAACCACTGTGCCACCAGGGAAGCCCCAAGGCACTTTTGTTTTTTATGTTCAGGTTGTCTTTCTACACTGATGCATCTGAGCCTCCTTTTAAGTTTCCTAGAAATTTCGGTAGCCTGAGCCTTTCCTTGGAACCCCACAGCTGCATACCTGGGCAGCCCCACTCTGCAAGGGGACAGAGATTTCCCCCACCTCATCCTCCTGAGGTCAGCAGCCTAAAAGGAGCTGCTTAGCCAGCGGGCCATGTGTCCCCTAATTCCCAAATATTCTTAAATCCATCCATTTCTCTCCAACTGCACTGCACACCCCAGGTCAGGAAACCATTATTTATCCCCTGGACAACTGGGGCAACATGTCTACTGGTGTTTACATGCTCACGTTGGAGCCAGAGTGACAAATAACAAATAACAGACACAGATCTGATTGTGGCATCTGCCTGCTCTAAATTCTTGATCAGCTATGCAGGGTGATCAGATATAAGGGATGGGGGAACTCTCTCTAAACTTACTTAGCAGGGTTCTTGCTAAAATTGGGCTAGAAAGGTCAAGGACAGAGCAGGGTAAGGCCCAGAGGAGCCTATCTAAAGTTTACTCAAGGAGACAATCTGTCACAGATCAGCCAGAAGTCCCCTGAAGGTTCTGAGAAAGACAGGGCTGCGGGAGGTGGAGGGTCCCTGGCCCCCGGTCACTTGCCGTCCTCTCCGGATCCCATGGTCTCCGGTGTCCACGGGCCTGAGAAGCTATCTGATATTCTGTCCTAGCTCTGAAAGTCAGACCCAGATCCAAGACATTTCAGCAGGAAGTTGTTTCTCCAGACTCCTTCAGCATCAACTCCAGGATGTGAGCGTCTGTTTGGTAAACTGGGTTTTGTTCAGTAAGTGTGTCACGGGGGAGAATTGGTTTCCCAAGGCACGTGGACACCTTCAGGAAGAATTCAGGGGCATTTGGGTGGACCCGCTTGCTCCCCTTTCTCCAAGCTCCTCCCATAGACACAATACCTCTCCTATGAGAAACGTCCCAAGTCCAGGTTCTTCAAGAAAAAAAAAAAAAAAAAAACCGCCTGTTTACCACACTTTGTCCCTTCTCAGGGCATTTAAAATAGCAACTCCCCGTGCCTGCACCTCTTCTGTTGCTATTTTTCTTCTTGACCCTCGTTGCCTTCTATCGCTTTCCATAACATCATTACGACTATGATTTTTAAAGTGTAGCTTGTAAAATTCCCTGGCACATTGTAACATGTTGTGAGGCCAGGCCAGAGTTACTGGGTCCTCCCCTGAAGTTAGATGTGTGATGTCACCTAGGTCCCACTTATAAATGGCAGGAGCAGACAGTGAGTCCATTCTCCTGCTGCTACTACAAGCCAGAGTATAGCCTGAATCCTGTCCTCACTAGAAGACAAAGGGCTGGGTGAGAGTTTGCGTGATGCACAGCGACCTCAACTAGTGGCTGAGCTGGGCTGAAACACAGCCCTCTGCAGGGTCAGAACACCAGCACCAGGCCAGCCGCCCCTTACTGCATCTGGATGACAACCCCGCCTCCACCTGCCTTTCTGCTCACCAACCAGTGGGCTAAAAGCCACTGAACTTCCTTGGGGCTGGGGTGCAGACTGTGAGCCCTGGACTGCCCTTAGTCCCATATGCAAATCCATCCATCCTTCCAGAACCACCCCCTCCATCCATCCTTCCAGAACCACCCCCCCCAGGCCATCTCTTGTGTGACTGGTCCACACAGCATACAAGCTCCCTCTGAATAGCACCCATCCTGCAGGTTGCTTGTTTCCTTGATCCTGTTTTTCAAAGTAACATTAGCTGAGTTCTTCTCATGTCCCAGACTCTAACAAAACATATCAAGTGTACTTTCTTGTTTAATCTTCTCATACCTATGACACAGGCACTAAGGTCCTTACCTTACAGATGGGGAAACAGAGGCCTGGAGAGGAGAGAGATATGCCCCATCCTCTCACTGTTTAGTCAAGATTCAAACCCAAATCAGGACAGGAGGAGGAGAAGGAATCTCGAGAATAGGGGCGGGTGTTATGGGCCAGTGCTCAGCACACAAAGAGAGGGCTATGGGCACACCTGGAGGTGTGAATCTATACAACAAAACAAAAAACAGTGTTAAGAAAGTTAAATAAGACCTAAGTAAATGGAGGGATATCCCATGTTTATGGACTGAAATTTTCAATATTGTAAAGATGTCAATTCTTTTAAAATTGATTTATAAATTCAATGTGATTCCAATCACATTTCCAACATTTGCGCATGTATGAAACTTGACAAGCTGATTCTAAAATTCATGGCAACGGAACAGCCATGAAACTTGAAGGTAGAAAGACTTGTTCTACTGGACCTTGTTCTACTGAGATTTATTATAAAGGCTTGGGAATTAAGCCAGTGTGATATTAGCACAAGGATTAAAAGAAAACAGGCTGATGGAACAGACTAGAAAGCTCAGAATGACATCATACAAGATTGACCCTTGATTTCTGAGGACAGTGGTACTGCAGCTCAGTGGAATCTTTCCAGTGAGTCGTATGGAGGCATTGGGATCAAATGTGAGCCCTGGTCTCTGCCTCACACGGTTGGGGGCGGATGGCTGAGAAGCTCTGTGTAAAAGGTCAAACAATGGAGCTTTACAAAGTAATACGGGCTGCCTTCAAGACCTCTGGTCAGCAGGGCCTTCTTAAACTGGACATAAAAAGCACTGGCCATCAAAGAAAATACTGAACAACCTGGACTGCGTTGAAATTTAGAACTTTTGTTCATCAAAAGAGAGCATTAAATAAACAAAACAGGCAAGACTAAATGATAGTGTTTGAAGATGGTGCTGAGAGGGTAAGGAAGTAATTATCATGAACATCTGAGCAGCCTTCAGGGTGAATAAGGAGATGGTGGTGGGCAGGGAGCCGGGGTGGGGAAGTGGGGGGCTCTCAGAGGCAGGCCACGTGCAGTTTCTTGAACTGGGTGATGTTCATGGGGTTTGGTTTTTCATAATTAATGACCGCATGGCTCATAAGTTTTCTGAACTTTTCTGAACGCGTATCATTTCACAATAGAAATATACAAAAATACATATATAATATCTCGCTGTTTTAAAAATTCCACTAGCATGGATGAAGTGGTTTATTTTTTGAAATAGATGGTAATGGTATGTGAGCTGTATTTTTAAAAGGAGAACGTTCTTCATAGTCTATAAAATTCTTCCCCAAAGTATCCCAATGTCCCCTGCAGGAAGTTCTGGAAGGAAGGTGCTGTCACAGGCACGATCCTCAGAGAAATGCTGAGTGCAGGGCAATTGGGTTGGAGCACCCATGGTGAAACACCTCTTGCCCCATTTACGTCCATCTACCTGGTCTCCACAAGGACTTTGCAGACATGAAGATCAGCTGATGAAATTAATCATGCCCGTTCATGACTGCTCCACCCTGCACTCTGCAAGACTGCAGTGAGACACCTAAGAGTCCTGGAGACGCCACTCAGCAAGAAAGAGTGACCAGGGGACAGCCATCCATGCAGGGGATTCTTCAGCCTTGTGCCTAATTCTTCTGGTCAGCTGGCACACAGTCTGTGGAGGAGGAACAACACAGAACAAAAAGTTCTAGTCCACACTGGAGAAACCCAGTGTTTTCAAGGACACTGTGACCGAGCACAGGCAAGGCATGCCCAGCGGGTGCAGAGCTGGCTGCAAGCTGGGTGCGCCCAGGTCAGCAGGCAGGCAGGGTGTCCCGGATCTCTGCATGGACACAGGCCTTCCAGGTCCTGTTCGAACAGCACAGAGTTTCCTGGGGGCAGCGCCAAACCTGGGATAAAGATCACAGAGCAAAGTACTGAATGAAGAACCCCTCCACACACCCCAAATGATTAACAAGGAGAAAAGCCTTGCTCTGGCCCCAATGTCCAAAAGGACTTTAAGACTAGGAAACTTTCATGGTGTTTTCATCACCTCCAAAGCCCAAAGAAGTAAGCTCAAAGATCAAAGCCAAAATTTACTTGGCTCTGAATTCAAAATTTGCTTAGGAGTTGGACAGGGGATGAGAAATAATTTATATATATATATTTTAGGGGAATTGAACTTTCGTGGGTGTTACTATGACCTGAGATAAGAATGTATTAAGTAGGGAAGCGGCAGTCTGCATTCCCCTCACTATGGAAGGAAATGAAAACATAGTTACTCTTAAAGCATAACTTGAAAAAGACTGACAACTATACCAATTTAAAATAGAAAAAAGAAACAAATATAAATGTTTTAAAAGGCATGCAGGAACAAGTGCTGATAGGGATGTAGAGCACCTGGGACGGGAAAGTAAAATGGCACAGACACTTTGGAAAACAGCTTGGCAGTTTCTTTAAGAAGTTAAACATCAACTTATCATATGACCCAGTAATTTCACTCCTAGGAACCTACCCCAGAGTTATGAAAACGTTCGTCCACACAAAGATTTGTATGTCGACGGTCAGAGCAGCTAAATTCACAATAGCCAAAAGGTAGAAACAACCCAAATGTCCATCAACCGATGAATGGACAAATAAAATCTGATATGTTCACACCATGGAGTATTATGCCATGACTAAAAGGAACAAACTAATGATTCATGCTACAATACAGATGAACCTAAAAACCATCATGCTACATGAAAGAAGCCAGGTGCAAAAGACTACACAGTGTATGATAGCACTAATATGAACTGTCAGATTCCTAGAAACAGAAGGCAGATCCACGGCTGACTAGCGGAGCAGTGGCAGTGAGGTCTGACTGCAAATGGGCCAAGGGATGTTTTGGGAGTGTTGGAGATGTTCCATTATAGGGATGACTGCATAACTCTACAGAATACTAAAATTTATTGAGTCATACACTTAAAGTGGGTGAATTTTATGGTATATAAATTATGCCTCAATCAAGCTATTTTTCTGAGAAAAGAAGTAAAGTATACCAATGAAAATGGAATGGATTATTCAACAAATACTGAGGGGATATTTGTTAAGTAGTTAAGGAAAAGAAAACAACTTACATTTTGACTTGTATTGCACGCACCAAAAGACACCTAGTTTTATATTAGCCAAACCATAAAAGCAATTAGGTGAAAAAAAATGATTAATAGGTAACAAATTTCAATGTGAGAAAAAGCTCACTAGGTAGAAAGGCAATGGAAAAATCCATGAAGGACTAGAAATACTGTATTTGACTGTGGAAAAGGTTTATGCTTTTATGTAGACAAAAATATATCAAATGAAGTTGGGAGACAAATGACAAACCAAAAAGATATTTTTGCTACAAATATGACAGACTTCATTTCTCTAACATTTAAAAATAGGAATCAGTACGAAAAATACTGACCATTCCAAGAAGAAAGTACCCCATCGTCAGCACACCTCCTCCACCCAGCATATCCTGTGCTTCCGGCATAAACATTTGTTCAAAACCAACCTCAGAAGAACATGGAGCTCCTGGTCACTGAGGGCTCTGACCACACCAAAGGCTGGGAGTGGGGACAGCGGGGTGACCTGTGTCACCGAGCTCTGAGTCAGCCATGATGCCCCATGCTCTCCCCGAAGACCCCCCTGGCCCTGGGAATTAAGGGCTCTGTACCACCAACATGCAGGAACCACCTCGTGGTAAGGAGGCACGTACCAAAAAGTGTAAGGTTTCAGGGCTTCCCTGGTGCTGCAGTGGTTGAGAGTCCGCCTGCCGATGCAGGGGACACGGGTTCATGGCCCGGTCCGGGAAGATCCCACATGCCGCCGAGCAGCTGGGCCCGTGAGCCATGGCCACTGAGCCTGCGCGTCCGGAGCCTGTGCTCCGCAATGGGAGAGGCCACAACAGTGAGAGGCCTGCGTACCAAAAAAAAAAAAAAGTGTAATATTTCAAGCCTTATTGGTGTTTTCACTTTAGCTTAAGTTGTATAATATTCTGTCTAAAGACAGAGAAACAGATGGGAGGGACAGATTCAACGTGCTGGGTGTTCATCTGGGATAATACATTTGGGGAAAGAAGCGAGGATTAGAACATGCGGCGGAGGAAGGCAAGGACCCTGGGAAACTAACCGAAGCTGGTATGAAAGTCTTCACCATACTTTCAACTGTGTGCAAGAAAGCTCATGTTTCTTTATTTTCTCCAGACCCACTCAAATCTGGCTGTGAGCTATCATTCCATGGGCGATAAAAAATTCAGTCTCCCTCCCCTCAGCCACTCTCCCTGCCTCCCCCTACACTGGGTGTGCCAAGGTCTCGGGGACTCACAGGCATGGATGTCCCTTCCCAGCATGCACCCAGCCTGGGATGCAGGCCAGCATCACCCTTTGGTGAAGATGGAAGCCATGTCTGCCTGGGCCACCATACCGTTTTCCTCAGAGACTTTGTCACTCTGCAGGGTGCCGTCAGGACCTGGGGCATGGGTCTACACTAAATCATGGCCCCAAAACCCTCCCTGCCCTCTTTCTTCTCCTGGACTCTCCCTCCTCCCATCAGTCCATCCAGCATCAGCTGTTCAATGAGGGAAGGATTTAAAACACATATGCATATACACTGCCCCACTCAACACACACACATGCTCTAAGCCACTAACTCTAAGTAGTGCCCAGTTTCCCCCTTGCAAAAGGTGATAAGGCAACATTAGGACTTGATGTTTTGCTTAGAACAGGGGCAAGGAAAATGGAAAGGGAACAAGTAAAAATCAGTATCTGATGGACGATCCTAGCATTGGCACTGCCTGAACTCCATGGCAGATTTCAATCCCAGAACCCCTATCCCCAAACCTAGGAAGGAAACAGCTGTTATTTGGTTTTCATCCTGCACTTTATAAAAGGAAAAAATGTGTGAGGCTCAGAGGAGAACCAAGGGTTTGATGAGAAAAGCTCCAGTAAGAGCATAGATAGACTCCTTAATGTCCAAGAGGCTTAGTGTTGAGAGAAATGTCCGCTACCTTTGGTGTTTTATCTAATATACAATTTACTTTCCTTAAGGGGTTAACAATCCCTGTAGAGCAATGGTTCTCAAACATGAGCGTGCATCGGGACCCCTTGGGCGGTTCATTAAAACACACTTGCTGCCCACCCCCAGAGTTTCTGACTCAGCAGGTCTGGGACAGAACCTGAGAATTTGGAGACCAGACTTTGAGAACAACTTCTCTAAACAAGCACGACTTTCACAGCTGGTAAGCAACACGTTCTATGTTAAATCAGATGTCTCTAAAATTTGATTGCAAACTCAAACTCTCCTAGACATTTAATTAAAATCACAAGGCGACAGTATCAGTTGCTCTTGAATGTTTTAAACAAACAGCAGGTGAAACATTTCCACACGCATGACGATGATTACAAGTATAATCAGCACATGTAAATATTTACAGCAGTGGCAAATCCGTGGATCTCAATTGGCCTTTTCATGCTCTCTATTCCAATTCTGATTTCCACTTCTATTATTTCTATTCTCACTTCCTCCCAGGGGCACAATTTGACTCTGCCCACTGGAGAGATGGGCTGCAGTTTCAGAGCCTGAAGCTGGCAGAAGCTGCAGTTGCCTCCTGAAATTCAGTGACTCAGGACAAGAGAGGTAAGCGTTGGATGCATCTTCCCAAACAGTCCTCCCTGAGCTGTTCATTACCTGGCTAGACAGGCCCCTTTGTGTAGTTATAGTTAGTGTGCTACAGCAGAAACACCCCTGACCAGTTGGATTGGCATTGAATTGTGTGCCCTGGTCTTTCCTCCTGTATCAGTTTCTTCCCAGCGTCTTAAGCAGCAGGGTGCTGAAGCCAGCTCCTACAGATCCCATGAGCCAGTGGCTGGATTTGCAGCTATCTCATGAGCTGGTTGTTAAATACAGCCATCGTGAAGAATTAGGTTATATAAACTTATAATTAAATTATGTTAAAAACAAAGGTAATGGGACTTCCCTGGTGGCACAGTAGTTAAGCATCCACCTGCCAGTGCAGGGGACATGGGTTTGAGCCCTGATCCGGGAAGATCCCACATGACACGGAGGAACTAAGCCCGTGCGCCACAGCTACTGAGCCTGCGCTCTAGAGCCTGTGAGCCACAACTGCTGAAGCCTGAGTGCCTAGAGCCCGTGCTCCACAACGAGAGAAGCCACTGCAGTGAGAAGCCCACGCACAGCAAGGAAGAGTAGCCCCAGCTCGCTGCAACTAGAGAAAGCCTGCACTCAGCAATGAAGACTCAACACAGCCATTAATTAATTAATTGATTAATTTGAGAAAACCAAAGGTAATAAACACTCAAAACCCACCACTTCTATGTTTTTCTAGTACCTATGCTCCTGAGGACACATGTCTATTGTGTCTGTGTGATAGAGATAGTATACAATAGTAAGCTACTCTCCCCAACTCTGCCTCAGTGATACCATGTTGGTAGCTTGAAATCAGCCACAGAGGAGCTATTTACACGACAGAAATCCACATGCTCTGTAAGTCAGCTGGCACCTCCACCTGCCCAAGAAATTATTAAACATTTATCAGTACAACACTGATCCTACGGTCACAGAAGACTATGACAATAAGTCTACTTTAAAACTCTATGTTCTGAGAGTCTTCTTTACAAAGTATAGACAAGTATCAAGCCTTTTTTTCAAATGCTGGCTCTGGGGGGATCAATTTGTTTCCCTGAAACGTTTCTTCCTCATCAACCATAAAAACCCATGGGGTCCAAAGACTCAGCCCTCCATCCTCCTTCCCGACCTAGCAGGCAGGAAGCCCTGAGATCAGTCCCTTCATATTTAGAAACTTCAGTTCTCTCAGCTGTAAAATTAAGATTGTGACACTTATCTCACAGTGTGTATGTCAAGTCCAAGTGAGAGAAGGAATAAACGAAGTATAGGATGCTATTTTAAGAGATTGTTGTCTATTAAAATCTATCTTCCAACAACGATACAGATATGGAAAAGGAAACTGATTAGAAATGAAATGATGCTGAAGAAGGAGGTGCTACCTAAGTACGAATAACAAAATCATACTTGGGAATACTGAAATCTGATTTATAAAACCAGATAGGAAACACAATGGAGTTAAATCAAATAAGCACCAATTCACCTGGGGGAAAACAGTCTGAAAGCCAATATTCTGTGTAAATACCTGGAAACCTGCCTGGCCAGTGAAGTTCTTGAGATGCAGCAGCTGTGGTAACATTATGGCTGAGATGACCATGGAGGAAAGAAGAGTAAGACTGAAATATGAAGAAGAAAAAGATGAGAGAGAAAGAAAGGAAAGGAAAAAAAGAAAATGCCTCAGTCAGCTCAGGCTGCTATAACAAAGTCTCACAGATGGGCAGCTTAAATAACAGACATCCGTTTCTCACAGTCCTGGAGGCTGGAAGTTCAAGATCAGGGTGCCAACATGGCTGGGTTTTGGTGAGGACCCTCTTCTTGGCTTACAGATGGCTGTCTTCTGGCTGTGTCCTCACATGACAAAGAGAGAGAGCTCTGGTATCTCTTCTTATAAAGGCATTGAACCCATTATAGGGGCTCCACCCTCAGGACCTCATCTAACCCTAATCACCTCCCAAAGGTCCCACCTCCAAATACCATCTCATTGGGGATTAGGGCTTCAACATGTAGATTTGGTGGGGGGACATAAACATTCAGTCCACAACAGAAAGAAAGAAAGAAAGAAAGAAAGAAAGAAAGAAAGAAAGAAAGAAAGAAAGAAAGAAAGAAAGAAAGAAAGAAAGAAAGAAAGAAAGAAAGAAAGGAGAAATAGAAAGGGAAAGAGAAAAAGGAAAATTAAATAAACCTTTTGCAGAAGCCTTCAACTTTTGGTAGAAATAAAACACATGGTTGCAGTAGCACAAGAGAGAGCAGGGTCAATGGAATTACTCTCAGTTAAGTTTCTTGCATTTTGTGTGAAGTGACACACTACTCATCGTATGGAGACTGTCTCCAGGCTGCCCTGTCCAGGTGGAAAAAGGCCTGGACTGAAGTTAAGGATGCATTTTCTAATCAAATTCTAATCTCTGGATCCCCTGTGGGGCTATTGTTTGTTCTTTTTGCTTATTCTTATTAATCGTGTCTCCTCTCACTTCGGGCTAAATTTGATGGTTTACTAGACACTGTATTTGAAAATTACTTCTAGAAATAGTTTGAGACCCACAGGATTTTCATTACTCCCTTGAGGCTCCTGGCTGACTAGCAATCTGGCATTACATAACTGTCTTCAAAAATTGAGACTCTCTAAGCCCCTAGATATCTCGGCCTGAGACTACAGCCTGGTGAAGGCTGTCTTTTGCCTTTCTTTTCTTTTCTTTTTCACTTTCCCTGTGATTCAGTGTTACTCCCAGAGTGCAGACTTTAGAGCTCCAACCTAAGTATAGGAGGTGACCACGGGCATCCTGACACCCCAGCATTGCCCCACCCACACCTCCCTCCAGCATGGCAAATGCACTGCTAAGCTCTTCAACCACCTCAGGGCAAAAGTGACCAGATCCAGGCCCACGTCTCTGAACTGCTGTCTTCTCCTGAACCTCAGTCTTGTTGTTCTTTATTCCTGGTTAGTTCTCTGATGCCCCAGTCAAAAACGTAAAAATTATTTGGCCAGCTTTTCTGCTTGTCTTCAACCCAAGGATTGGCTTGGATGACCAAGTCTAACATGGCCAGAAATTCCCCAAATCAAATCTTACTATTCTGAACATTGGGGAGCTCTTGGTGATGTCGCAGGAACTGACGGAAGCTCAGATGCCAGGTGGTCCCATCAAGGTGCTGTTCTGAGGGTTTTTAGGGACACAGCTATTGCCCTTAACAGTGACCCTTGACTTTTCTCATCCTGAAGATGTCTTCCAGTGTTAACAGACTATAGCGGTTTCTTCTGGTCATCTCTGCAGATGAGAGCAAAGGCCATGTGATTGCCAAGGAGTCGGGAAGAAGGGTTCCCAGTCCATGGGCAATTCTAGGGGCCAGCTGACTGACCTAGATGTTCCTTCATACCCCACAGCCCAGGTAGGAGCGTATCCTCCTGTGAACCCAGCAGACCCACAGCCCACACCTCACCCAGGGCTGCAGCCCATGCCATCTCCTCCAGGGAGCCTCCCCACCCCTGCCCCTGCTGTGCCTGTGTGCTGACAAATATTCTCTCTGAAAACCCTCTCGTTCATAGACACACCCAGAGGCTGAGGACAATACCACCTTCCTGCAGCGAGGATGTCTGTGCTTCCCTGGCCTCAGTTCAGTGTCAAGGATGTTCTGGGGATGAACTGGGAGCTGGGCTGCAGGTATGCACGGGCTACTTGACTTCCCAGGGTGCAATCCTTTGGGGTCCTAACCTGAAGTATGGGCCATGCCATCCCCCACCCACGTTTGCCCGCCCTGTGTAGGCTGACTCAAGAAGTTGCACAGCCCAGCGGCGGAAAAGCAAAGCCCAGCGCTGCGTGCAGCCTCCTGGGTCCCAAGCCTCTTCCAGGGCCTCACAGACTTGTTGGCTTCCTGCTGCCCCCGGCACCGCCTTTTACATTGTGTCAGCTTTTCTGGTTGTCCTTGTAAGACAGGTGGTCAAAAGTACCCGGTCCACCAATATCAGAGGCAAAAGCTATCTTCTTTATGGAAAAGTTTTCAGATCATGTGAAGTGTACACAGTTAAAGTGAAAATTGACCCTTCAAAGTCACAGCTGCTGCCACCAAACCCATTTCTGCAGGTGACGGCTGTTGGCAATTTGACAGACATTGTTTCACAGCCTGTTTGTGCGTGTACATACATAAGTAGGCTTTTATTCATCAACTACACCTACTACTCTGCAACCTGACTTTTTTTCTTGTAATATTAAAACGCAGGGGCATTTCCACATCAGCTGTAAAGCCTTCTTTCAGCTGCACACTGCTCATAATATACACGTTTCATAATTCATTTAACTAGTCCTCTGCTGGGGGCAGCTAATTACTCTGTTTTTTTGCTTTATGAAAGATGAACACTGTATGTACGTTATTGGCAAATGTGCTGGTATTTCTTTTGAAAGTTATTCTAGAAATAAAATTCCTGGATGGACGTGTATATGCATTTCGAATTTTGAAAGATACTTAGCGCCTAAAAGTGGTACCAATTACGTTGCCTTCAGCAGAATATGGAGTTCTATTTCCCCACATCTTCACCATCTCTATTAAACAACATCTTTCAAATTTGGTTAACCTGATGGATTAAACACTAAACAGTCTTGCGCTGGTTTGCTTTTCATGGCTCTAGTGAAGTTGTTCTCCTTTTATAGAATGTCTATTGGCCATTTGGATTTACTGTTGTTGTTTTTAGTTGTTGCTCATATCCTCTGCCCATTTTTTAATGGGCATTTCAGCCTTTATTGATTTTAAGTGCTCTGGGTGTCTTACGGCTGCTCACTTCTGTAACGTAAAGCTAGTCTCACTGACTGCTTCTCAAGGAGGTTGATTCAACGACGGGATGACAAAAACTATCAGCTGCTGAATTGATAGATACTTCCCCTTATGTTTTTGCCCATCCAGAGATCCCAAATTTTATTTCTGGGATAGTTGCCAGCACCAGAAGATGCAGCAAGATTGGTTGAAGCTGGGCTTCCCTGGTGGCGTAGTGGTTAAGAATCCACCTGCCAATGCAGGGGACACGGTTCAAGCCCTGGTCCAGGAACATCCCACATGCCACAGAGCAACTAAGCCTGTGAGCCACAACTACTAAGCCCACGTTCCACAACTATTCAAGCCCACAACTACAAGAGAAGCCACCGCAATGAGAAGCCCGTGCACCACAACACAGAGTAGACCCTGCTTGCCTCAACTAGAGAAAAGCCCTTGCTCAGCAATGAAGACCCAAAGCAGCCAAAAATAAATAAATATTAAAAAAAAAAAAATCAGTAGCCCCAAGAAAGGTATTAAAAGAAAAGAAAAAAAAAAGATTGGTTAAAGCCCATGAGGTCACATCAATGCCTTACAAATGTGGAGAACGAATGGGGGACCGGCGTCCTATTTCTGGCCCATGAGTTGGGAGGTGGGAGGCCTTGGAGAAGACCTCCTTCACCAGCCTCCTTTCCATCCAGGAGGGGGTTCCATGTGCAACTCAGAAGGAAACTGGGTGTGGGGGAAGTGATGGGCTAGAAGGAGCAGGGTCCTTGATCACCACCAAGCACAGCACCAAGCCGTGGGATCACCATCTTCAGGGCTTCTTCTGGCAGAAACTGAGTCAATTCCCTGAAGTGGAGATTGTTGTCACATTGTAGATGGAAGGATGAAGGATTTGGGGGCCTGGGGATCCAGGAGCTGGGGCGGGGGAAGGAGGCAGACACAGCAGGGAGAAGGGCAGGGAAGGAGGAACTGTGTACTGGGTGGGATGTTGCAAGTTGAGAGCTGGGCGCATGCAGCATGGGCTGGGAACCCCCAGTCTGTTCCTGGATGTGTGCCCAGAAAACCCACATTGCTCACACAGGCAAGTGGCCCCCAAGGGCACTGGGGCTGGAGGACCCTGTGGGTGTGCACAGGGGTGCAGACATCTGGGTTAGTGCACAGTGAAAAACGGAAGCCTCTCAGGGACACACAGCCTGGTTGAAAGAGGCGGTGGTCTTTCTCCCTGTAAGAAGTATCTGACACCTCCCAGCCCAGGTCCTTTCCTCCAAGACATGTGGGGAAGACACACAGCTGCAATAGGAAGACATCCTTCTCTTTTGCTCAGATCACTTAATAAATGCAGCTGATAAGCATTTGCCGTGGAGAAAACACACAGGTTGGGGAGTATAGTCCAGCAGGCTTGCTATTGGGGTACTGAAGGCTCACACTAAAATGGAATTGTCGTTTCACTTAGGGTGGATTTGTGCCCATTTCTTCCCCATCATCTAATGAGCTGGGAGCACACACATCAGACCAGACCAGTCAAGTCTTCTGTTACATCTTAACCGTATTATTATTATTACTATTACTAAACACAAGTTCAGGTACTCAACACACAATGAGGCCAAACAAACCAAGACGCTGGAGTTTGGAGCAGAAAAAGGTTTATTGCAGGGTTGAGTAAAGCAAATGGGGGTGAGTGGGGGGGGGTGGCTTGTGCTCAGAATACCCCAAGCTCCCTGAAGTTTTTCTTGTCTTATTTATTTATTTATTTATTTATTTATTTATTTATTTTTGGCTGCACCGGGTCTTTGTTGCAGCATACAGGATCTTTAGCTGTGGGATGCAGTCTTCTTACTTGTGGCATGCGGGCTTCTTAGTTGCGGCATTCATGCGGGATCTAGTTCCCCGACCAGGGATCAATCCTGGGTCCCCGGCATTGGGAGCATGGAGTCTTACCCACTGGACCACCAGGGAAGCCCCTCCCTGAAGGTTTTCACCATAGCATGTTTTAAAATTTTTATTTTATATTGGAGTTTAGTTGATTTACAATGTTGTGTTAGTTTCAGGTACAGCAAAGTGATTCAATTATATATAAATGTATATCTATTATTTTTCAGATTCTCAGCAAACCATTTTTAAAGGCCAGGTGAGGGAAGGGGGGTGACAGAGTATGCGATCAGCTCATGCACAGTTCTCTGACCGGTTGATGGTGAGGTAACAGAGCAGTGTCACAGGGGTTAACATGATCAATCCTTAGGCACCAGAAGGAGGTCTGGGAGCTACGTGATCATGGTCATCAAGTAGTTAATTTCTTCCATTTGGTGGTGGTTTTTAGCATCTGAAAAACTCAGGAAATATGCATCAGATACTACTATCTAGGTACTTCAGAGAGGAGTTAAGCAGAGGATATGGGAGAGGGGTCTGTCCCCAGGAAGGCCCCATGGGTCCTGCTCGGTATCATCACCATCATCATCATTATTATTATTCAGCACAGTCACACACATACAACCACACATTTTTACAGATGTTGGGGAAGCAATGGTCATATGTAGCTATAATTTGGGAGAAGGACACCAAAACACGAGTCCAAGGTTTTCTTCATATCACATCATAACATATTGTATGTTACATATACTTCGTGAACTCCCTGAATCCTTCCTGGAAAGAAGGAGGTATCATAGTCTGGGTTCCTCCGAAAGCAGGGCCTGAGACCTAGCCTTGAATGCATGCAGTCTTTTTGGAATGTGAGTCCAGGAAGCCCAGGGGGGAAATGAGCCTGGGAAGGGAGAACAGCCACCAAAGACCCATTTATGGGCAGGTCACCATCGTGGGTGATGGTGCTCGGTCCCACTGGGGACCCTCTGAGAAACTGTGCGGAGAGCACCCAGGATTGTCCTGTGTGTGTGATGAAGTGGATTGTTCCAGGGTCGCTAACGTCCTGCACTTCCGCGTCCCACCTGCCTTCAGGGGACATTCCCCTGGATGCTGGGAATGCTCTCATCCAAGGAAGAGAGGGACATGTGCTGGAGACAGGACACTGCCCACTTGCTGTGGCTGCAGAACTCAGGTGGACCGAATCAGGGGATTCGGGGTGAGGCACCGACAGCATCAGCACTGGGTTATATAAAAACCAACGAGGCACCAAATCAGTGGTCCTTGGAAATGGGCTGTTTTAAGGATGTAAATAATCAATCCCAGCCTTCTCTCATTGCCACAGTAAGCCATTCCAGAACTATCTGCTCACATTAATCTACCTGGTAGGAAGTAGGCAAAGCTTGTCTCAGGCAGCGTCTGCTGCACAAGCAGAGCGTCTTCAGGCTGTCTGGGGAGATGAACTCCAAAGGCAAAGTTAGCAGCAATCCTCTGCAGAGTGAAAAATAGAAAAGTTGACCTTCTCCAAGAGAAAAAAGGCAACTCTATGCAACAACAAAAACAAAAAAGCTCCAGGCTCTCCCACCTACTGTCTCAAGGTTGAGAGATGTGAAGCATAGTTTCACAGTCTTAGAGAGTTAAGACAGACTTCAGTTAAACAGGGTAGGATCATCATCAGCTACCTCCCTGGACACCCCTAAAATGACCAATAAGGTCAGGAAGATATAAACCTACACACACCAAACCAAGGACTTGTGTCCACATATACAAAGGACCCTGACAAGCCAATAAGAAAAGAGCAGACAGGGCTTCCCTGGTGGCGCAGTGGTTGAGAGTCCGCCTGCCGATGCAGGGGACATGGGTTCGTGCCCCAGTCCGGAAGGATTCCACATGCCGCAGAGCGGCTGGGCCCGTGAGCCATGGCTGCTGAGCCTGCGCGTCCGGAGCAGACAACACAACAGAAAAAAGGGGAAAAAATTTGCGTAGGCTCATAAAACAGGATAACTCAATGACCAGTAAGCAGTGAGGATTTAGAGCAACTAGAATGGTCTTGTGTTCCTGATGGGAATGTAAATTGGTTCGACCACTTTGGAAACCCCCGGGCATATCTACTGAAGATGAACATATGCACACTTTATGACACGTCCATTCCACTCTGGTGAATACTCAGAGACGTGATCATAGTCACCCAAAGACTTGTTCAGCGCAACACTATTCATAATAGCTAAAATAATCCTGTGTTGTAGATTTGAAAGTTGCTAAGAGAGTAGAGCTTAAAAGTCCTCATCACAAGGAAAAAAAACCTTGTAACTATGTGTGGTGATGAGTGTTTAAACTTATGTGGTAATCATTTCACAATATATCCATACATCAAATTATGACGTTGCACACCTAAAACTGACACAATGCTTTATGTCAATTGTATCTCGATAAAAACAATAACTAAAAACTGAAACAATTCAAGTGTGAACCAACAGTAGAATGGTATATATATAATTGAATATGATAATACACTAGATCAATTATGTCATAAATTATTTATAAACCATAAATAAGATTTATGCACAATAAATAATATAACTTATATATCACATGGTATATATAGTATATATCATTTATTATATAGCTGATATCATATTATGTAATTATACACACAAATATATTTTATACAATATATAATTTTTGTACAAGTATATTATACTTATTTATATATTTAAGTGATATTTGCATTATGCATCCAACACAGTCACACGATGGAATGCTTTGCAGCGATAAGAATGGATAGACCCAGCTGTTCGTATAACCACCTGGGGGAATCACACATGATGTTGAGTGAGAGGATCTAGACCCAGGGACACACTGGGATTCCAGAGACAGGCCACACTAAGCTCTGTGACCACGTTCTCTTGCTGGGGGTGACGTAAGGCTCCTTCTCAGGAGAAATGAAACCAGAGAAATGAGGCAGAGGATTCTGGTCCTCCTTCCAAGTCTGTGGCTCCTAAAACTCTGTGCATCTCTCATCTTGGTAAAAATAAACATTAACTTTTAAAACACTGTGAACAAATCAGCTCAGGCAGTCAACAACGATTGTGGGATGCCAAAAGCAGGCGGCCTGAGCGGCCAGCAGGACCCAGGAGGACTCCGGCGGTCCCTGCACCACAGGAGGCCAAGGCGAAGGCAGCCCTGGTGGCCGGACGCTGGGGTAGGACATTCTCCCAGCATGATGCTGCAGCGCTTGCGGCTCGGATGCTGTTCACCACCCACATGGGGGGAGTGTTTCTGTCCTGTCCACTCAACCTCATTTCAAAGACCATGTGTAAACATCTAACCAAGACATACAGAGAGATGCACTTGTGAGCAAAGGTGGCACCTTAGGATTTGAGGACACAAGATGTATGTATACACAAGAGAAGGAGGAGCATCTAGCTCTCCCCAATACACACGTTCACACGCATGCATGCACAAGTACATGCACACACAGGCATTCACACACATACACACAGGCACACACTCACACATAAACAATGCACACATGCACACACAGAGGCATGCACACGCATGTGTGCAAACACATAACACATGTAGCTGCACACACACGTGCACACACACATGCACGTTTGCATGCATACACAAGCACATGCTCACACATAACACACATGCACATGTACACACAACAGCATGCACGTGACACAGGTATGCAGGCACATACACATATACACACTCCCCAGCTGCACCGTGCATGTGCTCTGCCAAGGGTTTGCAGTCACACGTGGCAGACCTAGGAGCAGGGCTGACACACTGGTAGACCCCAGAACCCACGCTGTAGCACTGACCTTTTTTCAAAGACATCATCCTCCCCAGTTCACTGAGGGACTAGCCAAGGCTCCTGGAAGTGACACGCTCAGATCTAACGGCTGTGAGGGGCAAGGGACCAGTATAGATTTGTCCTTGGCCTTCTCTCTTCCCGCTCTCTCCCTGGCCTCAGGTTCCAGGTCAAAGCCAGCCTTGTGGCCCATGCAAGGGGAGTGGGGAGCCAGCGAAGCCTTAGCAGGAGGAGAAGGTAATGAGGGCAAGCAGCCTACGGGCATCACACCGTCCTGCCCCACCCACCAGCCTCTCACTCCCTGGGGGTGTCCGTCTCCCTCGAGCGCACCAGCTTCCCTGAAAATCAGAAAGGCTGACCCTGCCTGGGAGAGGAGCTTGTCACTACCAAGTCCCTCCCTCTGCTGATGAGCTGCATACAGCGGATCCCTACACCTTCCCGGCTCACCCCTCCCACACCCAGGGCCCACCTCTAAACATCTCGGCACACCTGTGAACATGCAGATGTTCGTGGAACCAAAGCCAAAATGGTCTCCTGCCCGGTCCCTCAGCCATCTCTCACTGACCTGCAGCAACCCTGCCCCTGCGAGGTCTCAGCTCTGCTCTCTGTGGAAAGTTGAAGGAGAGTCTGTACCACACACCCACTGGCCGTCCCTTTTGGAAGGGACCTCACTGCCCAGCCCGACCGCCTTGCAGCAAATACAGCATCATGGCTATCTCCTGGAAAATGGTAGAGGTTCAGAAATTTGCCAAAAGACTGAAAAGGAGAGTGGTGCCCAACTCTGCCTGCTAAGCCCACCGTTAGTCCCCGGGGACAGGGAAAGGGGCACGACAGGCTGTGACAGCAACTAGAGGTCTTGGCTGGGCTTCTTGTAAAGGATATGGCTTTGCCTCAATTTAGAGGTGAACCTCTGCTCCCTACATTAATACAACATAAATGCTTTGTAAGAGTATTAAGCTAGGAGAGAGCCCTGTGCCTGCAGCCTGGGCCCACCCAAGAGTGCGCACCTCTACATGGAGCGGGGATGTTTTTGCAGTTCTAAAAGAGCAGGCGCACAGAGTGAGCAGCGAAAGCTGCACATCGTCAACAGTGGCAAAGACTACTTCTGTGTACCTACTATGTTCAAGAAAGTGCTGGGCCCTGTGGGTGAGACAGGAAAACATGATCCCTGCTCCTGTGAGCTCAAAGTCTAGGAGAGAAAAGGCAGTTCCCTGAAGTGTAAGACCATAGTGGAAGCACGTGACTAATGGCCCAAATCATGCAGTCACAGTTATTTGACGTGTCTTGCCTCCTTGGGGCTCCCACCAGCTGCAGGAGAGGAGGTCAGTCCTGTCGGGGCCCCTGCAGCTACTTGCACAAGAGCCCTGTGTATTAATGCCCGCTGTTGTCTGAATTTAATAAGAAAGGCTTATTTTCTTCCAAATGGCCCCATCTCTTTTAATGACCACTCTTCCGAGGGCTCTGAGACTTTACTATGAACTATGGAATTTATAGTTGAAGGGAAAAAAATAGGTGTCCATGTGGAACACTCAGCCTGTGGCTTATGACTCAGTTTTTGTCTTGGACACAACCCACTGCTATTCTAGGTAACAGGCAAAATTGTGTGTCTGAACTTCCTGTCCTTTTGTGTGTTATAAATGGCATGAGGACACTGAAACACACTTGTATATTTTTGGAAGAGTGGGAATTGCATTTTATTTTCCTCAATATGATGAACGCCGTAACAAAGAGGAAACGGCCCAGAGTACCAGCCAGGGGAATTCTGTCATCGCGTATAACCCAACACCACTGTCTTTCCCATCCTGATCACAAATGGTATCTGTTTACAACAAAAAGACCTGGGCTTTCCTTTTGCTTTGAAGACAGGAAGCAAGAGGAACATCTGGATTATAGATGAACACCCCACAGAGGTTTGTCTGCCATCTGCAAAGCGAGGTCTTTTCCAAGGCTTTTTCCTGGTTTGGGGCCCCACTGTGGACAGTCACTGAATGTCCCTCTAACAGTCCAGGCAGAGGGCCTGGCGCCGTTCTCAGGGTGAAGCCTGAGCTCTGTGTCAGAACCTCAGCTCTCTCTGCACAGAAAGCCTACTCAGCTCGGCCTGATTGTCTCTTCGGAAACCTGAATGGGCAGGAACATCCTGCAGGGTACTAGCCTTCCAGACAAGCCAGGACATATGGCAGTCAGAGCTCAGAAATGACCACAAAACTGAGATGAGCTCTCCCTGCCCTGAAGGCTACAGAAGCCAGTATGCCAGGCCAGGGGCCCAGCACTGATGAGCTAGCTGTCCTGGGACGCCCGCACCCACCCACCGATGAGAAGAGGTACAGATATTTCAGGGGGTTGTTACATGAGAAAACAGAGACAGCCCTAGGACTGGGCCTGGCCTAAGTCAGAGTGCAGTAGGTGTCTCCCAAACTCCTTTTCTTAAATTGCTTTACTTATTTAAAACATAGAGAAACATATGTATAGATGTGTTACATACATATATATATATGTTCATTTTTTAAAAAGAAAAGCTAAAGTTAAATACAGATAAGCTGACATTAAAAAATAAAAAAGAAAGACAAAAGAAAAAAGTGAAAGAAGAGAGAAAAAGAAAATTGTTGTGTTTTCACCTCCCACATCTATTATTTCTAGCAATTTTGTCTACTTTCTTCCTGTCTTTACGTGTAGACACACCTATATGTGTGAGGGGTGTGTGTGTGTGTGTTTGTTTCTGTGTGTGTGTTTTACCTTCTGTATTTTCACATAAGGTCATGGATATCTTTTGATGCCATTACATTACATTCTTCAATGTTACTTTAAATGCCTATGTAACCCCACCTAATATGGATGTGTCATAATTTATCCAACTAATCCCAATTCTGGTATTCCCTCTTCTTTTCCTATTGGTCCACTTTGAAACCATCTTTTTTATAAACTTTTATTTTATATTGGAGTATCATTGATTAACAATGTTGTATTAATTTCAGGTGTACAGCAAAGTGATTCAGTCATACATATACAAGTATCTATTCATTTTCAAATTCTTTTCCCCTTTAGGTTATTACAGAGTATTGAACAGAGTTCCCTGTGCTCTACAGTAGGTCCTTGTTGGTTATCTATTTTATATATAGCAGTGTGTACATGACAATCACAAACTCCCAATCGATCCCTTCCCCCACCCTTCCCACTGGTAACCATAAATTCATTCTCTAAGTCTGTGAGTCTGTTTCTATTTTGTAAATAAGTTCATTTGTATCATTTTTTTAGATTCCACATATAAGCAATATCATACGATATTTGTCTTTGTCTGACTTACTTCACTTAGTATGATAAGAAACCATGTTTTTAAATCATCTTTTATCTGATGAAATCAAAGTCTGCCCTCATGCTTTTATCCAGAGTTCCTTGCTTTGTTTGCTTAGGACTTTTGTTCATTCTACTATAATACCAAGTGAGCTAAGTAATCATCTACAAATCCCTCCATAAAGGGAGATGTGGGCCGGCATCCCTCTACTTACTGCACACTCACCAAGGCCTGTTTCGTGGGCACTTGGTGCATTTCTTAGAGCTCCTCACTCACCATCCTCTCCTCTCTGCCCCACACTTGCCTGGACCTCTCTCCACCGCGGGTGTTCCCCACCCCCTCGGGTCTCAGACCTCCTCAAAAGCCTACATTTGAGTTCTTTGAAGTCACTTTATGACATCCTGGCGGCCACTGTCAGGACTTCCTTCCTGATGTGCTGAGGGACACCTGGTGTCTCTTCCGATTCGCTAGTCATTTGAGGCCCTCCTCAGCATTAAGCGTGGGCATCCACGGGGCTGCTTTCACTTTTCCCTCTGCAGACGCAGAATTTGGGATCCCCGGGGGCTCAGGGGCTGCTGCCTGGAACAGGAGCTCCTGGCTGCCATGCACCGAGAATACATCTTCTGCCCACAAGCCTCAACCGAGCGCAACCTTCCAGGAACAAAAATGTGCCTGTTAGAAATGGAACAACTGTCAATGACGTGTCGAGATCACAGTGTGAAGACTGTAATTTTTATCTAAAATGAAAATTAAAACTATCACCCTCTTGGGGCTTCCCTGGTGGCGCAGTGGTTGAGAGTCCGCCTGCCGATGCAGGGGACACGGGTTCGTGCCCCGGTCCGGGAAGATCCCACATGCCGCGGAGCAGCTAGGCCCGTGAGCCATGGCCGCTGAGCCTGCGCGTCCAGAGCCTACGCGTCCAGAGCCTGTGCTCCGCAATGGAAGAGGCCACAACAGTGAGAGGCCCGCATATGCAAAAAAAAAAAACAAAAACAAAAAAAAAAAACTATCACCCTCTTGATTAACTATTCTGCATTTATTTCCACCCTGAAACCCAATAAAACTCAGACATATAGAGTCCTACATACAAACACACACACACACACACACACACACACACACACCCCTACACACACAGACGCACACACCCATTGTGCTCATGCCAGGCCCTGCAGGAATGCACCTCACACGGTGTGAGCAATAGTGTAGACAGCACTATCTCGGCAACAGCCCTGACTCTCAGGAAATGGGGCTCCTCGGGCCCAACAAGCTGGAGGCTTCCTGGAAGAGGGGACGGGGCTGGCCTTGAAGGGGTAGGGAGAGAGTCACCATGTGCTGCCCGGAGAGGAGGGCAGTGGACACCGGGAACAGCAAAAGACACTGGTCTGACAGAGGGGCGGGTGCTGGGGACACCAGGAGCCTAATGACCCACTGGAAACTGAGATCTGGGCGAAACGGAGCCCTAGAGATGTTTAAGCAGGAGTGTGCCGGGCAGATGGCAATGTTTTCAATTTCCAATATTGTTTTTGGTATTGTCCATTTTAACTATCATAAATCATAAACCAAGCAAACATGTGCAAAATTAAGTTAACATATGTCCATGTATGTCCTGTGAGAACTGGAAACACACACACACACACACACACACACACACACATGTACAGTGCTCACCGTCTACATGAGCAGGGCTCTGCTCTCACACCATTTTCATTAGCATCCCTTCCCTATTCCAAGCAAATAGCTTAATTATTCATGACAGGAACTTCCCAAAAGACCCATCAATTCTTTGATAGAGAACATCCACAGACAGTTTGCACACTGAGATTCTGGGAATCCTTCACCTTGCTGCCCCATGAATCCCAGACCCAATCCTAATGGAGCCTACCGTAAATCAGGCGTCCAATTCTCATTAGATCCCTCCCTTGCCACCCCTGGGCAATGCCCATGAAGCTCTGGGGGTGTGGACCTCCTTCCCCTCAGCAAGAAATCCAACTCTTCTCACCCACAGCTGGTGGCGGGGCCATGCGGGGGGTCTGACATCCAACCCCTGCATGGAGATCGTGACTGGGATTATTTCTTTACAAATTGCTAGTTAATAAACATTACTTTTCAAATAATAACATAGATTAAACATTATTTTATTAATCATCAAATGTCCCCAAATGAGAATAAGGCAAGAAAAAGAGGAGATTGGGTTCTAGAAACCGTTAAAGAACAGAGCTAAAAATGAAAACCAATATAGCAAAGACACCAAAAATAAGGAAAAAGGAGACCCAGTTAACTGGTAGAAAGCATTTCTTATCATTATCTCCCCAGGTATAAAGTGCAAGTGAGCTGGAGACTGCTGTTAAGAATCCCTGGATTGAATTATTTCAAAGTCCTCACTCTGCCTGAGTCTATTTCTCAATTTCCTATCCATTGTCAGCTGTGTGGATTTTTCATTAAAACAATAGCTTCTGTTCATGGATGACCTGTTCTGTGCCATAATAACATCAACATGCAATTGCAGAGGTGGAGCTGTCACCTGGGCCATGGAATCCTTTCCACCCCCCACCCTTCCAGGTACGAAACCATAGACACTCACCACATTAGAACCCAGTCTTGAGCAAGTTGTATCCATGACAGCACCAGATGCTACATCTTGTCAACCATCTGAGGTATTGCCACTAGTTTTTCTGTCACTATGGCAACAGGAGAGCCCTGGGAGCAGCCTTGAGGTATCTCCCTATATGAACACTCAATCTCCCAAGCAGCAGAGGTGCCTCAGGCTACCTAGGCCAGCCAAGGGTTTGCAGGGCTTGGGATGCCACCGGCAGGCTGTGGAGCCATGGGTGAGTTCCCTGGCCTGGCCGGACCCCTGGTAATGAAGATGAGACAGTGTCACATCTTGAGCAAGGAAAGTGCCTGACTGGGGCCAACTTCAGTAGACGTCAGTGTCACCATCCAGGACTGCTGGGCATGGAGCCTCTTGGGGCCGACATAAAGGGGACCCACCTCCACCCTCGTGCAGTGCACGGAGGAAGGGGGCCACCGAGGTGATGGAGCAGCTCTGATGTGGTAACTTTTGACTGACACTCTCAGGCCCTTTCACATCAGGTGGCCAATGGTGGCGCTGATAAAGGGAACATACCCAGCACTAAGAGGGGGCCTGTTGTGTGCCGCACAGAAGATCCCGGTCAGGAATTCTGATTGTAAATGGCCACCTTTGTTACCAGTATTAATGCAAGCCATCCAGCACCATCTCACTTCTTCTCCCTGACCACTGAGATGGGTTACTGCCCCAGGTAGCCCGGCACTCAGCTAGAAGGCTCTCACACACCTCAGAGGGGAGGTGTTGTCATTTGCACTTTACAGACTACAAAATTGAATCTCAGGGAGGTCAGACAGCTCTCAGTCAAGCTGTGTGTGCCGGCACCCCAGGCTGTCTGCACCCCCATGGAGGACAGGTCAAAGCTCCAGGCAGAGGCTGTGAGCCAGCCAGAGAACGGCCACCAGATACTGGCGTCCCTGTGCACAATGGCTACGAGCATCCCAGATCCGGGAGTGAAGCAGGCTGACTCCTGACAGAGGGGAGGGTGCTATCCCCAGAGCTAATTAGAAAATGATTCCTCTGACTAGAGATGGTCCAGGCACATCAGACACCTAGGCCTGCCTCATTCGCCTGGAAACACAGCCCCCAAAGACGAGCTGGACTGAATGCCTGGCATTGCGTGCATCCATTCTTACCTTTCTAACCCTGACCATAGAAGCCAGGACGCATGGGGCAAGGATAGCTCCTGTCCAGGAACTTGCAGAGAGGCCAGGGGCTCCAGGAGTAGCTTTCCTGTGCATGAATTCCTGACAGTTCCATTTCTAGCAAGAGAAAGTTCCTAACTGTCAGCGAACCCAGTCTAGGATGACCCCTGGTCACCCCATTCCCACAGAGACGCCGCAACCAGAGATGAGCAGATTAAAGTCAGATGCTCCACGGGCAACCTATTCAGTGCAGAAAAGAGCCGGGACCTGGCTTGCAGGTCCCACTGTCGGAAAGTGGCCTCACTGGCTGAGCTTTAGCCCCCTGGGAACCTGGCAACCCTCTACCTATGTTCTGGAGGTGACGAAGGGTAGCTGCCTTGAGGGCTGGGGGGAAACAGGACAGTGATCTGACTAGTCATCCAACCTAACACTTGGAGACGGAGTATTCACCCTGATAGAGCATCTCCAGTGAGGACCTGCTGACCAGAGACAGGGTGCTGCTTTGGATTTGGGGTGCAGGGAGGTGTAAGAGAGCTCCCTATTTATAGTAATAATGGACAGAGGCTGGGACTGGAGCTCATGTGGGGACACTGGACATTTTCTGCCCATCCTCAGAATCTGACACTGAAATGCCTGGCAAGTCATCATACAAGGCTCCAAACAGTTCTGCCTGCCCCAGGTGGGGGTGAGAAGGACTGGTGATAGGATGGGCTGGAGGGCTAGTGTCAGCTGACCTCAGGCCACCAGCCACCCTGAAGGCCAACAGAACCCCTGTTGCAACTTTCACCCTGAGTCCCATCCTGCCAGGCTGGAGGAAGTCAGGACAGTGTCACAGGGATGAGGGGCTAGCTAAAGGTGTTGGGCCTCAGTGTCTGCCGTTTGGATGCGTTCCTGGAGATCCACCAAATGATTTGACCAACTTAGAACAAGATGGGATACAGGGGAAAGAATGGCCCTCGCAGATGGTGATGGGGTGCAGAGGACACCAGGGGTGAGCCTGAGGTTGATGGGCGTGCCCCAGGAGCAGAGCAAGTCCCACAGACAGGGTGGCATTAACAGCAAGCAGGGGTGCTGCCTGGGGTTCACAGAGCTGTGCAGGCAGTGATGCTCTTCAACGTGGTGCAGCCGTGGGCCAGACCCAGACAAGGCTTCTTCCCTCCTCGTCTCCCAACCTGGGCCTGAGCCTGGCCTCCTCACGCTGCTGACCAGGTCAGAGCCCTACAATTGCCCAACCTCAGAAGCAGGACTTGCATGGGGAGGGGACGACCAGAGAATCAGCCCAAGGCAGAGTGGGTTCCCTGTCTGCCAAGGGTGGTGGCCGAGTGGGACACCCTAGGGTGGAAGGCTGGCCCTGCCTGCTGGGGGTGGAGGGTAGAGGTGGGAGGAGACAGGAAGAATGGTCCCCACATTTTCTAATCATGCAGCACTGTCAGTGAAAAGATGAGAGCATAGATATGTGTGTATATTATTACATGTAACTGCTGTATTTGTGTTTTACATACATTACAACACACACAAAGCCCTTTAATGGATGAAACAAAGCTGAAAAAATATTTTTGAATGTTCTGCTAAAAATGTTGGTCTTAACCACACTGGTTAGTACTCAGTTGACAATACACCTGTAAGGTAGTGTTTGCAGTAGTGACTCCAGGTGTAAATCCCTCTTTTACATAATTCTTGCTACTGTAATTTTGGGAGAGGCGTCCTGTGAGATCTAACAGACAGTGGATGTTTTCACGCTGTCAGCTGTCTTCTCTTACCCTGAAAAATCCTTAGTATAATCTTCACTCTGCAGTTTGGAGCCATCTGTCCCTTAGTAGGGGTGGGTGCAGTTGGATGAGATATTGAAGTCCTGGATCCCACTTAACTGGGCACCAGCGCCAGGGTGGGCACACACTCCCAGCGTCTGCACCAGGCAAGATTTTTATTCTGTAGATAAAAAATGGAAGTGGAAAGTTTTCCATGTGAACCCCCCACTTTGGAGAACCTGGACACAGCATAAAGCAGCCACCCCTACATCTCCTTGGCCTGGGAGGTGGAGGCAGCAGATGTGGAGTACAAATTGCTTGCAGCCTCCTTATCACTTCATGGGAATGCTGGACAGTGAGTCCCCAAGGACTCCCACTGCAGACATGCCCCGATTTCAGCTCCAGCTCCCATGAGATGAAGAGAGCATCAGTTCCCAAATCACTCGGCAGGCTGAGGGCTGATGTCTGCATGGTCGTCTGTGCCCAGGATTCTGTTTCTGCAAAGCCATCTCTGTCTTCACTGAGCCCTCGGAGCTCACCACATGGTGTGTCCCCCTACCCACCCCGCATGGTGCTGCCCTCTGCTTGCACCTGCCCCCCATTCATGCTCTTCTCCCTGTGCCCCTGCTCTCATCAGGAACAGCTTAGCCTTTCCACTTATTGTATTGGTTTGTGCATTTTGTTTAAACTCCTCAGGCTTCCATGCCCTGCCCCAAGGATCTCATCAAGGGATTCTCCTTTGGTTCCTCCTGTGATTAGCTATTCCCCAGGATGGTCCCACTGGTTCTCATCTCCTGGTCCTCATGCTCTGTGCAGCACTGACTTGTGTCACCAGTAAGACACTGCAGATGTGACTGTGTGTGACCTCCAAAGCTAGGTCATGAAAGACATTGTCTCTGCCTGGTAGCCTTTGGGATCCCTTGCTCTAGGGGAAGCCAGGCACAAACCATGAAAATGTTCAAACAGCCCTATGGAGATGCCCATGCAGAGAGAAACGGATGCCTCCAGAAAACAACCAGCACCCACAGCCCAGCCATGTAGGGATCCAATTTGGAAGTGGGTCCTCCAGCCACAATCATACCTTCAGATGAGACCACAGCCTGAACCACCCAGCTAACTACTCCCAAATTCCTGACCCACAGAAACCAGAAGAGATTTAAAATGTTTATTGTTTTATGATTCAACGTCTAGGAGTAGTTTGTTTTACAGCAATAGACAGCTGGGGGATTCTACCTACCTGATTAAGAGAAAGAAAATTTCATATTGTTACATACATACATATCTACATACATGCATATAGAGGTTTTTTTAATGGGATCATACTTCACCATATGTATTACTTAAGGTCTTAAATAAGTCTTGAAATCTGCACAGCTAAACAAGATAAAAGTGTATTTCATGGGCACATCACCATCCATATGGGTGCTATTGTTTGGGGATTCTCCTCCGAACACAGGTTCATGGACTCAAGTCCTTGCCCCTGGTGACTCCACGTCTTCAACACAGGTCTCTCCAACTCAATGGGCAGATGAGGAGAGAGAAAACAGGGGAGGTCACATCCATTTCTTAACCCTGTGGACCAGAAGTGATACGTGTTGCATCCACTCACGTGCCATTGGTGAGAACTAGCCACTTGGCTAGATAGAAGTGGGTGCTGAGGAATGATGCCTTGGCTGGAAGCCCCTTCCCAGCAATAGCTCGATTCCACAGAATCTTTGTGGTCAGCTATCTACCTCTGCTGTGTTCCTTTTCTCTTGTTTGTGGCAGACAGACTTTGAGATGACCTCCAGTGATCCCTGCCCACTTCCTAATATTCACATGCAATCCCTTCCCCTGGAATGTGCGGAGGACCTATGACTTGCTTCTAACCAACAAAATATGGCAAAAGTGATGAAATGTACATGATTATGTCACGTTAGATTATAACATCAGTTTTACCAGGAAACACTCCCTACCTGGCTTCAAGGAAGCAAGTGGCCATGTGGGGAAGATGGAGTATGGAAGCCCCTCAGTCTGACAATACAGAAGGAACTGAATGTTGCCAACAACCATGTGAGTGAGGAGAGAGGTCCTTCCTCAATCGAGCCTCAGATGAGATGGCAGCCCCAGCTGACACCTTGATTTCAGGGCACCAGCTAAACTGTGCCCAGACTCCTGACCCATAGAAGCTGTGAAATAAAAAATGTGTCTTGTTTCAAGCTACTAAGTTTGCAGTATATTGCTAAGTAGCAATAGATTGCTAATGTAGGCATCTTCCTGTGTCTGGGCATATTTACACCCTTTTAAAGTTGTGTGTATCCCAGGGCAGTGGTGCTATACTGCATTTAACTTGTCCCTGCACATAGAGATGAGCTCCATTATTTTCTGCCCTTGCACACAACATGCAGGGAATATTCTCCTGTGGATCCTTGCAGCCCTGTGTGTGTGTGTGTGTGTGTGTGTGTGTCTGTCTGTCTGTCTGTCTGTGTGTGTGTCTGTGTGTGTCTGTGTATGCGTGTGTGAGTGACTCTTAGAAAGCTTCAACAATGGGTCTGCACTTGGACAATTTTGGTATGTAAATGGCTAAATTGCCTCCACAAAGGGGCATGATGGTGGTGGAGAGAGTTTCAACAATGAAGATGCCAAGAAGAACGTTCCAGTTGGAGGGACTTGGTGAGGCCAGGGGGCACATGGGGAGAGCCAGCATACCTCTAGAGAAACAACACTACCTCCAAGAGAATGAAGGAGAGGGGCCCAAAACTACAGGTGGAGCCAAGTTTGATTCCACAGTTCTTGAACACAGACTGAGAAATTGGAAAATAAGACTGGAGGCTGTGAGGGATTCATGGAAGATTTCATCAAAGTTGGAAAATTAAAAGTTGACGGTTTCTCTCTGGATCATCCTGGGTTCAGATCCACATTCCTGGAGTATTTTTCCCCCCTCAGGGGAAAAGACAATGAACAGAACTTTTGACTTGATTTACCTTCATGTTCTCTTTGGAGGGATAATCTGGATGGATGAAAAGAAAATTATTGGGTGAAAATTCACAAAAGATTTAAGTAGGACATCCATACAGATGCATATGGGAATTCCATGGAAGCCTTTTGGAACAGCAAAATTCCAGTCTTCTCTTCTTGGTTAAATCTTTCAGATGTTACCTGAGTGAAGTCAGCCAGTCCTGAGTCAAGGATTTCGAAACCCAAGACAGACTGGTCAACTCAGCTTTGCCCCTGTCCCTGGCAGGTGAGCTGCTGGAGGTTTGCAGGCCTGTGCTGGTGGGATGTCTCCCTATTACTGTTCCACGTGCTGCCCCCCGACGGGCTCTAAACTGTTATCCCTTCTCTTTCTCCACCTCCCCTCCCTCCTCCTATTAGTCATGAAAGCTGAGAAATGGAAGAAATTGTTAAACCTTTGGAACCAATCGCTTCCACTTACGTCTTCAGCTTCATTGGACATTACAAATAATAAATCATTAATGATAATGTGTGGGTCAAAGGAAACACCCGATAAAAGACTACACAGGCTGTTGGTATGAATCATCAATAATAATCACAGTGTCTGGAGTTTCAGGGCCTGGAGCTGGGTCCTCTGAAACCAATGTGTTTAATGGCCCCACTCTCCATAAATGTTCACTCCCAAGCTTAGAAGGCACCACTCCATCAGGACAGATGGTGAGAACCCCTCTCCCATCCCATGTGCAGCCTGCAGAGGAGACCAGGCTGCAAAGAGAATCAGCTGAGGAGAGACAGGTTCCAAAACTACAGGGGGTCCAACGTGTGCTCCGGCAGCGTTTCTACTCTCATGGAATAACACCCACTATCCTGCCGTCTTTTTTATTTCTCACTGTCTCTCATTCCTCTCTCTCTGTCTTTCTTTCTCTCTGTCCTTAACCTTCTTTTGAGTATTCCTACAGCAGTAAAACTTGAGCCAGCAGTTCAGGCTGAGATAAAGTGGATGGGATACAGCACACTCACTGAATTTTAGGAGATTCGGGCTTTTTCTCCTCGATGCAAAATGATTATCTAGCTCCCTGGATTCATCCTGACTTTTTGCTGACATTAAGTGGACTGTTTAAATCTTTATTATTTTTAAATGACAAGTGTTGGAGAGGATATGTAGAAAAGGGAACCCTCGTTCACTGTTGATGAGAATGTAAACTGGTGCAGACACTGTGGAAAATAGCATGAATGTTCCTTAAAAAACTAAAAAATAGAGTACCATATGATCCCGAAATTCCACTTCTGAGTATTTATCCAAAGGAAGTGAAATCACTACCTAGAAGAGATATCGGCACCCCCATGTTCATTTCCCATTATTCATAATGACCAAGACATGGAAACAACCTAAGTCTCCATCAAATTTGTGATGTAAATATATACACAATGGAATGTTACTCAGCCATAATAAAGAAGGGGGTCCTGCCATTTGCAACCACATGGACGGACCTGGAGGACTTTATGCTAAGTAAAATAAGCCAGACACAGGGGAAAAAACAAAACAAAACAAAACAAACTGCAGGAACTCATATGTGGAATCTAAAAAAGTTAAGTAAACAGCAGCAGAGAGTAGAATGGTGGTTACCAGGGGCTGGAGGCGGGGGAGGGGGGGGCAGGGGAGATGTGGTCAAAGGGTATGAAGCTGCAGTTATATAGGATAAGTCTGGAGATCTAATGTGCAACATGATGACCACAGTTAATAATAGCATTTGAACACTGGAACTTTGCTACGAGAGTGGGTTTTGCACCCAAAACAGTAACTGTGTGAGATGTGTTAATTAGCTTAACTGTACTACTCATTCCACAGTGTATATGTACATCGAATCATCTTAAATATATACAATTTTTGTTGTTATACACCTTAAATATATACAGTTTTATTACAACTTTTGTTTAATTTTTTGTTGTTGTTGTTGTTGTACACGGGCCTCTCACTGTTGTGGCCTCTCCCGTTGCAGAGCACAGGCTCCGGACGCGCAGGCTCAGCGGCCATGGCTCACGGCCCAGCCGCTCCGTGGCATGTGGGATCTTCCCAGACCGGGGCACGAACCCATGTCCCCTGCATCAGCAGGCAGACTCTCAGCCACTGCAACACCAGGGAAGCCCTTTTGTTCAATTTTAAAAGTAAAATAAAATGTCCTTAGTTAATGTGGAGATTTCAGGGGCATAATGCAAAGCCCAAATGTAAGGTATGTGAGAATTGTGTCACTAACATACACTTCTATACATAAGACAGCCTAGAGATTAAATCTCGTACAAAACAGTGTTCCTGTCTGCCCTCCAGGGGCTCCAGGTAACCGGGAAGGTGTCGGTAAGCAGAAGAGGTAGGCTCTTCACCTCCCAGGATGAATCCCACAGTGCCCGAGCCTCTGCCCCGCCGGGCTGGGGGTAGGGCATAAGGAAGTGGCAAGATGACTCAAGTCCGTCTGTCCCGGAGACCCCTCCTGCAGTGGATCAAGTGCGGCCACGTCCCCATCCTGATGTGTGCTGCTCTCACCACTCATCTCCACTCATATGAGGCGGCCAGGATGACGCTCCGTGAGAAGTCTGCTTCCCGGGACCACCACTGCGTTGGGAAGGTTGGGAACAGACCCCAAGGAGAGAGGGCCTAGGAGACTTCCTGATTCATGGGGGAGCCCCTGGGACACCCACGCAGTGCCTGCCTGAGCCCAGGGGAATATCAGGAGGGTACCCACCCAGCCACGCACAGAATCATGAAAAATAAGAAAGGACTGCTGTGTTCATCCAGGTATTTAGGTTTGTTTGTGACACAGCAATGAATGACACAAAGTCCAGTCCAGCGACTTAAGTGTGCCTGGCTTGAATGTATAGATCCTTCCAAGAGTTTCTCTGCCAGCCCTGCCCTCTCCAAAGTGGCTTCTAGATGCTGGAAGGGCGGGCTGTGGGAGGAGGGGCCGGGTGCTCTGGCATCTGGAGATGGTTCTGTTTGCCCAGCTCGGTGAGGCTCAGGGCTACCCCACCCCCTACCCCTGAGAGCCCGAGGTATCTTCTCTGCCCTGCAGCAGCCCCAGTGAGCCCCCTGCTTCACCCCCGCTACGTCCTGTCCCTGTGAAATGGCCTGAGAACGCTGGCTGGGGCCGGCTCTCGTCCCTTCCTGTTGTCTGGTGCACACAGCAAACCTCCCAGTTGCCTAGGTCAGCAGGGTCGTCCCTGTTACTCAGCTGGTGTCCCAGCCCAGGGCCTCTCCTGTGGGGCAGCCAAGACCACGACTGGAGCGGTGCCTCTCACTTACACACTGGGCCCTGGCTGGGCGCGTGGACATCCTCTCTCTCTATTTCTGTTTCTCTGTGTCTCTCTGATTCCCTGTCTTTGTCTATCTCTCTCTGTCGCTCTGCCTGTCTCTCTTTTTCCTCTCCCTAGGTGTCTCTGTCTTTGTCAATCTCTTTCTCTCTCTCTGTTTCTCTCTGTCTATCTCTCCGTGTGGTTTCTCGGCTTGGCGCCCTCAAAACCCAGACTTCTGACTTGGAGGCTCCCAGAGCGAGGGTTCCGAGAGAAGCAGGCACAGCTGCCTGACCTCTTCCATCAGAGCCTCAGAAGTCACCCGAGGCCACAGAGGCTCACGCAGCATCAAGGGGAAGGAGCATAGACCCCACTTCTTGGCTGGAGGATTGTCAAAGAATTTGCAGGCATGTTTTAAAACCACCAGGCTGCCACCCTTCCAGACGCCCCAGGGAGTCGTGGTGGCCCCCAGGAAGAGGAATCTCCATGAGACCCAAGATGCTGATGGTCCAAAAGCCCCACACGTCTCCCACCCTTGGCCAGTGCAGCAGGATCCTCACCCCAGGACAGAGACGGACCTGAGAGGGCAAAACAAGTTTCAACAGATCCTCTCCTGCCTGCACATGGCCTCCATGATCTGCGGGGCAGCTTCCAACCTCCTCTTCTGTTGGGAGGTGACATCCTCCATCTCCCTCCCCACCCCGCTCTGCTGACAAACAAGATTTGCAGAGAGAGAAGTGAAAGCCACCTCAGTTTAAGTTAGTTGAAAAGGAACAAATATGTTTGTGTAAAGTAACACCTACTCAGGCTGGAATTTTGTAAAAATATTTCCCAAAAAGTGTTTTTTTGCTACAAATATGAGAAAGGTCCATCTCAGAGAGGCTGAAACAATAGTGGCATTTAGTGGTGTCACAGAAGAAAAAGCCAGAGCTGGTGCCCTAGCTCAATGACGCCATCTGAGCCAGACACGTCCTGTCCTTCCATTTCATTCCCAGCACAATGGCTTTTAATCCTCATGCTGGTCACCTAGTTACAAAGTAGCTCTCAGAGCTCCAGGCATTGCACCAGCATCCCAAACTGGAAGGAAGGGACAGGAGAAAAACCCTAATGAGACTCCAACTGATTTCTTTTTACCTCTCATCATGCAGAACATGTTCCCGTGCACCCCTTAGAACAATCAGTGGCAAAGGAAACAGGTATTGCTGTGACTAGTTTAGACCAAAGGGGCGTGGGAAACCTAGCTTCTCTGAGATGAAGGTCTCTCTGTCTGCTACATAGATAAAAGTTTGGGTTCTTCTGGTGGGAAAAGAAATGAGGAAGAGACACTGAGAAGGAAAAGTGTCTTCTATGGGGGTTCCCAGATATTTCAATGCTTCCTATTTCAGGCAGGGTGTATGTTTGGAGTTCCCCATTAAGGTCAAATCTCGATTGTCTTTGGAATTAGAGAAGGAAGAACACGAGTAGGTAAGAGTAGCCCAACATTTGAATCCCTCAACTAACATATTCTTTTTGAGATCTAACAACATAAAGAAAGATGATGCAATGAGTTCCTACCCAGTCACCACACCACAGAACCGTGCTGATGCATTGCTATCTTCCCAGCCCCTCTCCAGCAGGTAAGATGAGTGCCAGGTGGCTGGAGACAGGGCCACAGCAGGAGGAGAAGGAGGAGAAATGGCCCGGGGGATCGACCAGCTGCAAGAAGATATGCAACAGTTGAGAGCGTGTGGAATTACTGGTCTCTCAAGCTGGTCAAAGCTGTCACTAACTGAGTCCATGAGTTTCATAGCATTGGATTCCGTTTGACCTTGAGGAGAGTTTCACATCACATGGAGGTCATAAGTCCCTCCAGGATCTCTCCTCCTTCTTCAGAACCCAGTCTCACTCGACTGCCCGGCAAAGCCTGGCTGGTCTCCCTTTGGGCCCCATAGCCTGTTGTTGGTACCTCCCTTCTGGTCCTGAGCCCCTGAGAAAGGGCCTCCATCTCATCCTCAAGATCACCCACCAGGCACTTGGGAATGTGGTCACCTCTCTAAAGATTCACAGTGCACTGGCCCAAAGTGTCCAGGCCTTGCCCTGGAGCCACTGGGTTTACCCCAATTCAAGGTATCTGCACAGGGCAGACGTTCTCACAGCACCTGCTCTTCTGCCAGGAGAAAGCATCTACGCAAGGCAAAGCCAAACCACCTCCTGCAGGCAGAGTCTCATCCTCCATGGTGCAGCCACAAATGGGGTGCCAAGTCACCCACAAACTTGCCAAGTCCAAAAGCCCTCCTGCTCCCGTCCTGTTAATTCCCCACCATTCCTGCTCCTCTGCTCTCTGACCCTCCACCCTTGGGGAGTGGTCAGCCAACACAGACAACACTGAGCGCTTCATGTGTGCAGGCACCAACTCAGCACAATGCAGGACACAAACGCAGGTTAGAGACACCGGCTTCTTCTCCCAGCTCATCTTACTGAGGATGGAGGTATCACCGGGGATAGTCCTCAGCCACCTGTTCTCTGAAAATGTGGGGTTTTTTCCCCCAGATCTTGCTTTGATCTGTTCATTCCCAGTAGCCACAATCATGGTACATCTTTCAGCTAGAATATTGGACATCTTAGCAGCATATCCAGAATCTCTACTTTTCTTTTTTATAATTTTTCTCTCTTTATTGATATTCTTTATTTAGTGAGACATCCTTCTCATACTCCCCTTTTAGTCTTTAGACATAGCTTCCTTTAGTTCCTTAAGCATATTTTAAATAGCCAGCTTAAAATATCTGTCTAATAAGTTCAATGTCTGGGCTTCCTAATGAATAATTTCTATTGTTGGCCTTGTGTATGCGCCTTCTTTTCTTGTTTCTTTGCATGCTTCCTGTTTTGTTGTTGTTGTAGTTGTTGCTGTTGAAAATGCATTTTAAATAATCTAATGTGGCAACTCTGGAACTCTGATTCTCTTCCCCTCCCTAGGGCTCATGTTGTCATTTGTTTGGTGACTTTTCTGAATTTTCTGTAAAAACTGTATTCTTTGTCGTATGTGGCCACAAAGTCTCTGTTCCATTAGTTTCTCTTAGTCAGCTGATGACGGGACAGAGATTTCTTTAAACACCTAGAATCAGTAAGCCCCTCAGTCTTTGCCAAGGGGCTACACTGAGGGCCTCTCAGGTCATTTCTGAGCATGCACGCCGCCCCAGGCATATGCAACAACCTTGCGTATGCATAACAAACTACCCAATCTAGTTTAAAACAATACCAGTTTGTCTACTGTATTTCACAATTTCCTGGGTCAGGAATTTGGGAGGACTCAGCTGGTAAGTATCAGATGGGGTGTTTCCTGAGGTTATAGGAAGATGTCAGCTGGGGCTGGAGTCACCTGCAGGCTCGACTGGGCCAGAGGTCCCCATGACTCATCCACCTGGCTGGCTGTTGATGCTGGCTGCCAGCTGGGCGCTCAGCAGGGCTGCTGAGCCAAGCTCCTCCATGTGGCCTCTCCCTGTGGCTTGGGTCTCCAGAGCATGGACACCTCAGAGGGCCCTGACTTCTTATTTGGGAGCTTGGAGCCCAAGAATGAGGGCTTCCACAAAAGTGGAATGAATGCTTGGCTTTTTATGACTAGCCTGGGAAGTCACAGAACACCACTACAGCCAATCTCTATCCATTAAAGCAGGCAGGAACCTGCCCGGATCCAAGGGGAGGGGACAGAGACACCCTCCATGACGGGAGGCCTGCCAACAACTTGGTGCTATGTCTTCAAACTGCCCTGCATGGCAGACACCTCCCATTCTTGAGTTTCTGTGTTAGTGTTACCTGCCCAGAAAGGCCATCTCTGGATAGATCCCAGTCTATTATTCTCTGTCTCCTTCCTGGTTTATTTCCATACTGAAGCATGGCATCATTACATTCTCTTACTTGCATCTGTTCACTTCTAGTCTTCTCCCCTATCATTTTTTCATGGGGAGGAAGAGGTAGGACAGGAATCCTGTCTGCTTGTTCAGCCTTGTCCTCCCAGCCAGGAGCACAGTCGGTGCCCAGTTAAGATATGCAGAAGGCACGGAGGCCTATGTCCCCATGTATTGTGGCGTGGTATGATAATCCTTTGAGGACACTTTTGAACTCAAGTCTGGCCCAAACGTAGCCCCCCCTGAGGATTTCCCTGTCCATATGTGGAATCACTAAAGGTAATTGTGCAAATCCCAGCACAGGGATTGAGGCAGATCAGATATGCCTCACCCCTTATTATGCAGGCTCTTCACTCAGTGCAGGCTTGAATAGCAGGATCTGTCTTATATTTTACACAGAAAATAACCTAGTATTCTGTTTTTACCCTCCTGCCAATCCCATCCTCTCTGTCCCATTTTAGACCTCATATATGATGTCCCTGCTTTGGGAAAGGTATTTCCCCAGGTCTAGGGCCATCTGTTCCATCACATCCCCTGCTTCCAGGGCAAGAGTCCCTCCCAGTTGGTCTGAAAACTTCCTCCCCCTTCTCACACAGTCCAGGGAGCTCTCCTGGGAAGCATATGGGTGCATGAGGACTGGAGCTGTGACCATCCACTGGTGAGGAAATGAGATTCACACCCAGAGGACAGGGATCTTCTAGAGGCAGGACATAGAAAATAATTTTCTTCCAGGCCAGCTGCAGACTACAGAGACGAGATGGCCTAGTTCTGGCAAAGGGGATAAAATCCATCCGTTTCCAATTTCCTGTTCAGCACCACGCTTCCCTGCTTCCCTGCTCCCCTGAGTTCAATGTTTCCGAGAAGACCAATTGCTTCCGAAACTGAGCCCAAGGCCAGTTTTCACCCCCAAGTGGATTCAATTATTTCTGAACATCTGATGATCTTGGGGACCCCTCCCCTCCCCCCACCCAGATGGAACTTGGGTTAAGCTTCACTGAGACTCAACAAAGCACAAAAAGGAAGTGATTTTTCCACGAAAGGGTTCACTCCATGCCCAGGTCATGCCATCCAAGCCTCACGTTGTGTAAGGCCAGTTTGAGGTACAGCCACACCTCCCCCTGGGGACAGATGTGCCAGAGTCTTTTTCCATGTGGTCACTGTTTTCCTTTGTGGTATCCTCCATCTGAGACTCACAGTCTCTTTCCAGAGGCCAACATTTTGTCACCACAAAGATCAAAGATCCATCACCATCTGGTCAGGAACAGGCAGCATTTTAGTGCTGTCAAGGGAAGGAAGATGTGTCCACAATTAGACAGTCATCAATGCCAACTCCCGAGGGCTGGCATCTCCACAGAGAAAGTGCATCCATCCTTCTAATCTCCAGAGTTTCAAAATTGTCCATGATGGATGGTGTCTTTGAGGCTAAACCTGTGAGCAAGCTGACAAAGAGAAGCCCCGGTTTGCACAGTCATGCACAGTGACATCTAAAAGCCACCGATGATGGTGCAGAGATCGGGTTCTTGGGGGTGGGACTGAGCTGCATGGGAGCCTGGGGGTCATGGGCTTGGAGTGACAGCTCCCTCTGAGGGCCTGGGAGGTAGGTTCTCAGCAGCCAGCCAGCCCTTAGTTTTCTTCCTAAAGATGCTTCGGCCTTCCAGTGACATAGCTAAGGCCCAGGGGAGGGTGTGAGGGGAAGTGTCTGTCTCTCCAAGGGGCTAGACAGGGCTTTACAGCAAGTTATTCTTCCATCTGAGATGATTCTCAACTTTGGGAAGATCTGCTGGAGATGCTATTGGAGAAGCGTTTGATGGCCAAGTCATGGACGGACATGGGTGAGGATGGGGAAGAATTCTCTCTGGGTCGGATATGCCTTGGGTCCAGGCCAGGTGGGGAAGCTTAGGTGATTTACTATGCAGCCAAGCCCTTTCCTTGGGGGCAATCCCCCAACAAGGGGAGGATGGGCTGTGACTACAGCGACCTGCCTGCAGCCCATGCCCCGAGGCCGGCAGAGAACAACCCTCACGGTGGCAGTCCCTGTATGCAGACACTCCTGCCCATGAGAAGGGTCAGCCTCTCTGGGACCTCCCTCAAACAGGGCAGCAGCCTGCATACAAAACTTCCGGCAAGTCTTGATCAGAAACCTGTACCAGAGCATCTCAGATTCAGCTCCACCCTTCAGCAGGGTTTCCCAGGCTGGCATGGTTCCTCCGCTGGAATTATGAGATCTGCTGTAGCCAAATGTGTTTGGGAAATGCTGGGAGTATCCCATTAGTCTTCACCCCCCAGAATGGTTGAAACTGGAGCAGCTGACAGCATGAGCACTGGCCAGGACGGGGCAACGGAAACCGTGTATTGATGTGAAAGTGGTCTCGCCGCCCTGGAAAGCATCTGGCAGATTCTTAAGAAAGGAAGCACTCACTTCACCTGTGAACAACAACCGCCCCTGCCCCACCCCCCACCCTCCAAGGAATTCAACCAGGCTAAATGAAAATACAGGTAGCATGGGATGAATTCACATTGGAGATGAAATCCCCTGCAGAGCCCACTTTCTTCCTCTCATTCCACAAGGGAGAGGAAAGATGCCGAAAATGTAAAAAGGTTGTAAAGAGATGGTTCCCCACATCTCTGGCCAGCGATCTCCCTTCTCCCGGTGCTCCTAGGATGCCCATCACCCCAGAGCCTTCTCAGACCTGGATGAAACCTGCTGTCAGAGAGAGGTGGTAAGATTCCAGCACATAGGCTCTTAGCCCTGAGGACATGAGCTCCTCATGGTGGGTGCTGGCACCATCCCAGGGAGGAGGCCTTCCCGCCTCCCTAAAGCTCACTCCTGAGAAGCTGGAGCCCTCAGTGAGACGGAGGGCCATTCCCTGGGCCCCTGGGCTCAGGCTATCTGGGCAGAATGGCCCCCAGCAGGCCAGCACTGATGAAAGGAGGACAAGGAAGAATGTTCCAGTGAAGGGAATCTTGCTTCAGGAACCAGAAGAAGCAAGTCACAAGTAGCAGGAGCAGCAAACCCTCTGAAAGGCAGCACCTGGTGGGATTGCCATTCATTCCCTCATTTCACAAACAGGACATTCCCTTGGATATAAAAATGGGGCAGGGCAGGAAGAAAAGAGGGAACCTGATTCCGACTCGGGCTAGCTGCAGCTTCACACAATTAAATGAAAGCAAGAGTTGGTAATTGTGCAATGAATATAAACATGTAAAACATCTATGCCCCAAAAGTGTGCTTTTCACAGACCACAGGATGAATATTTTCTGCTCTGAACGAAGAATACATCACTACAAGTTGACATTTATAAAGGGGAACAACACTGCATGTGGTCCCATCGTGGGGATCCTCTTGGTTTCCAGGACTATTTGGGGGTGGGGACCAGCAGGGACTGCTCTCCAAAGCAGAATGGGCATCCTAGGGGTGGGGCAGGTACCTGAGCCCTACATCTCTCCTGGAAAATACATTTAGACTGATTGCTTCCTCCTCTCTGCACTGGATTTGTTCCAGAGCAAACTTTTGCTTCGCTCCTAATCTGTACAATGAACAGAGATGCTGCTTTCCGCATCCGTACTAAAAATCATTGTGACTCTGGCCCTCTCAGCCCTAAGTCCATTAACACATCCACAGGGCGTCTTTGCAAACCACTTTACTTAATGAGAAAGGAGAACAGTTTTCTGCCTCATAGGAGTAGCTCCATGCTGGAATGAGCCCACTCACTGCCCATTTCTCATGAAATACATCCAAGAACAGGGATTCTTCCTTCAAATCCAGGTGTGTGGCATTTATAGCCTGTGAAAGGTAATATAAGTACTTCAATGTTCTGTCTGAGCTAAGAATATTTGTGGTTGAAGAGGAAAAGGCTACAGATGGGAAGGTTCTTTATTAAATATTATTGTATTAGAGGGGAAGAATATTTTGAGGATGCCGGAATTTAATCCTGCTTGAGTCTCACTCACCACTTTCATGTTACTCACGACAGGCATTGGAGGAAATAGCAATTTTTCTATTATATACCAAGAACCCCAATACAGTATTGTATACCGAAACCCAGTCCCTAATGTCTGGCGGAAGCAAATTCATTTCAGAAAGCTCTTGGAATGTGACAGTTTGAACAGATTGTGGTAACAGATGGAAGAAATCACCATCTGATTTTGACATGATGCGGGGAAATAGAATTTGATGAACAATAATTAGAGAAGCCACATACAGTCAGAGAAGACTAGGTTTAAACAGTGAGTTCACTGTAAGTCAGAAAAGGCTTAAGCATGGAATGGGGGAGAAACCTCTGAGAGGGCAGGGAAATGAATTCTGAAATAGAAAAGAACTATTGCAAAGGCTCACTCTCTTTCTAGAAGACTGTGTGCTAACGTGCAACATTTCACACCTGGTATCTTCTAAGGTTCTCAAAGAATCCCTGAGCTCAACACATTAATTGTTTCTCTAAAGTTTAAAAGTCACCAAAGGATGCACAGTGTGCCTCGGGGTACATAGCTGAAGGGGGTACAGAAGGGGGCGTCTCCATATTGGTAGCCTTTTTGTCCTTCAGGTGGGTATTTTCTGTGTTCTTTTTCAGTGCTTTATGTATGCTTGAAATATGTCATGGTAAAATTTAAATATTCGAATATGGAGTTCATCCCAGTGCATGGCCCACACATGTGCTCAGTTGAAACAATGCCATTAGTCATTATTAGGTTTGTACATTTGTTTTGGCCATGCAGCTTGTGAGATCTTAGTTCCCCGACCAGGGATTGATCCAGGGCCCTCGGCAGTGAGACCGCAGAGACCTAATCACTGGACTGCCAGGGAATTCCCTAGGTTTGTACATTTAGGTGATTGCCCTGGTAACATAACTGAACTCTTGCAGACTCTCAGGAAAATCCTTTGTTTGGGTGTTTGTGGCTCCAGAATCTGTACGGAGCCCAGAGGAGGAGGAAAGGAGCAAAGATGCACCCAGTGCAGCGTGGAAGCACATGAGTGAGGCGCGATGGGAGGTGATGCTCCTCTGGACTTGTAGGAGCTCGGAGCCCGAGATTTCTGAAAGTATGATGGAGGGTTGCAGCTAAATAAACAAAGCCCCAGTTTCACCTGGCAGGCAAATGTCTTGAGTCATTAAGTAGTATTAGGTACATTTAATTTATTTAATTACAAACACATGCGGCATGAGACCATCCATACTATACCTAAAGAGCACATGGAAACCAAAAACATAAATACAAGTATCCTTGTAAACATGAGTTTAAATCTTCTAGGTGATCAAATTGCTCGGGGGGTGCACATGGGGGCGGGTGTAGGGATTCTGTCAGGAACGCAGAACCACCGGGGTGATGTGTGCCACGATTTCACCTTTCGCTGTGCAAGCTGAGAGTCTGAGGAAGGCCACTGTCTCACAAGCCCAGGGAGGGGCAGGCCCTGGGAAGGACAGATGGATGTGAAGGGGAAGAGTGCAGACAAGCTGGAACCCAGATCCCAGTATTGATCCACATGCTGTCCTTTCTGTCTCCAAGATGCCAGATTCAGCAATGTGGGTCATCTCAGAGCAAATCATGCACCCAGCCCAGGGGATGGAGAAGCTGAGGAAGGATCTGGCTGATGCTGGAGCAGCTGCAGGCCTGACCACTCCCCACCCCCACCCCATCCCGGCAGCCACGCCAGCATCTGGTTGGCCCTGCCCCACTCCCCTTCAAGCATACGATGTCTCCATGATTTACTTTCTACTTCCAAACAGTGTGGCCCACGCTAACCCCGCCCAATGTGGGGAAGCTTAGCTAAGGGGACTCCATAGCTGTCCATCACGTCATCCTATCCCACAGCCCGGTGGAGCCCAGCCTAAGAGCCATGTCCCAGACTCATGCCGCACCCACAGCTCTTGACCCACACAATGCTCCCACACACAATTAGCTCCAGGAATCTTTCCCTGTGGGTAAAACAGACCTGCACCTTCAAAGGCAGAGGAAGGCAAAGCCAGCCGCCTAAATCAGTCAGTCCAGTCCTCATTCTTACAGATGAACAGACAACCAAGAATTACTGGGCATCTGGGAAAACCCACAGTAATGAGAGAGAGGAACTGACTGAATGTGGAGAAACCCTGATAACTCAAGAACGGAAGAGAATGTCACAGAAATTCTAAGTAGATTCCTCAGACGTTGGAGAATCTACTGAAATCATAAAAAGGAACAAACTGCTATTGAAATAATTAGGTATTTAGGAGAAGTGTAGTGGTGTCTGCAATTAGAAATGCATGTTTCAAAATGAGACGGATTAATGGCTGGATACCCAGATGAATGGATGTGTGGACACAGAGTGGTCACATGTCAGTGGTGGAATTTGTGGTAGGTATTCATGTGTTCACCATCCAGTTCTTGAAACTCCTCTGTCTGTTTGGTAGTTTTCATATGAAAGTGTCGGGGAAGAAATGAGCAACCAGGAGGCTGGGAGAAGAGGTAATAATAGTTGAAAGGTGTCAGTAATTTTGGAACCTTGAAAATGGATGGATGAGTAGTGGTACCAACTTAACAGAGAGAGTAGGTCAAGACAGTTTTGGCATAGAACCCAGGAAAGTCTCGGGAATCAGAGACCTCTGAACGTGGAGGTGACCAATAACTGGAGAATCGGGTGAAAATCTAAGAAGCAGTGAGACTTCCACATCCACTCCCCATTCTGTTACCTTCTGTCCTCTGTGATGCCAGGGACAGGGGAAGGCAGGGTCATAGAAGTAGAAATCTACTGTGGGGGACAAGAAAACCCTCCGGCCCTTCTCTGCCCCAGCCTGAGGACGGGGAGCGGGCTTATCCCCACCCTGTCCAGGCAGGAGATCAGAGGGTTCTTTCCCAAGGAAATGAACAGCCAGAGAGAAACGATTTCTTGGCACAGAAAGCCAGGGTCCCAGAGAAGTGAGTGGTGCCTGCCCAAGTACTCTGCAGTGAAGTTCTCAAAGGGCAGTCAGGAATCCCTGGGCTGAAAGAAAGAAACAAACCAACACATGTAGGAAAAGGAACTTGGAGGAAATAGAGACAATCACGTAGCATTCAAAAGATCCCCCCCCCAAAACTAAAATTAAGACCTTCAGAGAAAAGACGATAGTGTATCCATGAAATAAAAACAAGATACTATAAAAAAAAGGAAACTTCAACAGTAAGAATGACTTCTTGGAAATTAAACTTCACATAGCCAAAATGAAAAAGGTAACAGAATGGCTTGAAGAAAAAGTGGAGGGAATCTAAAAGTAAAACAAAAGGCAGAAGGATGGATAGTAGAAGGAAGAAGTTAAGAAAATTAGAGAATCAATTAATGAAGATTAATATCTGAATAATGGGAGTTACAGAAAGAGGAAAATCAGAGGAAAGGAAATTAGTTAAGAATTAATTCATAGAGTTTTTCCAGAGTGACAAAACATGAAAAACACCCACATCTAGGCATGTCATGAAATTTCAGAGAACCAGGGACAGAGAGCAGATTGCATCCAGTTCCAGAGAGAAACAGGCCACGACAGAGTTCTGAGTATCAGGATGGTCATCATCCATGGTACCAGGAGCTGCCATTAGAAGAAAGCAAGGCCTTTCAAATGTCAACCTAGAATTCTGCTCTGACCACGCATCTCACTAAGGCCACTGGTGGGTAGGGGGATGCTCCAGCAAAAGGAAGGAGCCAACTAAGAAAGCAAGATGTGGGCCAACTGAATAGGGGAGCCAATCTGGGGGAGAGGCAGTCTGTACCAGCGACAGGAGGACCCGGGCCTGCTTCATGCCAAGATTGGGACAGACGGCAGCCGGCTCTGAGAAGCACATCTCCGGGAAGAAACGGGGTCACAAGAAATGAGCAGCATCTACTGGAACAGAAAATCTCTGTTATGCTGGAGGCATGTGCTCAGAAGGAAAAAGCATCAGAAATTCTGGGAAAACAGCAAGCTGAACAGTGGCATGAATTGGAGGAACAAGTAAAGGGCAAGGACAGGGTCTGCGCCTCCTGGCCTCGGGGACATGTCCCTTCGAGGTCAAGCCAGTGGCCCAGGACATTTCCCTCCCCGGAATGGTTCTGTCCGTCACTCATTCTTCGGGGAATAACAGCTACGGACTTGTGATACATGTTTCTTCTGGTTGTTCTGTTTTTTCAATCAACCTATATAGATCCCAATACAGAAAATTCAAAATGTAAAAAATAACCCCATGACAAGTGGATGGGGAAAAGAGAAGGTGGAATAGTGGGAGGAGTGGGATGGGCGTTTATTTCTTATTTCAATCAAATGAAACAGCTTAAAATGAGTGAGAAAAATAAACATTCAAGCCCGGCATTTGACAATAAACAGAAAACTGATAGAAGACCTCAAATAGCACACATATTTTTTAAATTTAGGGGGCAACAAGAGACATGGGGGTAAGTGGGTGCAAAGTCATCTCTCATCCCAAGAATCCATTAGCTACCGTCTAACACTGATAAATCAGGAAACAGAAACGTAGCACCTTCCGTTAGAGTTTACGGAGGTAATTAAGAGAATCCAAAAATGGTTTCTCTGGGGCTTGAAATAGGAGGCAGGGTGAGAATTTTCTTTAAAATGTACTTCTATGTGGTTGGATTAAACTGTTTTTACCCTGTCCATGTGTTACTTTGATAGCGGTTTACAATGAGTTTTAAAAGAATGAAGTAGGGCTGTATGCGTGCACATTGAAGGGTGTCCATGAGTGAATTGCAGAATGAAATTTAATTGTACAGTCTCATTTACAAATAAATAACAGAAAGCAAGAGAGATAAATTCATACCAGAACTTTTAAAAGAATATGTGCATATTTACATGTTTGTTTGAGGGGGAACAAGGCCTGGAAGAAAAAGCACCAAAATGCTAAAATGATTGTGCTACAAAATGGGGGGGGAAAGGAGGGTTGTCATCTCTTATTTTGTTTACTTCTATTTAATTTGACTCCTCTTGAGATGTTTGCATAATAACTTTAAAGCATAAATGATGCAGTTCTACACTGTAGAGGGCTTTCTGTTGAAATTAGTTTTCACTAGCATCTCCTTCTAAATGTCTCATTTACTCTTGCATTTTGCCTCAATAATAGAGCATTTCGCCTTGATTTTGGTTAAAACTCAATCTTTGCAAACATACTCTCTTTCAAGATGATTTTGATTCTGTCAAATAAAACACCACTGAGCACTTTGCAAGCAGGCATGAATGCTGGCGTTGGGGAGGGCTGTCCTGTCTCTGGAGGGGAGCATGTGGACAGCCGGATGGCGGGGGCCAGGACGGTGGAGGGTTTGATGGTCTCATAATGCTTAGACAACGGCCTGATTTGAAAACAGTTTTTATGTCTGTAATAAAAATGAAAATTCTTTTGATTTCTGCTAGCAATTCCAGAGTTCTTAGAGAAGGATCTTTCAGTTCTGCTTCTTCATATAATCTTTCAAAACTGGATCATAACAGGTAGGTTATTGTCATTTGTGGGCATGTGGTATTTTCATTCAGAGTGGACTATTTCCTCTAACCTGCTGGGGAAATAAACAACACAGTATGCTCAGCATTCAGTGAGTGCCTCCAACAGATACGATGAAAGTGAAGCTTGGAGATGCTGTGAGAGGAATGCTGTCAATCTCCAGAAGGCCTAAGTAAACAGTCGTAGACAGAGAAACCTGGGGGATAGAACAATGGCAATGAAGTCCTCGACTTTTCTCTTCATAGACTAATTCTTTGTACCTTCTAAATCCCTGATTAATCAGAGGGTAGTCTGGATCACAGAGTTCCCTGTCCCCAGGGTAGTCAAGGTGGGCATGAGATTGAGGGGCTGCCTGCAGTTCTCGGGGCAGGCAGCTTACCCATCACGTGGTCTGATCAGTGCCTGGTTTCGCACAAAACCTTCTGACACGTCTGTGTGTAGACAGGCACCACCAGGAAGTCTCAACACCAGGGTCCAAATCCTGCCTTAGAAGGACATAACCAGTGAAGAACGAACGAAACTGACCTGACCCGGTTTCCTGTCTGACAAATGAGGCCAGCATACCCTGCCTGCATGTTTGTATTGGGAAGCCCGAGCCCTGGGGTGTCAGGAACACAACTCCACCTGCCGGTGCCTCTGCCCATCAGGAATGATCCAGTGGGGGTGGGACGCTCGCCCAACCCTCTAGCAAGAGCTGAGTGCACCACCATTTTTAACTACATAACACTTTTCTTCCTTTTTCGCATTTTGTATTTTTGATTGAAGTATAACTTATGACATAAAAGTACAGAAGTCCTCAGGGCAGAACTCAATGAATTTTGGCATATGTATATACTCGGCTGACCACCACCCAGGTCCAGATAGTGAATAGGGATGGGCAGGAGACCCAACAAAACCAACCAAAGTCCTTCCATGGGACGCGTAGTCTGGTGAGAAAGAATCTTTGTCATCATTTTGAACTGAGGCTGCCAGTGGCCTTGTGGCAGGAGAGTGAAACCAATACCCAAGCAGAACCAGAGTCAATCAGAGAGAAGAAGGAAAGGAGTCAGTGAAAGGACGAAGGCCACCAATGGTATCTTAGCCCCTGGATCTAGCTGTACCTGCAGTATCTTTAAATGTAAGTGAGCCTAGAGTTTGAGCTGAATTTGTGTCACTTGCAACCAAGAGTCCTGTCTCCTTCATTAATGCAATAAACATGTTTGAGGGCAATTTTATACAAGCATTGTGCTAGATGCAGGGGATCCAAAATCCCTTCCCTTTAAAATGGTAATTCTTAATCTGGATAGACTTTGGAGGGTCCATACGGATGGAATCCACGGGAAAGAACTACATTGCCTCCCCACCCCACTAATCTCTAACTGGCATTAACCAATTGTATTCAAATATCAATGCAGGCAACAGAATGCAGTCACGTTAGCTAAATGTGCAACCTGCGCCCAGCAGAAATCACAGATATTTTCACGTCACATCTCAAAATACTGGGCAGCTTTGTCACGACTTCAGAATTACTAGTCATCAGGCTTGCTGCTAGAGCGTGCTACTCAGTGGGTAACTAATGAAGCAAATGGATCACATTTTGAGATATTTTGATAACCGGATTTCAGTATAATAGGTTTCCCTTCTAATCCTGTATTTTACTTTATGCATTTCAAAGCATATTCCGAAAAGAGGTCAAGAGTTCACTAAGCTCTAGGAGCTCAAAATGAAGACCAGACTAAAAGAGAAACACAGCAAGAAACATTTGTAGCGAAGCCTGGTGCAGGTGGTGATTGAGAGCCATGCAAGGTGACATCACAGCAGGAGGGGAGGCTCTGCTCTGCCCAGGGTGTGGGTTGGGAGGGTGGGGCTGGAGAAATGATGTTCCAGCTGTAATGCCTGATGGTCCTCTGCCAGAGGCCGGATGTCACAGGGAAGTGCTGTGGCTCGAGCAGCTGGTGGCGTAGGTGGCCTTTGGGGGTCGGGAAGGCGTTGCTGTTGCAGGTCAACTGAGGACACCAGCTCTGGTTAAAGTTAATGGTCAGCCAGGGCAGCAGGCCAGCATCCTGTTCTGCGTCCCCGATTTCCACTCTCCCTTGTTCCAACTGGGGTAGCACTCAGCGGCTTTCACCAGCCCTGCTCTCAGGAATATTTACACTCCATGAATAAGGCAAAGGAAGACTTGATAAACCATGCTTTTCATTTAGCAACAGGGAAAGTGCTGGGGAAGAGTGTGCATGAGGCCTAGGTTACACCCCTTAACCAGACCGAGTTAGTACTTAGTGCTCTGACAGCTAAAATACTGCTCGAGGCACACAGAACAATGAGGACAGCTCCAAGCCTTCATTTATATGCTGCTGCTGGAATGTAGCTTTCAAGAGACGAATGCTCCATGTTCTGTGGGGGTCCCAGGACAGCAATGGCACCGGAGAGTACTGGGGGCCCTGACCATTCCCTCTCCAGCTGAAGAAGGTGCTCTGATAATGAGGTGCCCAGTGGAGACCCGTGAGGACCCTTCATCTTACAGAGGCTGCCAGGAATGGGCCTTCTCTGGAGTGGGGGAAGGAACAGTGAGGGGTGGGGTGACAGCCATGCCATCAGCTGCCACACACGCTAACAGCGGAGGCCTGGTCCCATGCATCCCAGGAGCACTTTTCGGTCACATTCAGAAGGTGGGAATGTAAGTTGGTGCAGCCATTATGGAAAAAAGTATGGAGGGTCCTCAGAAAACTAAAAATAGAGTTACTGTATGATCCAGTAATCCCACTCCTGGGCATTTATCCAGACGAAACTCTAATTCAAAAAGATACGCATACCCCTATGTTCATAGCAGCACTATTTACAATAGCCAAGACATGGAAACAACCTAAATATTCATCAGCCAAAGAATGAATAAAGAAGATGTAGTATATACACGATAGAATACTACTCAGCCATAAAAAAGAATGAAATAATGCCATTTGCAGCATCATGGATGCAACTAGAGGTTATCATACTAAGTGAAGTAAGTCAGAAAGAGAAAGACAAATACTGTATGATATCACTTATATGCAGAATCTAAAATATGGCACAAATGAACCTATCTCTGAAACAGAAACACACTCATGGACATAGAGAACAGACCTATGGTTGCCAAGGGGGAGGAGGTTGGCGGGGATGGAGTGGGAGGTTGGGATTAGCAGATGTAAGCTCTTATATATAGGATGGATAAGCAACAGGGTCCTACTGTACAGCACAGGGAAATATATTCAATATCCTGTGATAAACCATAATGGAAAAGAATATAAAAAGGAACGTATGTATATATATATATATAACTGAATCACTTTGCGGTACAGCAGAAATTAACCCTACATTGTAAATCAACTACACCTCAATAAAAAAAAATAGTTCAGATATGTGAGGGGATAAAAGGACATAAATGTTTAAGAGAGATTACTCCTTGGTGGTAAAACTGAAAAAGTAAATAACTTTTGGTGTTAAAAAAAACAAAACAAAAGACATTTCCCTGGACCTGGGAGCAAGTGGGCAGAGGTTACCCAGACATCACCTCAGCCCCCAGGGCCCGTTTCTCCCGGGGCCACAGCCCTTTGCTTTGGCAGCCCACGTGCTAAGCCCTTGTTCACAGGCTTGGGCTCTGGGGCTGTACCCTTAGCTGCAGGTGAAATGCATAGGGCCAGCTCTTCTAGAAAACATTTCCTCCTTTGCTCAAATACTCACCGTGTTGGCGGTCTTTAAAACTGCTCCCAACCAACCACACACAAGTTCCACTGCCCACGGAGGAGCAGAGGTGGAGAAATGGGTGTTTCTCCTCATGTCCCTTGGGCCATGGTGGAAGCCCAGTGTAGTGGTGCCCTGTAAACTGACACAGAGTTTCTTTTCATGTGGGATTTAAATATCATCTAGGCAGTCACTGTGCTCATCCACACAGAGATGCATCAAGGTTCTGACAGGAAATGTAGAGAGACTTCACAGAATATGACCTAAGTATCCAAACATTTGGCATTTCTGGGGAAGCTGGAAGACAAATTGGTGGAGAGGATGTCTTTGATGTGTTTCAGTTTAGTATTGGAGGGGGGCAGGGAGTGGGTCAAAAGTGACACAAGATTACCATCCCTGTCCACAGGGTTCCTTTGGTTATTCTTCTGAAGGAGTTTAAAATGTCCCATAATAGAATGTAAAACATCAACAAGAACGAAAAGACAAACTGGGTCAGTTTGTGTGATCCGGATGAGTCCCTCCCAGGTGCTGGGTGGTGGGAAAGTGCTGTCATCTCATTGAATCCACCCCTATCTCCTTTATCCAAATGAGGAAACAGGTCAAGAGAGGTTTATTTTGATTGTCGAAGGTGCTGAAGCCGGAAGCATGGGCTCCGTGTCAGGCGTGCTCAGTCTCTTCTTTGCCTGGCCAACCTTTGCTTTGTCTGCAGAGGGAGCAGGCAGGGGTGCAGTTGCCTTATTAAAGACAGCGTGGCATGGTCTAACAGCTGGGAGAGGTTCCAGGGGTCAGCCCTTCTGCAGGTCCCCTCCAGCAGTTTACCGTGGTGGTCCCAGAACCTGTCTAGACGCTGGCCCTGCAGGACATGCTTCTCTGGCAGGCAGATCTGCCAGGAAGCACTCACAAGTGGGAGGAAATCGACTCTCTAATCTAATTTCCACCCATCTGTCCTCGTTCTGCCCTTCATAACCCCGCAGGGTAATCCTTCTTCCCGGACAGCTTTGCAAATATTTGGATTCCACCATCTTGTGCTCCACACATGGATCTTCCAGACTGAAGGCTCCCCATGTGTCAACTAATTCCATCCGTATTACCAACAACTCCTACAGCCTGCTGGTGGCTGTCCTTAGACCCCAAGCAAGGGCACCGTGTTCTGGATGAGTCACACTAGTGAAGAGCACAGGAGAGTACCCCCACCCCGCCCCAGCTCTGCAATACTGGCTTTTACCGATCCAAAGAACGGGTCCCTTCTTGGGGCCTAGGATGCTGTTAAAACAGCCCTGCCCTAATCTCTTCCCATCAAGTTTTACTCCAAATTAGATGGTGAACACAGATTCACAGACTTCTCCCACTGGAAGACAGCTTGGAAGGGACATCTCCCCCATGTCTTTCTCATAAGAGTAGCCAACGATGAATGTGGGCCACATGGTCCTGGGGGCTTTACCCAAGATTCTCTCCTCCATGCTCAGCAACGCTTGGAGAGATCTTCACCTTGGGAAGGGTGGGACAGGGCTCACAGGGTCACCCTGGAAGCATCAGAGCCAGGACTCAAACCGGAGTCTATCAGATTCCAGATTCCAGGTCATGATCTCTACCTACAGAGGGTAAGGGGGTGAGCTCCTGGCAACCCCTACCTGCACTCTTGGCACTAGCTTCACCATCTTAGTTTTGCTGGCCCTGCATCAGTGTACTGGCCCTAAGGCCTGCCTCTTGGAATGTCAGCATGGAAAGGCAACTGGCCCCTGAAGGGAGTGAGGCTCTCGGGCCTACTACTGATCATTTAGGAATGGCTTCATTTTAAAACTCTCACCCTGGCTCTCAGTGGCTTGTAGGTATCAGGAAAGCGGCCTCAGGTGCCCTGGGAGTGTGCCTGCAGCCTGGAGATCTATGGCCAGGCCTCGCGACAGAGCTCCCTGACTCCTACTCATGGGGAAATCCTGGCTCATTCATTGGGAACTGTACCCCCTTCTCTGGACAGCATCCCTCAGCAGGCCTACTGGCCAGGCCAGCCACCTTCCAGACCTGTCACTTCTTTCTCCAGGGCAGAAAGGTTTGGAGAAGTCTTCGGAGGGTACCTAGGTCCTCAAACCTGTGGGTTAGTATAAATGTGTGTCACCAGGGGTATAGCAAATGTTGAACACAAAACACACAGTTGGCATGGGGGCAAACAGAAGGGCTGCAGCAAATCCTAGATTGGTACCAGCCTGCTTCACCCTGGAAAAATAGCAGGAGGTTTGGTTTGGAGTATTCTTATACAAATCAGATTTGCTTGGAAGCAAAGGAGCAAGTGTCCTGGGAGCCCACATGCTTTGTCCACACAGTGTGCAGGTCCCCAACACAGCTGCACCAGGCCCTGCGGGAGAAACCTTGGAGATTTGGCGGGGCCTGGAAAGGGTGGGGTCAGGTCAGGCTCCCAGATGGGGCAAGCTGCTCCATTAGCAGGTGGTGAGGAGGGGGCAACTGGGCACTTCACCATAACCTGTGTTGGACCCAGCAGAGAACTGGCCAGGGCAGGGGTTAGCCTCTGGGAGCCTGGGGGATAGGAGACGAAGGTGGGAGATGGGGAGGGAAGAGGACAGAGGGAAAGTGTGTAGGTGGGAGGTGGTACGGGCCAGCGGGGGAGGGGGGCAGGGAGGAGTAGAGGAAGGTGAAGAAAGGGGAGGGAAAAGGGGAGGGACGGAGAGGCTAGGGGAGAGAGGAAGAGGGCGGAGAGCCGGGCGGGGAGTAGGAGGAGGCAGGGGAGAGGGGGAGGGACGAGAGAGGAGGCGGGAAGGGGAGGAGGGGAGCAGAGGAGGGGCCTGCGCACCACCCCATGCCCTCCCTCCCGCGCCGGCCTCCGCGCCCTCGCGCGCCGCAGCATCCCCGCGCAGCCTGGCCGCGTCGCCCCTCCGCGCCGGGCCTGAGAGCCGGCCGCCTCCGCCGCCGCCGCCGCCGCCGCCGCCGCCGCCGCCATCATTCCTACGCCCGCGCTCTCTGGGCCGGGCACCTCTGGTCCGCGCGGCCAGGACGCACCGCGCCAGGTAAGGGCCGTTGGGCAGAGGGAGGGCGCGGGCCGGGCAGGTGCGTGGGGGCGGCGAGACCCTCCCCGGGCCGGTCCCCAGAGCCCTCCCGGAGACCCCGACCCGAAGCCCCGTGACTCCTCCCCGGACCCCCGGACCCTCACGGAGTCCCGTTCCCGGAGGTCCCTGACTCCTCCCCGGACCCCTCCCGGAGTCTCCACCCTGGACCCCCAGGACCCCTCCCCTGCTCGGCTCCTTCCCTGCCCCGGCGCGCAGGTGGCTCGGCGGCTTTGGGGCGGCGCTGGGGGCTCGGGGCGCGTGGCCAACCCTGCCCAGGGGCGGGGGCGGTGCGTTCGGCCAGGCCCGCCGATCCTGTCCTCCCGGCCCCCGCCCCACTCTGGCCATTCGGGCCTGGCCAGGCCCCGCGGCTTCTATTTCTGTCTCCGAGGCCGCGGATCCTGGGCGCTGGACCCGGAGCCGCGCACTCAGACAGGTGGGGCAGGTCGGGGCCCTGGTGATGAATGCTGCAGGCCTCGGCTTCCTTTAGGGTTTTGGCTGCGTGATTCTAGAACAGCCAAGGAGAATCAGCAGCCTTAGCTCAGGGCTGCACCTGTTGCAGCCGCTTGGTGAGCTGCAGGAGGCTGAATCCACTGGGGTTTTGCCAATACAAACATGGAAAAGAGAGTTGGGTCGTGGTGATCCTCTTCGTTTATTTGATTTAGTATTGGAGGTGGGGTGCATGGGAGTCTGGAGGTGAGCAGTTCACCGAAAATGAGGCCTAGGCCTCATTGTCAAGGGCAGGGACCTGCTTTCTGGAGCGTTTGCCATGCGAAGTTGTTCTGCTTTTGATTTGAAAACCTCCCTTTATGTTAAGCACATCTAGGACTTGGTGACTGTGGCCAAGTGCCTGGCTCCCCTGTTCTGAGTCTATTCAAATCCACTAGGCGCCACTGAGCGGAAGTTTCCTTTCCAAGGGGTAAAGTGACATCGGTGACCTGTCACCTCATATCTGCCCCAGGCCTGCGGCCTGCCTTCTGGCTGCCTGAGGGCCGTTATTTGGGAATGTTTACTGTGTCCCAGAAACAGACTGCCTCGGCCAGTGCTGAGGCCAGGATTCTGGTAGAGATAATGCCCCGATTGTCACTTGAACCGTTGGTGTCTGTGCATAACGTCTGCAAGAATAAAGAAAAATAAAGCAGGCCTGCTCTGAGTACTCCAGGCACCAGGGATAAAACCTACAAGAATGAGGGGATGGTGAGGGACACGCTGGGGTATTTCTGTGGACAAGGACTGTCCCCCCCAAGAGGCTGGACCTTCAGATTGAACAAAAAAGTGTTTGTAATACAACCAGCAGGTAAACCAAATAAAGAAATAAAAACTAATTGCTGGCACTGAGAGGCAGCCCTGCCCAGTTCCACTCTTTCACCATGTTACAGGACCCCGAGCTGACATGGGAACTGACTCCCTTTGATTGTTGGAAAATACAACCTGTCAGAGACCCTCCACTGGTAACCGGGGTGCTCTGGCAGGCTTGCTCAGGGTCCCGGCAGATGGTGCATCCACCCCGGCTCAGGAGTAGGGGGCAACGCCACACCACACAGCTGTCCAGTGGGTCTGGGGGCAGGGAGATGACCTTAATGACTCCTTAATGATTCACTCGTGGTCTGTTCCCTGTGGGTCAGCCAAGGCGGGTTTCATCTCAAGTGCCTTCCCCACACCAGGCAGGGATGTCTAGGCCAGTGCTTGGGAGTGCACACTAATGGCTGGTTCTGAGTGAGGGGGGAGGACCATCCACTGGTGCCAGCACATAGCAAAATCAATAATGTGTTGCAGAGATCAATGGTTTTCTTGCTGGTCCTCTGTGCTTCTAGAGGGAGCCTGCCTCTCCCACACTGAGCATGGACAGGCCCAGGCTTCCCTCCCCTCCCTCTGGGTTCCATTTCTGGTGGGGGGAGGGGGCGTTCGGCCGGGATGGTGGCCAGGAGCCTCTTCCTAACCCCTTGTTCTGTCTGATGAACCTGGGGCCAGAGCTCTTCGGTTGGCAGGTTGGACCCATGTTCCCTCCCCACCAGCAGGAGTCCCCAGTGTCCCTGGGTTAGGCCCCTGCTGCTGTGTAAATGAATTGGCTTTCTGATTGTTCCATAATTAACAGCAACCTTCCCCTCATGCTAAGAATTTGTTTGATCAAAAGAACTCCTGGGAAGGTGATGTGGCAGGTGGTGCTTCCCAGTGCCCCCAGTCCCCCATCCCCAGGCTCTTCTGAGAGTGATAGCAGTGGCCAGGTAACTGTCCAGGCCTGCAGGGTGCTGTGGGGTGAAGCTGGCCATGTAAAAATATACAAATGAACTTGCCATCAGTTGACTGTTGAGGGTGGTTGCTGGAAGAAAGACTACCGTCCTTCCTGGGGCTTGGCAAGTGCAGCCTCCCCAGCTCCACCCGTGCCACTAGGGCCCGTGGCCACTTGAGTATGTCGCGGGGCGTCACCCGAGAGCAGGCCGGTTGGGCAGGCTCCTCTGCACTGGAGACTCACTCAGCACAACTCATGGCCATTTCAGCCTGCCTGCTGTCAAGAGGTGATGTGGGGAAGTGGAGATTTATTAAGAGGAAATAACTGTTGATTCAGTCAAGTGGAGACAGTGTGTAAGTGGGCCTCGCCTGGAGCTGGGATGGTGTTTTTCGGTACGTCAACTAAGGTGACCTTTGGGATAGGCAAATTGGCTCATCCCAGTTCCTTGGAGTGGCTCACTTTCCAGCTGCCTGACCCTTCCCGAGTGCATGAACGTTTACCTGGCAGGGTAGTACCTGGGCCAGGCATCACAGCAGCCCAGGTGTCGTTCCCCCATAACTGCCTTCCAGCGTGCCTTGTGATCCTCCACTGGGACATGGTCCCTTATTTGCTGTGATAGTCTCAAGATGCTGTCTATGAAAGTAGAGACTGCGTGAAAGTGATTCTTGACCCAAGAATCACTCCTTTCAAAAATTATGGTATTTATGAGACAGTTGGACATTTGTTGAGTGAATGATGATTTTAAAGGATAATTATATTCCTTAGAAACAGCATTGAGGTTACGTTGAAGCAATCTTTAGCCTTTAGTGATAGATACTGGAGTTATTTTCAGAGGAAATGATACAGCATTTGAGATCTGTTTCAGATCTCAGCACGGGTGGGGGTGGGGTGGGGTGGTGGAGGGGCAGGATTGTCCATGGTTGGATGGTTGTTGGCTCTGGGTGACCATACCTGAGAGTTCGTTATTCTGTTCAGGCCCCTTCTGTGTATTTTTGAAATTCTTTACCATAAAAAAGTTAATAATCTAAGAATCCCATTCCCCCCCACCCCAGAATGCCGTAGGATCCTTCACTTCATAAAATAGTTGAGGGTTGCTTTAAAAGAAGTGCCTGTGTATTAAGTGAAAACACTGCTCCTTAGTGTAGACTGTATGGAATGACTCCTTTTATGCATGTGTAGGTAATAAGGTGTAGAAGCATCTGGAAGGACAGACGCTGTGTATTGAATAGATGATGATGGAGTGCCACTGTGGATGAGTGGGACAGGCACTGTTCCAGGCTCTAAGGACATAGCTCCAAGTAAGAGTGACTGTCCAGCTAGCAGCAGGGGTGAGAGGGAAGGATGTGTGTGTGCATGTGAGTGTGTGTGCTTGTGTGTTGAGGGAGGGTTGAGAAGGGGGAGGGCGGGAGGAGCAAGGGGAACCTGTCCTTTCAACCCCATGTACTTCTGTGTGGTTTGTTTCTTTTACAGTGGGATTATTTTTGTAATGATAAAATGTATTTTTAAGAAGGGGTCTCCATTAGGGAATAGAATAGCCTATTTTAAATATTAAATTTCTAAATCTAAATTCTAAATGGATTTGACTTGTAGGAATTCATGTTCCTACACAACTTAATAACGGATGATGTGGCTTAAATGAGGCATTCAATGAATCGATAGTCACTGATGCTCTGAGTATGTGATCTGTGGGCCATGAAAAAGAGACATTGATACCCTGACCTCGGCAATAGCGGAGACAAGACCCAAACCCTGAAAATTAAACAGCAACATCATCTCTCAATGGGGGCAGTAAGCTGAGGGACCATCCTGGTCCTGGGCCGTGGGATGGGGAAAGCCCTCAGCTCAGACCCACCATAGTCCTGTTTTAAATGGAGAACCACCTTCCCTTCCATGGGACTTGGCCCAGAAACAAAAGCAAAGACGGTCCAGGGCCTTCGTGGGTGGATTTCCACTGCTAGTTGGATGACCTGCCACTGTGGGGCTGTCCCACACATTTTTAGCAGTTGCTGTTTTTTCTTTTAGTAAATGGTATGTTAAGTCACTTTAATCTTATACCAACAAAAAAGCATAAAAATCCTATATCTACAAAGTAAAAAAGTACAAGTTTTCTGGGATCCTAAGTGGTGTTTTTTTTTTTTTTTTCTATTTTCCTGTCCTATTGCAAGAAATTTGAGTTGCTTAAGCACCAGAATGTAATCTGCTTTGATCTAGCATTTCGGTGTTGTTTGGCTCTGATGCGTGTTTTGATTTTGTTTGCAAGGACACTACGTTCCCGGGGGCCTGCCCGAATAAGGGCCTCAGCTGGACCCCACTTTGTTCTCACCGTGTGTTAGGGAGTTTTGTTTGTTGTTGTTGTTTACTAGTATTTTCTGTGGCTGTGGGAGGGCACAGCCAGGCCTGCAGCAGGGTGGCTCTGCTCTGAGCCTGGGGTCTTGTCTGTGTGGCCGTGAGCCGCCTGCCATCAGAACGGGCTGTAAATACACAGCCCATTTTCCCATTGAGATCAGACGTGTTCCTTGCATCTTAGTGCTTCCCAGAGGCCTTAGGGATCCTGCCCAAGTAGAGCTGTGCTGTCTGGGCATTCAGGGCACACAGGAGGTCTGTGTCCTTTGTAGGTGAGGTCCCATCTTTCATCTTTCTTGAGGTGAAGGAATTAGATACCTTTAAGCCCCCTTTCAACTCGCAGATTTGTCCACTTCATGGAGTCTCACCATTTCCCCCAGCAAATGTTTATTGAGCTCTAGTTGCAGCAAGAAACCAAGAGACAGAAGGCTCTGCCAACTTGGCACTTATGGTCAAGTAGCGGCTGATGGAAGGCTAAGGAGAAGAAATAAGTCAGAATGTCATGCATCGGGGCCATAGTGCTATTGTGGGGTCCAGGTGCTCAAGGGAGACAGCAGTTTGGGGGGGTTTGAGATTTGAAATTAGGTGGCTTGGTGGGCTGATGGAGGAGGTGAGGAGTGACCCAGGGGGACATCCCAGCACACTGTAGCAAGACCAGGGGGCGGGTGAGGCTGGAGCGCAGGAGCAGCCCCATGCAGGTGGTGGGTTTGGCTAGATTCTGGTATGTTGTGAAGATGGAGCCAACAGGATGATTGGAGCAATAGAGGAGTCCAAGGTGACCTCGAGATTCTTGGCTCAGGCAACCTGAAGGATGGAGTAGGCATCATCCTGAGATGGTCTCTCTGTGGGCAGAGCAGTTGTGGGGAATTCGGGAGGGTTGCTGGCTCTCCAGATAGTACCTGTGAGCTCTGTTGCTGTCCATGTGCTGGTGGTGAGGGGCTTTTCAGGCAAGTGAGGCTGGAGTTTGGGGGAGTGGCCTGGGCCCGGCAATCAACCTGGCTACTGCCGGCACACAGGTGTGATTTTTAAAGCTAAGTCAGCACAAGATGGCAGGAGAGTTGGATGGATGGAGGAGAGGAGAGGTCCAAAGTCAAGGGACCAAGAAGGAGTGCTATCAGGGCAGGAGAAAGCCAGAGGTGTCAGGGGCATCCAGGGCCATGGGCAGATCATGCATGGGGAGGAGTGGCTGCCTGGCCAAGGAGTCCAGTTAGGTGAGGACTGAGAATTATCCTTGGAGAATTGACCTTAGCAACATGGAGGTCATCAGTGTCCCGATGAGAGGTATAGGGGAGCGGTGGGCCAGGAAAGGGGGAGAAGGAGAGCTCAGGACAGCAAGAGTCGGTAACTTTTTCGAGAATTTTGCTGTGAAGGGGGCGCTGACAAATGGGGAGTAGCTGATGGGCATAAGGATTTGAGAGAAGGCTTATGTTTCAGGTTTCTGTCCTGAAGGGAAGGACGGAGTAGAGGGGAAGAGTGATGAAGAAAGTGGGGTGGGGCCCTTGCCCAAGTCGTCTGATAGGGACAGATGGGAGGCCAGCTGTTCCCCTGCAAGCAAACTTTCATTGGCTCTAGTGTGCACTGCCCCTCTGCTTGGCCCTGAGGTATGCAGACAGGGGAGAGGAGCCAGGGCCTCAGAGAATGGTTATGGAAGTTTGTGACAGCAGAGCCTCTGAGTACCGCAGTGGGTGCCCAGGGGCGATGGAGCGCTCTTGGGTGGTGAGCACAGAAGGCCTGGAGAGCTGAGTTTGCTAGGCTCCTGGGCAAGGGGTGGATGCCCTCCTGGCTGAGAGGACACCTGTGCGGGGCAGGAGAAGGGCGAAGGGGGGCCAGGTCCACTGGCCTGATGGGCCTGGCCAGAAACAGAGGCTGAAAGTGGGGCTGTGTCCTCACAGCCAGAATGTGAGCATTTCCCTCCTGATATTAGCCTGGCATTTCCTATATATAGGCCCCATTCACTAGCGAGGACCTGCGTGTTATCTGCAACACTGCCTTAATTCCATATCCACTGAACGCTACGTGAATGAGAGAGAGAACCCATCTGCAGGAGTGGTTCCTATGCCAGCGGCATCACATCCCCCTAACTTGCCACAAGTGCAGGTTTTCACCTCTACCCCAGACCCCCTGAATCAGAAGCTCTGGTTTTAATAGGCCACCCAAGGCTGGGCTAAGCACAGCCTGCCCTTGTGGGCTGTACTCTGGAGGGCAGACAGGAGGACAGAGGCAGGGCTGTGGGCCTCACTCTGGATGTCCATTAGACTTGGGGTGTCTGCCTGTAGAAACAATGTTTCATTAACCAGTATTATTGAGTCATAATTTACGTACAGTAAAAGGTACTGTTTTAAGTACCCTGTTCAGTGAGTTTTGACAAAGGTACACAGTTATGCAACCGCCAGGAGTGGGTGAACTCTGGCCTGCAGGTCAAGTGCACCTCACACATTCATGCACCCACACCATCCCTGGCCACTGTCAGCCGGAGTTGAGCAGTTGCAACAGAGATTGTTTAGCTTGTGAGCCCTCCCCAAATTTCCTGTTGCCTCTTTGCAATCAGCCCTCCACCCAAGCAATCACTGATCTGCCGAAATTAGACTATTATGAGATTTGTTTCTTTAAGAGTTTCAAAATGGAAGCATGTATTGTAGACTCTGTGTCTAGCTTCTTTCCCTTGGCATGTTTTTGAAATTTGGTACACGTGGGTGTACCATGGTTTATTAGTTAATTCACCTGTTGGTGGATGTTTGGATTGCTTCCTGTTCGAGGTTGTTGTGAATAAAAGTGCTGTGAGCTACAACTCAACACAAAAGGAAAAACAACCAGTTGAAACATGAGCGAACGTATTATATCTCCAAAGAAGGTAGACAAATGACAAATAAGCACATGAAAAGATGCTCAGCGTCATTAGTCACTAGGGAAGTGCAAATCCAAACCTCAGTGAGATACCACTTCCGTCTCACCAGAATGGTTTTTATCAAAAAAAAGGGAAATAATAAGTGTTGGTGAGCGTATGGAGAAATTATAAATTTCATACATTGCTTTGAGAATGTAAAATGGTAGAGCAACTTTGGAAAACAGAGATTCCTCCAAAAGTTAAATATAGAACTGTCATATGACCCAGCAATTCTACTCCTGGGTAAATACCCAAAAGAATTGAAAATAGATATTCAAACAAAAACTTGTTTACCACTGTTCATAGCAGCACTGTTCACAATTTGGGAACCAACCCAAATGCCTATTAGTGGATGAATGAATAAATAAATGTGGTCCCTCTAGACAATGGAATATTACTTAGCTGGAAAAGGAATGAAGTACTGACACGTGCTGCAACATGGATGACCCTTGAAAACATTATGCTAAGTAAAAATAGTCAGACGTAAAAGTGCACATGTTGCATGATTCCATTTATACAAAATATCCAGAATAGGCAAATCTGCAGAGTCAGAAAGCAGATTAGTGGTTGCCAGGGCTTGGAGCAGGGGAGAATGGGAGCGACTGCTTAATATGTACGGGCTTTCCTTTGGAGCTGATGAAAATGTTCTGGAACTAGATAGTGGTGATGGTTGCATACCCTTTAAAATGGTTAAAGTAGTAAATTTTATGTTATGTGTATTTTACCACTATAAAAAAGATATAGGGCTTCCCTGGTGGCACAGTGGTTGGGAGTCCGCCTGCCGATGCAGGGGACGAGGGTTTGTGCCTCGGTCCGGGAAGATCCCACATGCCGCGGAGCGGCTGGGCCCGTGAGCCATGGCCGCTGAGCCTGCGCTTCCGGAGCCTGTGCTCCACAACGGGAGAGGCCACAGCAGTGAGAGGCCCGCGTACCGCAAAAAAAAATAAATAAATAAAATAAAAAATAAAAAATGCTGTATTCATTTGTATGCACATCTGGGTGCAGACAGGTGTTTTCATTTCTCTTGAGTAACTACTTAACAGTAGAATTGTGGGGTTGTGTGGTAAGTGTATCTTTAACTTCATAAGAAACTGGCAAACCGTTTTCCAAAGTGGCTGTATCATTTTACATCCCTACTGCTAATGTGCGAGCACAGTTATTTCACATCCTTGCCAACACTTGCTGTTGTCAGTCTTTTTAATTTTAGCTATTCTAGTGGGAGTTGTGCTGGATCATGGACATTCTAGTTGAGTATCTTTTCCTGTATTTAGTAGCTATTTGTATTTATTATTTTACGTTTTTGTTCAAATCTGCTGACTTTTTTTTTTTTTTTTCTAAAGAGATGCTCAGGACTTACCCTGACTCTTAGTTGAAACTAACTAACTTACCAGATTAACTAACTACCTACCAGACTCTTAGTTGAAAGGCCTGGCGGGCTATGATGTAGAAACAGGGGCTGGTTTTTTTTTTAAATTAATTTATTTATTTATGGCTGTGTTGGGTCTTCGTTTCTGTGCGAGGGCTTTCTCTAGTTGTGGCAAGCGGGAGCCACTCTTCATTGCGGTGCGCGGGCCTCTTACTATCGCGGCCTCTCTTGTTGTGGAGCACAAGCTCCAGACGTGTAGGCTCAGCACCTGTGGCTCACGGGCCCAGTTGCTCCGTGGCATGTGGGATCTTCCTGGACCAGAGCTCAAACCTGCGTCCCCTGCATTGGCAGGCAGATTCTCAACCACTGTGCCACCAGGGAAGCCCCAAATCTGATGACTTTGAAATTGGGTTATTTGTCTTCATATATTTGAGTTCTAAGAGTTCTTTACATATTCTGGATTCAAGTTCTTTGTTAGATATTTGTATTGCAAATACTTTCTCTCAGTCTGTGGCTTACCTTTTTACTTTATTAATGATATCTCCTTGGGACTTCCCTGGTGGTCCAGTGGTTAAGAATCTGCCTTCCAATGCAGGGGACACAGGTTCAATTCCTGGTCAGGGAGATAAGATCCCACATGCCGCAGGGCAGCTAAGCCCGCGTGCCACAGCTGCAGAGCCCACACACTCTGGAGCCCACACCACCACTAGAGAGAGGCCCGCATGCTGCAACGAAAGATCCTGCACATTGCAACTAAGACCTGACGCGGCCAAAAATTAAATAAGTAAATAAATATTAAAAAATGGTATCTCTCAAAGGGCATATATTTTTAGTTTTAAGTCCAGTTATATCAATTATTTTTAGTAGTTTAGGGTTTTTGTGTCCTATATAAGAAACTTTGCCTCGCCCATAGTCATAAAGATTTTCTCCTGTGTTTTCTTCTGAAAACATTATGGTTTTAGCCTTTACGTTTAGATCTGTTATCTATATTGAGTTACCTGTTAACTGGAAAGAGCTAAGAACTGAGGTTTATTGTTTTGAGTGTGGATAGCCAGTTGTTCCAGTGCCATTTGTTAAAGAAACTGTCCTTTCTCCACAGAATTATTGGCATCATGTTTGAAAAGTAACTGAGAATCTGTGTGACTTTGTTTCAGGCTCAATTCTGGTCTGTTTTGGCTTATTCACCATTGACCCTAGAACCACTCTGTATTCATGACTTGCTGTGTAGTAATTCCTGAAGTCAGATAGTGAGACTTCCAATTGTACTTCCTTTTCAAAATTGTGTTGTCTAGCCTTTGCATTTCCATATAAATTTAAAATCAGCTTACCAGTCCTTCTACGAAAAAGCCTGCTTCGATTTTGACTGGGGTTGCATTAACTCCTTAGATCAACTTGGGTAATGTAGAAATTTTAACAATATTGAGCCTCAGTCAGCGATCATGGACTACCTTTCCGTCTGTGTTTGCCTTTCTTCATTTTTCTCAGCAGTGATTTGTAGCAGTCACTGTAGGTCTTATACATATTTAATCAAATTTATTCATGAGTATTTTATGGTTTTGAATGTTATAAATGGATTTAAACATTTTTTATTTTCTAATTGTTTATTATACTATAAGGAAACACAATGGATTTTTATATTGTTTATTCTATCACCTTTCTAAATTTACTTATTTGTTTGAGTAGCTTTTCTGTAGTCCTTCAAGATTTTTGCACAAAGATAATGACAGTTACAAATAGGGACCATTTTACTTCTGTCTTTCCAGTTAAAATGCTTTTTATTTCTTTTTCTTTTATTCCATTGTCTAGGATGTTTAACAGAAGTGGTGACAGTGGGCATTCTTACCTGTTCCCAATCTTAGGAAGAAAGAACTTGTCTTTTCATTAAATATGATGTTAGGTGAAGATTTTATATAGATGCCTTTTCTTTTTATTTATTTATTTATTTTTGGCTGTGTTGGGTCTTCATTACTGCATGCTGGCTTTCTCTAGTTGCGGCCAGCGGGGGCTACTCTTCGTTGTGGTGTGTGGTTTTCTCATTGCGGTGGCTTCTCTTGTTGTGGAGCACGGGCTCTAGGCACACGGGCTTCAGTAGTTGTGGCAGGCGGGCTCAGTAGTTGTGGCACATGGGCTTAGTTGCTCTGCAGCATGTGGGATCTTTCTGGACCAGGGCTCAAGCCTGTGTCCCCTGCATTGGCAGGTGGATTCTTAACCACTGCGCCACCAGGGAAGTCCAATGCCTTTTTATTTTGAGGTTAAGGAAGTTTTCTAGTTTGCATGGAGTTTTTATCAGGAGTGGATGTTGAATTTTGTTATATGCTTTTTTTCTGTATCTGTTGAGATAATCATATGGTTTTTCCTCTTTTTTTCTTATTAAGTATGCTGAATTACATGAGTCAATTTTTGAATGTTAAACAACCTTGCACTCCTGGCACAAACCCCAGTTGGTCATGATGTATAATCCTTTTTATGTATTGCTGTATTCAATTTGCTACAATTCTGTTAAGGTTTACTTATAACTATATTCATGAGGGATATTGTATTCTTTTCCTGTAATACCTCTGTCTGGTTTCTGTATCAGGGTAATGTTGGCCCCACACAATGATTTGGGAAGTGTTCCCTCTTCATTTATTATTATTTTAAGAGTTTGTGGGCTTTCCTGGTGGTGCAGTGGTTAAGAATCCGCCTGTCAATGCAGGGGACATGGGTTCTAGCCCTGGTCCGGGAAGATCCCACACGCCGCGGAGCAGCTAAGCCCGTGCGCCACAGCTACTGAGCCTGCGCTCTACAGCTCGCGAACCACAACTACTGAAGCCCGTGTGCCACAACTACTGAAGCCCGTGCGCCTAGAGCCCATGCTCCGCCACAGGAGAAGCCACTGCAATGAGAAGCCCATGCACCGCAATGGAGAGTAGCCCCTTCTTGCCGCAACTAGAGAAAGCCCGTGCGCAGCAGTGAAGACCCAATGCGGCCAAAAATAATAAATAAATAAAATAAATAAATTTATTTTTAAAAAAGAGTTTGTGTAGGATTGGCATTGTTTCTTCCTTAAATATTTGATAGAATTTATTAGTGAAGCTATCCTGGATTTTCTTTATGGGGAGGGTTTTTAATTATGAATTCAGTTTATTGATATAGGGCTATTAAGACTTTCTAATTCTTCTTTTTTATAAATTTATTTATTTATTTTAATAAATAAATTATTTTAATAAATAAATTTATTATTTATTATTAATTTTTGGCTGTGTTGAGTCTTTGTTGCTGTAGGCGAGTGGGGGCTACTCTCCGTTGCAGCGCGCGGTCTTCTCATTGCGGTGGCTTCTCTTGTTGTGGAGCACGGGCTCTAGGAGCATGGGCTTCAGTAGTTGTGGCACGTGGCCTCAGTAGTTGTGGTGCACAGGCTTAGTTGCTCCGCAGCATGTGGGATATTCCCGGACCAGGGCTCGAATCCGTGTCTCCTGCATCGACAGGTGGATTCTTAACCACTGTGCCCCCAGGGAAGTCCCTCTATTTCTTTTTGAGTCAGTCCTGGTGATTTGTGTGTTTCAAGGAATCTGCTCATTTCTCCTAAGTTGTCAAAGTTGTTGGCATAAAATTGTTTATAATATTCCTTTATTATCCTTTTAATGTCTCTGGATTTGCATGATGTTCCCTCTTTCATTTCTGAGCCTGGGATTCTTTAAGAAAAAAAAAAAAAAACAGAGCGAAACAAAACCCCAGTGTCTGTCCCCACACCTGCCCAGTTACATCAGAATCTTTTGGGGTGGGAGGGAGGGCATGGATCCATGCTTCTGACAACTGCTCAGGTAATTCTTGTGCAGCCAGAATTGAGAACCTTTGACGCAGAGGAAGGAGGGGTTAATCTTTACTTACCGGTAGTCCAGGCAGGCCTCCCAGAAGCGGGAGAAGGAGGATCTGAGAGAGCAGAGGAGGATTTGGGTCCTGGAGTCTGAACACAGGGTTTGTTTGGAGAACAGCAGGCCAGCAGCCTTGGCCGGGGCTTTAGGTTTGGTGTGGACCCTGGTTGGGCCTGCAGGTGCGGAGGGCGTTCTGTATGTGCCAGATCTTGGAGTAGGCGAGAAATGGGAAGGAAAGCAGCTGGCCAGGAGACAAGGCCTGGAACACCAGACCACACGGCTTAGACTTCCTTCTCTGCAGGGTTGTTGTTTGTTTTTAAGTGAGATCTCCTGAGGTATAATTTGTGATCAGAAAAGTTCACCCATTTTAATGTCCTGTTCTATGAGTTTCAAAACATAGTCATGTAACGACCACCAAATGGAAATATGGAAAACTTCCATAATTCCACAGATTTCCTTGTGTCTCTCTGGAGTCAGGTCCTTCCCCCACCTCCCCGCCCCAGCATTCACAGATCTGTTTTCCGTCCTTATAGACTCTTCCAGAATGTTGTATAAGTGGAGTTATACAGTGAGCAGCCTTTGAGTCCAGCTTCTTTCACTCTGCCTAATTGTCCAAGGGTTTGAGCAGTAACTAATGCAATCAGATCCCTGGTTAGCGGTGACTCTGGCACCTCTGGCTTATGAGTTGGAAAGGCGAGTTTGGAAACAGGGAGGCCGTTATGGGAAAGGGTGACCTAGTGATATTTGTGGCAAATGACCTGAGAAATGCCTTCTATACCTGTCTCATGGAATCTTGACCACAGCCCTATCAGCCCTGTCAGGACAGTTCTTCCCTCTTTTACAGGTGAGGACGTTGAGAATGGAGAGAATAAGAAATTTATGCACGGGGTCACTCAGCCAAGAGGTGGTGGGACCAAGATGTGAGCAAGGGGGCGGGGGCCTGAAGCCTGCAGGGAGGTGCACTCTGCATACACAGCTCCTAATGCACTCACCGAGGGGTGGCCATTGGTTGAGGTGTTTGAAAAATTTTAAAGATGTGTGTACCCTCGGCCATGGCGGTTCAGTGTCTAGAAGTTTATCCTAAGGAATCATGGATGTAAAGAATCATTTATTAGAAAGGGTGCTGGGTGTTGATAAACAGAAAACCCAGATACCAGCTGAAAGCCCCTGACAGATGGTCAGGGATGAGGAGATACAGTTAGGCTAGCCCATCTCTAAAAATAGTAGTGTAAAATATGACTAATTTGCTGGGGGATCAACATATCACATCAGGTGCTGAGAACCATTCCTAAAGCAGTACCTACAGCGAGGACCTATAATTTGCCTAGAAAGCACTGGATAGACTGTGTCCAGAACAGGAGTCACATGGTTAGTTGATGATGTGGCTTTTGTTTCCTCCTTGGTGCTTGTCTGCGTGTCTCCAGTTTTCTGCAGCAATAAAGGAAAAATACAAAGAAAAATGGAAAAACACAACTTCATATCACATGTGCGGGTACACACACATCATATGCCTTGTGAGTCTGACACGCTTTTCTTAGACTTGTTATACCTGCCTTGTTTAAAAAGCAGGTGGGAGTTCTGTTTGTTGTACTTTTAAATGAAAAACATACTGTGGGAAACAGGCCAGCCACGCCGGCCTCTCCAGACAGGGAGAGAGTAGCTGCTTGGGTGGGAGTGCGTGGCTGCCCTGAACCACGCACAAGGGGTGGGCCCGCCACTCTCCTCCATGCCTGGCTCCAGCGAGAGCCCATTCTGACGGTCGGCATGGGGTTGGCTGCGAGGTCCTGCCTAGGCCCTGTGTGTGGTGTGTGCGGCCTCAGCAAGGCCTGATCCGTTCGTGAGTGGGGTCGGCAGCACCGGTTCCTGGGGGCTGTGGAATTACAAAATGAGGTGACAAGTGAAACATCCCTTCTTAGCAGACTTTGCACCGGGATGCACATGGAATTCAGTGTCATATTTAAAACCAAGCTTCAGAGAGGTTTCGGTGCTTGTCTAATGTTGCTGAAAACATTTTATTAGAATATTAAAACCTCATGGCAATCAGGGAGCCTGGCTGCTTTCAGACCCTGAGGGCGGCTCACGGTAAGACATGTATTTGTACTGTGAGGCAGCATACCTGCATACGTGTGTGTGCACACGTGCATACAGGCATGCGTGCACACACACGCATGCCCCGCTAAAACCAAAGTTTTCCTCAGCATGGCACTCACCCCTGACCACGTACAATGCTCTCTGATATTTTGTTTAGTTGCATTGTATTGAAAACAGTTTTCACCCACACATGGAAAAATATGAAATCCCATTTTGTCATCTGGCCCTACGTGCGGCTGCCTGGACATTTTAAAATTTTGGCATTAAGCCAAATGTGCAGGCTACATATTATTTTATTTCCCACATCAACCAGTGGCTGTGGTGCCCTCATCCTTGGTTTCTGTGAGTCTGGGGCTGAGTGCAGGTTGGAGCCTGGAGAAGAGGAGGTGCCCCCGCCTCTGCAACAGCTGCCATGGGGCCACACACGGGTGCCAGGAAACTGGGTCAGAGCAGAGCTCCTGATCCACAGAAGTGGATCCTTGGCGGGGTCTTTGAAACCTGACAGAGTGGCTTGGGTTTCAAATGTGAGATCCCTCGGGCCTCTCTGGAAGCAGGGCGGCCTCCGTTATGTTTATGTCCCTTCCCACTTGATGGACAAGACCACCAAGGGAGCAGGGCTTGGTTTTCCCTGGCAAACCGGGGAGGGGGTGGGAACACAGTTTTTAAAATAGATGCTCAGTGCTTAGGGTCTGGAGATGCAGGTCCTCTCTGGTCTGTACTGATGGCTCTGAAGCCTCCTGAACCGGTGGGCATGGACTTTCTGTCTGGGGAAGAAGGTACCACTTACAGTGAGCAGAAGGGACAGACGTCCGCTTCAAAAACAAGCGAGACCCAGGACGCACTCGCTTTCCCCTCTCCCTGGGAGAGGAAGCAGCATGTGTGCACACCAGCCCTCTCCCAAGGCCCAGACTTCTGCTGAGATGTTTTATATCAGGACTATTTTCAGGCCTTGAGTAGCATTTCTGTTGCAGTCCCTAAAGACAGGAAAACACTTTGTCCAAACACAGCCCCTTTTGTTAACCACATCAGGTGTCAGACTCTGCAGACCGCTGGCTGGGGGCTTGGGGAGCAGTGGCGTGGCTTCTGCCACCAGGGTGATTTTCATGAGCTTGGCAGCAGCCGTTAGCTGCACTGGCTGAGAATGGCTGGGCACTTCCCGGAGCAACCAGAGCCAGCAGGGTGCTTGTACCAGCCTGGCCTGTGCTTCTCTTTGCACTTTGTGCAATGCCTGTCTGTTGAGAGCTGAAGGAGGATGGGTCTGTTGGAAAGAAATGTGCTCCTAAGGCTGTGGTGTCACAGTTGTCTTCTGCCCAGCAGAGTGACCTCTGTGTGGCTCTGGGCCGGCCCTCCTGTCCTGGGGCACCCTCTCTCCAGGAGAGCAGCCCAAACAGCAGCAGCTGATAGACAGTGGCACTCACCCTCTGAATTCCAGGGTCAGGGTGAGCTTGTCGGTGTCAGGTCCCACCTGGGAAAGGCCACCTGCCTTCTGGCTGCCCTCTTTTCATGGCTGCCCATCACTGGCTGCTTGGCAGTGGGTTCCCTTGCCCCGCTCGGTGTGGCCTCTCTTCCTTTCCCACCTTAAAATGCAAGGGAAGGTCAACAAAACAGAAGCAGCAGCAGAACCGTCTGGCCTGCCCCTGCTTCTGTTTTCATCTTCCCATTTTCCTTCTTCCTTCTTCAGTGAGATGTTTGCAGACTTCACAGTGATGCACACATGACCTTGCTTTGCTCACAGATGGAGCCCAGCTGTGTGGTGCCCAGAGCACCAGCAGCCCCGCAGCCCTTGGGCCCTTGCAACACTCCTCCCCGAGGGTACTGTCCCCACTGATTGCAGCAGAGGTGCATTCTGGCTGGGTTTGGTTTTGCATACACTGGGTTCTGGAGCACACCCATGGATGTCCCTCAGCTCCTGTGTGTGGCTGGCCTCGGGCCCTGCTGCACACCCAGGGTTCTTTCTTCTTCCCCACCGTCCACCATTCCATGGGGGCCGTGCACCACAGTTCACATGCCTGCGATGCTGTTGGCTTGGTTTCTGGCTTGGGCCATTATGAATGTAGCTTGTGAACATTCTTGTCCCTTTATTCTCCGTTCAGGATGCCCCTGCTGCCATCTGGCCCCTTGGGGTCTCTCCTTGCCACCCTCTGCCTCTCCCCGCCTGGCGGGCCCAGCAAGGCTGGGTGGAAACCTCCCTGGTCATTGTAACATGGTGGTCCTTCTCTGTTCCACAGTTCTGTCTCACTGCATTGTGCCCTCTCACTCTGCTGTGCTGCTGTTCATGCCTTCGGTGAGCAGGTGACGTGCTCTGCGTGTCCCAGGCGCTGTGTTTGCAGCAGGGGAGGGGGATGTGGAGGGAGAGCACCTAGGATGTGGTGCCTCCAGCCGGATGACAGCACATAGGCACGCTGACGGGGGATGTGTGCCACCAGGGAGGGAAGCTTGCGTGTGGGTGTTGACCACCAAGGGTGGGCTTGAGGTCTCTAAGGTCGGGAATGCTGAGTCGGAACTCAAGAACTGCAGGAAGCAGCCGAAGCTGAGTAGGGAGAAAAGCTGTGGCAGTTTAAATAAAGTACATGGCTGTAAATCCGTTAGCACTGCTGTCGCTGAGGTGCTGTGTCTGTCTTCCCGGTGGGTGGCCTCTTGACTGCTTGGATCTTGGAGCCCTGAGATGCCAAGTAAGGGTCTGATGGCCCTGCGGCTGCCATGCTGTGAGGAAGCCCAACCCCCAAAGGCCACGTAGCACTGGGACTGCAGTGGGCAGTCCTGGTCTCTGCACCCTCATCGCTAGGACCCTGATGTGAGGGGATCGGCCGTCACATGATCGCAGCCCTTGGCCATCAGGACTCCAGCCGGGCCCTCAGACGTTGGAGCGCAGACAAGAGTCCCTGCTGGGGCCCGTTGGGACTCCCGGCTCACAGAACCGTTGAGCGTGGGGAAATGTCTTGGGCCACCGAATCCAGGGTGGTTTGTTACACTGTAGTGGTGGCTGGAACAGAGTGGTGGCTCCCCAGAAAGCGGGCAGGGCCTGCGGGTCGGGTGGGGTTAGCCTGGGACACAGGTGCTGGGTCAGAACCATAACGGGTACAGTAATGGTAATTACTTGAATTTCATCCTGCGGTTTTTCATTGTCTTTGTAGCAAGGAGGCCTTCTGCCTTTTCCATAAACTGACTGTGAAGGAAAACATGCTTACACTTCATAGAATCACGGTGTGCATGCATGTTTCCTAGGGTCACCGTAAGAAAGCTTCACAAAATGGGTGGCTTAGACAACAGGAATTTATCTTCTCCTAGTCCTGGCAGCCAGGAGTCCAAAATCAAGGTGTTGGCAGGGCTGTGCTCCTTCTGGAGGCTCTGGGATAGGACGCTTCCTGCCTCTTCCAGCTTCTCTTGGCTCCACGTGTCCCTTGGCTTGTGGCCACATCACTCCAAAATCTGTCTCCATCTTCACGTGGCCTTCGTCCTTGTGTCTCTCGTCCATGTATCTCTTATAAGGACCTTTGTCAGTGGATTTAGGGCCCACCTAGGTGACCCAGGATGATCTCCTCTTAACTCCATGATCTGAATTATTGATACGTCTGCAAATATTTTTCCAAATAATGTCACATTCACAGGCTCTGAGTCAACGTTCTTTGCAAGCTACTGGAGCACATGAGAAGGCAAGAGAAGTACTGAGTGGGGCTGGAAGGAGGCGGGTGGCCCTGGTGGGGTGGGGACTGGCCTGGTGGCTGGGTGCAGAGGGAGGGGGTGTGGCCTGGGGCTGGCAGGCATTCACCTTCTCCAGGATATAGTTCAGCGAGGCTTTATCAGCAGGAAAATGGAAACTGCGGCTGCTTTCTGCATTCGTGGGAAGTTATAGAAATGAGAGTGTGGTGGAAACTTGCTGCTTTGTTAAATAATTTTGCATTGACTCAGAGGGGAAACAGGAAAGGGCCTTCTATCTTTTTATGTGGGTTTTTATCTCTGCTGCTGGAACCTTTTCTTTTAAGTAGCTTTTCTACAAAAATACCCGTTGAATCTTTAGTGTGAACAGGAAGTCAGATATGCTGACTAACTTTTCCTTTATTTTAATGGAGTTTTTATTGTTTTGAAAATGAAGAAAGAAAGCAAAGAGTAAAAGCGACCTCCTCGTGCCCAGGGTATATGCCACTGCCAGCTGCATTTCTGAGGTCTTCTCTGTGCCATTTACATACACACATATGTGTGTGCACACACATGTACACACGCACATAGATGGTGGTTTCCCAAAGATGTGGTCACACCTTAGAGGGTTTTGCAACTCACTTTTTTCACTCAGCACTGTGGCATTGACGCACGTGCTCTGCATTGCACCATGAAGCTGTGCACGAGTCTCTGAGGACAGTGTACCCTGTGTCCCTTACCCCATGGCGGAAATTTGGGTGTCTCTCTAGTCGGCCACATCCATGACAGTTTTTCTTGGTGTACTCCAGTGAGTATTTGAATAGGAGTCTTAGAATGGAAATATTTGAGTCAAAGGGTGTATGCATTTTTAATTTTGACCCGAGTGGCTGGGCTGTCTGCCAGGACAGCACTGTGCCCCCGAAGCTCACAAGAGTCTCTCTTCCCCCTCACCTCCCCGCCCCGGAGCATTACCAGTGTGTTTAGTCCTCACCAGTGTGATCAGGAGAAGGGTAGGTCATGGGTCTCTGACCCCATTGCTTGTTTGTGGTTTATTAGTTGTTTGCATTTTCTCCTTGAAGCACCTGACCTTGGTCTTTATCCACTTTATTATTCACTTTAATAGAAATTAAGCTGTTGTTCTTTCACTGATTTTATTGATTTGGGGAATTCCTTTCATTTTAGAGTATTCTGGAAAAGAAAAGCCTATTTACAAGCATTGCATCCATAAGCTTTTTAACAGATACAAATGAACTTTGATTGGAGACCCGTGGGACCATCACCTGCTTCTGTGGTTCGTCTGGGGGGTGGGGGTGACCTGAGGGGTCCGAGCCTTTCATGTCCATTGCTCTGGGACAGGCATGGGTCTGCTTTGGTTGTGCCAGCCTGGCCACCTGCCTGCAGGACATGCAATGGCCCCCATGAATGGTGGGGCCCAAAAAAGAAATTGGTGATATTTGGAATTGGCTGTGTGTGTGTTCGTGTGCATGTGTGCCTGTGTGTGTGCATGTATTCCTGAAAAATAGTGCACAGCAGAACTGGAGATTTGCATTCCAAAAGGTTTTCATGGATTTAGGAGTGTCTGCTCACTAGGAGGCTTATAGAACTAGTTTTCTATATATCATTTTGATTGTATTTTTAGCCAGATGATAAAACTCACCTCCCCACACCCCCTCCACACTTCTTGCTTGTTTAGAATGACAATGCACAAGTGAAAATTCATCAAAATGTCATAAGTAATGCAGCATGTTTTCCTGGGAGGCAGTTATGCGCCCCAGATAGATGTTGGGCAGTGTGTCCTATTCGCACACATGGCTTTTCACTGGACCCTTCATAGGGTGCTGTGTGCTCATAGAGGCTTTCTCTCCACAGTAATGTTCTGCTCCAGAGCGGGGGTGGCCCAGGCTGGGTGGCATCTCGGAAGCTGTGGCCCTGATTGTATCAGTCAAGGTTCTCCAGAGAAACAGAACTAGTGATATGTGTGTGTGTGTGTGTGTGTGTGTGTGTGTGTACATATAGAGAGAGGTTTATTCTAAGGACTTGGCTTTTGTGACTGGGGAGGCTGGCAAGTCTGAAACCTGCAGGGAAGGCTGGAGACTCAGGCTGCCTGGAGGCAGAATCCCTCTTTCTTGGCGGAAGATCAGTGGTTTTTCTACTAAGACCTTCAACAGATTGGATGAGGCCCACCCAGATTATGGAGGGTAATCAGCTTTACTCAAAAGTCTACCAATTTAAATGGTGATGCCATTCAAAAAATACCTTCACAGAAGCCTCTGGAATAATTTGGCCAAGTATCTGGGCATCGTGGCCCAGCCCGGTTGACATGTAAAATTAACCGTCCTGATCAACACCCCCAAGTGCCTCAACCCCATGGTGGGTTATAGATTAGGTACATGAGCTTGTTTAGGGTGTACAAGGACAAGGGGTAGCCTGCTCCCTGAGCAGACAGGGGCTTGTGGCTCGTCCCCAGGGGCCACGGGGCCCAGTGCCAGTGTGGAGGAAGGTAACGTTTCTTGCATTCTGATGGTGCTGGGAGCACAGCTCTGGCCTGGCGTAGGCTGAGCCCCATACTTGCTGCCTTGGGGCCTCATTGGGACTGCTCCTTCATTCCGTCACCTCTGGCCCCATGTTTAGGCCTGAGTGACTCCCTAGGTGCCTCTGGAGAGGATACTTGTCATCCTCTTGCTATAAAATGCTTCATTTCCTGACATGGACATGGTGGAAGTGTTTATTAGCTGAAAGGCTTGGTGCTCCGCATCTTGGTGTTTTCTTTTTCCAGCAGAAACCCTTGTTCGGGTCATGGTCTGGCTGTCCTTTCCTGTCCTCCATGCCGCTGAAGTTGACCTGTCCGCCTGGCATGTTCTTATCGGGCCTCTTGGCTGTGCTGTTTTTGTTTTTTTTTTGCGATACGCGGGCCTCTCACTGTTGTGGCCTCTGCCGTTGCGGAGCACAGGCTCCGGACGCGCAGGCTCAGTGGCCATGGCTCACGGGCCCAGCCACTCCGCGGCATGTGGGATCCTCCCGGACTGGGCCACGAACCTGCGTCCCCTGCATCAGCAGGCGGACTCCCAACCACTGCGCCACCAGGGAAGCCCTTGGCTGTGCTGTTAATTGGACGATAAATAATCACAGTGAAACAGAAGAAAAGCAGTGTAGTGTCTCCAGGCAGGCTTGGCCTGGTCCTCCAGTTTCTGTAGGCTTGGAAATGACCTGCTTGGTGGATAAGGGAAGGGAGACAGACCAACAGGAGCTCTGCAGGGTTCCCCAAATTGACGAAGGAAGATGGCTCTTCTCATTCTTTTCAATCGGGTGCGCTGTTTGAGGCTAATGAATGAATGAATGAATGCATGGATGGGAGAGTGGGCTGGTCCCAGAGGTGGAAGGGCTTAGGGTGGCAGGCCGGAGCCCGAGGGGCATGGGTGCCAGGGCTGTGACCCAGGGTTGGGTGGCAGGAGGGAACGTCAGTTCTGGCCCTGGCACTCGGTGTGTCTGGTGGCTTCTCACACACCTCTGAGCTGGCTGAGGCTCAGAGAGGGACGTCACTAGGTTCCCGGGGACCCGCAATCTCTCCTTGCCTCTGGGTGTGTGGGGCACAGTGCGGGCACAGCTGCCCCCAGGCCTCTGAAGCTTCCCACAAAGCCTCTTGTCTCGCTATTTGTGAGAAAAGTGTGGCCCACCTTGGCAGCCAGGGGCATGCCTGAGCGTGCGGCTCTCCTGGTGCTCAGGCGCTGTCGGGCCTCTGTGGTACCCAAGCCTGACCCTCTTCCAACCCGGGAGGCCAGCTGGGATGCCAGTTGGGATGCCAGAGAGCTGGCACTGGAGACGCCTGGTGACAGCGGTGAGTGCCAGAGCAGTGTGGCAGCTCTGCCTCCCCCTGCCCCCAGGTCCTAAAGCACCAGCTGTTCCTCTCAGAAGCGCCTTCTGGAACTTCTTAGGGTGGCCCGGTGGGGCATCCGGGGGCTCCCCAGTGACAGACCTGAGACCAGTTCTCTGGTCTTGACACCCTGTGGAAAGGTTAGCCAAGAGGGATGTGTCAGTGAACAAACATTCTTTCTGCCTTTTTTCTCTTCTTTGAGGGACATAGGTCTGCTGGTAGGGGCTTGGGAAACCAGCGGCTTGATCGTTTTTCATTTTTCAGCCCTGTCCTCAGTCAGGATGTTCTGGGAATCAAACTGGAAATAGATGACGAAGTGTATGTAGTTTTTCAAAAATGGTCCATGTCTGCTGAAGCTTGTGTTCTGCAGGGAAGATTAATGGTTAGAGGCCTAACCACAGAGAAGGAAAGAGAAGCTAATTTAAACAGTTTACAGAGATTATTTACTTGGCTCTCTCATCTGTGTACACAAAGGAATATTGCTAGAAACTAAGAACTTGGAAACACTCAGATAGGTTTTTATTTTGTTTGTCTAGCATAATCCTTGTGGTGTTCTTATCTGGATCAAAATGCCAATGATTTCTTGACTCAACCACCAACATGGAGTTTAAACGAGGGTTAATTACCATTCAGAAGCTTGTGATGCAAGCTCGTGAGCTGGGCGAATGAGTCAGGTTGTGTTTGTTTTTGGTGTTTACTGATGCCAGGTATCTAGAAGCTGCAGTTTGCATTTGGACATCATTGGGGTTCAGTCTGTTGTCAGCCAGTGGGAGTGGTGGGAGGACCCTGCCCAGAAGCTGCAAAGCGGCTAGAACTTTTCTGAATCAGGAGCATGGGCCGGACAGTGCAGCTTCCAGGACCCAGAAATACTGCCATGGGGGTGTAACCCCCCTTCTTTCTCTGCCCTCTTCCCTTCGTGATCTCAAGGAGGAGATGAGGAACAGGGTCCAAACTTGTCACTGACTGATTGGGCCAGAGTCTCCATTGCCCTCTGTCTACATGCAGGTCTGTTTAAGGTTCTGATCAGCTCAGATATGGCTAAAAGTGCAAAATGCTTCTTCAGACGATCGATGTATTTTACCGACTTTTTGGTTGCCTCTCGTGGGAAGCAAAAGCATGATTCTTTGAAAGTCCAAAGGATTGGACAAGTTGACTCAGGGTCTCTGTCTGGTTTGTGATCACAGTATGAACAGACCCTGTCCCATGTGTAACGGAGCCTGCGTGCACGGTTCATGCAGGGAAAGTCTGGAAGCCGCACTCCAAACCAAGCAGCACAAGTCTGCAGAGAGTGATCCGCAGTTAAAGCTTTAACTTCCTGCTTTTAGAACTCCCTTTTATTGTTTTATTTTCATACAAGTACACTTTTGTAAATCTACTTTTCTGATAAAGTTGTTTTAAAATAGAATTTACCATTTTAACCACTCTTAAGTGTGCAGTTCAGTGGCATTAAGTACAGTCACACTGTTGTGCAGCCATCACCACCGTCCACTTCAGAACTTTTTCATCTTCCCAAATGGAAACTGTGCATAAATTCATTAAACGCCAACTCCCTAGTCCCCCTCCCCCAGCTCCTGGTACCCACCATTCTACTTTCTGTCGCTATGAATTTTGCTACTCTAGGGACCTCAGACAAATAGAATTATGGAGTATTGTCCTTTTGTGTCTGGCTAAAAGTGAAGTGTTTTTAAAAACATTTGAATCAAATTAATGTAGTCCTTTTACTCTTTTTTCCTTCATATTTAAAATTATTTTATAGTAAAAGTGATTATTTTGGTGTACAGTTCTGTGAGTTTTAATACATGTATATTTATGTAACCACTTCCACAATCAGGATTCAGAATAGTTCCATCCCCCCAAATTCTCCCCTGTACAGGCAGACCTCGGAGATATTGCAAGTTCCGTTCTAGATCACTACAATAAAACGTATATTCCAGTAGAACAAGTCACATGAAATTTTTGCTTTCCAGATACATAAAGTTATGTTTATACTATACTGTAGTCTATTAAGTGTACAATCTCATTATGTCTAAAAAAACCAATGTATATATGTACCTTAATTTAAAAATACTTTATTTGTATCATCTTTTTAGATTCTGCATATAAGCAATATCATATGATATTTGTCTTTCTCTGTTTGACTTACTTCACTTAGTATGATAATATCCAGGTCCATCCACGTTGCTGCAAATGTCATTATTTCAGTCTTTTTAATGACTGAGTAATATTCCATTGTATATATGTACCACATCTTCTTTATCCATTCATCTGTCGATGGACATTTAAGTTGCTTCCATGTCTTGGCTATTGTAAACAGCACTGCAATGAACATTGGGGTGCATATATCCTTTCAAAGCATGTTTTCCTCTGGATATACGCCCAGGAGTGGGATTGCTGGATCATACCGTAGCTCTATTTTTAGTTTCTTAAGGAACCTCAATATGGTTCTCGATAGTGGCTGTACCAATTTACATTCCCACCAACAGTGTAGGAGGGTTCCCTTTCTTCCACACCCTTTCCAGCATTTATTGTTTGTAGATTTTTTGATGATGGCCATTCTGACGGGTGTGAGGTGATACCTCATTGTAGTTTTGATTTGCATTTCTCTAATAATTAGTGATGTTGAGCATCTTTTCATGTGTCTCTTGGCCATCTGTATGCCTTCTTTGGAGAAATGTCTATTTAGGTCTTCTGTCTAACAAATGAACTTATTTACAAAACAGAAACAGACTTATTGACTTCGAGAACGAACTTATGGTTACTGGGGGGAAGGGTGAGGAAAAGGAATCAATTGGGAATTTGGGATTGACATGTACACACTGCTATATTTAAAATAGATAACCAACAAGGACCTACTGTATAGCACAGGGAACTCTGCTCAATATTCTGTAATAACCTAAATGGGAAGAGAATTTGGAAAAGAATAGATACATATATATGTATAACTGAATCACTTTGCTGTACACCTGAAACTAACACAACATTGTTAATCAACTATACTCCAATATAAAATAAAAATTAAAAATAAAATTAAAAAAATTTTTAAAGGCAAAGAAAATACTTTATTGCTAAAAAATGCTAACTATCATCTGAGCCTTCAGCGAGTTGTAGTAGTAACATCAGAGATCACTGATCATAGATCACCGTAACAAATATAATAATAATGGAAAAGTTTAAAATATTGTGAGAATTACCAAAATGTAACATAGAGACACAAAGTGAGCAAGTGCTGTTGGAAAAATGGTGCCAGTATACTTGGGTCAATGCAGGGTTGCCACAAACCTTCAATTTGTAGAAAACACAGTATCTGCCAAGGGCAGTACCGGTAAAATGAGGTACGCCTGTATTATCCTTTATATTCACACCCTCCCATCACCCCTGACCACATAGAACTACTGACCTAGACTGTCCCTCTGGTTTACCTGTTCGTGAACTTCCTATAAATGGAGCCATAGAGTAGGTAGCCTTTTGAGGTTGGCTTCCTTCCTAAGCATAACACCTTTGAGGCTCATTCAAGTTGTTGTGTGATCGACAGTTGATTTTTTTCTTGTCACTGAGTAGTAGTCCATTGTACGCTTGAATAGAGCTGCCATAAACATTCATGTGAGGGCTTTTCTGTGAGTGTATGGTTTCATTTACTTAGTATAAATACCCAAGAGTGGGATTTCTGGGCCATATGGTAAGTGTGTGTTTAACTTCGTAAAAACTACCAAAATATTTTATGGAGTGTCTGTCCTGTTTTACATTCTCACCAACAACCTGTAAGAATTTTAGTTGCTCCACATGCTCACCCATACTTGGTTTTGTTAGTAGGTTTTTTTAATTGAAGTATAGTTGATGTACAATATTATATAAGTTACAGGTGTACAGTATAGAGATTGACAATTTTTAAAGGTTATACTCCATTTATAGTTCTTATAAAATATTGGCTATATTCCCTGTGTTGTACAATATATCCTTGTAGCTTATTTTATACTTGATAGTTTGTACCTCTTAATCCCCATTGTCTGTATTGCCCCTCCCCCCAACCCTCTCCCCACGGGTGACCACTAATTTGTTCTCTATATCTGTGAGTCTGTTTCTTTTTTGTTATAGTCACTAGTTTGTTGTATTTTTAGATTCTACGTGTGAGTGATATCACACAATATCTGTTTTTCTCTGACTTATTTCACTTAGCATAATGCCTTCCAAGTCTATATATGTTGCTGCAAATGGCAAAATTTCATTCTTTTTATGACTGAGTAGTATTCTGTTGTGTGTGTGTGTGTGTGTGTGTGTGTGTGTGTGTGTGTGTGTGTATATTTATATTTATACCACATCTTCTTTATCCGTTCATCTGTTGATGGACACTTAGGTTGCTTCCATAGCTTGGCAGTTGTAAATAATGCTGCTATGAATATTGGGGTGCATGTATCTTTTCAACTTAGCAATTTTGTTTTTTTTTCAGATATATACCCAGGAGCGGAATTGCCAGGTCATATGGTAGTTCTGTTTTTTAGTTTTTTGAGAAACTTCCATACTGTTTTCCACAGTGGCTGCACCACCATTTTTTTAGTCATTCTAATTTGCATACACTGTGTCTCCTTGTGGTTTTACTTTGCATTTCCTAGTGACTAATGGCATTAAACATTTTCTCACGTGCTTATTTGCCATCTCTATATCCTCCCTGGTGAAGTGTCTCTTATTTTATTGGGTTGGTTTTTTCTTCCTGTTGAGTTTTGGGAACTTTTCCTATGTTCTGAACACAAGTTCTTTGTCAGGTTCGGGGTTTTCAAATATTTTCTTCCAGTCCGTAATTGTCTTTTTTTTTTTTTGCGGTACGCAGGCCTCTCACTGTTGTGGCCTCTCCCGCTGCGGAGCACAGGCTCTGGATGCGCAGGCTCAGCGGCCATGGCTCACGGGCCCAGCCGCTCCGTGGCATGCGGGATCTTCCCGGACCGGGGCACGAACCCGTGTCTCTTGCATCGGCAGGCGGACTCTCAACCACTGCGCCACCAGGGAAGCCCTATAACTTGTCTTTTAATTCTTGTAACAAAATCTTTCACAGAACAAAACGTTTTAATTGTGATGAAGTTCAACTTACCAGTTTACCATCATTCATAGGGAGTACATGGAAAGATGATTCATTTTCTGTTACTGATCTCGTATCCTGTGATTTTGCTCACCTCACTTGTTAGTCCTGAGAGCTTTTTTGTTGTTGTTGTAGAGTATTTGGAATTTTCTGCAGAGGCAATCATGCTGTCTGTGAAAAGGCCATTTTATTTCTTCCTTGCTAATCTGTATGCCTTTTATATCTTTTTCTCGCCTCATTCACTAGCCAGGCCTCCAGTGCAGTGTTGAATAGAGGCAGTGAGAGGGGCCATCTGCCTTGTCCCTGGTCTTAGGGGAAGTCATTCAGTCTTCCATCACTGAGTATCATGTTAGCTATAGGTTTCTTCACAGATGTCTGTTAGTAGACTGTCGAGGTTCCCTTCTATTTCTAGTTTGCTGAGAATTATCATGATTGGATGCTGATTTTTTTCAGATACTTTTTCTACGTAAATTCATATGCTTGTGTGTTTTTTCTTCTGTAGACTGTTAATATGGTAGATTACATTGATCGATTTTATATACTGAACCAGCCTTGCATTCTGGGATAAACTCCATTTGGTTGTGGTGTACCATTTATATATATATATATATCTGTAGCTGGATTAAATTTGCTGATATTTTTTGAGGATTTTTGCATCTGTGTTCATGTTGGTTTGCAATTTTCATGTGCTGTTTTTGTCTGGTTTTGTTATCAGGGTAATGCTGGCTGCACTTAAGTTGGGAAATGTTTTTTCTTCTGTGTTCTGGAATAGCTTATGTAGAATTGATGTTCTTTCTTAAATGTTTGGTAGAATTTGCTGGTAAAACCATCTGGGTGTGGAGATGTCTTTCTCAGAAGAGTTTTAAAGTATGAATTCTATTTCTTAAGTATTGTTCAGGTTACCTATTTCATCATGATGCATTGTGGTAATTTGTGGTGGTTGAGAGATTGGATTATTCCCTTTAAGTTGTTGACTTTACTTGCAGAGTTGTTCGTGGTATTCCCTTATTATCCATTACTGTCTGTGAGGTCTGCAGCGATCACACCTCTCTCTCCTGGTACTGGGATTTGGGAATGTATTAGACCTAGTGTCTGAAATGTAGCCTTTGTTTGGAATGGGGCCAGCATCCTAGCTGAAGGCATTGCCCCGTCTCCCTAGGCTGGATTCCCTGGGTTTCCGTGGTATCTTTAGGGAGTAGCAAATGAGGTGTGTTCGGAGGAACTTTAAGGCTTTTGGGCAGCATTTGGTGCCCAGGGGTGGAAAGTTAATACACGGCACCCCAGTGACCTGCATGTCATGTCTTCTTGTGTTTCCAGAAGCATCAGTTTGCTGCCAGGGAGCAATTTCACACAGTGGGGGAGGGGGGGCGGGGGTGTGTGGAATCTCACTAAAGGGTGGAAGAGATTCCCCCTTTGTTCATGGTGTTTAAGGGGATTGTTCCAAGTGGTGTGTGTGTAGTATTGACTAATTTATGTTTCATGTATTTCTAGTCAAGGCCACAAACTGGGTTCGTTGTTTTTTTTTTTTTTTTTTTTTGGCTGCGTTGGGTCTTCGTTGCGGTGGCTTCACTTGTTGCGGTTCATGGGCTCTAGGCGCGCAAGCTCAGTAGTTGTGGCTCGCAGGCTCTAGAGCACAGGCTTGGTAGCTGTGGCGCACGGGCTTAGTTGCTCTGTGGCATGTGGGATCTTCCTGGACCAGGGTTCGAACCCATGACCCTTGCATTGGCAGGCAGATTCTTAACAACTGTGCCACCAGGGAAGCCCCTGGGTTGCTTTTAAAACCCTGGTAAATTAAAGCCAGTGTAGTGGTATGTTTTAGTTAGAGGTTTAAGTGGAGATTGTTTAGTAGTGGTCGTTTATTTGGCCGGGATGGAAGATAGTTGATAGCATGTCCTTCTGTATGATACTTTGTCTTCCTTCATCAGGAATCCTAAAGTAAACATTTTTAGAATGAGGAAAGCTGTGGGGTTTGGGCTGCTGTTACAAAATACCACAGACTGGGTGGCTTATAAGCAACTGACGTTTATTTCTCACAGCTCTGGAGGCTAGCCATTTGAGATCAGGGTGCTGATGTGGTCGGTCGGGTAGGGCCTGGGTTCAGGTCTTGGACTTCTCACTGTGTCGTCCCAAGGTAAAATGGGCGAGGGAGCGTGCTGGGGTCTCTCTTATAAGGACACGAATCCCATTCATGAGGGCTCCACTTTCATGTCCTACTCACCTCCCAGAGGCCCCCCTCCTAATACCATCATGCCGGGGGTGGGGGTAGGATTTAACATGTGAATTTGGGGTGGGGGGAAACATAAACATTCAGACCGTAACAATTTCTGATCCTGATATTGTGACATCTTCCTAAGTGAGAGAGAAAGGGTCATAGTTGTTTAGTAATTTGTCAAGCAAGATTAATTTTGCTTCATTTAATTAAAAAAAAAAAACTGTGTCACACTGGGCTTTAGAATAAGAGAGGCATTTATGAGCAATAGAAAGAAAATAGGTTTTTGCAAAAGCAGAAGGGTTTGGAAACCTGTGCAGGCCCTGGCGAGGTTAGGGACACAGAGTTTCCTAAATGATTGCAAGTCATTTGGAGGACCAGGCCTGGCACATTGACCGCCCTGCTTTAGTCACTATCACAGTCCTGTGGCAACTCAGTCTGTCCTTCTGCTGCTTGCCTGCTGCAGGCTGGTCAGGAAGTTCCAGGTGAGGGGCTGTGGCTTGGATACTAGCCACCAGGACAGCTTAGGTCTTTGGAGGGCTGTTTGGGGTGGGGAGCCTTTCAAGAATTGTAATTCTTCTAGGTGTAATTTTCCCCCTTACTACAAAAGTAGCACATGTACTGTAGTATGTACAGAAAGGAGGGGAATTAAAATCAGCCCCTCCTCCGATAGAGTTTGGGTGTAAATCCTTTTAGCCCCTGCAGCCCTAGTCTCCTTTGGGGCTAAATCGTGGGCACCACATGCTGGCGTGGTGCCTTGGGGGGCGTCCCACGTGAGATCCCAAGACCATCTAGTTCTGAGGTCTCAGAAGATGGGCAGCTAGGCTGCGAGGGCATGAAAGTACGTGGAGGCACGCTCTTCCACCCGTTCCCCGTGTCCTTGTGTCCTTGTCCGCACGTGGCCGCCAGGAGGGAGGCCGGCGCCGGGGCACAGGTGGAGGCATGGTGGGGAAGGAATGCCCACTCCTTTTCACGGAGAGTGTTCAGCTTTAGCAGCTGAGAGGGGGAGCCCCTGTTAATTCTTACCTGTACGATTAGCTCTGCAGACTAATCATTCTGTTTCTTTCCAGGAGTTTGGTGACATTTTAGTTTCTGTTCTGATTGCTTGTAAAAGAGTAACAAAACCCTCTTTGGGCCATGTCTTCTGGAGCTTGTGGCTTAGAACCTAATAGTTACATAGTAAGGAGAGGGCAGTTGAAGTGGAGCAGCATCCTTGCAGAAGGTTCCGGTAACGGACGTGGTGTTCATGTGTCATCGCCATGTGAACGGCAGTTACGTCCTTTGGTGTCACATGAGAACTCACCTGAAAACACCGACCATCGGGACTGCAGACGTTGCCATGTGCTGTCCAGGGACTGGATATGAGGGTGTTGATCAGTGCGCACAAATTACAGTGCAAAGAGCAGTTTGCCTGTCACCAAGGAGCTCATGCATGCATGTGACCAACTTAGACCTTGAGACGGATGTTTCTCAAGCATGGGCTTGTGCAAACGGAAGCACATGCCCTCTCGACATGACACGGCATGTGTTCTATACAGAAGGAACCTCACTAACTCCCTGGGCGGCCTCTCAAGGAAGCGTGTGCCCCAAGAACGGTCTCTCCTCTGACCTCCAAGGAATGGTCTGCTTGGTATCAGCGTGTCTGAGCAGGTGTGTGCAGGCTGGAAGGGGTCTGGGGGGTGGGCAGACCTGGGGTAAACGTGTGTGGCTTCCTAGAGCAGTGATTCTTTTCAAAGAAAGAGAAGGCCCCAGGTGCCCCCCTCTCTCTGATGTTAGGGATTCTTAGAGATGTTCGAGGAACCCTAGAAAGAATTCTAGTTTGGCAGAAAGAAAAGGCATTTCTGAAAGTGAATTGGCGTCCCTGTTCCTCATTTTCAAGGCTGTGTGAGCACAGACCTAAGTGATCAGCATGTTTTTTTATTTGAGTAAGGGGGGATCTTTCATTCATATCATTCAGCAATTTATGTGTCAACTCCATTGGCACATGCCCCAGCTGGCTGCAGTTCCTTGCTGGGAATGTCCCACAGCCTGGGAGGGGCTGCTGGGACACTGCTGGGCCTCTCACTGGACAGTGATGCTCCAGGACCTGCGTCCCTTATGCTGTCGGGGCAAACCTCCTCCCAGCTCCCAGCTCCCCAGCTCTCCTCATCCCCCACTCCCCTCTAGAAATGCAGGAGTCCTTCTTGGTACCACTTCCCCTTTCACCTCACTGTGTACCATTGCCGGGTCCTGAGACCCCTTCCCTCCCAAACCTCACAGTTCTCCCTCCCTTCTGTCCACCGTGGACTTTGGAATGAGCATCCTTTGCATGGAACATTGGAGCCTGTGGGGTTTGTCTGGCTTGGTACAGCTCTGTACGTGGTACTTAATGCAGACAGTCCTCGCCTGTAGACAGGCAAATGAATTCTGTCCAGTGTCAGGGCAGTTGACTTCCTCCCATGGAAAAATCCAGTTTTGTGCCTGTTGGAAGTTCATTTCTATATTTCTTTATTTTATATATATATATATATATATATGTATGTATTTTAATTGAGCTGAAGTGCACATAACATAAAATTAACCACGTTACAGTGAACAGCTCAGTGGCATTTAGGACATTCACAGTGTGTGTAACCACCGCCTGTATCTAGTTCTAAGACCTTTTCATCACCCCCTGCGTGATGAAAATGGTACTTCACTGCTGCGTAACACTAAGCAGTCACTCCCTTTCCTCCTCCCTCAGCCTCCATATAATCTTGTGCCTTCTTTGAAGGCACTGTAATGTCTCATTGGTTCCTCATGAATAATGAGTTAAATAACATTTTTAACATGTGGTCTTTTTTGTGTGTGTGTGTGTGGTATGCGGGCCTCTCACTGGTGTGGCCTCTCCCGTTGCGGAGCACAGGCTCCGGACGCGCAGACTCAGCGGCCATGGCTCATGGGCCCAGCCGCGCCGCGGCATGTGGGATCTTCCCGGACCGGGGCACGAACCCGTGTCCCCTGCATCAGCAGGCGGACTCTCAAACACTGCGCCACCAGGGAAGCCCAAATGTGGTCATTTTTTAAAATGACCTTTTAACAACCATCCCGCCCTTGGCTGAGCTGCCAGCCCTTCTCACTGGGTGGTGCTGGTTTTCAGTCCTCCAGCGCCTCCTGTACTACCTCCGTGGCATTCGGTGGGCTGGGGATTTTTTTTTTTTAGAATGAGAATCTGGTCATGGAGGGTAGGTGAGCACTTCACGTGTGGACTTTCCTGGTCTTGTCTGGGGCTCTTGGGTGATATTTTGAAAAGAAGTCATCTTCCTGGGCTGGCGCTCTGTGCCCTGTGCCAGGTCAGTCAGCATGTATTGATTAATTATCACAAGTCCAGTGCTGTGTTGAGCAATCCAGATGTTTACAGTTGTGGAGAGGGCATAGTGCCAAGAACAGAAATCCCATGCAGTCGGAGCCAGTGGGCTTGCGTGCTAGGTGTCGTCATCAGCTGAGCAGAGAGCAGGACCCTCACCCCCTGAGCTCTCTGGGCCCCGTGGTAATGGCCACGAGTTGGCCCAGCCTGTCCCTCAGGGGCTGAGGACTCCCTGGCACCCCATGTTCCCAGCAGACCTAAAGCACAACCTCCATGTGTGAAGGTTGAACCCCGTAACTGGCCCGAGTCTCAGTCAGTCTTCCTCGTGGGGCCCTCACTCTGGTGCGACCTCAGGTTTGAACTCGGCCCTCAGTGATCCTGGCTTTTCCCAGTCCCTTGGCCATGTGGGGAGGGACCTTTCCCTGCTGTCCAAAACCAACCGCAATAAGCAGGTGGTTGTGACCTTGAGCAGAAAGAGAAAGGTCAAGCCTTGATTGTGGGAACCCCCAGAATAGTCCTGTTGAACAGAGACAAACCCCTGTCTGCAGAAGGGACTGGATTGTTGGACAGAAGATGGCTGGTGTGAGCTCAAGATTTTCACCTCAGGAGGGCTGTTGGTGCTTTTGTAAACGGCCAAGGACAGCTTTCAGTTCAAGATGTCCTTGGCTTGTTTTTGCTTTAAGTGATAGGCATTTGTTAGCGTCTCCACATCCTATCCGACGGCTGCTTGTTGTCGCTCACATCAGTGTTGTCATGAGGAGAGAGCTTGGGTCCCCTTCCCTCGGAGTCCCCACTTCTCTCCTGAAACCAGCTTTGCGGGTTTTCCGTAAATAACACATGGCTAACGACCTTCATTTCTGTGAGGAGTTGTGGCACCATACCAAAGTTTTGGAGAGAAGTTAGTGAAATGTCCCAACATCTGTATTCATAAGAGACCAAGTTTCAAGTATTTACAGCACAGTGGTGCGGAGCGATTTCTAAGCATTTCCCTTTGGCTACGCAGAGAATGTCGCAGCCAGAGTGGCGTGTGCGTGTGTGATTTCAGCACCTCGCTCTGCAGTTTCGGTCTTAGTAGAGCCTGAGGGTTTCCCTTCCTAACCCAAACCGAGTTTAATCAGCTGCTAGGAAAAGCGGTTTGCTAAAACCCATCCTACCCTTCTGTTAAATCTGATCCATTAATTCGTTACTAAAGACACATGTTGATCCCAGGACTTTCTCCAGGGTTTGTACACTGTGGTTTTCTATCCTTATGCCATTCTCCAGTGTAGGAGAAAAACTCAGGTGGATGAAATTTCTAGAGGTTTATTTTGATGGTTTTCCTCATGTGTCAACACACCTCAGGTAGGGCAGTGGGTGTCACCATTACCTCCTTGGTTGGCTGAGGAGGTTTGACTCAAAATCGCAGCGATCTGCTTAAGGTCTTGTGTCCAGAAAGACACGTACGCACACTCTGGTGCCAGTCTGGTCCTGTATATACTCTCATTTATTTAATCCTCTCTTTTCAGTTTTCAGTTTTTTGCTATCGAGAGGCTCCTGGGTGAGAACTTTTGTGTGTGAGTACCTGTCCCTGTTTCTTATCATTACCCGTAGCTACCATTGACTTTTCTAAGGTTCCGGATGTTGCTTCTTGAAGAGGCTTGCTGTTGACGTTGGGGAGGGACTCGTACCTCCTCACCACCATTGAGCCTTATCAATTTTTCTTTGTTAATTCTGTAGGGGGAGAATGGCATCTTGTGTTAATTTGTATTATTCTGATTACCAGTGAGATGAACATTTCATTTCACACATTTAGTTACAGCATGTTTAGAAGAGAATCTTTTGTGTTCAGGAGAGCAGTGACCAGTTCAGCAGTGACCGCCCCCCGCCCAGAGCATGAGGGCAAGCATTTGTTGGTGGTGGGAGTATTCCCGCCGGGAACTTCTCTCCCTGCAGGGGCCTGGAGAGCAGGGGTCCTGGATACACTGTGTGTCATGCTTTGGATGGCCCCATGGAGCCCTGCCCACCTCCAGGAGGGGTGTCAGCTTAAGCAAAAGGTCCCATGTGCTGTGTTTGATGTTTCCAAGGAAAGGCTGAGTTTTCCACAGCGAGTGGGACACTGGGTGTGCGTGAGTGGTGTGATTTTCCTTTGATGTTGCTTCCCCCTGTTTCTCTGGCCTGCCAGCCCCCAGGAGCAGCTGTGACTTGAGGTCTCAGACACGCCGCTGAGTTGACTCCTGAACCAGTTCCTGTTTGTACCGTGACCCTGAACTGGTGGGACGTTATGGAACCCTATGAGTCTTCAGGAAGGTGGAAGTCAGAGGTCTCACCTGTCCATCAGACCCGTGTGTTTTGGGCTTCAAGTAATTTGTAATCAGTTGTCACATGGAAAACAAAGCCAGACATAGTAATAAGAGGCTTTATTAGGAAGGATTATTATGGGGGAACCAAGGAGGCGGCTGTTGCAGTGGAGAGATGTCAGGGTTCGGCAAACTGGGTTTTTCCTTGGTAGGGAGGTGTAGACAAGGCTATTAGGACCCGGGTGTGGGGATGAAGAGTGATGGGGTGGTAGATTGGGAGATGTGTCCTCCAAGGCCGGCCTGTTCTCAGGGGCGCCATCCGAGTGCTCAGCCTCACGGTGGGTTGAGGGAGGCCTGGGGGAAGGAGAGAAGCTGAACCAGAGTCGGGTAACAAGTGTTTCGTTCCGATTTATCTGTAGGGGTGAGCTGCTCAGCCAGGGCACAGAGTGGAATTCGGGGGCCCGTGTCTCCCCTTGCCCTAGGCGAATGGGGCCCCCCGTCTTATCTGAGTCATGTGCAGCGAGCCCTTCCTGGATCACAGAAGGATGGCGCGGTCCACCTGCCCATCGCAGGGCCAGGTGCAGTCAAGACTGTCAGGCTGAGCTCTGCAGGGAGCGGGTCTGTCATGGCGGCGGACAGGTGGCTGCCTGGACTGCGTGCTTCAGCCGCCTGGGCGCTGAAACCTCAGTGGGGCCACCCTGCCCCGCCCAGGCCTTTCCCACGGGGACCTGCTTCCAGGGGAGGCACATGTGAGCTGGGCTGTGATGGATGGGAAGGACCTGCCGCACGCAGGAGTGGCTCTGGGGACAGAGGGCCGTGCGAGGGGGCGCTGGCCATCTACAATGTTGTGCCCTTGAGCTGCTCGGTGGGGCTTGGTCAGGGGGTTGGGGTGCCTCCTGAGGGAGGCCAGGAGCCCTGTGGAAGGAAGGAGCCCCGGCAAAGGAGCCCCGGCAGCGTCATGCTCCTCCTAGGCTCTGATTGGGGGACGTTTAGTAGGCCCGCCCTGATTACAGGTTGTTAAAAACTCTCACAGATTCCACGACATTTTTGGTTTCTTCTTTTCTTTTTTCTTGCTTTGACTCTCCCCCTCTTCCTCCCCCCTTTTCTCTTTTTCTGATTTTGGTTTTTACATTCATAATTCACTTTAAAACTTAAACATTGTTGAAATACTAAGCTTGAGCACCAGCAGTTTCTTACCACGTGATTGTGAATTAGGGGCCAGTTTGGGAGCTTTGTCGTCACTCACACCATTGCTAGTGAGGCCTGACCCGCCCCCACTCCTGCACCTCCCGGAGCTCATGCTCAGTGTTCACTGGGCCAAGGGGAGTGGCATGAACGGAATCAGGGTGCAAATGACGCTCTTTGCTCCCAGTTCATGCAGATGCTGCATCTGGTCTCTCCTGGCCAGGTGAACTGCACCCCATGACTGAGTCCCAGGGGCCTGTTGCATGGCTGGGGCATTTAGTCTGCGTGTAAGATAGGGGGTAAGGGGTTCTGGCTCACGGTTTGCCCTGCTCACGTGTCCCCTTTTCTCACTCTGTCTCAGACTCTGCCATCCCAGACGGTAGTAGGAAGCCGCATCCCAGTTGCTAAAATGTTTGATGACACCGATCATCAGGTAGGGGATGAAATCCGCCTGCAGAGTGCAGTTCTTTTTAGAGGCGGCTCCTGAGCAGGTCTTGCCGTAGGTGTTCCTCCATCAGTGAGCAGCTTCATCTGTTTGTTACGCTCCCTGGCACCAGCTGGGGACTGGAGAGGCAGAGGAGGAAAGCTGGTGTCAGAAAGCTCAGGCAGTTCTGCTGGAAGGTTCACAGTCTGTCTGGGAGCTGCGGGCTGCAGAGGCCAGGGCAGGAGAAGGGCTGCTCGAGGCCATGCTGTGGGAGCAGGTCCAGGAGTGGGGTGTCTGTGGTCAGCGCCAGCTTCTCTGGGCAGGAGGGGAAGGGCTGGGGCTGCAGAATGGGGTTGCCGCCCAGCGCTGGCATGAACGCTAGCTCCGAGCCTCTTCACTCTCCATCCATCACTGCCTTTCATGCTGCTTCTCTCCTGCGGGGGCGTTGGCAACCTGGGACCTCCAGTCTCACACCCTGGCTAATCTGGATTTGAAGCTTTGGCCCCCGCTGTGGCCCTGGAGGGCCGTCTTCAGCTCAGGGTCCGCCTTGGGCACTTCTTGAGCTTTCGTTTCGTTGCATTTACTTGCTCTGATTAAGCCAGGAGAGAAGAGAGCTTCTGAGGGAGCGATTCCGTTTGTTTGGGCTGGGAGCCAGCAGCCTAAGAATCAGCTTCCAGAAGAGCTAACAAAGTGAGCAGGACCCATGCTGGCAGTTCTGGACATGGCAGTGGAGGAGGGTGGTGGAAATGTCAGGTGCCAGTCGCGTCAGTCACACCCTGAGCTAGCGGGGCCATGGCCACTTCAGACCCGCAGACATCTGTGCGTGTCCCGGAGAGAGACCTGGGTTAAAAGTCTTCCAGACATGTTTGCGTTAGAGGGAGCCAGGAGTGACTTTTATTTTCAGTGTGTACACAAGACATTTAAGTACCACGTCCTCTCCAGATGCCCGTCCTGCTGATGGAATTGTTCTTGGAGGGAGCGTTCGGTGTTTGCTGCCCAGGTTCCTGGCCCTGCCCTGATTCCCCGGCCCTGGGAACTGCCCCACCCCCATGTTAGGAATCTCCTCTTGGCTTTACCTGTCACGTTGTAAATAGATGGCTTACAAAAGATAATTGAAAAGGAAAGGCTTAGGAAGATTAAAAAATACTCTAGAACTGTGTTGAAGTGAAGAAAACAACTCATTTCCAGGATCAACTTTGCCACTTTGAAGGGGTTCGTAGGGAAACGTCGTGTGGGTGGGTTCTCTGTGTGAGGGTGGAGCAGGTATGTCATTGTGTTGCTGCTGCGGGCCCGTCTGTCTCTGTGACGAGAGTCCTGGGGACGTGCGGTGATCCAAGGTCAGCCTCTGCGAGGAGCTGACCTCTAGGATTGTGTGTCTTCCCATGAGAACGGGGACCAGGTGGTCTTGGAGGCCTGGCTTCAAGGCGTGGGTCTGTTGGCGGTGCTGGGGTGCCTACCTTGGGGATGTCACCTGCCTGTGGGCTTCCCCGAAGCACGGAACAGGAGGGTCTGTGAGGGGCTCTGCGGCCTCCCAGGATAGGGTTCCTGTGGATGTCTGCGGGGTGCAGTTTTATGTCTCATCTGTCACTTTTTCCCTTTTGACTCAAACTGTTAAAGCCTGGTGGTCCTGCTTATGGTGAGAACTTGAGTGCAGGTAGTGAATTACTCTGCGTGTTTTTGTTTTGGTGCTGCCTGGTTGTTAATCCCACAGTTTTATTCTTACCAAGAGTGTGCTGTGCGTGCTGCCTGGGTACAAGGGTGGCCCCCAGAGGCAAGGGGCTCCATGGGCATGAGATAGAGCACCTGCCCCTCGGAGGTGTGCTTTATTTTTAGCAAATGGCATTCAGCGTCTTGCAGAGCTGAGAGCAGGACGACTGTAGATGTAATTAAATGACTCTGAAATGGGAGTTAATTACTTTTGCCTGTGTCAGAAGGCCAGGGAGGGTCTCTCTGGTCCTCTGGCTGCAGCCCTGTGGGGCTGTCACCTGGACAAGCTCCCAGGACCACCCCTCGAGGGCATCCAGGGTCCTGTGGGTGCTGCTCTAACTAATGGTGAGTGGCCTGAGGAGCTGAAAGTTCATGACTCTTTAATGTAAAAATTATATACAAGGAACTTTATCCTAACGCTGATCTGTGCATGGTATTAGCCCAAATGTGTGCTCTCAAGGCGTACGGAACAATTATATTACAGGAGCAACAGGTCACTGACAAGAAGGCATGTATGTATAACGCGGTGTGTTCAAAAGCTGCCATAACAGGATGGAGGGCTTGAGCACCGCCCAGCTCAGGGGCTGCCCTGGTCAGTGTCTAGTGAGAGAGCACCCATGGGTGCTGGTGCTCTGTCCATCCTGCTAAGGACGGGGCTCCAAGGCACCAGGACCAGGGTGGACAGAGGGCTGCATCTAGGACCTCCCTCCATAGCTGTCCCCAACTCTGATCTTGTTGGGTCCATTCATAGTGACTGGAAGCTTCCACACCTCCAGCCACACCTGGGCCCATGCTGTCCAGTGCTGTGGCTGACACCACACGGTGTGAGAAGCGCTCCACTTCTCCACACCCCGGTGTGGTCGGTCAGAGCCGAGCAGTGCTGTGGCTGTGGAGACCTAGACTCAGAAGCAACAGTAGGATATCCTGTCCACGACCCTATTAATTATGTGTTGAAGCGATTGGGCTTTCGATGTGTATTGGGCCAAATAAAATATATTATTAAAACTAACTTCACCTCTTTGTTTTTACTCTCAATGTGACTTGTAGGCACACTTGAAATCATGCACGTGGTCACGTGTGCGGCCCGCCTGGTGTTTCTGTGGGGGGCACAGATCTCAGCTGTTCTCTGATACCCTCTGTGTTTGAGTTCCCCCTTCTGTCAAGGCCCAGCCCATAGGCTGGGAGGCACAGATTAGGAACAGGTAGGTACATCAGGCTTTGAGAGTACCTTGAAACCAGCTCTAAGTGCTATTGTTTTTGCATTTCTGCAGACAATTACACACCTGCTGGGCCTCATCCAAGAAATGGGTTCTGTGCTCAGATGGTGTTTCTCTTGCATGGGGAACCGAGCACTTGGCTTTGGTGAGCACGCTGCTCCCCTGAAAGGCTATCCCAGCTCCCTGTCATTCAGGCTGCGCCTCACCCGGACTCCCTGTTTTCCGGGCTCCCCGTTGTCTGGGCTTTTGTCTCCCTGATTTCTGTGGATGAAGAAATGTGCAGTGCATCTGGCCTGATCTTCCACTTACAGCTGTGGCCTGTGCGTGCTGGTGGGCGTGCCAAGCCTGTGTGTCAGCGATGGCTTTGATGAACCCCTGCCACTGATCTGGTGGGAGGAGGGACCACCGTTTAACCCTCTTCCGCCCCTGGAAGCCCCGCTGACAAGCTGGTGAATGTGGACTGCTGTTTGAGTAGCTGCAGGGCACGTGGCCCGAGTCCTGGGAGAGACCCATAGGCCTTCCCACATCTGGCTGGGCTATTTATATCCCACAAAAGCCTGTTTTTCTCTGAAAAGAGTGAGCGTGTGGTGATGCTGTCATGTGCATGGGTGAAGCCAGCGAAACAGCCTTTCAGTAAACTCCTTTCTGGTGCATCCGACACGTTTTCATGGCATGCACAGGCTTCCGGGTTCCACATCTGCCCCGCCCTGTGGTGTTCGTGCACACTTGGAGTGCGGGCAAGCTGTGGCCCCCAGGGCGGCCCCGCTCCCATGGCGGGAGAGCATGGCTAGCCCAGGGTGTGGAGCCCCAGCTCTCCCTGATAGCCAGGGAGGGACAGGTCCCTCTGGGGCCCATCACTCGAACAGCATACTGAACTCCTGAGCTGTGCCCCACATGCTCTAGGCACCGGGCTTTCCACAGTGGAGAGAGCTTTCTCGTGTTGGGGAGGACGGGCCACAAAGGGGATCAGTAAGTCAGATATGGGGGGGTGAGATGGTGGTGGGTGCAAAGAAGAGAAGTCAAGCGGAGAAGGGGCAGTTTGTTGAGAAAAGACAGGAGCTGGGCCTGGGTTTGGGGAGGAGTGTTCCAAGCAAAGGGGACAGCAGCTGCAAAGGTCCTGAGGCAGGAGTGTGCAGGAGGGACAGGTGAAAGAAGAGGTAGGTAGATGGTGAGTTTATCTGTGCTCAGGGGTGCTGAGATGGGAGCCCTGGGAGCCAAGGGTTTGGAAGGACCACAGGCCTCTAGGAAGAATGGACCCTGGAAGGTAGAACAGGGCACCCTGTTAGGAGGCTGTGAGGTGATCCAGGGAGAGACGTGGTGGCTTGGGCCAGAGTGTAGCAGTAGGGGTGGGAGGATGGCCCGATTGGGCATTTATTTGGAGGTGGAGCTGGGAGGACTTGCTGCCAGGTTGGATCGGGGATGGGGTGGGGGCCGAGGGTGCACTGAGGTTTTGGCTGAGCAACTGGAAGGATGGAGGGTCCACTTACAGGCCAGCTCCACCCGGGCTGTCTAGGAGGCATCCCAACCTTGGGAGACGGGGAGTGTGGCTTGGGGACACATGAAGTTTGGAGGGGAGGAGGCCCTAGGAGCCTACGCCTGGAGTTGGGGAGATGTCCAAGGAGTGGCCCCGAGGGGTAGTTCCCAGCTGGAGCTCAGCAGCAAGTTCTCCCAGAGAGCAGGCAGCCTTGCCTGGAGATGTCCCTCAAGCATGCGTCCATCAGTGAGGCTGGCCTGTGGGGGACACGAGGATGGGCCCCTGGGGTGAGATAGCCCTTGATGGGAGACTCGGACAGGTTGCTGTACGGGAAGGAAGAGGGTGTGAGTGGCGGAGCCTTAAGCTGTCTGGAGGCGGGGAGAGAGCAGCAGGAATGTGGGTGAGGCAGAGCCCCTCCCCCATCCCTGGCATGGCTGGCTTTGAGGACTCTGCCCAGCTTGGTTTGGGGAGCAGAAGGTGGGTTTGGGAAGGGGGTGCTTCCATCCTTCTATGTAAGCCCTGTACGGATACTCTTCATGCCTTCATTGCCTTGTTTTGCTGCCTCGTTGGAAAGACATGGCTCTCCAGGGTCTTGGATGGCCCATGCCTTTGAGTCAAAGGGGGCACTCGTTTTTGCAGGAAAATGCCATGGGCAGCAAAAGTGTCCTCACTAGAACCTGAGAGAGGCCCAGCTGTGTTCATTATGGAGGCAAGATCGTGTGTCTTTGTCTTCTTGGCCATCTTTGAGGGTGGGGGGGCGGTGGGTTAATTACTGACTGGTCAGTGTTCATCATGAACTTGGACCAGGCCCCACTTGGAGCCACTCACTCAGGCTCCAAGATTGCTTTTTTTGGTTCTCTGTAGCAGGCTGAAGAACGGCCCCCAAAGAAGTCAGATTCTAATCCCTGGAACTTCTGCGTGTTGCCTTTTCTAGTGATGGGATCTTTGCAGATGTGATTCAGTTAAGAATCTTGCATGAGGAGGTGATCCTGGCTTATCTGATGGGCCCTAAATGCCATCACACGTGTCCTTATGAGAGGGAGGCAGGGGAGATGTGAAAGACAGGGGGAGAAGGTGATGAGAAGATGGAAGCAGAGAGTAAGAGTGATGTGGGTGTGATGGCTGATTCTGTGTGTCAGCTTGACTGTGCCATGGGTGCCCAGATAGTAGTCAGACCTGATCCTGGGCGTGTCTGGGTGGGATTAGCATTTGGATCTGTAGACAGACTAAAGCAGATTTTCCTCCCCCATGTGGGAGGGCCTCATCCAATCAATTGAGGGCCTGAATAGAGGAGAAAGGCGGAATAAGAGAGAATTCCCTCTCTCTGCCAGACTCTCTTTGAGCTGGGACATTGGTCTTCTCCTGTCTTCAGATACGGACCAGAGATGGAACTTGTCCCCTCGGCTCTCCTGGGTCCAGCTTGCTGACTGTAGATCTCAGGGCTCTCCAGCCTCCATGGTCATGTGATCAGATTCATTATAATAAATCTCTTTCTCTCTATATACACATCCTATTGATTCTGTTTCTCTGGGGACTCTGACGAATACAGTGGCCACAAACGAAGGAATGCCACAAGCCACCAAAAGCTGGGCGAGGCAAGGAAGGATTCTCCCTCAGAGTCTCCAGAGGGAGCGCGGCCCTGCTGACACCATGATTTCAGCCCAGTGAAACTGATTGCAGACTTCTGGCCTCCAGAACCGTGAGAGAATAGATTTCTGTTGTTCTAAGCCACCCGGTTTATGGTCATTTGTTAGAGCTGCCACAGGAAAAGAACACAGCCAGTGTAAACAGTGCTACCGTAAATACCCCAGCCACATGCATGGGGCTGTTATTCAGGCATGGATTTCAGGGAGTGGCACTGCTGGGGCAGGGTGTGTGTCTCTTTGTTTCATAGATCATGCCAGATAACTTTTCAAAAAGATCTAGCAGCCCGTCTCTTCCCTGCATGGGTGAGTGTGCCCTGATCCTGCATGCTCTCTCAGCGGTGGACATGAGCAGTCTTTTCGACTTTGTCAGTCTGAGAGGGGCAGAGCTGCAGCTTTGTTCCTTGACATGTGTCTCTTTGAATCTGGTGAGTTTAGGATCTTTGCTCAAAAGATCCCTCCGTCTGTGAAATGCCTGTTTGTGTTCTTTGCCCGTGTTTCTCTCAGTG